>NC_137838.1:52760000-53960000 GCF_948465745.1 Chenopodium album | reverse complement strand
TTTCAAAGGTTTTTTGACACTCATCATCCCATATCACTGGTACATTTTTCTTGAGCTTTTTGAAGATTGGTTCACATATTGTTGTCAATTTTGATATGAACCTACTTATGTATTGCAACCGGCCAATAAATCCTCGAATTTGTTTCTCAGTCTTGGGCGGTGGCATTGACATGATTGCTTTGATCTTGGTTGGGTCTATCTCTATTCCTCGATAGCTTATGACATAACCCAAAAGCTTGCCTGAGGTAACTCCAAAAGCACACTTAGATGGATTCAACCTCATATTATATTTTCTTAGTCTTTCGAAAAATTTCCTTAAGGCTACTTGATGGCTTGGACGGTCTTTTGATTGCACAATCATGTCGTTGACATATACCTCGAATTCTTTATGCATCATGTCATGGAGTAAGGAAGTTTTTGCGCTTTGGTAAGTAGCACCCGCGTTTTTCAACCCGAATGGCATTACCGTGTAGCAGTAAGTGCCCCATGGTTTTATAAAAGTTGTTTTCTCCATGTCTTCTTCTGCCATGAGAATGTGGTTGTAACCTGCGTACCCATCCATGAACGAGAGGAGCGCGTGATTTGACGTGTTATCTACCAGAATATCGATGTGTGGCAAAGGGAAGTCGTCCTTTCGACTTGCCTTATTTAGATCTTGATAGTCGACACACATTCTTACCCTTCCGTCTTTCTTCGGAACTGGGACGACGTTGGCGACCCATTCGAGGTATTTGGTTACCTTGATGAAACCTACAGTTATTTGTTTTTGGACTTCTTCTTTTATTTTAAGAGCTACGTCGGGTTTCATTCGACGTAACTTTTTTTTTTCGGGTTTCATTCCTAGAATTAGTGGTATAGTGTGTTGAGCTATTTCTCTATTAATGCCTGGCATATCTTCGTATGACCAAGCAAATACATCGATAAATTCTTTAAGTAAGTTAATTAAATCGGTTCTTTCTTGTTCATTAAGTGTTAATCCGATTTTAACTTCTCCTTTATTGGTTGAATCATTTGAGATATCAACCGTTTCAATTTCTTCAATTACCGGTGTTTTCTTTTTGAGTGTTTCCATTGCTTTGATAAGTTCTTTGTCTTTTTCATTGTTAGTTAAGCAATGCTCGTCATCTTTGGTTAGAGAAGAACAAAAGAAATAAGGAGAAGAAGAAATATTATTATACTCTGAGATCATTACATCAAAGAGTGATATGTCCTCAGGGACTTGATCACTACTATTCTAGGAGAAGAAATAGGAAGGGAAGGTGCTACTACTAAAGACCTAGAAGACACTATAGGGAGGGACTCCGACTCAAACTCTAACTCAAACGACTCTTCAAACATTAGTCCTTGCCCTATTGTGATGGATATTTTTCTTCCACTTGGCGTACTCACCTTGATAGTCTTGAGCCACCCTTGTAGTGATCCTTCAGCTGGAGTGATTAGCTTCGAGGGATCGAAGCTTTCGCTTTGTAGGACTGTCTGAATGAGAAAGGAGTTGTCTTCTCTTTAATTTGGCTCATTCTTTTCTTGCCCAAATAGTAATCCCATGACGTTAAAGTCAAAGCATGGGGGTGCTTTCTCCTTATTGATAGGAGTTGGGATTTCATCTGTGAAATAACAATCCAAGAAAATCTCAAATCCCGGTTGCCTTATGCCGTTTACTACAAATGGCTCGGGAAATTCATGGCATGGATAATCCTCTCCTTCTTTAGTGAATTGACAATTAAGTGTAAGAGGGTACTGATCCATTGGGATTGCTTTATTTTGAATGCGAGCGTCTCTACGTGCCTTTGACTTTTCTTGGGCTCGCTTGAGATCTTTCCGAGTCGGTTCGAAACCAAGTCCGAAAGTGTTTAGCTTAGGGAGGCCAGGTGACTCCAGCGACTTTGCTATTCCTTTCTTCTTTCCTAGGGTCATCCCAGGAAAATGTCCTTGTTTCTTCAGCATAGCATTTACAACCATGTTGGAATGGGGGTCATGGCAAAGAAGGGTCCTTTCATCCTCCTGGATTAAGGAGACTTCTTCGTTAAAGCCCCACAAGTCTTCATCATCCTCGTCGTGCTCCACATTAATGATTGGGTTTTCTATAGACTTGATCCTCATAGGCGAAGCATCGATGGTGATAGGAATTCCCCCAACCATAGCTTTTACTTGTTGGTAGAGAGATGAGGGGACGACTTTTTGGTCATGAAGCCAAGGGCGCCCCAACAGTAAATTGAACAAAGCTTTAATGTCTACAACTTGGAAAGTAGTAGCATGTTCTATTGCTCCCGCCGTTACGTTCAGGGTAATTTTACCAAGAGCTTGAGGTCGAGTATTGTCGTAGGCCCTTATTCCTTGTGTAGACGAAGTTAAATCTTCATCTCTTATGCCTAGCATCCTTGCAGTTCTAAGTGGACAGACGTTGATGGTCAATCCATTGTCTACAAGAGTCATTGGGACTTTCATTCTCTTGCAAACTACTGTGAGGTTTAATGCCTTGTAATGTTTGTCACCTTCTGGAGGTAAATCCTCGTAAGAAAAGGTGATCAAAATAATTAGACTAGGAAGATCACTTGTGAGGACATTGGCTAACCCCTCAGAAGTAGTGTCAGAATCTATCCCAATTTTGTCCAAGGCATTCATAACATCCAACCTATGTTCCCGAGATGTTGCCAAAAGTTTCCATACGTTCATCTCAATTTTTGTCTTCTTAAACTACTTAATGATATCATTGTCTTCAATGATAGGTATGGGAACTTGTTGTGTGGTCAACATAGGTGGTGTTGAGACGGGAGGTTGCATTCTCCCGGATCTTGTGAGGACGTCTATCGATGAGTCTTCTTCAGCCCAAAAGTCATCCATGGCATACGACACAGAAGGTGGAGATCCTACTATGTCTTTTAAATAGACGTCTTCTTCATCACTATCCCAAACTCCATTAAAGGTTGCATCGTCTTCTTGTGGAACTTGGACTAGTTTCTTTTCATCAATTATTTTCTGAACTAAATTCTTGAATTTGAAACAGTTTTCGATAGTGTGACCCCCTAATTGATGATACTAACAGTAATACCTATCTATCCTTTTTAATGATTCGAATGGTCTTGGTTCGAGAGGTTTGATCTCGCCACTCTCGAAGAGAATTTCGAACATTTGAGCATATGGGATCCCAATTAGAGTGTAAATTATATTACTCTTCTTGGGTCTTTCAGTGACTTGGAAAGGAAAACGCTTTGCCTCATAAGTCGTTCCTTTGCTAGCTAGAGGTAATGAGTTCTTATTGGCTTCCACAAGATCTTGAATAAGGTTTTGAAACCTGTAGCATTGATTTGTGGTATGACCGTTTCCTTGATGGTACTTGCAGTAGGGTTTGGGATCCCACCTTGGAGATCGCTTTTCTGGTGTTGGATCCTCTGTAGGACCAATTGGTTTGATTAGTCCTTGATCATAGAGATGATCAAAAGTAGCATCATAGGTCATTCCCATGGGTGTGAATTCTCTCTTTGGTTTACTTTTCGAGGGTGGAACCTCGTCATATTTCTTTTGAAGTTCCTTTATAGCTTTGAGAGTTTCACGTAGCAAATGCGACCATTCCATCATAAACAGTGTGAGCGATTGTATGTCTTCTTTATTTGCCGGTTCTGGAAGGCTATATCCATGGCGTCGAAGAATATCTCCTCGTCTTCTTCAATGGCATGGATTTCTTTGACAGTTTTAATGAGAGACGAGGGGTCAACCTCGTTTTCCTCATCAAAGATAGCCAAGGCATGAGCGAGAGGTGCATTATCAATGCTTAGCTTCTTACTCGTAGGGGGAAATGGCAACTTGTTGTTATCGATTAAGTCTTGGATATCTTCCTTAAGCTTCCAACAGTTTTCGGTGAGATGGCCCTTACCTTGGTGATACTTACAGTGTGCATTGGGGTTCCAATTAGCCGAACTCTTTTCGACTGGTGGGTCTCCAAATGGTCCAATAGGAGTTATAAGACCTTTCGCATTTAACCGATCAAATGCGGTGTCATAACTTATGCCAATAGGAGTAAAGTTTCTCCTAAATGGTTTCTTTTGTCCTTGATTGTTCATAGCAAGGACTTCACCTAAATTGAAAGTGCTAACGTTGTTTGAGTGGGTGGTTTTGGAAGAAGAAGGATTGTCGTTCTTCTTTCCTTTCCAACCACTGTTGGAGTTATTGTTGGCAGCTTTTAACTTAGCCAGGTCGTCTTCAATATTGATCCCAATGTCGTAGACGGCCTTGAAGGTATAAAGATTATTTTCATACTTGAGATGCTTGGAGTATTTTTCTTGAAGGTTCTTGATGAACAATCTTACAAACTCTTTTTTTACTTGGCACCTCGATCATCTTAGCTGAGGTTTCCCTCCATTTGTTAAAGAGAGAGGTGAAGCCTTCGTTCTCTTTCTGCTTGAGGATTTCAAGTTCCTTATGGTCAGTCTCAACTTGAATGTTTCACTTGTATCTATCAACGAAAGCGTTCGCTATGGACTCCCATGTAGAGGTCTTTTCTTTCTCCAGAGAAAAGAACCATTGTTGGCAAACGGTCTCGAGAGATAGTGAGAACAGAGAGGGGAAAACCTTCTTATCGATACCCTTAATACTCATTATCGTTTCGAATGCTCTTAAATGAAAATAAGGATTATTGGTTGCTCTGAATTTTGGGATGTCGTTGGCATTGAACTTCTTCGAAAGAAGATCTTTGTCCACCGAGACCCCTTGTGAAGTAAGCCCTTGAAACTTGTAGTCCCTAGATAGCTTGCTTAGACTCTCTTGCATAAGGTCAATCTGTTGTTGTTTCACGGGATCATCGACCTTAAGTGTGAGGAGCTTCAGTGTTTCAGTCATGGTAACCAGTTGGTTCCTAAGCTCATTGACTTCTTCTTGTGTTGCCATTATGGTCTTAGCTTTCCTCTTACGAGCTATGGGTTTGTCGAAAAGTTGGACTTGTACGAAGAGGTTGTCTTTACTTAACCGTCCTTCCTTTCTTGACCACGCGCTGTAATTTAAACCATTTTGCGTTTTAATCACTCGACTCAAATCGAATTAACTTTACGTTTTTTTTTAAAAAAAAAAAGAAAAATTAAAAGAATGGGTGCATATTTTTTAAGAAAAAACAATGTATATATTTTTAGGGAACTAAGTATAGTTTTTTTCTAAATGGAGGATTAATATCCGACTTACCCCCCTAAAAAAATGACGGAAAAAACGCGCATGCAAGACTCCCTTAGACATGGTCAAAGTGTGTGTATTGGTGTGTGTGTTGAGGATAAGTGAAATGTTTGGACTCTTGTTTAAGACCATGGAACTTAGTGCCTAAACTCGATTAATGACTCAACCAAGTATTATTGACAGCGAAAATTAACCGAATTAATTAGCAAACTGGTTAATTAGACACTAGGTGATGACTCGACCAACAATCCAAACTGTCGGCAAAACGACAGGACTGGCGTCGCACTGTGTAGCGTAGCGCCAGACGACAGAGATGTCGCCAGGCGCCACACTCCACAGAGTGGCGCTAAAGTCCAGACTTTTGCGCCAATGCTGGAGCTTCAATCTAGGACTATTTTCGGTGTTATTAATCAACAGGGGTATGCCTAAAGTTGTACTAGGTCAATTCTGATTTAAAATATTAGACTTTATTAACTCAAATTAATTAATTAGGCAAAGTTCTTTAAGTCATTAAATTATTTAATCTCAACACAAGTCAAACAAACGGTTAGGAAAAACACATAGAGTATGCACAACCAATAATGCACAATTAGTCAAGTAGGCACAATATGATGCAATGAGTTTGCAACCTAACCATGGCTCTAGTTCTCTAAAGTTCGGGATATATTTTAGTCAATAGAGGGTCCATGGTTAATTGTCCGGATGCACCGCGCGGAAGCCTAACCGTGAAGGGTTGGCGCGAGTGGATGGGACACCGCGAGTTTTAGAAAAAACTCGCTTCCATGGTTTGGTGAATTCAACATTCTCGGATGTACCCTTTGTTGCTCAGAGCGTTTAATCAGGTAGATGGAGCATGAATTCCCAGAGGGTTATGTCCATATGTAGAACACATATGGGTTTCAGAAAAGTGAGAAAAAATTCAATCAGGAAGTAGGATCGAGCAAACAATACGAAAAACTAGTCGAAATTAGAACGCATATTTCTGGCTCGGTATTGGAAGAATTTGGCGCCAGAAAACAGAGACTGGCGCCAGGTTTTAACTGTAGCGCCTGACGCCAATGCTGGCGTCTGGCGCTACAATGAAAATTCTGGCGCCAATGCTCTGGCCCCTAGCACTAATTCCTACATGCCTCAGCACCTTTCTGTGCTCGATAAAATTTTCCAGTTTCGCGCAGTGTTATTTCGGTCCTAGTTGTGAAAGATATTTCTCAAATTTCCTACGTGTAAAATCCTATGTTGTTAACTCATTACGGATGGTCTTTCCAATGAGATCTTTTTTATGCATATGACAATAATGTTAATCAAAATTACGCACATGAAATACTTAGAATGTTTCGAGTCTCATCCACTCATTCTAAATCATTGCCGAAACAAATTTTAGAATTAAAATAGAAATCCTCCCAAGTGGAGTCGCCAAAAACGGTAGGGAAAAATTTCAAGCGTTAACCCCACTGTGATCATACACTAAAGTATGGTGGCGTCCAAAAGGGAAGAAGATAGAGCAAAAGAGTCGCCAACAAGTTTTAGGAACTTGTAAACCGTTCACAGGGTGAAGGTTACACCCCTTAACGATCTAAGAGATCGTCAACTCCATAAGGTCTCGAACCAAATAAGGGTTCGGGGATGAAGGTACAAATCCAACCTAAAAGAGATTGAACCTGCCCTAATAATAGGCCTCTACTTTATTCTGATCGTATTCATGTGCGCTTTTTGACTAACATGCAATCAATAGGTTAACCCTAAACCTGTTTATCTATGTTGGTTGAATTTAATGCACAAACAAATTAGTTATCTTATTAAGCGTGATTACAAGTACGAATTCCCTTTAAACATGCATAAAAGGTGTGATCAAGCAATAAAAATAAATAATATCAAGCAACATAATAATCATAATAACAATAATCATCATCAAAAAATTATAATCAAAATAATAAAAGTATAATCATCATAAATTATAACAATCATATTAATAATAACAATCATGAAAATAATCATAAGCACGTTAAAGCATAATAATATCAAGATCCTAGGCATGATACTAACAAGATTAATAACAAAACCCTAGCATGTCACTAAACAATAAAAATCAAATCTTTAACCCTAACATGATACTAACAATCATAAATATTAGGAAGAACATAGGAAGCATCATACTTTTAATCATACTTGATATTAAAGTTACCCTAGACATGATACAAGGAATCATAATAACAACCTAAACATGATTTCTACATAATAACATCAATAAAAACCATTAAATTACTTACTTTGATGCCTCGTACCTCTTTCTAATAACAAAATACACACGTTAGTAACTTCATGGAAAATAATAAACAAAGCAATCAAATTAAATAATGGAAATAGAGATTTGGGACCAAACCCTCAGAAATTAAAACTTTCACGTCAAGGGCGAAGGCAACTTCGAATATGGCTAGGTGTTTCTAGATCTAATGAATGCGGAATTTTGTATTTGAGAAAAGCTAGTTTAGAAAAAAGAGAGAGAGAACAATCAAAAGAATCTTGATGAATATTGGTGAATGAGAAGAGAATGGAGAGAATTGATGAATGAATTCGCTAAAACTGGTTGTAGGTGAATGAAAACGGAGTTTTTATGACGTTATTTATAAAGAAAATTAGCCAAAAAGATAAAATATCAAAGAGAGTCTGGCGCACATGAAACAAGGTTGGCGCCAATGCTGGCTATTAGCGCCAGACACTAACCCTGGCGTCATGCGCCAAGGCTAGCGCTAGGCACTACAGCTAGCGTTTGGCGCTGACCTGGAAATTCACGCGTTTTCTTCAAATCAGATAAAAATTTTCGTACAGTTGGATAAAATCGTATTTCCCTCAAAAATGCTCTTTGATTTTAATTAAAACTCTGAAAAGTCAACAAAAGTCAATTTATCAATGCTAATTGAATTAGGAATGAAAACAACCTTCTAGAAGAATCTAGAAGACTAAAATCATTCCTAATTGCATTAGGAATGATAAATCTATATTAGGCCCCTCTCTAGATCATTGGGCCGCATATAAGGCTCAAACCTGGTCCAGTTTAGTAAATAGGCCATAACTTCCTCAATATTCATCGGAATTGGGCTTATAATATATCGTTGGAAAGCTCTTGTCAAGCCCCATCCAACTACACACTATTTGACCCATATCATGGACCATTAAACCATTAAACCACAATTTAGTTTTTCCAGTTAAATAGAAAGGAAAGAGAATCTCTCTGATTTGGTCTTGTGTGACCCCGGCTTGCCTGATGGTATTAAAATATTGACAATAGTCTGCAATGTGAAGATTTGGGTCTTCACCCATAGCTCCACTAAATTGCTTCCTCTCTATCATCCTTATAAATTGAGGTTTAATTTCAAATTGTACCCCATCAAGAGCCAGAGTGGGAGTGAGATGTGGAAAATCTGTAAGCTTTGGTTGTGAGTAATCACTAAGCTTCTTTGGAGCCGTCATCTCTGATTCTGGATCTGATGATACCTCTGAATCGCTAGAACCAGTTGGAGGATCGCGGTGATTATTATTATCACCAGAGTCCGCCAGAATTTGCTTGTAAAGGTTCTTCTGTCTATGGAAAGATCGCTCGATCTCAGGATCAAATGGAATGTACCCTGATCTGGAACACCCAGGCATAAACAAAAAAAACTAAAAGCAAATATGAGATTTGCCTCAAAGAACTAATTTTCTCTGAGACAAAAAGAAATAACCTAGACTACAAAAATAATCAGAAATAAAAATAAAACTATTTCCCCTGCAACGGCGCGAAATTTTGATAGGGTAAAGTCGTATCCCCAAATCAAAAGTAATTCCTAAATCCTCTAACTAATGTAGATAGGGAAGTAGGGTCGAATCCACAAAAAAAAAAAAAAATTCTTTCTATTCCTAATTAACTAATATCATCTATATTATGAATTAACCAATATATAAATTTGAATATGAAACAAAGCTACGAAGATTAAGAATAGGGATAAAATAATGAATAAAAGGATCTAGGTTATAGGTTCATCATTAAATAATACTCCAGGGTAAAACATAATAATCAATCATCAATGCATACATTAATCAGATCTTAAGGGGCTTTTGCTACGTATTATAATCACACAATTAATTTACCGGTATTAAATCTCATCTTTCGAATCTCGACTTAACCATTTATAAATTAACCTGCCTATTGAAACTAGACCTAAACATCAATCCTCATCTGTCGAATCTCGAATCAATATTGTCAAACTCATGCATAAAAGATCAGGCCTAATCTAGTCACAGAGCATTAAATCAATCAATAGGAAACTAATCTAGCATTGACAATCAACAACAATAAATTACCCCTTCATATTATTTATGGATCCCCACAAACCATAGAAATAAAACTACTCACGAATAATAGGAATTAAACCAATCAAAGCAATAAAACAAGACATGATCAAAGGAATAAAGTTAACAACTAAGATTAAGAGAAGAGAAATTGTTACAAAAAAAAATCTGGAATTAAGAATCAAATTAAGAACAAAGTATAAGAGAGAGAAATTAATCTAGAAGCTAAGTAGAGAGAGAAAATCTAAAAGAGAAGTACATAATTCGTACTTAAACACTCCTAATACAAAAACTAAAACAAAACTAATCAGCTACATAGAAAAACACGCGCCCGATCGGGCCCGCCTTTTTATTATGTCCCTTTCTGGTATGCTTCACCCGATCGAGCCTAGGCTCACCCGATCGGGCGCGGCTCCTTCCATGAGGCTGCATTGCGTGCACTCGCCCGATCGGACGTATGCTTGCCCGATCGGGCCCGACTTCTTCTTCGAGGCTTGGATGTCGATTGGGCTCGATTCCTCGGCCTAATCCGGATTTCCTCATCGGGTCTTGATTACTTGATCCAATAGCCCGGGTATCACATACCGAGCCCTTAATCACTGGTTCTCACCGATCCTGGGCTTCAAGAATGGTCGTGTCCTTCTAGCTTCCGTAGTGGATCCATGAAAACCCGGGAAAATGCTCCAAAAGTGCAATTTCCTGTAAAACTCAACTAAAACTACAAAAACACTAGAAAACACAAATTAGTAATAAAAGTGGCCCTAAAGAGCCAAAAACACTACTAATTATGACCACGGGACGGGGGTAAAACACTATATAAATTGGACATATCAATCTTTTGATTTAGTTATGTATTAAGTTGATTGGAATCTTATTATTTTAATCTTGTGATAGAAATTTCATTTATCTTCATATTGGAAGATATTATTTTTTAAAAGATTTAGAAGTTAAAGTTGGAATCTTTATTTGAATTTATGTTTACAATTCCAACTCCCCTTTATTTTGTCAAATCTCATGATTAATTTAAAGTAATTAAATTAATAGTGAGTATGGCACTTTTTTTATTTAATTGCACCAAGTTGAACTAATTTTATTAAAGAATAGTTCTTGGGAATAATTTTGGTTATGTGCACTTTGATGAATTTAACTTAAGTTGGACTTGTTATAATTTTTCATTTTCCTCATTAAATTAATTCTAAAAATTAATTTGGAATTAATTAATTAAGGTCACGCAAAATTTGGATTTAATCCCAAAAGTGTGGCACGCAAACCAAGGCACACTACCCTCGGCCAGCCAAGCTACTAAGCAGCCTACATGTGGCTGACAAGGGGTTGGTTCGCGCCACACACCAAGTGGAGTGGCTGCTTCCTGCTGATCAGCAGCATGGCGCACCATGGCCAACAAGCAAGCCGCAGCCAAGTACAATAGTTGCTGCTAGCACAACGCCCGGCTGTGCGCGCATGGCTCGAGGTGCGTGTAGGGAGTGTGTGTGTGTGTGCTTCGTGGTGTTGCGAGGAGTGTGTGTGGGGTGTGCTACGTGGTTGCGGCATGATGCTCACAACCCTACACTTGGCACTTTAGCCCCGGGTTTTAAGGCAATGCTAATTTTGCGGTTCAGGCCGTTTTATTTATTTTAATTATAATAATTATGGTTTTTGAGCTGCATTTACAAAATTTACATTTGCAAATATTCGGGGTTACCGGCTTAATTAATTGGATTAATTAATATGGATGCGGAATTTAGTGGGAGCTTCAATTTAAATTGTGCTAAATTACATAATAGATTAAACAACTTTGACTAGTTTTAATTAAGAGCGTTAATTGGATTAACAACCTAAAATAGTTACTAGTTTACGCGTGTTTGTGCATTGTTACTTGTTTACCGTTGTAAAATGCATGGGCCATTGACAAATAGTTAATGGATAAATGGCATGTATATTCTCCCACAGATTTGATGATAATGGCAATAACTAGTGGCGCCCGATAAGGTTAGAAAATACGGACTGTGTTCTGTCTCGTATTTTTGAAAATCTAAATACTATCTGCAAACCACTGATTATTTTTGTACCTTAATATTTAAATTACCCCTAATCGTAGATACTAGTATTTGCATTATTTTTTGGTTGTCTTGAAGACGGAGGTTCTTGGAAGACGAAGCCATGAAGTTGCAAAAGACGACTCTTGAAGACTTGAAGAATCAAGGGGTCATGCTAGTTGCCAAATGCATCATTATTTATGTTTTTGATATATATATTTATGATTATATAAATGAATTATATGTTAGATGTATATTTAGAATTTCGAATGTTCTGATGATGAATTAAGTTCACTTAAATCAACTAACATAGAAACCCTAAGTCCCTAAAATATTGAGTAAAATTTGTCATTCCAAAACAACACTTATTGACCTATTGAGAGTAGTGATGGGCTACGCCAAAGCGAGGCATCACTATTTCTCCCTAGGATACGTAAGGCATACGGGGTATGCTAGTTGGTTTTGGTTTTACTCAACGATATGAGTGATAGTGTCCTAACATGTCATGGAAAAGTGGATAAGTTGTTAAGAGAACATTATATATGCGACAATTTATCTAACCAAGCGTGGCTTGGATCAATTAGCAAAGAGTTGCTTACCTTAGAATATTGAGTTTTAAGACAAGCCAAAGCATTCTTAACTACTCATTGTTTCTTTGGATATTGGAATCGACTTATTATAGCAAAATGGGGACAATTTAATGTGTGCATAAGACGTTTAAATAAGTTTGATTAATATGCATGATTTCAATGTTATTTAAATATTATGAATGGTTTTTCATTTTAAATTCTTTCAATTGTAGAATAATGTCTACAAATAACAACGTCAACAACCTAAGGTGCCTGGAACATCCCAAAAAGTTACCATTTTGCTTGAACTTAGTGAACTTTAAGGAGTGGGAAGAAGAACTCCGAAAGACCCTCCAAAATTGTTACCTAGAGCACATTCTTGACATATCCATCCCGAGTTTCTACTCAAAAGGGGTTATGAGCGATGAGGCTCATGAGGAGTGGAGTTGTGATTGCAAAAGAGTCTCACGACTTATGGCAAATTCCATCCCGGAACAATGGAAGGGGAAGTTCTCCAACTACTATTCGGACATGCTCCTCAAAGCTCTAGAGGATATACTCAATTTGAGGGTCACCAAGAGCATCAATGGCAACTATGATGGTCTCGTGGAGGAAGTGATTAGGTCACTCTCCAACATGAAGATCAAGCTTCCATGAGAGGGGTGCCTAGCCAAGAAGAGGCAAGAGGTATGGGCATAAGTCTACAATGCTAGACTAAGACCCGGAATGTCACTTTGAGCCCACGTGCTTCGAATGACAAGGATATTCACTCACTTGGCGCTCATTGGCAAGCTAGTGGAGGATGAGCAAGCTGCTCTCATGCTATTGAGTTCTCTCCACTCGGGCTATATCGCATTATGATGCGGCTAACTACCAATTGTTACAACTCACTATGATGGAGGTTGTAAATGAGCTTTAAATGACCGACACTTGCGGAAGTGATAGACTCAAGCTTGCTCTAAAGGCAAAAAATAAGGAGTTCAAGAACAAGGCAAAATGCGATGCTTCTATTGTATTCAGCGGGGCCACTACAAGAGAGAATGCATCATGTACTTGGAAGTTGAGGCAAAGGGAATAGAAATATCCACCTCAGGTATCTTATTTATAAAATACACTTGAATATAAGCGATTCACAAGGTATTAGATACCATTAATGACTCACTATATGATCCTTTTTTAGGAACAAAGTAAGAAGGGCTTACCAAGTGGATGTGGATATACAAGCGGAAGAAGAAGTTAATCTTTCCTTAAGACTTGTAATCACATAGTTTGTCTTGAAATAGAACTTGTTTAAGTTATTTTTATCAACCATACATTGATCTTTTGACGTTGGACGTCATGTTTTTTTTTTTTTTATCACAAGACTATTGTTTTAAAAGTTTTATTTATATGTTTATGGTATGACATGTTTATCTAAAATATGTGATTTCATTAGACAAACAATTTTATGATGTTTATGATACCACCAAGAAAACAAAGACCATGAAGTCAAATCATACGTACTTGTGGCATTGTCGTCTTGGCCACATTAACATCAAACACATCAAGAAAATTATTCATGAAGGTGTTCTTGACTTATTCGATTTACAGTCGTTCGAAAATTGCGAAGGATGTTTACTAGGTAAGATGATAAAGTAGCCATTCTCCAAATTGGGAGAAAGGGCAAGTGACTTGTTGGGCCTAATACACACCGATGTATGTGGACCAATGAGCTCCACCACAAGAAACGGCCATCGATATTTTATCACCTTCACAGACGACTATATATTAGATATGGCTATGTCTTCCTTATGTTGCATAAATCTGAATCATTTGAAAAGTTTAAAGAATTTCGAAGTGAAGGTGAAACTCAGATTGGCAAGAAAATAAAAGCCCTTCGATCGAATTGTGGTGGTAAATACTTTAGCCAAGAATTCGATGAGCATCAGAAAGAAAGGGTATACTTTCAGAATTGACACCTCCAAGAACTCCACAATGAAACAGAGTATTCGAAAGGAGAAATCGAACCTTGTTGGACATGGTATGATCAACAAGGGGTCTTAGTTATCTTCCTATCTCTTTGTTGAGACACACACTTCTAATAACGACACTAACACTTAACCGTGCTTCATCAAAAGATGTATAAAAGACTCCATACGAGCTATGGATGAAGAAACCTCCTAGGTTGTCTTTTATAAAGATATGGGGATGCGAAGCATATGTCAAGAACTTAATTTCTGACAAACTTCACCCTAAATCTAACAAGGTTTACTTTATGGGCTACCCAAAAGAAACCAAAGGGTATTACCTCTACAACAAATCCGAGAACAAAGTGTTTGTTGCTCGCGATGGTGTCTTTTTGGAGAAGGAACACCTTTTCAAAATGACAAGTGGGAGGACAATTGAACTCGATGAAGTTTGAGAGGACGAGCAACAAAATCAGATTGACAGTCAAAGTGCTCAAACAACATCTGTTGAGGCTGGTCAAAATGTGCAAAGTCAAACCGACAATGCAAATTCTCAGTCCATCACCCTGCATAGGTCGTAGAGGCCAAGGTCTCAACCTGATAGGTATCTTGGTATTGTATTAACCGAGAATCAAGACATCCTTGTAATAGATGGAGACGAACCAACAACCTACAAGCCAGAGATGGCGAGCACCGACTCTACTAAATGGCAAGAGGCCATGAGATCTGAAATGGATTTCATGTCCGAAAATCAAGTACGGGACTTGGTTGACTTACCCGAGGGTTACACACCTATCGAATGTAAGTGGATTTTCAAATTAAAAACTGATAGAGATGGAAATGTATTCATTTACACAGCTAGATTGGTAGCAAAAGGTTGTAGGAAAATTCATGGTATTTATTACGATGAAACCTTTAATCTTGTCGCAATGCTTAAATCCGTTTGGATCCTCCTAGCAATTGCTGCATATTATAACTATGAAATATAGCAAATGGACGTCAAAACCGCCCTCCTAAATGGAATTTTGGAAGAGACTGTGTATATGACACATTATGAAGGTTTTGTCGGCCAAAACAATGCTGGGAAAGTGTGTAGGCTTAAAAAGTTCATCTACGGGATGAAGCAAGCAAGCAAAAGTTGGAATATGTGATTCAATGAAGCCATCAGCAAGTTTCGTTTTATCAAGAATCCAGATGAATCTTGTGTGTACAAGGTCAGTGGGAGTGATATCGCCTTTATAGTCTTATATGTCGATTACATATTGCTCATTGGAAATAGTATTCCAATGTTAAAGTTTGTAAAGGCCTGGCTTGGAAATGTTTTTTTAATGAAAGACTTGGGAGAGGCTCATGACATATTGGGCATCAAGATCTATTGGGATAGATAAAAAAGGATGATTGGATTGAGCCAGAGTACTTATATTAATAAGGTACTAGTACAATTCAGGATGGAAGAGGCTAAGAGAGGTCACTTGCCCATGTCACATGGTATAACCTTGAGCAAGAAGTAGTGTCCAAAGATACCTGATGAGCGAGAGAGGATGAATGCGATTTTATATGGTTTGCTAATTGGATCAATCATGAATGCCATGATATATACTAGGCCAGATGTATCGTATGCCTTGAGTACTACAAGTTGATACGAATCAGACCTAGGAGAGGCGCATTGGACTGCATCCAAGAATATCCTAAAGTACCTTAAAAGGAACATGGATAAATTCCTTGTACATGATGGCTCAGAAGAATTAGTTGCTGAAGGTTATTTTGACGCAAGGTTCTAAGCAGACTGAGACGATTTCAAATCAGAGTCTGGATATGTGTTCTTTCTAAATGGAAAAGCGTTTAGTAGGAAGATTATTAAGCAGAGCACAACTGTAGATTCTACAACTGAAGCTGAATATTTGGCAGCTGCTGAAACAGCTAAGGAGGCAGTTTAGATTCGTAAGTTTGTTGGTGAACTTGATGTTATACCCTCTATCAAGGGTCCAAAAGCTCTCTATTGTGACAACAATAGAGCTATTCCTCATGCCAGAGAGCCTAGGGAACATCACAAGGTCAAACATGTCAAGCGGCTATTTCACATGATAATAGAATGGAAATCCGAGGGTGAAATCAGAATTAGTAAAGTTGGAATGGATGACAATGTAGCCAATCCACTTACTAAACCTCTACCTTAAGTGAAGCACAACAAGGACGATGAGGCAATGAGAATCAAGCACGTTGGAGATTGGCTTTGATTTCCCTGTTTAGTGTTTGAATTAATTTTGAAAGTTTTAATGTAAGACACTAAGATCAACCATTCAGGCTTTAGAGTAATTTAATTTCATGCAATTTTATCACTCCATTTTCTATTTAATTGCAGTTTAGGATTAAATCTTGAGTCCATTCGATTATGAGAATATTCAAAATAAGGTATCAAGACCAGTCTTGGATAAAGAAACACCTATAGTGAACAAATCGAGAATTATCCCTAATCGAAGTCATTTAAATGATGGACGATTAATGACCGCTTCAGATTAGTGTGTAGTTTGATTTATATACCACCGTTTCTTGTGCTACAAAGACATGATTGTTATAAATCATTTTCACAGGTATTGGTTTAGAACCATACTGGATCGACCTATGAGAATACTTTAAGAGATTTAAAAATTGTCATAAGTATACTTCTCATTATGACTATCGAAATCTCGATCCTCGACTATAAGTATTTTGAGTTCTCTTGTTTGAGTACTAGCCCGTTTTAATGTTAGTGAAACGTTTGCCTTACATGGAGATTATAACGGCAACACTCAGACGGCTAGGACCTCTTAGTAAGAGAAGCTTACATTACAACTAGGAATATCCCGCTACTAATAATAAGGAACATGTCTTGTTGTTTACAAGACCTCTCGAAGAGTGAGATTGTAAAAATGCATGGCCGTGCTTGATAATTCTATTACACATATATTTTTATTCCCCGTCCTACGGTCATATTTATGCTTATTTGAGCTCTGCAGAGCTATTTTTATTACTAATATATGTTTTGTAGTGTTTTTGTAGAGTTGGTATTATTTTGTAGGAATTTGAAAAATTGTGACAATTTCGGAGCTCATTAGACCACTACAAAGACAATGAAGTCGGATTGTATTTTATGACAAAATATTTTAAGCCCAACACCAAGTTAGAGGAATTTAATTTGGTGATTAAGGGCTCGATTTAATGAAGAGGTCTAAAGTTTTAATGCTTAATTATTATCATGGACCAATCAAGTGTTGCGGACCAAGTATGAAGGAAATAAGTAATGGCCCAAAGCAAAAGAAGACATGAGGCCCATTTCGCAGCTATAGCTTACATGGCCCGGGCACGCGGATTAATTAAGCGTCACGCTATTCAGTTTTTTTGGGCCTGCGAAGTATTGAGTTTGCTAGGAGTTTGACTGTGATTAGGGAGTTGACTTCCTTTTTTCTTAAATAAGGGAGTAGAAATAGATACGTGGGGGTAGCTTTTAATTACTATTTTTTCTTAGTTTAGTTTTAAGTTTTCATTAGTTTAGTTTTAGTTTTATTAATTAGATTAGTTTTTAGTTTAGTTTTCTTTTTTCTTTCTCTCTCTAACTTTTCTCTTTTCCTCTTAATTAAACTCTTAGAATTATCTTTCTTTTATTTCTCTCCCTAAATTCTTGGTTTATGCAATTATATATTTCTATATTTTGGTACTATCTCTTCTCTCCTTTATCACTTATTTTCTTTGCTTTGATCTTAATCATATCTCCTTTAATTGCTTTGTTTATTTTATATTTAATTATGTCTGAGTAGTTTTCCTTCTAGGGTTTGTGTGGATCCATAAATAATATGAAGGGGTAATTTATTGTTGTAGATTGTCAATGTTACATTAATTTCCTATTGAATGATTTAATGTTATGTGACTAGATTAGGCCTAATCTTTTATGCATGAGTTTGACAATATTGATTCGATAATCGAGAAATGAGAATTGATGTTTAGGTCCAGTTTCAATAGGCAGATTAATTTATAAATGGTTAAGTCGAGATTCGAGAGATGAGATTTAATACCGGTAGATTAATTCTGTGATTGTAATACATAGAGAAAGCCCTTTATGATCTGATTAATTAATGCATTAATGATTGATTATTATTTTTTACCCTGGAATGTTATTTATTTGTGAACCTATGCCCTAGGTCTTTTATTCATTGATTTGTTCTATTCTTACTCTTCCCTACTTTTTCTCTTAGTAGTTTAGTTATCCTTCTATTACAATATTTTGGTTACTTAATAATTTAGATTATAATAACTAATTCGGAATAGAAAGACTTGTTTCCCTGTGGATTCGACCCTACTTCCCTATCTGCATTAGCTATAGGATTTAGGAATTACTTTTGATTGGGTGATACGACTTTAGCCTTTCAAATTTTGGCACCGTTGCCGGGGAAACAGTTTTATTTTTATTTCTAATTATTATTTAAGTCTAGAGTATTTTTTTTATTTTTATTTTTTTTATGAGTTGAAAATATCCATGCTTACGTCACTACAAGAATTATATAATTTTTATGCAGCACCTGACTACTGTTCTTGTCAATGTCTTTGTCATGAAAATCCTGAATGCCCTTATAGTGAGTTTTTTGTGCGTACTCTGGAAGATTTTAGAGTCTTTTCATATACATATGATCATATTCAGAAACGATTAGTTGCTAATGAAAGTTATTGGGAGGCTCTTGATGAAAAAGTCTACGGACACATTAATAATAAGAATGTTATTGAGGATGAAGAACCTGTTATAAAATGTGTGGTTGGAAAATCATTGGTTGATAAATTGGTGAATGGAAAATAATTAGTTGTAGAAATGGTGGTTGATAATTCCTTTTTTGATGATGAGGTTATTTGTGAGGGTAAAATTTTAAAGTCATTATTGGATGATAAAGACAATGACTACCTCCATGTGCGTTCTATTATTTCTAAATTTTTAACGGAGGAAGTAAAAGGTTGTGGTATATTTTCATCTCTCTTTTGATTTTTCCTTCTACCTTGAGTTCTCTTTATGTGCTCCTAAGTTTTCTTTGTAGGGATTAATGTGCTTGCAATTAAGCCCTATATAGTATTTAATGAAATGTTTGCAGGAGCGTTTGATAAGTTACTCAAGGCGTTGAATTCTTCTAATTGAGAGAAGGAGTATGGTCGAGCGGGACCTTGATAAACTAGCGCTCTGCGGGAGGCAACCCGTACTTTATTTTGTCTTTTAGTTTAGTTTTTTTCTTATTTTTGTGTGTGTGTGTTTTATTTTATTTAATTTATTTATTTTTTTTTCTTTTAAAGAGGTAAGGAGAATGTAACTTATGCTTTGTGAGAGTTTTTTTTGTGCAAATTTTGAGCTAGAGATGGTTTCATTCACGCTGGAACTGCACTCGTATTCGATCGGGTAGAGCTTACCCGATCGGGCGCGGGTACGTATCAGCGAAACTGCTCAACTTTGACAGGTCATAACTTTTGTGTTTTTTATCGGATTTTGGCGTGTGACATATCGTTGGAAATCTCTTCAAGTCTACTTTCCAATTCAAATAAAATCACAGCATTATCACTTAATATCAAAAGTTATGATCAAAAGAGTACCTCTGGCACAAATTTGGACTTTTTCCCACTAACACTTTGTTTCATTCTTGTCTAAATTTATGCCAAAGAGATGCATTGCAATCCTTGAGGCTTTGGTGACATTGATGTGGTGATGATGAGGAGTAGTCACCTTGACTACTAGCTTCCCTTTAAGACAATGAGGACATTGTCTAACTTAGCTTGGAGGGAGGTTCTCGTGTCATATGGTATATCTTTCACTCTCTCTTTTTATTATTTTTTTTTCTTTTGGTGTGCTTAGTATAGATTTTAGTTCTTTCTTAGGCAAGATTTATTGCTTTAAAAAAAATATATAACCAAAAAAATATTCCAATCATGCTTCCCTGTTCCCCTTGATGAAAATTTTTCGAAATTATTTTGATTCTTAGCTATTGATGTTAAATATTATGGATTAGTTGATCATGATTTGAAATTTAATTGCTTTGATGCCCTAACATCCGTCAATTTTGCCCAACTATTTGTGAATATAGTGCTTGACTAGTTGATTTGGTTAGGAATGTGTGTTAGTTCTAGGTATGTTAATGAATTTGAGTATTAATTTGCAACTATAAGTAATGTTTATATGACTTATTATTATGCACATTGTGGAGGACGAAAGCGTTTATTCTTTTAGGTGGCCTTCAGATGATTGTAGATACATTTGTTCCCTTCTTGCTACCCATGTTGTTGCCTTGACTTTTTGTTGTTTATTAGCCACATTACAAGCCTATTTTGCCCCATTGGTTACTAGTACCAAGCTTGGCTTGGGGGAGCTATTAGTGAGTGAGGTGAGGGAGTTTGTAGTGTGCTTATTATTTTCATAATTTTGGTGAGTTTTGAGAAGTTATTTTGTTCTTGATCGTTGTTTATTTTTGATGAGTTTGAATGGTTAATCCTCTTGAGAAAAAAATAAACTATGATGTTATGAAAAAAAAGTGAACTTCAAAAGAAAAAAAAAAGAGATCAAAAGAAAAAAATTGTTCAATGTTCAAATGTTCTAGGTGGAGGTTGATCAAACGGAAAAAAAATAAGATGATGAGATTCAATGAAAATTTCAAGTTTGGAAAATAAAGTTTGTTTATTCACTCAAGTTCTTTATTGTTATCCTTTTGTGAGTGATATTGTAAGTGTTGAAAATATTTTTAATATTGGTTGGTTGTTTGGTGAATTTTTGGTGGAGTTGAGTATATTGGAGATGTTTGGTCATTATTTTTTTTTGACCTTGGGTTTTATTAGGGTTTGGCTCCTTTAAGCATGACTTTACTCTCACATTTTCCCAAATATTTCCTACCCTTTACCCTAGCCTTACATTACAAGCTTTGAAGACCTTCCGACCTTTGTGCATAGAGTTGTGTGAATGTGAAATTAGTTAGTTATCAATGCGAAGAATAATTTGATATTTCGAGTCGACTATCTAGGTTGAGTGCTATTCTCTTTAAACACACGAGAGTGTGAGTTTGGGAGGGCATTGTTCACATATAAAGGGGTGGTTGGAGAGCGATCAAATACATCTTTTACTCGCCACATAAATGAGATTTGAGTGTGTGAGTACTAATCTTGAATTCTATATGCTCTTGTGGTTTGCTCTACTTGACAATTGTTAGGGAAGATTGGTAATTGGATGGATTTAATTGGTTGACTTTAATACTTATTTGTCAGATTTACCTTGATTTACATTTTTTTATTTTAATTGTATTTGGGGTGAAGTTTGATGTATTTATTCATTGCTTTGCTTACGGACAAGCAAAGGTTTGGCTTTGGGGAGTTTAATTAGTCTATTTTATATATATTTTTATTCCCTGTCCCACGGTCATATTTATGCTTATTTGAGCTCTACGGAGCTATTTTTATTACTAATATACGTTTTGTAGTGTTTTTGTAGAGTTGGTATTATTTTGTAGGAATTTGCAGAATTGTGACAATTTCGGAGCTTATTAGACCACTACGAAGACAATGGAGTTGGATCGTATTTTATAACCAAATATTTTAAGCCCAAGACCAAGTTAGAGGAATTTAATTTGGTGATTAAGGGCTCGGTTTAATGAAGATGTCTAAAGTTTTAATGCTTAATTATTATCATGGACCAATCAAGTGTTGCGGACCAAGGATGAAGGAAATAAGTAATGGCCCAAAGAAAAAGAAGACATGAGGCCCATTTCGCAGCTCTAGCTTACCTGGCCCAGTCAAGCGGATTAATTAAGCGTCACGCTATTCAGTTTTTTTGGGCCTGCAAAGTATTAAGTTTGCTAGGAGTTTGAGTGGGATTAGGGAGTTGACTTCCTTTTTCTTTTATAAGTGAGTAGAAGTAGACACGTGGGGGTAGCTTTTAATTACTAGTTTTTCTTAGTTTAGTTTTTAGTTTTAATTAATTTAGTTTTAGTTTTATTAATTAGATTAGTTTTTAGTTTTGTTATCTTTTCTCTTTTTCTCTCTAACTTTTCTCTTTTCCTCTTAATTAAACTCTTAGAATTATCTCTTTTTTATTTCTTTCCCTAAACACTTGGTTCATGCAATTATATATTTCTGTATTTTGTTACTATCTCTTATCTCCTTTTTCACTTATTTTTCTTTGCTTTGATCTTAATCATGTCTCCTTTAATTACTTTGTTTATTTTATATTTAATTATGTCTGAGTAGTTTTCCTTCTAGGGTTTGTGGGAATCCATAAATAATATGAAGGGGTAATTTATTGTTGTAGATTGTCAATGTTAGATTAATTTCCTATTGAATTATTTTAATGCTCTTTGACTAGATTAGGCCTGATCTTTTATGCATGAATTTGACAATATTGATTCGAGATTCGATAGATTACAATTGATGTTTAGGTCTAGTTTCAATAGGCAGATTAATTTATAAATGGTTAAGTCGAGATTTGAGAGATGAGATTTAATACCGGTAGATTAATTCTGTTATTGTAATACATAGTGAAAGCCCTTTTTGATCTGATTAATTGATGCAATGATGATTGATTATTATGTTTTACCCTGGAATGTTATATATTTGTGAACCTATGCCCTAGGTCTTTTATTCATTGATTTTCTCTATTCTTACTCTTCTCTAATTTTACTCTTAATAGCTTAGTTATCCTTTGATTACAATATTTTGGTTACTTAATAATTTAGATTATAATAACTAATTAGAATAGAAAAGCTTGTTTCCCTGTGGATTCGTCCCTACTTCCTTATCTGCATTAGCTAGAGGATTTAGGAATTACTTTTGGTTGGGTGATACGACTTTATCCTGTCAAATTTTGACACCGTTGTCGGGGAAACAATGTTACTTTTATTTTTAATTATTATTGAAGTCTAGATTATTTTTTCATCTTTATTTTTTTTATGAGTTGAAAATATCCATGCTTACATCACTACAAGAATTATATAATTTTTATGCAGCACCTGACTATTGTTCTTGTCAACGTCTTTGTCATGAAAATCCTTAATGCCCTTATAGTGAGTTTTTTGTGCGTGCTCCGGAATATTTTAGAGTCTTTCCATATACATATGATCATAGTCGGAAACGATTAGTTGCTAATGAAAGTTATTGGGAGGCTCTTGATGAAAAAGTCTACGGACACATTAATAATAAGAATGTTATTGAGGATGAAGAACCCGTTATAGAATGTGTGGTTGGAAAATTATTAGTTGATGAATTGGTGATTGGAAAATCATTAGTTGTAGAAACGGTGGTTGATAATTCCTTTGTTGATGATGAGGTTATTTGTGAGGGTAAAATTTTAAAGTCATTATTTGATGATAATGACAATGACTACCTCCATGTTCAGTCTATTAATTCTAAATTTTTAACAAAGGAAGTAAAAGGTTGTGGTGTATTTTCATCTCTCTTTTGATTTTTCCTTCTACCTTGAGTTCTCTTTATGTTCTCCTAACCTTTTCTTTGTAGGGATTAATGTGCTTGCAATTAAGCCCTATATAGTGTTTAATGAAATGTTTGCAGGTGCGTTTGATAAGTTACGCAAGGCGTTGAATTCTTCCGATTGAGAGAAGGAGTATGGTCCAGCGGGACCTTGATAAACTAGCGCTTTGCGGGAGGCAACCCGTACTTTTGTCTTTTAGTTTAGTTTTTTTCTTATTTTTGTGTGTGTGTGTGTTTTATTTTATTTATTTATTTATTTATTTCTTCTTTTAAAGAGGTAAGGAGAATGTAACTTATGCTTTGTGGGAGTTTTTTTTTTTGTGCAGATTTTGAGCTAGAGAAGGTTTCATTCACGCTGGAACTGCACTCGTATTCGATCGGGCAGAGCTCGCCGGATCGGGCGCGGGTACGCATCAGCGAAAATGCTCAACTTTGACAGGTCATAACTTTTGCGTTTTTTATATCGGATTTTGGCGTGTGACCTATCGTTGGAAAGATCTTCAAGTGTACTTTCCAATGCAATTAGAATCACTACATTATCTCTTATATATCAAAGGTTATGATCAAAAGCGTACACCTGACTCAAATTTGGACTTTTTCCCACTAACACTTTGTTTCATTCTTGCCCAAATTTGTGCCAAAAAGATGCATTGCAATATTTGAGGCTTTGGTGAAATTGATTTGGTGATGATGAGGAGTAGTCACCTTGACTACTAGCTTCCCTTTAAGACAATGAGGACATTGTCTGATTTAGCTTGGGGGGAGTTCTCGTGTCATATGGTATATCTTTCACTCTCTCTTTTTATTTATATTTTTTTTTCCTTTGGTGTGCTTAGTATAGATTTTATTGCTTTCTTAGGTAAGATTTATTGCTTTAAAAAAATAAAAAAAAATCCAAAGAATTATTAATCATGCTTCCCTGTGCCCCTTGATGAAAATTTTTCGAAATTATTTTGATTCTTAGCTATTGATGATAAATATTGTGGATTAGTCGATCATGATTTTAAATTTGATTGCTTTGATGCCCTAACATGTGTCAATTTTGACCAACTATTTGTGAATATAGTGCTTGACTAGTTGATTTGGTTAGGAATGTGTGTTAGTTCCTGGTATGTCAATGAATTTGAGTATTGATTTGCAACTATAAGTAATGTTTATATGACTTATTATTATGCACATTGTGGAGGACGAAGACGTTAATTCTTTTAGGTAGCCTTCAGATGATTGTAGATACATTTGTTCCCTTCTTGATACCCATGTTGTTGCCTTGACTTTTTTTTGTTTATTAGCCACATTACAAACCTATTTTGCCCCATTGGTTACTAGTCCCAAGCTTGGCTTGGGGGAGCTATTAGTGAGTGAGGTGAGGGAGTTTGTAGTGTGCTTATTATTTGCATAATTTTGGTGGGTTTTGAGAAGTTATTTTGTTCTTGATCGTAGTTTTTTTTATGAGTTTGAATGTTTAATCCTACTGAGAAAAAAATAAAGTATGATGTTATGAAAAAAAGTGCTTCAAAAGAGCAAAAGAAAAAAATTGTTCAATGTTCAAATCTTCTAGTTGGAGGTTGATCAAAGTGAAAAAATAAGATGATGAGTTTCAATGAAAAATTCAAGTTTAGAAAATAAAGTATGTTTATTCACTCAAGCTCTTTATTGTTATCCTTTTGTGAGTGATATTGTAAGTGTTGAAAATATTGTTAATATTTGTTGTTTGTTTGGTGAATTTTTGGTGGAGTTGAGTATATTAGAGATGTTTGTTCATTATTTATTTTTGACCGTGGGTTTTATTAGGATTTGGCTCATTTAAGTATGGCTTTACTCTCACATTTTCCCAAATATTTCCTACCCTTTACCCTAGCCTTACATTACAAGCTTTGAAGATCTTCCGACCTTTGTGCATAGAGTTGTGTGAATGTGAAATTAGTTGTTTATCAATGCGGAGAATGATTTGATATATTTCGAGTCGACTATCTAGGTTGAGTGCTATTCCCTTTAAACACACTAGAGTGTGAGTTTGGGAGGGCATTGTTCACATATAAAGAGGTGGTTGGAGAGCGATCGAATACATCTTTTACTCGGCACAAAAATGAGATTTGAGTGTGTGAGCACTAGTCTTGAATTCTATATGTTCTTGTGGTTTGCTCTACTTGACAATTTTTACGGAAGATTTGTAATTGGATGGATTTAATTGTTGACTTTGATACTAAACACACGAGAGTGTGAGTTTGGGAGGGCATTGTTCACTTATAAAGGGGTGGTTGGAGAGCGATCGAATACATCTTTTACTCGCCACATAAATGAGATTTGAGTGTGTGAGCACTAGTCTTGAATTCTATATGCTCTTGTGGTTTGCTCTACTTGACAATTGTTAGGGAAGATTGGTAATTGGATGGATTTAATTGGTTGACTTTGATACTTATTTGTCAGATTTACCTTGAATTTCATTTATTGATTTTAATTGTATTTGGGGTGAAGTTTGATGTATTTATTCATTGCTTTGCTTAGGGACAAGCAAAGGTTTGGCTTGGGGGAGTTTGATTCATCTTTTTTTTATATATTTTTATTCCCCATCCCACGGTCATATTTATGCTTATTTGAGCTCTGCGGAGCTATTTTGTTACTAATATACGTTTTGTAGTGTTTTTGTAGAGTTGGTATTATTTTGTAGGAATTTGCAGAATTGTGAAAATTTCGGAGCTTATTAGACCACTACGAAGACAATGGAGTTGGATCGTATTTTATGACCAAATATTTTAAGCCCAAGACCAAGTTTGAGGAATTTAATTTGGTGATTAAGGGCTCAATTTAATGAAGAGGTCTAAAGTTTTAATGCTTAATTATTATCATGGACCAATCAAGTGTTGCGGACCAAGTATGAAGGAAATAAGTAATGGCCCAAAGAAAAAGAAGACATGAGGCCCATTTCGCAGCTCTAGCTTATCTGGCCCGGTCAGGCGGATTAATTAGGTGTCACGCTATTCAGTTTGTTTGGGCCTGCGAAGTATTGAGTTTTCTAGGAGTTTGAATGGGATTAGGGAGTTGACTTCCTTTTTCTTAAATAAGGGAGTAGAAGTAGATACGTGGGGGTAGCTTTTAATTACTAGTTTTTCTTAGTTTAGTTTTAAATTTTCATTAAATTAGTTTTAGTTTTATTAATTAGATAGTAATTAGTTTAGTTTTCTTTAAATTTGTTTGATCTTAACCATGTCTCCTTTAATTGCTTTGTTTATTTTATATTTAATTATGTCTGAATAGTTTTCCTTCTAGGGTTTGTGGGGATCCATAAATAATATGAAGGGGTAATTTATTATTGTATATTGTCAATGTTAGATTGTCAATGTTAGATTAGTTTCCTATTGAATAATTTTAATGCTCTGTGACTAGATTAGGCCTGATCTTTTATGCATGAGTTTGACAATATTGATTCGAGATTCGAGAGATGAGAATTGATGTTTAGGTCTAATTTCAATAGGCAGATTAATTTATAAATGGTTAAGTCGAGATTCGAGAGATGAGATTTAATACCTGTAGATTAATTTTGTGATTGTAATACGTAGCGAAAGCCCTTTATGATCTGATTAATTAATGCATTTATGATTGATTCTTATGTTTTACCCTGGAATATTATTTATTGGTGAACCTATGCCCTAGGTCTTTTATTCATTGATTTTCTCTATTCTAATTCTTCCATACTTTTACTCTTAGTAGTTTAGTTATCCTTCGATTACAATATTTTGGGTACTTAATAATTTAGATTATAATAACTAATTAGGAATAGAAAGACTTGTATCCCGTTGGATTCGACCCTACTTCCCTATCTGCATTAGCTAGAGGATTTAGGAATTACTTTTGATTGGGTGATACAACTTTAACCTGCCAGTGCTCGGATGGATTTTAGAAATCATTTATTTATTGACAGTTAAACTCGGATTTCGAGGAACAATTCCGGACGTTATAAGAATGATGAATAGTTCATGAAGAGACAATAAGTTACATAGGAAAAAGGCTATACAGTAAAAGCGCACTTGTGTCCTCCGAACAACTGTATTATTCCGATAGAGCGTTTGGAGGTATTGAAAAGCTATTTATTCAGTAAGTTCAAGTGATCGGAATGCTCAGGCGGAGGCTGCTTTTGATCAGTAATGTTAGTACATAATTAGTATTGCAAATTAATCTTGACTGAACCTTTCGTTTCACACTTAAACTACTAACGATTAGACACGACGAATTAATTCGGAAGGAATTAATGAGTCGCTTGAGCAATTAGTATTAAGCATCACAAGTCGAGTCGAATTAATTAAAGACAAGACGGTAAAATTACTAATTAATCAAAAATTTACTTAAATACCCCTAGCTTCGGAATGGCCTGAGCAAACTAAAGCTTAAGGGCATTTAGTAAAGCCAAGGTATCTAGCATGTGCACCAAGTCGAGCCAAGGCTGGCTGGTGCATTCTAGACCACCAAGGCTAGCATTGCACGCACACAGCCGCAGCTGCTATGGCACACCAGCAAGCTAGCAAGGTATGTACATAGATGTAGTAGCTATGATGCACCAATGTGCTAGCTGTGCTTGCGGGGAATTTCGACGTAGCATAGCAGCTACGCACATCAGCCTGCAACAATGCGTGGCGTGCTGGCGCGTATGCTACACGCCACTACGCGCAGCTGGCGTGACCAGCCAAAGGGCTAGGCAGCCAGCTGGGCAGCCTTGGCACCTAAGGCAGGCAAAGCCAGCTCGCGCGCGCGGATTGGGCCATCTGGTGCTTGCCGGTTTTCCTTGAAAACCTTGGGGATCAGGTTTGCCCCTCCTTTTCCTTTGTGGTCCTTACCTAACCACTCCTCCTAGTTTGCCACTTGGTGATTAATTAGTTGTTGGCTATTTTCTTTTGTTTTTGATTAAAAATAAAAGGTGAAAATTACCCAACTTTCCCACATTGATGGGAGAGTGGATTTCTCACAAGAGTTTCCCTATAATTACCCAACTTGGGAAATGGAAAAACTCACTTGAGTAAGAGCTCAATTAGGCATCTCCACTTGAGAGAAAACCTATAAGCTCATTAATTACTCGAGTAGTCTTTTTGGTCAGACTTTGCTAACCTCTAAGTTGTAGACCGGTCGGGTTAAGTTGTAAGTGGACTTCGTTGGAGGTCCTTGCCATTTGTGAGGCTTAATTTTTTCTCAAGTAAGAGATGTATCCGGTTGAGCAAAGCACGCTTCAAGGGTATTTTAGTCTTTTCTCTATTGTGAGTTTGCTCTTAGGCTCGGGTTATATTTCCGCGATGAGTCAGACTCTTTGAAACCCAACGACTCACATACACATAAAATGAAAAATAAAAATGTAAAAAGATAAACACAGACATAGTAATCATCGGATATATATACAACATGTCTAACATAAGTGTCAAATAACAATAAGAAAAGTCCTACAACGTTAAACAAAAAGCACATGTACAACTATGGTGTCGGAGGATGCAAATGTGAAGGAACACCAAATGTATCCAAAAACTGCATTACATGGAGTCAATCCCTCACCGGCATCACGATCAATAATATTCGGGAGCGAAAGAGTAGCGCCAGCCCATCCTAGCTCATCCTGTTGAGGTCTCGGCTGTTGCGGCGACGAGCCAACCTCGTACATCCCACCACCCGTAAAAGGAGCCGATGTCACGCCTCCCTGACCAGTTGGCCTCCCCGGTGCACCCTAGAAGAAGACTTGGAGCACTACACTACCGTAGTCTGATCCTATTTTTCTCGACCACCTTAGTTCCCAGCAGAAGTACGACGAAACCTCAAGCCATATCCGAATCTCTGCCTCCTATCCTCGGGTCTCGTACGAGTACGTGACGGAGGAACATGCTGAAATAGAAAAACAAGCCGAGTCAAATACAAGAAAAATAAGTGAAACTAATATAAAGTAAAAGTCAAAGAGAAATTCCTCTATGCCATCACTCTCACGACGACAAGTAGCTTGGTGACTCAACCTCACGAGCTGATAATGAAAGGTGTCCATGCCTCTTTCCATCCTCGTCATCACTTCGCGAGAGAACTCCAAAGAAAAAAAGACAGGAACAATCAAAAAACATGCATGCAAACAAAATAATGATGGATGGCTCACCCAGGTTTGGTGACGAGGTTTCAACCTCTCCACGAAGCGCCACTCCTCAGGGGCCAGAGGGATCATCTCCTTAATCGGGCCGAAATACCCTTGATATGTAATGGACACTAGTATAGGTACAAACTCCGTAACCGGCTCCGCAGCCTATAAGAATAAAATCTAAGCAATTAGAATTTGCTTGGGCCTATTAAAAGACTAAATAAAATGATGCAAAATATAACTCCACCCCCTTTGCTAGGCAAGGTGGTAGAGCTAACAGTGGCAAATGTCTCTCACCATAACTCCAGTTAGGATGGCTGTGACGCTGCCACTCCGTACCAGATGGCGACATACCCATATAAACTCTCAGGTCTGCTTAGTCCATTATATGCCGCGGAGGACGGCTAGGAACAACAAAAGACATCAAAGTATTCTGAATCATAATTCTCTCGGCTAGGTACACCACATCATCATACGTCCCTTGGAAGTAGCGCCACTTAGCTAAGTATTTGACAACCCGCGCAAGAATGTCAAAATCAGCCAATAGACGAATGTGGACCTCAAGTCCTTAAGAAACGAACACGCATGAGTCAGAATCCTACTCAAAAGAGTGAATCAAAATGTCGAGCAATGAATACAAGGAGAACCAACTCTCGAACAAGGGCAGTAATAGTCTTGTCAGTATAACAGCCACCCTAACTAGCAGCAACTGGGAGCCCTCAAGGAGAAGGCCTGCTGGCACCAAAGATTGCATATACTCGTAGAACCTCACCTGAAACAACAGGGAAAGGTCGGAAAAAGCTAACATCAAAAGTAAACTTTTGTCGTGGGGAATAGAATATACCTCTATAATCCTCTAGAGGTTAGAAAGTGTGACCTCCTCGTCAAAGTTGTGATGACAACAAGCGAGTTAGCACAGGCCGGGCTGGCCTAATCCAAAGTTTTGACCACTCGAAGGTCATAAAGAGCAGGCAAATAGTAGTGAAGCACTCGGCTATCCTTATCAGGACAGAGACCCTGACAGAAGAATCAAAATGAAGATGCGCACCCGCTGCTTTGAGGTGGTCGCATCATCTCAAAAAGCCTCCACTAGCAAAGTCCGACAAATGAGGCGACTACTCATCTGTAATGCTCGAGACTCGCCGCGAGCCTAAATAACGATAGGACCTAGTAGCTCCTCTACCTTAAGGGATAAAAGGGTAGCATCTCTACCAAAAGGAACTATAGCTGACCGAAACTCCAAACTGGTGATCATAGAGAAGTTAAGGGGAGTGACAGTCATCTCACCCCAAGGAAAATGGAACGTGTTGGTGGTGTCCCAAAAGAACTCTACCAAAGCTCGAACAAAGAAACGACTCAAATTTAGAGAACAAAGAGCTCGAGTGTTCTAAAAAAAAAGAAGTCAACACAAGACTTCCACATCACAAGCAACTCCTCGTTGTTGCTAAAATAAGAATCGTAGAGCTGCCAATAGTGTCGTTGCCCGAACATTGGCAACAAACTTGCTCGTCAGTCATCCCAAGTCAAACACACTTTAAGATATGAAACCGAGGAGCAAAGTACAAGGTGCGCCCATCCCACTCAAGGAACTCCCCAAGGCTAATAGAAGTTCCTTCATTGTCGTTGACAAGCTCGTTCTCACGGTGAGCTCCACGAGAGCGTGAGCTAGAACCACGTCATCGATACATACTAATTATGAAAGAAAATAGTAAATAAAAGGTTCTGTAGTATCTAAGTATTGCCTAGCCGCATAATACTATCTTTGTTAAAAAGTACGTAGTACTAAAAGAGAGCATTTTTTTATTCAGCATAATAGCATTTTTAAGCAATCAAACAATTTCTTGAATTACTATGAAAAATATTGTGACAAATTAAGCAAAAAAAAAAAAAACCGAATAAATACATGAAGAACAACTCACATTGTTCTCATGAACTCAAAGTGTCCAACAATGGCAAAACGTTTGTTTCTTCACCAAATTGAGTCAAACAAGACTCAAACTACTCTTAAGGTGACACAAAAACATATGCAAGCAATATCATAACAAGAAATTTGATAAGAAATGAAAAACTAGCAAAGGCATTTTTGAGTTTGTTTCGAAAATTTACAAGTAAAACACATGAAATTCTTCCAAACTAGGACGAGTTTGAGCAAAACTTACATAGATCGGTAAACTAGAGATCAAGAGCTTTGATTTGTAAGAAATTTAAGCAAATTTGATTGAGAAACGAGCAAGAACGATCAAAGTGAATATTCGGTCAAAAACCGAATAAGAAATGAGCGGCGAACGAAATGAGGAAGAAGGAGTTTTATTCCGAAAAAGACGACTCTGTCGCGTTGCGATAACACGTGGCAGCGTGGGCTGGCTCTACTTTCTACAACAATGCAATCCTTGGGCCCCATAAATAGCTTATGTGGACCTTATTCAGCAAATTGGTTTCCTTGGTACGCCAGTTTCCACTATAAGCAAATTAACATGATTAGTAGTCGGTTTGATTACAAATCGCATTAAGTGATCAAACTGATGACGATCATCTCATTTTATTTAAGCGCCTAAGTATTGGATCATTACAAGCACCGAGGGTATTGGTTCACAAGTAAGCACAAGCGCCAATGTACCGGCTCATTATAAAATGCGCCGAGGTAATGGCACAGCAAGCAATCACAACAAAATATCAACAAGTATTCAAGCAAAGCACTAGCAATATGAGGATCAACAAGCGATGGTCTTTGATAATTTTCCCTAGGGTGTTGAAGATTTTCCCAACAAAACTAAAAATGGCTACAAGCAGCGATCTTCGACGATGTCACGAAGTAGAGAGGAGATTGTCTATAGCGGAGAGGTACTACCGTGGCGAGGTACTGCCACAAGACTGGAGATGATGAGGTGCAGTCACCTTCAACGATGTTCCCGAAGTATTGTGAAAGATTTTCACAAGCAAATGAAGATAGCGAGGCACTATTATCTTCAGATGGCGTTCACGAGATACTATGGAGGTCATCAAAACAACACGCAACAACAAAAATTTGGATACCTCAGAGACGTGTACTTCACGGTGCAAGATACGTGTTCTAACTCTTTTATCTGTTTATGAGCGTTACAAGAATTATTTAGGATCAAAGAATGTTTTGAATCATTCTCCATCCCTATTGCTACTTTGACTTTTGTTTTCGAAACATACGTTTCTCCAAAGTCAGTCAAAGTGGGGGCTTTTGTAGACACCTGATTGTGTCTCCCTAAAAACCAAACTCAGTGATGAATGTCTTTCACGTCATTGATTATCGAACAAGGTGAAATGTGAAAAGTCTTGTGATGCGGTTGTTTTTTAAAAAAGACTTCTCTCTATTTTCGAAGACATTTCTTTTCATATTGTATTTATTGAAATTGTCAAGTCCATCGTAGTTTAGTCCATGATAATGGTCCAATAACGATTTAATTTGATTGGGCTCAAAAAGAGCTTTCCAATGATATATTATAAGCCCATTTTCCGATGAATAATGGGGAAGTTATGGTCAAAATACTAAATTGGGCCTGAAATCAGTTTTATATACGGTCTAATGATCAAGTGGAGGACCCATTAATTATTATTCCTAAAATCATTACGATTAGCTTTAATCTTCTAGAATAATCTAGAAGATTTCATTAAATTCTTGTTGAATTAGGATTAATTATTATGTTTTTTAAAATAAAGAATTTTAAATGGAATGAAACAAGTGTTTTAAAAGATTAAATCTGATTCTTAAAAGATAAGTACGAATTTTAATTAATCTATTAATTAGATTAAGGACTTTGTATAGTTTTAACTTAACCCATTCACCATTGCGAAATGACAGCTCCATTGCGCTACAATGGAATAAGTTTTACTCCGAATCGAATTCGATCTTTTTCTGATCGTTTCGGGACTATTTTCTTTATAAATAGGTTCCTTATTCCCCGTTTTCAAATTATCAACAACCATATAATTATTTTCTCTTCTCTCTTAAGCAATAGCTTGTTCTTTCTCCCTCTTTCTAGCCTAGCCTTTTATAAACACAATACCGCATTCATGAGTTCTAGATACACCTAGCCAAGCTCAAAGTTGCCTTCGCTCTAGACATGAAAGGTTCATAATTTCTGAGGGTTTGGTCCCAAATCCCTATTTAATTTATTTAAATTAATTGTTTAATTTAATATTTTCCTTGAATTCACTAACTTGTGTATTGTTTTGATAGAAAATAAATATGAGGCAACAAAGTAAGTTGTTTTATTTCTCTATTTCTTTAGAAAACATGGTTAGATTATTTAGGATGTCTTTATGATTTATAGTATCATGTTTAGGGTAATGACTAATATTTCTAATATCATGTATGTTTCTAGTATCATGTTTAGGTTGCTTCTTATTTCATCTAGCAGGTTAGTATCATGTTAGGGATAAAAATTTAATCTTTAATGCTTAGTGACATGCTAGGGTTTGTTACTAATAATGTTAGTATCCTGCCAAAGATCTTGCTAATATTATTATGCTTTGATGAGATTGAGATTGTTTTGATGATGATTGTTGTTATTTATTATGTTACTTGATATTATTATTGTTATTGCTTGATCACGCCCTCTCTTGCATGTTTAAATGGAATATGTACTTATAATCACGCTTAATAAGTTTTAGGATAATGAGATCTTAAATCAAGTGATCGTGAATAATATATTTGTTTGTGCATTAATATTCAACCAACATAGATTAAACAGGTTTCGGGTTAATCTAATGATTGAATGTTAGTTAGAAAGCGCACATGAATATTAGAAGAATAAAGTAGATGCTATTTTTTTGGGCAAGTTCAATCTCTTTTAGGTTTGATTTGTACCTTCATCCAAGAATATCCAGTCATGGTTCAGGATCACTATGGATTTAGCGATCTCATGGATCGTGAAGGGATGTAACCTTCACCCAGTGAACGGTTTACAAGTTCCTAAAACTTGTTGGTGACTCTTTTGCTCTATATTCTCTTCCCTTTGGACGCCACCATTAATTAGTGTATGATCACATTAGGGCTCAAATGTGGGATGCTTGAAATATTCCCTAAAGGTGGCTAGGTTGGTTTTTCGGGAGGAGAAGTATGGATTAGTTGGAAATGGGGGTTTTAGTGGAGTCAGGAGGTTCCGGCGGGAGGTAGGGGGTTTTGACGGGTTTCGACGAGAGGTCAGGGTGTTTCGGAGGGAGGTTAGGGGCTGTCGATGGCTTTTCCTGGTTGTTCCGGTTGTGGGGTTGGGTTGGGTTAGGATTTAGGTTTTTTTTTTAATTTTTGTTTTTATTTTTATTTATTTATTTTTTAAACATATCGCTAAATGACACGTGTCTAAAGTGAGCCCCACAAACGGATTCCATCTAAGAATCTGCTAGATGGTTGTGAAATAAATTTTTTTTATTATTTTGTGGTGTTATAATAAAAGTTTGAAAAATTGTGGTGTTATAATCTATTTTCTGTAAAATTTGTGGTGTTATTTTTAAATATTTTTTTTTTAATTTAAGTTGATGATATGGAAAAACAAACATGAAATAGAATAGGGTGCCATATAATCATGAAAATTGTTTTCCTCCATAGTATATATTTCAAAATTTTACATATTTTTTTTTTGGGAATGAAATTTAATGTTTTTATTCATTAGACTCAATAAAAAAATTTAAAGTACAATTTCGAAAAAAAATGATTTTTCTAAGTTATGCCCCAAAACTTCTTCGGTTTCTAAGTTGTGCCATAGTTTTTCAAATGTCTAAGTTGTGCCCTCAGCCTCACTAATCTTTATTATCAATAACCTTTAACATTAACAATAACCTTTTTTATTATTTTATTTTCTGATTTTAAATTTTTTTAAAGTGTTAAACAAATTAGAACGAGACATGTGTCAAATTAATAACGCCACGATACCACTGTTGATAAAATAACTTAACTTTCACTAATAAATATGGAAGTTAAAGAGTATTATTGATAAAATATCGTAAGGTGGAGGGCACAACTTATAACTTTGAAAAATCATGGGTACAACTTAGAAACCGAAGAACTTGGGTGGCATAGCTTAGAAAAACCAAAAAAAATTAATCGCAAACTTAAAAAAAAATTATGCATTTGATAGATTAGGGCCCTAATTAGTATTTTTGCCCATAGGCCACCAAAATACTAGGAACGACCCTGTTTACTATATATCTATAATGGAGATGTTCTACACATATATCCACACCCGTCCAAGTGAGTATAAATCAAAATTCACGCCCACTCTGATCCATCAATCAATCAAGTGAATATCCACTACCTGGCAATACATAACTTGTATATTTTTGTCTATTATCCATAAATTGTACACATATACCCTTGAAACTATATATTTCGAACAACGTTATAAGTACATATAAATAGTTGCGAAAACAAAGTGGCCAAAAGTAGTGTTGAAAAGCAGGTGGATGTGAGGAGATTAAATCCACACCTGTCCACTAATTAATTAGAGTGAGTAGACTTTTGATATACAAACCTTCCACTACCTACTTAAGTAACACCATAACAACTAATTCCTCCGTTTCTATTTAGATGACTAAAATTTCTAAAAAGGAATAGTCATATTAGATGACCCATACTGTAAATGGAAGGATTTTAACTACAAACTCTTACTTACTTATCCCCACTTATCCTAACGTTAATAAACCCCAAATCCTTAACTAAAAACACTCAGCCCCATGTTTTTTACTTCTTCATTAAAGCAAGCCACCACCTTCTCCATTAAAGCCACCGCCTTCTCCATTAAAGCCACCACCACCACCACCCCTCATCGAAAATTACAACCAACTAGAATCCAGCACCCTCAACGAAAATCACCAATTCACCACTGTTCACATCAATTCGCCACCCTTCACTCGGTTAAATTAAATCGCCGCCCTCTACACCAATTTGCCACCCCTAACCAGTCAAAATCTTCCATCCTCACCAAAAATAACACCCCATTTCACAAAATCTTGTACCCACTAAATAGCGCCGCCTTCTTATCTATAAAATACGTACCACCATAAATGAAAACTCTAACTATAATTTCTCTCTCCTCATTTCTAACCCCTCAACCACTACCTTTTTTTGTCTTTGAGAGATAAAGAAAGCTCAAGGGATAAAAACATACGATTAAAGAGGTTTGATCTAGTCTACTTTCCAGAGTAGTAAGAGAGATATTGAAAGATATATGGTGTAGAAGATGAAGATATCCGGGAATGGGCCAGCGGCGGAGAATTGAGGAGGTTGATGTTGATAGGGGAATTAGTGTTTATGGTGGTGGTAAATAGTACTGGTTTGATATAGATGGTGGTGGTGGGATGAAGTCAGTTAGGAGAGAGAAAGGGGGAATGTGTTGGTAGTTTAATTAATGAGTTGATTAGGTTAAAAGGGAGCGTTAAAAAAACTCATTAGTCATTCTCTCTCCTTTATCTTAAAAACTATTCCAAGAGCTATGGGTCATCTATTTAGAAATAGAGAAAGTATAATTGATTGACACAGGTATGTTGTGAAGTATGCAAAATTATAACCATTGTTATTTGTACTTCCTAATGTCAAATTTAGTTAAACCTAGTCTTCTCTTAATATGTGTAGAGGGTGGGTTGTCACTATAGCGGTGTATGTTATGCAAGGTAGAATAATTGGACTTGCTACCAGTTACTAAATTTTTTATGTTACTTAAATTAAAGATAATTATGGCGGGTGACTTGTTGGGCCTATTACACACCGATGTATGTGGACCAATGAGCTCCACCACAAAAAACGACCATCGATATTTTATTACCTTCACATACGACTATAGTAGATATGGCTATCTACCTTATGTGGCATAAATTTGAATCTTTTGAAAAGTTAAAAGAATTTAAGACTGAAGTTGAAAATCAGGTTGGCAAGAAAATCAAAGCCCTTTGATCGGATTAAAGTGGTGAATACTTGAGCCAAGAATTCGATGAACATCTGAAAGAAAAGGGTATACTTTTAGAATTGATAACTCCAAAAACTCCACAATGAAACAGAGTATTCGAAAGGAGATATCAAATCTTGTTGGACATGGTAAGATCAACAACGGGTCTTAGTTATCTTCCTATCTCTTTCTTGGGACAAGCACTTCTAACTGCGGCACTAACACTGAACCGTGCTCCTCAAAAGTTGTAGAAAACACTCCATACGAGCTATAGACGAAGAAACCTCCTAGGTTGTCTTTTCTAAAGATATTGGGATGTGAAACATATGTCAAAAAATTAATTCCTGACAAACTTCACCCCAAATCTGACAAGGTTTACTTTGTAGGCTACCCAAAAGAAACCAAAGGGTATTACTTCTACAACAAATCCGAGAACAAAGTGTTTGTTGCTCGCGATGATGTGTTTTTGGAGAAGGAACACCTTTCCAAAATGACAAGTGGGAGGAAAATCAAACTCGATGAAGTTTGAGAGGACGAGCAACAAAATTAGATTGACAGTCAAAGTGCTCAAACAACATCTCTTGACGCTGGTCAAAATTTGCAAAGTCAAAACGACAATGCAAATGCTCAGTCCATTACCCTCCATAGGTCTTAGAGGCCAAAGTCTCAACCTGATAGGTATCTTGGTATTGTATTAACCAAGAATCAGGACATCCTGGTAATAGATGGAGACGAACCAGTAACCTACAAACAAGCGATGGCGAGCACCGACTCTAATAAATGGAAAAAGGGTATTAGATCTAAAATGGATTTCATGTCTGAAAATCAAGTATGGGACTTGGTTGACTTACTAGAGGGTTACACACCTATCAAATGTAAGTGGATTTTTAAATTGAAAAATGACAAAGATGGAAATGTATTCATTGACAAAGCTAGATTTATCAAAAGTTTGTAGGCAAATTCATGGTATTTATTACGATGAAACATTTTATCCGTTCGCAATGCTTAAATTCGTTCGGATCCTCCTAAAAATTGCTGCATATTACAACTATGAAATATGGAAGATGGACGTCAAAATCGCCTTTCTCAATGGAATTTCGGAAGAGACCGGGTATATGAAACAGGTTGAAGGTTTTTTTTGGCCAAAACAATGCTAGGAAAGTGTGTAAGGTTAAAAAATCCATATATGGGCTAAAGCAAGCAAACAAACGTTGGAATATGCAATTCGATGAAGGCATCAGCAAGTTTGTTTTTATTAAGAATCTGGATGAATCTTGTGTTTATAAGAAGGTCAATGGGAGGGACATCGTCTTTCTAGTCTTATATATCGATTACATATTGCTCACAGGAAACAACATTATGATGTTAGAGTCAGTAAAGGCCTGGCTTGGATAATGTTTTTCAATGAAAGACTTGGGAGAGGCTTAGTACATATTGGAATCAAGATCTATAGGTATAGATAAAAAAGGATGATTGGATTGAGCCAAAGTACTTTTATTGATAAGGTACTAGCACGATTCAAGATGGAAGAGGCCAAGATAGGTCTCTTGCCCATGTTACATGGCAAACCTTGAGAAAGAAGTAGTGTCCAAAGACACCTGATAAGCGAGAAAGTATGCCACGATATATACTTGGCCAGATGTATCGTATGGCTTAAGTGCTACGAACCGATACCAATCAGACCCAGGCAAGGAGAGGCGCATTGGACTGCGGCCAAGAATAGCCTAAAGTACTTGAAAAGGAACAACGATAAATTCCTGGTTTATGGTGGCTTAGAAGAATTATTTGTTGAAGGTTATATTGACACAAGCTTGTAAATAGAAAGAGACGATTTAATATCAGAGTGTGGATATGTGTTCTACCTAAATGGATGAGCGTTTAGTTAAGAGAGTGTCAAGTAGAGCACAACTGCAGATTTTATAACTGAAGCCAAATACTAGACAGCTATAGAAGCGGCTAAGGAGGTAGTTTGGATTCGTAAGTTTGCTGGTGAACTTGATGTTGTACCCTCTATCAAGGGTCCAGTAGCCCTCTATTGTGACAACAATGGAGCCTAGGGAACATAAGAAGGTCAAATATGTCAAGCGATAATTTCACATGATAAGAGAATGGAAATCAGAGGGTGAAATCAAAATTTGTAAAGTTGGAATGGATGACAATGTAGCCGATCCACTTACTAAACCTCTTCCTCAAGTTAAGAAGAACAAGCAAGTTGAGGTAACGAGAAACAGACACGTTGGAGATTGGCTTTGATTTCCCTGTTTAGTGTTTTAATTAATTTTGAAAATTTTAATGTAAGACACTAAGATGAACTATTTAGACTTTAGAGTAATTTAATTTCATGCAATTTTATCACCTTGTTTTCTATTTAATTGCGATTTAGGATTAAATATTGAGTCCAATTGATTTTGAGAATATTGAAAATAAGGTATCAAGACCAGTCTTGAATAAAGAAACACCTATTAAGTGAACATTGAATATTATAATCGAGATTTATCCCTAATCGAGGTCATTTAAATGATGGACGATTAATGACCGCTTGAGATTAGTGTGTAGTTTGTATAGCATCGTTTCTTGTGCTATATGGACATGATTGTTATAAATCATTTGCATAGGTATTGGCTTAGAACCATATTGGATTGACCTATGAGAATACTTTAAGAGATTTAAAATTCGTCATAAGTATACTTCTCATTATGAGAATCGAAAACGCTTTCCTTGACTATGAGTATTGTGAGTTCTCATGTCTGAGTACTAGTCCGTTTTGATGTTAGTCAAACGTCTTCCGTACATGGAGATTATAACGGCAACACTAAGACGACAAGGCCCTCTTAGAAAGAGAAGTTTACATTAAAGACTAGGAATGTCCCCCTACTAATAATAGGGAACATGTCTTTGTTGTTTACAAGACCTCTCAAATAGCGAGATTGTGAAAAAGCATGGTCGTGCTCGGATGGATTTTAAAAATCATCTGTTTATTGACAGTCAAACTCGAATTTCGAGAAACACTTCTGGACTTAATAAGGATGACAAATAATCTTACCTTTTATTTCATGAAGATACATTAAGTGACATAGGAAAAAAGGCTATACACTAAAAGCGCACTTGCTCGGAAGGACAAGTTGGAGATTGATAGGAATGGTGTCTTTCGAACAAGTGTATTATTTCGATAGAGGGTTCCGAGCTATTGAAAAGCTATTTATTCATTAAGTTCAAGGGATCATAATACCTAGAGGAGACCGCTTTTGATTAGAAATATAAATGCATAATTAGTATTACAACTTAATCTTAACTGAAACTTTTGGGTCAAACCCAAGTAAATAACGATCCAACACGACGAATTAATTCGGAAGAAATTAATGAGTCGCTGGATTAATTAATATTTACATGTTGGAAATTCAGGTAGGGGTGTCGAAACCGAGCGTCGCAACTCGATTCGAATTAATTAAAGACAAGACGGTAAAATCACTAATTAATCAACAATTTACTGAAATACCCCTAGCTTTGGAACGCCCCGGGCAAACCAAAGCTTAGAAGAATTTGGTATTACCAAGGTGGCTAGCATGTGCATCAAGCCGAGCCACAGCTGGCTGGTGCATGCTAGAGGACCAAGGCTAGCATGGCACGCACATGGTTGCAGTTGCTATGGCACGCCAGCAAGGTAATAAGGCACGTACATAGTAGTAGCAGCTATGACGCGCTAATGTGCTAGTTATGCGTGCGGGGAAGCAAGGTAGCAGCGCACAACAACCCACAACAATTGGTGGCATGCTGGTACGCATGCTGCACGCTAGTGCGCGCAGCTGGCGTGCCAAGCTAAGGGGCTAGGCAGCCAGCTAGGTAGCCTTGGCACCTAAGGCTAGCAGCGCCAGCTGGCGCGTGCGGATTGGGCCATGTTGTTCTAGCCGGTTTTCCTTGAAAGCCTTGGGGATCAAGTTTGGTCCCCCCTTCCTTTGTGGTCCTTACCTAACCACTCCTCCTAGTTTTCCACTTGTTGATTAATTAGATTTTGGCTATTTTCTTTCGTTTTTGATTGAAAAATAAAAGAAGAAAATTACCCAACATTCCCTCAATGATGAGAGAGTAGATTTCTCACTAGAGTTTTACAATAATTACCCAACTTGGGAAATGGGAAAACTCACTTGAGTAAGAGCTCAATTAGGCATCTCTAGTTAAGAGAAAACCTATAAGCTCATTAATTACTCGAGTAGTCTTTTTGGTTAGACTTAGCTAACCTCCAAGTAGTAGACAAGTCGGGTCGAGTTGTGGGTTGACTTAGTTGGAGGTCCTTGCCATTTGTGAGGTTCGATTTTTCTCAAGTAAGAGATCTATCCGGTTAAGCCAAGCACGCTACAAGGGTAATTTAGTATTATCTCTATTCTTGTTATTTATTCATTTTGTTATATAAATTGTAGGTTTGCTCTTGGGCTCGGGTTTTATTTCCGCTGTGAGTCTGACTCATCGAAACCTAACGACTCACATACACATAAAATGAAAAATTAAAATATAAAAAGATAAACACAGACATAGTAATCATAGGATATATATACAATATGTCTAACATAAGTGTCAAATAATAATAAGCAAAGTCCTACATTGTAAAACAAAAGGCACAAGTATAACTATGGCGCTGGAAGATGCAAATGCGAAGGAACACCAAATGTATCCAAAAACTGTAGTTCAAGAAGTCAATCCTCACCAGCATCACGATCACTAATAGTCAACAGCACAAGAGTAGGGCCACCCCATCATGGCTCATCAATTTGAGATTTAGGCTACTGCGGCTGCTGCGGCGATGAGCCGACCTTGTACATCCCACCACCCGCAAAAGGAGCCGATGTCACGCCTCCCTGACCAGTTGGCCTCCCCGATGCACCCTCAGAAGATGACTTGGAACCCTCCACTACCACAGTCTAATCCGACTATGCTCGACCACCCTAGTTCCCAACAAAAGTACAACGACGCCTCAAGCTAGATCCGGATCTCTCCCTCCTATCGTCGGGTGACGGAGGAACATTCTGAAATAGAAAAAAAAAGCCGAGTTAAATACAAGAAAAATACTTGAAACAAAGATAAAGTAAAAGTCAAAGAGAAATACCCCCATGCCATCACTCCCACTACGACAATTAGCTCGGTGACTCAACCTCACAAGCTGACAACGAAAGGTGTACATTCCTCTCGCCATCCTCGTCATCACTTCACGGGAGAACTTCCAAGCAAAAAAGTCAAGAACAATCAAAGAACCTAAATGTAAATAAAATAATGACAGATGGCTTACCCATGTTTGGTGAAGAGGTATCGACCTCTCCACGAAGCACCACTCCTCTGGAGCCAGAGGGATCATCTCCTCAACTGGGCCGAAAGACCCTTGATAGGTAATGGACACTGGTGGAGGTACAAACTCCGTAACCGCCACCGCAACCTGCAAGAATAAATTCTTAGTTATTAGAATTTACCGCGGCCTACCAAAAGAATAAATCAAATGATGAAAAATATACCCCCGCCCCCTCTAATAGGCAAGGTGGTGGAGCCAACAGTGGTAAATGTCTCTCACCATAACTCTAGTTAGGATGGATAGGCGCTGCCACTCCGTACCATCTGGCGACCTACCTATATAAACTTTAAGGTCTGCCTTGTCCATTATATGTCGTGGAGGACGGGTAGGAACAACTAAAGATTCTGAAGAGTGTTGTATCGCAACTCTCTAGCCCAGGTACACCACAACATCATACGTCCCCTAGAAGTTGCGCCGCTAAGCTACGTGCGTGCTAGACAACTCGCGCGGGAACGTCAAAATCAGCCCATGGACGGATGTGGACCTCGGGTCCCTACAAAACGAACACGCATAAGTCCGAATCCTACTCAAAAGAGTGAATGAAAATGACGAGAAATGAATACCAGGAGAAGTAACTCTCGAACAAGGGCAATAGTAGTTTGGTCAGTATAGCAGCTGCCCTAACTAGCAGCAATTGGGAGCCCTTGAGGTGAAGGCCCCGCTGGTGCCAAAGATGGTATATACTTGTAAAACCTCACTTGTAACAACAAGGAAAGGTCGGAAAAAGCTAACATAAGAGTAAAATTTTTTCGAGGGGATTAGAATATACCTCTAAAATCCTCCAGAAGCTAAAAAGTTTGACCTTCTTGTCAAAGCTGCAACGATGACTGGTGAGTTGCAATCCCAACATGAAGTTAGCATAGGCCAGGCTGGCCTAGTCAAAAGTTTCGACCACTCGAAGGTCGTATAGAGCAAGGAAATAGTAGAGCAGCACTCGGCTACCCTTATTAGGAGAGAAAACCCTGACAGAAGAATCAAAATGAAGATGCGCACCCGATGCTCTAAGGTGGTTGCATCATCTAGAAAAGCCTCCACTAACAAAGCTCGACGAATGAAGCGGCTACTCATCTACAATGGACGAGACTCACCGTGAGCCTAAATAACGATAGAACCTAGTAGCTCCTATACCTCAAGGGAGAAAAGGCTAGTATCTCTACCAAAAGGAACTATAGCTGACCAAAACTCCAATCTAGTGATCATAGAGAAGTTAAGGGGAGTGACAGTCATCTCACCCCGAGGAAAATGGAACGTGTTGGTGGTGTCCCAAAAGAACTCCACCAAAGCTCGAACTATGGAACGGCTTGAACTCGGAGAAGAGAGATCTCGAGTGTCCTAAAAAAAAGGAGTCAAACCACAAGACTCCCACATTACAAGCAACTCCTCATTGTTGTATAAATAAGAATCGTATAGCTGCCTAATAGTGTCGTTGCCCAAACTGTGGCAATGAACTCGCTCGTCAGTTATACCAAGCCGAACACGCTCTGATATATGAAAATAGGGCGCAAAGTACAAGGTACGCCCATCCTACTCAGGAAACTCCCCATGGCCAGTAGAAGTCCCCTCATAGCCGTCGATGGGCTCGTCCTCTCGCTGAGCCCCACGAGAGCGTGACCCAAAACCGCGTCGTTGAGAGATGCTAATTATCCAAGCAAACAGTAACTAAAAAGTTCTATAGTATCTAAGGATCACCTAGCCGTATAATACTATCTTTGTCAAAAACAAAGTACGTAATACTAAAACAGAGCATGTTTTTTATTCAAGTATAATAGAATTTTTAAGCAGTAAAAAAATTTCTTGCAATACTATGACAAATAATGTGACAAATTAAGCAAGAAAAACGAAAAAAAATGAAGAACAAGTCACATTGTTCTCATGAACTCAAAATGTCCAACAATGGAAAAACGTTCGTTTCTTCACAAAATTGAGTCAAACAAGTCTCAAACTACTCCTAAGGCAATATAAAAACATATGCAAGAAATTTCATAACAAGAAATTTGATAAAAAAAATCAAAACATGCAAAGGCATATTCGATTTATTTTTCCAAAAATTTGCAAGTAAAATACATTAAATTCTTCTTAACTAGGAGGAGTTTTAGCAAAAATTACATAGATCAACAAAATAGAGATCGAGAGCTTTGATTTACAAGAAATTCGATCATATTTAATTGAGAAACGAGAAAGAACGATCAAATTGAAGATTCGGGCGAAAACCGAACAAGAAATGAGCAGCGAACGAAATGAGAAAGAAGAAGGAGTTTTATTACAAAAAACCCAACTCCGTTGCGCCACGACAGAGCTGTCGTGCTGCGAAGACACGTGGTAGCGTGCGCTGGCTCTCCTTTATTCAACAGCGCAATCCTTGGCCTCAATAAATAGCTTTTGTGGACCTTATTCAGCAAATTGGGTTCCTTGGTACGTACGCCAGTTAGCCCCTATAAGTAAAATAACATGATTAGTAGTCAATTTGATTTAAAACCGCAATAAGTGATCGACTTGATGACAATCATCTTATTTTACTTAAGCGTCAAAGTATTGGCTCATCACAAGCACTGAAGGTATTGGTTCATAAGCAAGCACGAGCGCCAAAGTACCGGCTCATTATAAAATGTGCCGAGGTAATGGCACAACAAGCAATCACAGCAAAATATCAACAAGTATTCAACCGAAGTACTACCAAACTGAGGATCAACCTGCAATGGTCTTCGATAACTTTCCCTAGGGTGTTAAAGATTTTCATAGTAAAACTAAAGATGGCTACAAGCAGCAATCTTCGACGATGTCCGGAAGTAGAGAGGTGATTGTCTATAGCGGCATGTGTAGGGAATATTTCATGCATTACCCTAAACTTTAACCCCACTATGATCAACCACTTAAGCGTGGTGGCGTCCAAAGGGAAGGAAGCTAGAGCAAAAGAGTCGCCAACAAGTTTTAGGAACTTGTAAACCGTTCACGAGGTGAAGGTTACACCCCTTAACGATGCAGGAGATCGTTAAATTCAATAGGTCTGGAACCAAAACTTGAAGTTCGGGGATGAAGGTACAAATTCAATCTAAAAGAGAAAGAATCTGCCCTAATAATAAGCCTCTACTTTATTCTGATCGTATTTATGTACGCGTTCGGACAAACATGCAATCATTAGGTTTACCCTAAACCTGTTTAATCTATGTTGGTTGAAAATTAATGCACAAATAAAACTATTATCGACGATCACTTGAATTATAATCATATTTACCCTAAACAAGATTATTACTTATCTTATTAAGCGTATTTACAAGTACCAATTCCCTTTAAACATGCATAAAAAGGCGTGATCAAGCAATAACAATAAATATATATTAACCAACATAAAAAAATCATGATAAATTATAACAATTATAATCATAATTAAAATAACAATCATAATAATTAAAATAATCATGTTAAAGCATAATAATAGCAATATCCTAGGCATGATACTAACAACATTAATAACAAACCCTAGCATGTCACTAAACATCAAAGATCAAATATTTAGCCTTAACATGATACTAACATGAATATTAGAAAAGACAATAAAAGGCATCATAGGAATCACAATTTTCATATTTGATATTATAACCTTTACCCTAAACATGATACTAGGAAGATCAAAACACCCTAACATGACACTAGGAATCATAATAGCAACCTAGACATGATTTCTATATCATAATAAAAATGAAACCAATTAAAGCACTTGCTTGGATGCCTCGTACCTCTTTCTAATAAAAAAATACACGCGTTATTAACTTCAAGGAAAATATAAAATCAAAGAATTAAATTAAATAATTGAAAGAGAGATTTGGGACCAAACCCTCAAAAATTAAAATCTTTCATGTCTAGGGCAAAGGCAACTTCGAACTTGGCTAGGTGTGTCTAGATCTTGTGAATGCGGTATAGTGTTTGTAAAAAGCTAGTTTAAAAAAGAGAGAGAGAGTAATCAAGAAATTCTTGATGAGATTTGGTGATAGAGAGAAGTCCTAAGAATTAATGATTAAAAACGGAGGTTTTAGGAGGCTATTTATAAAGAAAATCAGCCGGATATGATAAAAAACGAATGATAGTTTCAAAAAGAACAAAACACGATTGCAGCGCCAAACACACGCCTGTCGCCAGACGACAGATCTGTCGCTAGACTCTGCGTGTGTCGCCAGACGCTAGGTCTGTCGCCAGGTGACTGAGCTGTCGTATGGCGTTGCAATTAATTTTCCACGCGTTTTCTTTTTTTGATTAAATTTAAGCGTACAAGAGGAAAAAATTGTACTTTCCATTAAAACATTTCTTTTATTCTGATTAAAACTCTTAAAAGTCAATTAAATTCAATTGATCAATGCTAATCAAATTAGGATTCAAAAGAACCTTCTAGAAGGTTCTTAAAGACTATAATCAATTCTAATCACATTAGGAATGATAAATCAATCATAGGCTCTCCTCTAGATCATTTGGCCGTATATAAATATCTAACCGGGCCCAGTTTAGTAATTTTGCCATAACTTCCTCATTATTCATCAAAATTGGGCTTATAATATATCATTGGAAAGCTCTTTTCGATCCCAACCCAACTACACTATTATTGGACCCTTACCATGTACCAAACCAAACTGGATTGGCTATTTCTTTAAAAATAGGTTTTCAAAAACAGAGAGAAAGAAAAGAAATAAAACTAACTGCATCACTAGACTTTCCACACTTTCACTTCATTCAATTATGATTCGACGCGAAAGGTACTCATCACTGGTTTGGTTTTAGGGAGACACAAATGGGTGTCTACAAAAGCCCCTACTCTGACTGAGTTTGGAGAAACGTAAGCTTCGAAAACAAAAGTCAAAGTACCGATAGGGACGGAGAATGAGTCAGAATGTTCTGCGATCCTAAATCTCTCTTGTAGCGCCGATACCTGCAAACTAGCGTTAGTTAAAATAGATAAGAGAGTTAAGAAACGCATATCTTGCACCGTAGAGCACACGTCTCTGAAGGTAACCGATTTGTTGCTGCATTGCTGTTGTGACAACCTACCACAAGCTAGGGAACACCGTCTTACTGTTTATTTTGATGATCCTCTGCAAGCTAGAGAACACCGCCTGAAGACTGCTACGTCTGTAACTACCTCCAATTCCGTCGTGATTGACTTTTACAAGCTAGAGAACCCAATCAAAGATTGCTTCGCCTGAAACGACTTTCTAGCGCTTTGTGACCATCTTCCGCAAGCCAGGGAACACGATCGAAGATTGCTTCGCCTGAAACTATCCTCATTTGTTGCGAAAATACCCTGAAGAGTATTACCGAAGACCAATGCCTATCGATTCTTTGCTTTTGCTATGCCAGTGCGTCGAAGCTTTTGCTGCTTTTGAACCACTTTGTCGGTGCTTCTTAATTGTGAACCTGTATGTTGTACTTTTACAAGCTAAGTGAGATGATCATTAATCAGGTCAATCACTTAATGTGATTGTAACCGAGCAGATTACTAAATCATGTCAAATTGCTTATAGGGGCTAACTGGCATACCAAGGAACCCAAAATTGTTGTACAAGGTCGAAATAACCGTTTTAAGTGGCTTAGAGCTGTGTCGCCGCTGAAACGTCGATGGGGCCGCAATTTGGCTCTGTCGCCAGACGCTGCACTATGTCGCCTGGCAATAGAGTTGTCTTTTGGCGCCAGAATCGGGATTTCCCTATAAATCCCTTTTCTTCGTCATTTTTGCTGCTGCTGCTCTTTTCTTTAAAAAATCGTCGTGGAGATTCAAATTGCTCTAACTTGCTCATTCTTCAACCAAATTTTCTCAAATTTGTTGCTAATAAAAGTTTCGTTCATCTATTTTCCCGATCTATGTAATTTTTTTCCAAACCTCTCTCGGTTTTTTGCTGAAATTGTGCGATTTTATTTACAAATTTTTAAAAAATTCAAAACTTCTTTTGCTTAATTTGCTTTGTTTGTCAAATTTTATGCCATGAAATTTCTTGATTATGTTTGTATATTGCCTTGGGAGTATTTTGAGACTTGTTTGACTCAGTTTGGTGAAGAAACAAACAGTTCACCATTGTTGGACCTCTTAATGTCGGGAAAACAATGTGGCTTGTTCTTGGTGTTTTTGCTAGCAATTCTTATCTAATTTGTCACAATAATTATCATAGTATTGCAAGAAATTGTTTGGATGGTTGAAAAATTCCATATATGCTTGAATTGAAATCGTGCTCTTTTTAATACTACGTGCTCTATTTTTTTTGCGAACATAGTATCATGCGGCTAGGAGAACCTTAGATACTATAGAAACTTAATTTATGTCAATTTTGCACAATGTAGTATGGTTAGACAACGAGGTTCGGGTTCACGGTCCCGAGATACGCGACGGGAGCATGAGCCTGTTTAGGAGGACGCCGACTCGTCCACCTCTCTTGGTCCCTTCCCTAAGTGGGATGAGTGGACATTGTACTTTGCCCCAAACCACCACATTTCTGAGAGGGTGCGTCGTTGGATCACCGCTGGTAGGACACGTTGCCATGGCTCGGGTAACGACACTTTGGGCAAGCTGTACTGTACGTTTTTCAGCGTCAATAGAGAGTTGAGACTTCTTTGGGAGTCTTGTGGGCTGACTGGCCTATTTGAGGCCACACAAGGCATGAGCTCTTTTGACGGAGGTCACCGCATGGTCCGCGCTCTGGTAGATTTCTTTTGAGACACCACCAACACTTTTCACTTTTCTTGGGATGAGATGATGGTCACCCCAACCGACTTTAGTGTCATCTCAGGATTTGAGTTCAGTTCTACTGCGCTGCCATTCGACAGCACCAACAACATATACTCTCTAGAGATTAATGAGCTGCTGGGTCCGATTGTTGTTCGTGCCCGTGTTGAGGTGGAGTCATCAAAGTTCAGCACTAAGTGTATTCGTCAGTTGACTCTGGCGACAATTATCGAGGATGATGTAACCACCCGAGAGCAGCGAGTGCGCATCTTTGCGCTTATTTTGCTGTCAGGGACGTTTTCCCCTGACAAGGATAGTAGGGCGCTACTTTACTACCTTCCTGCTGTTCGCGATCTTCACCTGATTGGGACTTAAGACTTAGCCAGCTTGGCCTATGCCGACTTTCTGCGTGCGTTGCGAGACTCCTTTCGACATCGGTCTTACACGGGAGACATCGCTCTGAGATTCGTAGAGGTATACTTTATCTCCTATAAAGTTAGCTCTAAGCTCTTGTTAGCATTTGCTGATATCTTTTGGCTTTTGTAGATTTGGTTCTACAAGTACTTTTCTTCTCTCACGCTGGCGAGGCCGTCTCCACGCGAGTTTCCTGTTGGTGCCTGCTGGGGAGGCCGCTACATCCGGGCGACTACCGCCCATGTTCGAGAGCAAATCCTCTCGGTATGATCATTTACGTAGTTAACACTTTTGTGTTGCTTTTGGTAGATCTTTATCTCATACGCATTCTTCGTAGGAGCCTGAGGTGTTATACAGGCCATGGGGCGGTTTGGTTGTCCGTGGGCTAGCTGCGCAGTACAGTGCTTATCGTCGCTTCTTCATAAGGACATATGGGGCGGTGGCGTACCTAGGAGAGAGAGTTTCTATCCAGAACTCCTCGGATATTTTTGTCTTCCCTGCTTCTCCGCCACATCACATGTTCAATGACGTGAGGCTGCTCAGCACGTCGGAGAGGTCGCCTACTGGTACTCCTTGGCAATCTCATAGGATCCCAGGCGGTGCTACGAGGAGGAGTTGATGTCGTTGTTAGCTCTGGCCCCTGTTCTGTCTAAGGAGGCGGTGGTATGATTTTATGTCTTTTACCTTTTGTAATGTATCCCCCAAGTGATATGTTACTCACTTTGATTTGCTTTTTGTCAGGCTGGGCCTACTGAGTTCGTGCCCCCTCGTATGTCCATCCACTACCAGGCGACATACGGGCCTATTAAGGAGATGATTCCTCCGGCTCCCGAGGATCAGCGCTTTGTGGAGCGATCCATTCCTCGCCACCAAACTCGGGTAAGCTATTTTCTAGCTATTTATTCATATTTGTCTTGTATTGTTACAGACTTTATTTTCTTTGACAATTCTCGCGCGAGGTTGTTACGGCGATGGCTAGGTGCATAGAAGCCTTCCGGAGCCAGCTCGTGCAGATGAGAAATGTGGCTACTAGTCGTTGCGACGACACTGTTCAGGAGGTAGCTTTTTCTCTTTATTTCTGCATTGTTTATATTGTTATTGCTTCTAACTTGGTTTCTTCTTGTAGGGTCAGCCCATTCCTTCCCATACCCGGACGAGACCTGAGATTCGGAGAGATCCGGCGAGGTCTAGCTCGAGGCGTCATCGCACTAGTTCTGGCGGTCGGGGTGGTCAATCTGACGCTGCCCCGGACCAAGGTGGTGGAGGGATCGGGCTCTTCATCTGAGGGTGCACATGCTGGGCCGGTAGGCCAGGGAGAGGCGACCTGGGCTCCGAGAGGTGGTGGGATGTACGAGGTCGGCTCGTCATCGCAGCAGCCTCTGCAGCCTCAGCCCCTGTTGATTCATCACGGTGACCTTGGGTGAACGGGTCCCGAGCTGAGTTTTCCTCCTCCTGGAAAGACTGGAGCCGGAGGTGGCGGGGAGCATACTCCTCGTTCTGCACAGTTCTTTGATATGATGAACATCCTTCATCATCTGCGTCCTCCGGCGCCGTAGTTTGTACTTGTGTTTTATTTATTTTGACTTGTATAGGACTTTGCCTGATTGACTCACTTATTAGACATATTTGTATTTAAAAATTTTTATTTATTATGATTGTATTATTTTGCATTTATTTTTCATTTTTATGTGCATATTTGTGTGTGTAAAATAATTGTGATAAAATTAATTTTCCGCAAAAATTTTCGTCATTTTTATATTTAATGGAGGGTATCCGACTTTCTCCCCCCGAAAAGAAAAAAATGAAGAATAAATTATACTTGCAACAAACCTAAACTTAAATTAAGTCTGAATAAATCCAAAAAAGAAAAATTGAAGGAAAATATATGAATTTAATATGTAAGGGTATTTGTAAAAAAGGGATAAAATTGTAAAGTCATTGTACGAGTTCGAATCATAGCCGGAAAAACGCTGCAGCGCCACGTGTCGCCACGCGTTTTGTGCTGGCGCCAGGCGTTGTTGCTGTCGCCAAGCGACAGACTCTATCGCTAGGCGACAGAGTTGTCGTTTGGCGCTGAAGTGCGCTGACTCCTAGTCCTTTCAGGATTAAAACTGCATCAATTTTGTGCATAAATAGCCCCCTAATCTGCCGAATTTCTTCATAATTCTAGCATATAAATCATAGTCTTATTTTCTCAACAAATAATCACGTCTTTAGTTACTAAGTGTTTTACCGATTTCACTCGTGAATTGTGTCGGTCTTTCATTTCTAATGAGAGAAAAGAACTTGACTGTTTTCACATGGGAGGTATTTATGGTGTTAAGGGGGTAGACATTGATATAGATTTTATTCATAATGCCTTAGAATATTGGGACACATAAACTCATTGTTATAGACTAGGGTGTGATGAAATTAGCCCTTTACCGGAAGAATTTGGTTCCATCTTAGGCTTTCCCTCATTAGATCTTGCGGTAATCCCTAGAATAAATGAATATTATTATAAAGATTTAGAGCGCTTCTTTAATTTAAGAGACAAAGATCTAACAAATATTGTAGATGGTAGTGTAGTTAATTTTAATGAATTTGCACGCCATTACTTTGATAGACCTTATTCTGAATCTTTTCATGTTTATAGAAGAAGGGCTTTTCTCTTTAGCATGCTTAATCAATATCTTCTCACTAGTGGTAGAACTAATGAGGGTCAAGCAATTATATTAACTGTTTTGGAGCAAATTTAATCTAGAAGGAATCCAATGCCATTAATTGTTAGAGAGACTATGCTTAGTCTTGATGAAGTGAAGAGATATCCAAAAGCACCTTTTCGAGGCTCTCCAATTTTATTACAGGTAGAAAAATAATATTTTTAATCATAGAAATCAAAAACATATTTTTTTATAGTAATATTAATTTATCTACATTGAGTTTTTTTGAAGATATGGCTTATGGAGAGACTATAATTTATTAGTCCTCCTGACAATGTTGAAAAATATACTCCAAATTGCTTTGTAAGGCAAAAGAAATGGTTCTCTAAGATGGGACGCCATGAATGGAATAAAGTCTTTGCCTCTTGCAACTTTGCTATCAAGTGGGTCATCCCTTGGTGGAAAATAGAGAAGATGGTTGGTGTCAACAAGCAACCTTTCTGTCGTCTTCAAAGCTTAACCAAGATGGGTTTTTATTATCCCTGCAAGGTAAAAAGACACTACGACCTACCTCAAACAATTCCTTCTGGGGATCTTCGTCTCCCCTATGAATTATTTATTTCACAAGAAGTAGAGATATTTGATGCATATTGGAGTGCTAGACCTTTATGGGAAGTGATTACCCAAGAGGTTCCTCCTTCCTTTCCCAATGATGTAAAGAGGTGGCTACTTAAGAAACCTTCAAAGGACATGAAGAAAAATCAGAGTAAATCCAATGTGAAGAATCGTATAGGTGACAAAGTGATTCCTGTTAAGGAACGCTTGGGTGAAAAGATTGAATTTAAAACACCTATGATGCCTAAAAAGAAAGACTCTATAAAGGATAAAGGGAAAAGAAAAGCTGACACTCCAGAGAAGAAGGTTTTGGTAGAGAAGAAACATGGAGTCCTAGCTAAGGGAGAAACCATTTATTCGAAAATTGAATCTAGGTTCTCTAAAGGGTGCCTACTAGCTAAAGTCATGGATGATGAAGAGGATTCAGATAAAAATTGGAAAAGAGCAAAGAAAGAGAAGAAAGATTGAAGCATTGGTTAACTTCCAATTTATTAAAATTAGATTTAAATTTAAAGTTAATTTGTTTTATTAAGCTTTTTATTTATATTCCATCAATAATGTAATTTTTATTTTATTATATTAATGAAATTTCAGCCTTTTAATTAAATCAACTTCTTTAAATTTAATTTATTAAAGCAATGAAAACAGAAATTTTATTTCTCGGAAATTTTTCGAGTCGGAAGTCGAAAATTTTCCGAAAAACACCGAAATTTGCCCAGGTACTCCCGGAAGAACGGCGTCGCCATTTTTGGCTATCGCCGGCTACTGACGTCTGTCGTCCGGCGACAGGCATTGTCGCCTTTCTACGGCGCTACTGTTCCGTTGAATTTCTGTTGAATTTATGGGATGCGAGGTTTGCGATAATTAAAGTGGCCTCACCCGTAAAGGGTTTCCCACGTATCCTTTCCTAAGGAATCAGGCCAAACGTAGCTCTCTTGAGTATCTTACTCAAGTATTTATGGGTATTACTTTTTAAGTTGGTAAAGATTTGTCATGTTTGAGAACTCATTGCATTCCATGTCAGTTAGTTTCGCTGCACCTCCTGATAGGATTGTTTTGCCAATATATGGTCCAGACCAATTAGGTCTAAATTTGCCCCTTGGATCCAAAACATTTTTTCTTAATGCTTTTAATACCAAGTCTCCTACTTTGATGTTTCTTGTCTTGACCTTCTTATTAAAATGTCTAGCCATACGGGTTTGATAACATTGGGTATGATGTAAAGCTTCTAGTCGTTTTTCATCAAGTAGAATTAGCTCTTTATATCTTGCTCTAGTCCATTCGACTTCATCGAGTTTACTTTCTAATGCAATGCGTAAACATGGTTTCTCTAGCTCTACAAGTATTTCCTGTTGATGAGCGAATGGACGTGCGATAACCCTAAAGTGCAAAATGGAGTTTTTCAGGCCAATCCTTGTAATTTTCTGTCATTTTTTCGATGATTAATGTGTCTATTTTGTATAGTATTTTACCCCCGTCCCTTGGTCATTATTAGTAGTGTTTTTGGCTCTTTAGAGCCACTTTTATTACTAATTGGTGTTTTCTAGTGTTTTCGTAGATTTAGTTGACTTTTGCAGAGATTTACACTTTTGAAGTATTTTCCCGAGATATTTTGGAGCAATCACGAGCACTAGAGAAGCACGACAAGATTTTATAGCCTATGGTCGGTTTGAACCATCGAACCGGTGATTAAGGGCTCGGTGTAGGTGATACCGGGGCATTTGGACCGAGTATTAGAGACCGGAAGAGGAAACCCAGATTGGCTCGAAGAATTGGAGTCCAATCGTAGTTCAAATAGTGGCCCAAGAGAGCCGCCAAGCCAAAGAGGCTGGCGCCCAAAGGCGCGCCTGGCCGGGCGGGAGAAGCTAAGGTCGACGCCCGGTGACGCGCCTGGCCGGGCGCGAGATTCAGCCTGAGGAGAAAAAACGCGCGCCCGATCGGACGAGTGTAAATATTAGGAGTTAATTTTGGTCGTTTTAGTTTTTTTTAGTTTAGGATTTGTACGGAGTATAAATACTCCTCCGTAATACGATTTTTGTATCTCTCTCTATCTCTCTCTCTTTTACTCTTTCTTTACCCTCTTAATTGTTTTCTTATATTTCTTTCTCTTAAACTTTAGTTCTTAATCTACTCTTAATTTCTAGATTTATTTGGTAACTATTTCTCTTCTCTTAATGTTAGTTGTTATTTTCCTTTGATTATGTCTTGCTTTATTGCTTTGATTTGTTTAGTTCCTATTATGTTTGAGTAGTTCTAATTCTAGGGTTTATGGGGATCCATAAATAATATGAAGGGGTAATTTATTATTGTTAATTATCAATGCTAGATTAATTTCCTATTGATTGATTTAATGCTCTGCGACTAGATTAGGCCTGATCTTTTATGCATGAGTTTGACAATAATGATTTGAGATTTGTCAAATGAGAATTGATGTTTAGGTCTAGTTTCAATAGGCAGGTTAATTTATAAATGGTTAGGTCGAGATTCGAAAGATGAGATTTAATACCGGTAAATTAATTATGTTATTATAATACGTAGCGAAAACCCTTTATAATCTGATTAATATATGCATTGATGAATGATTTTTACATTCTACCTTGGAATATTATTTATTGGTGAACCTATGCCCTAGATCCTTTTATATATTATTTTCTCCTTATTCTTGATCTCCGTAGTTTAGTTTATTATTTAATTATAAATATTAGTTACCTCGTAATCTAGATTATATTAGTTAATTAGGAATAGAAAGATTCGTTTCTCTGTGGATTCGACCCTACTTCCCTATCTACATTAGTTAGAGGATATAAGAATTACTTTTGATTAGGGGATACGACTTTACCCTGTCAAAATTTTGCGCCGTTGCCGGGGAGACGGTTATTATTTTTATTTCTGATTGTTTTTGTAATCTAGGTTATTTTCTTTTTGTCTTAGAGAACGTTAGTTCTTTGAGGCAAATCTCATATTTGCTTTTAGTTTTTTGTTTATGCCCAGGTGTTCAAGATCAAGGTACATCCCATTCGATCCTGAGATCGAACGTTCCTTCCATAGACAGAAAAATCTCTACAAGCAAATCCTGGTGGATTCTGGTAATAATGATAATCACTGAGACCCCCCAACTGGTTCTAGCGATTCAGAGGTATCATCAGACGCAGAATCAGAGATGGCAATTCCAAAGAAGCTTAGTGATTACTCACAACCAAAGCTTACAGATTTTCCACATCTCACCCCCACTCAGGCTCTTGATGGGGTTCAATTTGAAATTAAACCTCAATTTATAACTATGATAGAGAGGAAGCAATTCAGTGGAGCTAAGAGTGAAGACCCAAATCTTCACATTGCCGACTATTGTCAATATTGCAATACCATCAAGCAAGTCGGGATCACTCAAGACCAAATCAGGGACATTCTCTTTCCCTTTTCTTTAACTGGAAAAGCTAAATTGTGGTTTAATGGCTTAAATAGAACTGCACTTGGTATAACTGATTGGGAAACTCTTGTTTTGAATTTTTATAACAAGTATTATCCTACAGAGAGAACAGTTGTACTACAGAGTGCAATTCAGAACTTTGCCCAAGAAGCCGATGAATCTTTATACGAAGCTTGGGAGAGGTTCAAGGACCTACAAAGAGAATGCGCTCGCCATAATTTAGCACAATGGCTGTTAATCCAAGCCTTCTACAATGGCATTGGAAATTCTTCAAGAATAATTTTAGATTCAACAGCTAGTGGGAGATTTATGAATCTTAATGTTGATGATGCAGGTCAAGTTATTGAAGATATGGCAATACACAATTCCCAATATGGGAATCCTAGAGGATTTGCTAACAAGGGGAAACATAGAGTTGACTCTGTATCCTTTTTGCAAGCTCAATTGACCTCTATATGCCAAAAATAAGATAATCTTAGCACTGCCAATGTAGCTAATGTTTCTGCGATTAATAATAATTCTAATGAGGCTTTCTGTGAAAATTGTGGAATTTTAGGTCATTTGGAACAAGATTGCAGGAGTTCCGTGGAGCAAGTTAATGCCTTTCAAGCTTATAGGCAGAATAACCCATACTCCCACACCTACAATCCTGGGTATCGGAACCATCCGTAACTTTCCTACCGGAGTACTAATGTTCAAAATCCACCACCACAAGAACCACAGGCGCCACAGCAACAGCAGCAGAAATATTACCATCCCAATGCTGGCCAAAAGAACCAACCACAGCAACCCTCCTCATCTTCCGACCCTTCCTTGGTGGAAATTAGAGCGATGTTGGTTAATATGCAGAAGCACATGGAAAGTAGAGATGCGCAAATTGATAAAATTCTAGCACATAATAAAATTGTAGATAATCAAATTGCGCAACTTTCCGCTACTCTATAAGCCCGCCAACAGGGAGCTCTGCCGGCACAACCAACCAGGCCTACGGATCATGCATATGAAATTAATCTAAGGAGTGGTTCAAACTATGAAGGGCCCCCTTTGCCCAGCGTTGATGAACCTGTTTTATTAAATAATGCTAATCTTCATTCCGTTAAACCTGACAATGTAGTTAATAGCCTTGCAGGGCTAAAGCATAATACTAATACATCTAATTTTACATTGCAGGGTACGACTTTGGAGAAGGTGGCTACTCCATACAAGAGAAATAATGCTCCAAAGTCAATTATCAAACTTCCATTCCCCAATCGTCACTTGAAGACAAATTTGGATAAGCAGTTTGGTAAGTTCCTTGAGATGGTAAAAGATTTGAAGGTAATAGTTCCCTTCACTGAATTAATCACACAAATTCCTTCATATGAAAAATTTATGAAAGAAATATTGACAAGGAAAAGGTCTATTATTAACGTAGAGACAGTAGCTTTCACTCCAGAGTGTAGTGCCGTACTTCAAAATAAGTCTCAACCTAAATTAAAAGATCCGGGTAGTTTTTCTATCCCTTGTAATATAGGCAATCTAATGATTGATAATGCATTATGTGATTTGGGTGCTAGCGTTAGTGTCATGTCATGTGTTCCAAGTTGAATATGGGTAAATTAAAAGCTACCAATATAACTCTACAAATGGCCGACTGTTTTTTTAAATACCCCTTAGGTGTTTTAGAGGATGTCCTCGTTAGGGTAGGTAAATTTTATATACCTGTTGATTTTGTCGTTCTTGATATGGCTAAGGATATGCAAACCCCAATTATTTGGGGTAGACCATTCCTTAACACTGTAGGAGCAATCATAGATGTAAAAAGTTGTAAGTTAACACTATCAGTAGGGGATGATAACATTGTTTTCAATCTTAAATAATAGCCCTAAAAGCCCCATAACTGAGGAGAAATGTTTTAGTGTTAATGTGGTTAAGAATTATTCTAACAAGCCCCAAGCTCTAGAAAAAGATCCCTTGGAGGCGGTATCTTGTGTTGCATCCTTTTCAGATGAGATAGACAAATGGCAGAAGGAAGTCGATGCAATAGAAAGAGCCCTCTGCACTGTTGGTCTTGGTTTTTAGGACGTAAAGGTGGAATCAATCAAGCAAGTTGTGCAATTTGAGCCTACGGTAAGTAGTTCGCCAGATCGAGTTGCAAGTGTTTAATGCAATGACAATTTGAAGCAACCCTCGATCAAAGAAGGATCTTTAGTGATTAGCATTGAAGACCTCCCAGTCCAAGTGAAGGAGGATCCACCAGATAAGGTGAATTGGCGCCCCACAGGGCAGGTCAAGAAGCCGCGTCGCAGCCTAAACACCGCTAGATCGGGTGAGAAACCGCGCGATCAAGCGTTAGGCCAAGGATCCTAGTTATTATACTTGGTAAGAAGGTCGTGCGGGACCTAGATAAACCAGCGATTTGCGAGAGGCAACTCGTATTTTTAATGCTTTTTAGACTAGTTTTTCTTTCCTTTTTCTTATGAGAGGAGAGATGAGGGAATTTAACGAGTTTTATGAGCGTTTGTAAAGGTTTGAAGGAAAAGAGTTAGCCAAATTTTGGAGAAAAGAAGAAAATGAAAATTCGACAATTTAGCCTCGGGCTCGACCGGGCGAAGCTCGCACGATCGGGCGCGAGAGCAAGGCTTCAAAATCAAGTAATTTCGCGCGACCGGGCGCGGAACTCGTCGTATACGAACAATATTGTCCGCCCGACCGGGAGCGAGGAGAGGCAAAAATTTGGGCGTCAGATCGCCCGATCGGGCGAAGGCCGCCCGACCAGGCGCGAGAGTTGAAGGAAATCCGGGTAACAGATCGCCCGATCAGGCGAAGGCCGCTCGACCGGGCGCGAGAGTGAGACATCTAAAATAGCCGAGATCGCCCGATTGGGCGGTATGCCGCCCGACTGGGCGCGCCTATACTTCGGATCTTCTTCTTCGTTTTTCCTTCTTTCCTTCTTCTTTTCTTCTTTCCTCCATAACTTCCTCTCTCTAAAACTCAAATTTTCTCTGACTTCTCTCTAAGTTTTCTCTTTCATTCCTTAACCAAATCCAAAATTTTTTACATATTATTACTCCTCTCTTCATCCTCTATATTTCTATATAAAAAATTTCAAATTTTATTAAAAAAAAATTTCATACCTATTTCTACCATGGCTTCAAAGAGGGCTCGGTCTATTTTTGATAGGAGCTCCAGTTCGAGGGAGGAATTACGACCCGAATTTGCAACTCCCGTATTGGCTGACGATCCGTATCGCTAGCCGAGAGCAAAAGGAGCGGCTAGAACACATAATCGGGCGTGAGGTAATTCCTTCTCGGTGGTTACACCGCCCTACTTTAGAATCATTTGGTTTGTATGATTTTGTAAAACAATTTTTAAATGACATTGGCATGAGAAAATTTGTTGATATGCACTATCCTACATTCCGAGAACTAACTTGTGAATTCTTGTCTTCTTTACAAGTTGTTAGTAGTAGAAATGGGCCAAATTTAATTTTTGGGTTGAACAATAGGAATATTAGTTTAACTTATGTAGAATTTTGTAAATTATTTGAATTAAATTCTGAATTACCTCACCAATGGCATGCAGACTATAAAATTGGTGACATATATCATGCTTTGACTGGTTTGCCTACTCCTGACCCCCAACATGCTAATACCAAACCTATTCATCACCCTGTCCCAAAAATCTGGCAAAGATTTGTGGGTTTGTGTTTTTTAGGTAGGAACGAGCCCCATAATGCCCAAACTAACGAACTAGCTGTCATAGGACACTATTTGTATGGGTTCAAAAAATTGAACATAGGTAGGTTTATTATTCACCATCTGAGTAGGCATGCCACGGCCAACACCACTTCAAAAACCCACATCCGTTTAGGAGGCCTTATCACTCGAATAGCAGTGAAAAAGGTCGATTTTGTAGTGGATGGACCCCACCAACTGACCAACTGTGGACCAAATACATATATGACTGCTAGGTATTTTGAGGAGTTGGGGTGGGTAAGACCGGATAGCGAGCAGACACCCTTTTGGTGTATTAGGACTGGGAGCTAGCAACCTTTGCCCATCTTTCCCCTACCTAGTCCTGACTTGACCGCCTTTCCCCCAGGGCATCCATCTTACACATATGATGTTCTAGTTTCCAACGCTAGAGGGCAAGCACCACCACCCCCAGTTCCACCACCCCAGCCTCAGCCCGAGGTGGCATTCTCTCCACCTCGCATGTCTCACTCCGTCCCTCATGTTGACTCTAACCCAATTTGGGACCTTTAGAGTATAGGTCAAGCCTTAGGATGTATCGAGCATAACCATACTGACCTTAGGAGGATAGTAGGCTCCATAGACCAGAGGTTAGGGTACCTAGAGAGGAACCAGGGTAGAGCTCTCTATGCTCGTCGGGGCAACATCCCTGACGACGCTATTCACCCTAACTGGTTTTAACCTCAACCCCAGGGATACGATAGGGATCCAACTGCCCATGGTATTTACATTGACTATTCTTCCTTCCATAGGTACGGCCAGGACATTCCTTTCGGGGGACCGTCGGGGGGGAGTTTTCATGCTGATTATTTTGGTGGTAGCTCTTTTGGTGCAGGTGGCAGTGGAGGTGCAGGTTTTGGCTCGATGGATGAAGATGATCAGGACTAGCTATGTTGGGCTAGTTCCCGAGCCAATGAGGACATTGTCTGATTCTGGCTTGGGGGAGATTTTGGATTCGGTATCTTTATTTTTCTCTTTTCTTTTATTTTTGGTGTGTTTTCTTAGTTTAGATTTATTGCTTTCTAGGTTAGTTTTATTGCTTTCTTATATATGAAAAATACAAAAATACGTTCCAATGAATTGTAAATCATGCTTCTCTGTGCCCCTTCTTTGAGAAAATTGTTTTGATTCTTGGTATATGATGATAAGCATTGCGGATTAGTTGATCATGATTTGATGTTTGATTGCCTTGGAACCTTAACATGCGTCAATTTTGTCCAACTACTTGTGAATATAGTGCTTGACTAGTTGATTTGATTAGGAATTTGAGTATTGATTTGCAACTATTAGTAATGTTTGTATGATTCATTATTATGCACATTGAGGAGGACGAAGGCGTTTATTCTTTTAGGTAGCCTCCAGATGATTGTAGATACATTTGTTCCCTTCTTGCTTCCCATGTTGTTGCCTTGACTTTTTATTGTTTATTAGCCACATTACAAGCCTATTTTGCCCCATTGGTTACTAGTCCCAAGCTTGGCTTGGGGGAGCTATTAGTGAGTGAGATGAGGCAGTTTGTAGTGTGCTTATTATTTGCACAATTTGGGTGGGTTTTGAGAAGTTGTTTTGTTTTTTATCATGTTTATTTTTATGAGTTTGAGAGTTATATTTTCCTAAAAAAAATAAAGCATGATGTTATGAAGAGAAGTTCACGAAAAAAAAATGAAAAAGGAAAAAAAATAAGTGAACTTCATTAGAAAAAAAAAAGTGTTCAATTGTTCTAGTTGGAGGAAAAATAATAGAGCTTCAATGGAAAATTCAAGTTTGGAAAATAAAGTTGTTTGTTCACTCCAGTTCTTTATTATTATATCTTATGAGTGAAATTGTAAGTGTTGGGATTGTTTATATTGTTTGGAGTTGTATTCGGTGGATTCTTGTTGGAGTTAGTTATGTTGTTGGAGATGTGTGATAATTATTTATTTTGATCATGGGCTTTATTAGGATTTGCTCCCTTAAGCATAGCTTTTCCCTCACTTGTTCCCAAATGATTCCTACCCTTTACCCTAGCCTTACATTACAAGCTTTAAAGACCTTCCGACCTTTGTGCATAGAATTGTATGAATATGAAAGTGTTATTTATCAATGCAAGTTATGATTTGACATATTTCGAGTCGACTAGTAGGGTTGAGCGTTCGTTGTTTTATACACACGAGAGTGTGAGTTGGGAGGGCATTGTTCACATAAAGGGGTTGGATGGAGAGCGATCGAGTACATCTTTTACTCGCCACAAAAATGAGAGTTGAGTGCGTGAGCACTAGTCTTGAATTCTATATGCTCTTGTGGTTTGCTCTGTTTGATAATTGTTAGGGAGGAAAGGTAATTGGATGGATTTGATTGGTTGATTTTGAAGCATGTTTATTTGATTTACCCTGAATCGTTTGTGCTTGATTTTTACTTTTTGGGGTGAAGCATATTTATTAATTCATTGATTATATCTTTGCTCAGGGACAAGCAAAGGTTTGGCTTGGGGGAGTTTGATGTGTCTGTTTTTTATAGTATTTTACCCCCGTCCCTTTGTCATAATTAGTAGTGTTTTTGGCTCTTTAGAGCCACTTTTATTACTAATTGGTGTTTTCTAGTGTTTTCGTAGATTTGGTTGACTTTTGCAGGGATTTACACTTTTGGAGTATTTTCCTGAGATATTTTGGAGCAATCACGAGCACTGGAGAAGCACGACCAAATTTTATAGCCCAGGACAGGTTAAAACCATCGAACCGGTGATTAAGGGCTCGTTGTAGGTGATACAGGGGCATTTGGACCGAGTATGAAAGACCGAAAGAGGAAACCCAGATTGGCCCGAAGAATTGGAGCCCAATCGTAGTTCAAATAGTGGCCCAAGAGAGCCGCCTGGCCAAAGAGGCTGGCGCCCGGAGGTGCGCCCGGCCGGGCGGGAGAAGCTGAGGTCGGCGCCGGTGACGCGCTTGGCCGGGCGCGAGATTCCACCTGAGGAGCAAAAAGGGGCGCCCGATCGAGCGGTGCCTCGCCCGATCGGGCGCGTGTATATATTAGGAGTTAATTTTTGTTGTTTTAGTTTAGGATTTTTACGTAGTATAAATACTCCTCCGTAATACGATTTTTGTATCTCTCTCTCTCTCTCTCTCTCTCTTTCTATCTCTCTCTCTTTTACTCTTTCTTTACCCTCTTAATTGTTTTTTTAGATTTCTTTCTCTTAAACCTTAGTTCTTAATCTACTCTTAATTTCCAGATTTATTTGGTAACTATTTCTCTTCTCTTAATCTTAGTTGTTATTTTCCTTTGATTATGTCTTGCTTTATTGCTTTGATTTCTTTAGTTCCTATTATGTGTGAGTAATTCTATTTCTAGGGTTTATGGAGATCCATAAATAATATGAAGAGGTAATTTATTGTTGTTAATTATCAATGCTAGATTAATTTCCTATTGATTGATTTAATGCTTTACGACTATATTAGGCCTGATCTTTTATGCATGATTTTGAGAATAATGATTCGAGATTCGACAGATGAGAATTGATGTTTAGGTCTAGTTTCAATAGGCAGGTTAATTTATAAACTGTTAGGTCGAGATTCGAAAGATGAGATTTAATACCGGTAAATTAATTGTGTGATTATAATACGTAGCGAAAGCCCTTTATAATCTAATTAATATACGCATTGATGAATGATTTTTATATTCTACCCTGGAATATTATTTATTGTTGAACCTATGCCCTAGATCCTTTTATATATTATTTTCTCCTTATTCTTGATCTCCGTAGTTTAGTTTATTATTCAATTACAAATATTAGTTACCTCGTAATCTAGATTATATTAGTTAATTAGGAATAGAAAGATCCGTTTTTTTGTGGATTCGACCCTACTTCCCTATCTACGTTAGTTAGAGGATTTAAGAATTACTTTTAATTAGGGGATACGACTTTACCCTGTCAATGATCGTCTTTAGATTTTTATTAGCTGCCTCAACTGCACCGTTTGCTTGAGGTCTATAGGGGGAAGAATGATGGTGTTGAATGCCATATTTTTATAGCAATTCTTCACATTCAGCTTGAAATTGAGTTCTATTGTCAATTATCATTTCATGTGGGACTTTGTATCGACAAATGATATTCCTTTCGATAAAGAATGCTAGAGGTTTTGCAGTGAGTTTAGTATATGATTGTGCTTCATCCCACTTTGTGAAGTAATCAATCGCTACGAGGATGTATTCGTGACCTCCTGTCCCAGGTGGGGTAATTTTACCGATAATATCAATTCCCCATGTAGAGAATGGCCATGGTGAAGTGTAGGTGTAAAGTAGACATGGAGGAACATGTTGTAGATTAGCATAAATTTGGCATTTAGGGCATCTTTTTACATATTGATGACAATCCCTATTCATGGTAGTCCAATAGTACCCTTCTCGCATTATCTTTTGGACTAGCATTTTGCCATTAACATGGGTTCCACAAATGCCTTCGTGGACTATCCTCATAGCTCTTTGAGAATCTTTTTTCCCTACACATAAGAGAGCTCGACCCTTAGGTACCTGTTTATGTAACTCGTTGTCTATGAGTACGTATTGGGAAGACAAGAGTCTTAATACTCGTTTTGCTCTTTTGTTAGCATGAGGAGGGTATTCTCCTTTGGTGACATAATTAAGTATATCCGTATACCAAGGGTCTTCTTCTTCTTTTTTTCTTCATCTTGGATCACTTCATCGTCTTTTATGGCTTGAATATAATTTGGTTTGTGTCTTTTCTCTATAGTTAGAGGCATTTGCTCGATTTCTCCATTGAGGCTAGTCTAGCCAAAGCATCAGGAAATTGATTTTCCTCTCTAGGTAGATAAGTGTATTCCACCTTTCCTAACTGATTGGTGAGAGTTTCCAAATAAGTTTGGTAAGGGGCTAGACTTTCGCTCCTTACTTTCCATCTTTTAGAAATCTGATTGATGATCAATGAAGAATCCCCGAATATTCGTAATTTCTTTACTCCCAATTCCAAAGTTGTTTCAAGGCCTACCATGCATGCTTCGTATTCAGCAGCGTTGTTGGTAACGTCGAAACCTAGCTTTATAGAGATTGGAACGTGCTCTTCTTTAGGTGACACTAATAATACTCCAACGCCACATCCCTTTTTGTTTGAGGCTCCATCGAAGTATAAAGTCCAAGTATCATCTTCTGTGACCATTAAGTCTTCGTCTGGAAATTCATTGTCGTGTACTGGCGTTGAATCCTCTATTGGAAAATCCGCTAGGAAATCTGAGACCACAGATCCTTCGATAGACTTTTGAGGCACGAATCTCAAATCGAACTGGGCTAAGTTGACTATCCACCTTGATATACGTCCATTGATTATAGATTTCTCAAATAGATACTTAAGTGGATCCATTCAGGAAACTATAAAGACTGTATGCACAAGCATGTAATGTCTTAGCTTGATTGTGGCCCACACCAATGTGAGGCACAATTTCTCAAGCGGTGTATAGCGTACTTCATACTCGAGCATCTTTTTGCTTAGATTGTAAATTGCATTTTCTTTACCTTCTACTTCTTGTGCAATCATGGCTCCCATTCTCTCCTTGGTTATTGTTAAGTACAACCTAAAAGGAATCCCTAGAAGTGCTGGTACTAATACGGGAGGATTTGCAAGATAGGATTTGATCTTTTCAAAGGCTTTTGGACACTCATCATCCCATATTACTGGTACATTATTTTTGAGCTTCTTGAATATTGGTTCACATATCATTGTTAGTTTCGATATGAACCTAGTTATATATTGGAATCGGCCAATAAATCCTCAAATTTGTGTCTCGGTTTTAGGAGGTGGCATTGACATGATTTCCTTGATCTTGGTTGGGTCTATCTTTATTCCTCTATAGCTTATGACATATCCTAAAAGCTTGCATGAGGTGACTCTAAAAGCACACTTGGATGGATTCAACCTCATGTTGTATTTTCCTAGCCTTTCGAAGAATTTTCTCAAGGCTACTTGGTGTCTTGGGCGATCTTTTGACTTCACAATCATGTCGTCTACATATACTTCAACCTCTTTGTGCATTATGTCACGGAGTAAGGCAGTCGCTGCTCGTTGCTAAGTAGCACCCGCATTTTTTAACCCGAATGGCATTACCGTGTAATAGTAATTACCCCATGGTGTTATGAATGTTGTTTTCTCCATGTCTTCTAGCCATGAGAATTTGATTGTACCCCGCGTATCCATCCATAAACGAGAGAAGTGCGTGATTTGTTGTATTATCTACCAAAATATCGATGTGTGGTAAAGGGAAGTCGTCATTTGGACTTTCCTTATTTAAGTCTCGATAGTTGACACACATTCTTACCCTTCCATCCTTCTTCGGAACTGGGACCACGTTGGCTATCCATTCGGGTATTTAGATACCCTGATAAAACCTGCTGTTATTTGTCTTTGAACTTCTTTTTTTTTTTTGAAGAGCTACGTCGAGTTTCATTCAACACAACTTTTGTTTTACAGGTTTCAATCCTGGAATTAGTGGTATAGTGTGTTGAGCTATTTCTCTATTAATGCCTGGCATATCTTCATATTACCAAGAAAATACATCGATGAATTTTTTAAGTAGATTAATTAAATCGGTTCTTTCTTCTTCATTAAGTTTTAATCCGATTTTAACTTCTCTTTTAATGGTTGAATCATTTGAGATATCAACCGTCTTAGTTTCCTCAATTATCAGTGTTTTCTTTTCAAGTGTTTCCGTTGCTTTAATAATTCCATTGTCATTTTCATTGTTAGTTAAGAAATGCTCGTCATCTTGGGTTAATGAAAAACACGAGGAGTAAGCAAAAGAAGACATATTATTAAACTCTGAAATCATTACATCAAAAAGGGAAATGTCCTCAAGAACTTGATTACTAACTATCCTAGGAGTAGAAATAGAAGAAGGAGGGGGTGCTACAACTAAAGACTTGGACTACTCTGCAGGAAAGGACACTAACTCTGACGACTCTTCGAACATCGGTCCTTGCCCTGTCGTTATGGATATTTTTCTTCCACTTGGAGTAGTCACCTTAACCTTCTTGCACCACCCTTATATTAATCTTTCCGCTGGAGTGATGAGCTTTGAAGGGTCAAAGTTCTCGCTTTGTAGGACCGTTTGGATGATTGAGGAGTTATCCTCTGTATATTTTGGCTCATCTTTTTCTCGCCCAAATAGTAATCCCATGACATTAAAGTTAAAGCATGGGGGTGCTTTCTCCTTGTGAATAGGATTTGGGATTTCATATAGAAAGTAGCAATCCAGAAAGATTTCAAATCCCGGTTGCCTTATGCCATTTACAACAAAAGGTTCAGGAAATTCGTAGCATGGATAGTCTTCTCCTTCTCTTATGAACTGTCCATTGAGAGTAAGAGGATAATGATCCATTGGGATTGCTTTCTTTTGTATGCGAGCGTGCCTACGCACCTTAGACCTTTCCTGGGCTCGCTTAAGATCTTCCCGAGTCGGTTCGAAACCAAGTCTGAAAATATCTAACTTAGGGAGGCAAGGTAATTCCAGCTGTTTTGCTATCTCCTTTTTCTTTCCTAGAGTCGTTCTAAGAAAATGCCATTGTCTCTGAAGAATAGCATTTACTGTCATATTGGAGTGGGGGTCGTGACAGAGAGGGATCCTTTCATCCTCCTCGATTAAGGAGACCTCTTCATTAAAGCCCCACAAGTCTTCATCATCTTCATCATGCTCCACATTAATGATCGGATTTTCCACAGCTTTAATCCTCATGGGTAAAGCATCAATTGTGATGGGGATTCCTCCAACTATGGCTTTTACCTGTTGGTGAAGAGATGAGGGGATGACCTTGAGGTTATGAAGCCAAGGGCGTCCCAACAACAAGTTGAATGAAGCTTTAATATCTACCACTTGAAAGGTAGTGGCATGTTCTATCGCTCCCGCCAATATATTCATAGTAATTTTACCAAGAGCTTGGTGACGAGTATTATCATAAGCTCTTATTCCTTGAGTTGACGGAGTTAAGTCTTTATCCCTTATGCCTAACATCCTCGCAGTTCTGAGTGGACAGACATTAATCGCCAATTCATTGTCTATAAGAGTCATTGGGACGTTCATTCTCTTGCAGACTACTGTGAGGTTTAGTTCCTTGTAATGCTTGTCACCTTCTAGAGGTAAATCTTTGTCAGAAAAGGTGATCAAGTTGATAGGACTAGGGAGATCACTCGTAAGGAAGTTAGCCAACCCCTCAAGAGTGGTGTTGGAATCTATCCTTATCTTATCTAAGGCATTCATTACTGCCAACCTATGTTCTCGAGACGTGGATAGGAGTTTCCATACATTCATCTCGACCTTCGTCTTTTTGAATTGCTTGACAATATCATTGTCTTCTATGATAGGTATGGGAATTTACTGCACAGTTGGAATAGGTTGTGTAGAGACAGGAGGTTGCATTCTCCCAGATCTTGTGAGGACGTCTATAGGTGAATCCTTTTAATCCCAAAAGTCACCTACTGAATACGACACCGAAAGTGGAGGTTGTTCCATGTCTTTTAAGTAGATGTCTTCTTCATCGATTTCCCAAACCCCATTGATGCTTATGTCTTCTTCTTCTAGGATTTGAACTAACTTCTTATCATCAATTATCTTCTGAATTAAATATTTAAATTTAAAATAGTTTTCAATAGTATGTCCTCTTGATTGATGGTATGGACAGTAGAACCTATTTGTCCTCTTTAGAGATTCAAATGGTCTCCATTCGAGAGGTTTGACCTTACCATTCTCGGAGAGCATTTGGAACATTTAGCATAAGTAGTCCCAATTGGAGTATAGAGTTTATTACTCTTCTTGGGTGTGTCAATTATTTGTAGAGGGAATGTTTTCCTTCGTGGAAGGAATTTTGTTATACTTTTTCTGAGGTTCCTCCCCTTGTTTCTTTGCAAATTCAAGAGCCTCACGTACTAAGCCTATTCCCTCCCACATGGACCATATAATAATTCGCACATCATCCATGACATCGAAAAAATCTCTTCCTCTTCTTCAATAGCATGAATTTCCTTAATAGGTTTGATGAGGGATGATGGATCAACATCGTTTTCCTCATCAAAGATGGCTAAGGCACGGGAGAGAGGTGCATTATCGATTCTTGGCTTCTTACTGGCAGGGGGCAATGATAGTTTATTGTTATCAATTAAATCTTGGATAACTTCCTTAGCTTCCAACAATTTTCAGTGAGATGGCCCCTACCTTTGTGATATTTACAGTACGCATTGGGGTTCCAATTAGATGTCCTCTTTTCAACTGGTGGGTCCCCAAATGGTCCAATAGGAGTTATAAGACCTTTTGCATTCAGTCGGTCAAATGCGGTGTCATAACTCATACCAATAGAAGTAAAGTTCCTCCTAAATGGTTTCTTTTGTTCTTGGTTGTTCATAGCAAGGACTTCATTCAAGTTAAAGGTGCTAACATTGTTTGAGTGGGTGGTTTTGGAAGAAAAAGGATTGTCGTTCTTCTTGCCTTTCTAGCCACTGTTGGAGTTATTATTAGCAGCTTTTAGTTTAGCAAGGTCGTCTTCAATGTTAATTCCAATGTCATAGATGGCCTTTAAGGTGTGTAGATTATTTTGATATTTCAGATGCTTGGAGTACTTCTCTTGAAGGTTCTTGATGAACAACCTCACAGATTCTTTTTCTCTTGGTACTTCGATCATCCTAGCAGAGGATTCTCTCCATTTATTGAAGAAAGAAGTGAAACCTTCATTCTATTTTTGTTTCAGTATTTCAAGTTCCCTATAATTAGTTTCAACTTGAATATTGCACTTATACCTATCAATGAAAGCGTTTACTATTGGTAGAGGTCTTCTCTTTGTCAAGGGAGAATAACCATTGTTGGCAAACAGTTTCAAGAGATAAGGAAAATAAAGAAGGAAATACTTTTTTATCAATACCCTTAATACTCATTATTGTTTCAAAAGCTCTTAAATGGAAATAAGGGTTGTCAGTTGCCTTGAATTTTGGGATGTCGTTGGCATTGAACTTCTGCGCAAAAAGCTCCTTGTCCACCGAGACCCCTTGTGAACTAATGCCCTAAAACTTGTAGTTACTAGATAGCTTGCTAAAGCTTTCTTGCATAAGCTCCATTTGTTGTTGCTTTACGGGATCATTAATTTGAAGGGTTAAAGCCTTCAACACTTCAGATATATCAGTTTATTGATTCCTTAGTTCGTTGACTTCTTCCTGAGTATCCATTTTCTTCATAGCTTTCCTCTTTCGAGCGATTGGTTTGTCAAAAAGTTGTATTTGAATGAAAAGGTTGTCTTTGATCAAACACCCTTCCTTTCTTGACCACGCGATGTAAATTAAACCATTTTTGTTTTAATGACTTGACTCAAATTGACTTTGACTTTACAGGTTTATAAAGAAAAAGAAAAAAGCAAAAATAGGGTGTATATTTTTAGGAATCAAGTATATGGTTCAAACAAGTGGTTTAATTGGAGGATTAATAACTGACTTACCCACCTAAAAAATTGACGGAAAACACGCGCATACAAGACTCTCTAGACATGGTCAAAGTGTATATACATATTAGTGTGTGCTTTATATTGTGAATGCAAGTGACATGCTTTGACTCTTGTGTAAGACCATGGGACTTAGTATCTAGACTCAATTAAGGACTTTACAAAGGTACCGTTATTAATAAAATGATCGAATTGATTAGCAAACTGTTAAATTAGACTTACAGTGATGACTCGCGCAAAATGCCGAACTGTCGCCATAGCAATAGGACTGTCGCCGAACTTTGCAGTGCAGCGCCAGATGACAAAGCTGTCGCCAGGCGTTGCACAAAAAAGTCTGGCGCTGCAGTCCAAATTGTGGCATCATTGCTGGAGCGTTAATTTGGGACTGCTTTCGGTATTATTACTCTATGGGACATGCCTAAAGTCGTACTAAGTCAATTCGATTAAATTATTAGACTTTAATTACTCGGATTAATTAATTAATTAATTAGGCAAAGTCCTTTTAGTCATTAATCAATTTATTTAGTCTTAAACACAAGTCAACAAACGGTTAGGAAAGGCACATAAAGTATGCACAACAATAATGCACAATTAGTCAAGTAGGCACAATATGATGCAATGAGTTTGAAACATAACCATGGCTCTAGTTCTCTAAAGTTCGAGATATGGGTTAGTCAAATAGGGTCCATGGTTAATTGTCCAGATGCACCACGCATAAGCCTTACCTTTTGAAGGGTTGGCGCGATTGGATGGGACACCGCGAGTTAAAAACTCGCTTCCATGGTTTGGTGAATTCAACATTCTCGGATGTACCCTTTGTTGCACAGGGCGTTCAATCAGGTAATTGGAGCATGAATTCCCAAAGGATTATGTACATATGAACAACACATTTGGGTTTCAAAAAAGTGAGCAAAACTCAATCAGGAAGTAGGATCGAGCAAATAGTTCTAAAAACTGGTCAAAATTAGAACGCATATTTCTGGCTCGGTATTGGAAGAACTTGACGCCAACGAATAGAGGCTGTCGCTGCAATATAGTTATGTCGCCTGGCGACAGATGTGTCGCCTGGCGACAGAGTCATATCATCGGCGACATACTCTGTTTTCTGGCAGCCAGTTCCTACATGCCTCAGCAGCTTTCTGTGCTCGATAAACTTTTCCAGTTTCTAGCAGCATTATTTTCATCCTAGTTGTGAAAGATATTCCTCAAATTTCCTACGTGTAAAAAGCCTATGTTTTAACTCATTACGGATGGTGTTTCCAATGAGATCTTTTTTATGCATATGAGAATAATGTTAATCAAAATTACGCACTTGAAATACTTAGAACTTTTCGAGTCTCACCCACTCATTCTAAATCATTGCCGAAATAAATTTCAAAAATTAAAATAGAAATCCTCCCCAGTGGAGTCGCCAAAAAATGTAGGGAATATTTCAAGCATTACCCCAAACTTTAACCCCACTGTGATCATACACTTAAGCATGGTGGCATCCAACGAGAAGGAAGCTAGAGGAAAAGAGTCGCCAACAAGTTTTAGGAACTTGTAAACCGTTCACGAGGTGAAGGTTACACCCCTTAACGATCCAGGAGATCGTTAACTCCAATAGGTCTGGAACCAAAACTGGAAGTTCGGGGATGAAAGTACAAATTCAATCTAATCGAGAAAGAAACTGCCCTAATAATAGGCCTCTTCCCACTTTATTTTATTTATTTTTAATTATTTTCGAGGAAGTAATAAAACTTTCCCCATTTGATTTTTATTTCTTTTTTATTTTGGGGAAGTTGTAAAATTGTCCCATTTTATTTTATTTCTTTTAATTATAGGGAAGGAGTAAAACTTGTCCCATTTTTCTTTCTTTTTATTTTGTGGAAGTTGTAAAACATTTTCCTTTCTTTGTTTTTTACTTTTTAGGACAAGGTCGGTACCTTACACTTACGAAAAAATACGATTTTTTTTCACATCGTTAATAAATACACAATCACACACAAACAGTCACAAGCACACACTAACATACACACTAATTGAATAAATAAAGAGTCAAATACAAAAAGTGTGAATAAAATGTACAAAGTGAGTCATGATGCATAAATAATGTCAAGTGTCATCAACAAAGCACATAATAAAAACCCTCGGTCAAAATTCTTCATATCAAGAAGAAATAGGATCAATGTCCTAATCGGGCTGCGAGTAAGGGAATGGCGCACCAAAAATACCATCCATCGTTCGAGTGCGAAGAGTAGTGTCCATACTAGTCCCCGCGACTCCCGTAGGGTAGAAGACAAAGTCATGAAAGGCCTTGACCAACCGGTAAACTGCATAGGGTTACTCGAAGACATAGGCTTCATCCGTGGAGGCATCGTCCCGGACACTGGAACATGATGTAAGCCCTTATCCACAAGGGTAATGATCAGCCTAAGCTCAGCCTGGGAAGGCTGAAATAGCTGAGATGACGAAGGCTGCTGCCCCTGGGTCTGAAAATGCTGGAACGATTGAGAAGGCTGAGGATGCTTCTATTGCGTCTGAAAATGCTGAAACAATTAAGAAGTCAAAGGCTGCTGCCATAGGGTCATAAAAGGCTGCCGAATATCAAGGAATCATTTGTGGCAACAAGGCTCCCCATTTTCTGACTCAATATGCCTTGAACGTAAGCGATATCTTTCCCTCTCTTGAAAAAATCCAAATGAATGTTAGTAGTGTAAGGTAAAGCAAAAAAAAAAAAAAGCAAACATGGAAAAGACATGCAAATATAACTCATACATATCATCGTAACCTCTCCGACAGCTTTTGCCATGTCGCAGCTTGATGATGCAATATTTCAGAGCATCAGCAAGATTCATCATGCCCATTATATCCGAGTGCGTGACTTGAAAGCAACAAATCAGTAACAAGCAATATTAAAAAGAGTGAAAGATGTGTTAGAAAGCTTATAGGATCGAAGTCCTTAGGCAGGGACTCCTGGCTCTTGTCCTGTCTTAAACCCTCTAGTGCATTAGCAATATGATCCTCGACAATACCGATCGACCTCAGATAACGGATGGAATGGGACGGGATATCAATCCTCCTACTAGACGTTCGGGTTTGATGAGTCTTTATCACCGCGGAAACAAACCCAAAAACAAGACCGCACTCGCAATAAATAAAACCATAAACATAATTAAATTAATCACAAGATTAATATAAAACGATTACCTTTTTAAAGCGTGTGTTGAAGCTTAAAGGTTTTGATGATGATGAACTTAAAATAAAGCAAACACAACTAATAAAGGCATATGAGTGTTTGAATAGTACAGGTGAAATAGATCTTGGTGATGGAAAAGTAACTCAAGCTATGAAGTCTTAAAGAAGCCTTTAAAATTGAAGTTAAAACAGAGAAGAAGAAGAGTTCTCTAACAAGAACTAAGTTCCCTAACAAGAACGTTCCCTAACAGGAACTTGAAGACAGCGAGCTGAGATATTAGCCTGGAATGCGTTTAAATACAGTAAGGTTCTTGGGAATCTTAGCCTGCATGAAGCCCAAGTATTTTTACTATACAAAGATCAGCACAACAACACTTTTAGTTAAATTTTTTTTTTAGATTTGTTGTTAAATATGTTAAGTATATTGTGCACAAAATCTATTAGAAGCGTGACCAGTTTCTTGGCAATTAAGATAAAATTGGAAAAAGACAAAAGGATAGATTTTATGAAAATATTTTAGTCAAATCTATTTCTTAAAATTAGTTTGTTAAAAAGATTTTATTATTTTTAATATCTTTCTTTCTATCTTATTTCCGATAAAAGATTTTCTCAAAAATTGATTTACATAAACCGTGTTCTTGTGATAAGGCAAGTTATCATCTTTATCTTTTATAAAACCAACTTGCTATACGAGATATACTTGTATAAATAGTAGAGATCTCATTACATTTGGTTTTTGTGAGTTTATGCGTGGAGAAATCATAGAGCTTTAATAGTGTAAGTTTGCCAAGTTTCTAACCTTGTCATATTAGTTCCGGGTTTCGTGCATAACTTGCCTAACATATACTAGGTGTCATATTATTTGTATTGGTTGGATTATTTTGGTGTTTGTGTGTTTTTTGTTTGCATACAGAGTGTGTAGGCTTCTAGAGTGAAGTTGAGTGAGTTAGTACTTTGGGAGTACGAGTGAATCTAAGTGTGGGACTTAGATTGGGTAGGATAGGGTCCTAATGTGTAGCAAGTTAGTTCTGGAACTTGTGAGTAAAGGTCTGATTATAGTAGGTTGTAACGTGGTGTTTGCCCCATTATAGTGAAGTTGTTTTGTGGTTAGAATCCCCAAGATAGGGTCGAGTTTTTACTTCTAGTTGGGCCCTAGAAGGTTTCCTCGTAAAATATGTGTGTCTTTGCAAGTTCCTATATGCATTGTTTTATTATTCCGCAAAAGTAGTCATTAGGAACTCACATACAATTCACCCCCTCTTGTAGTGTTCGTCTCAACTAACAGCATGCTTCGCCTGACCGAATGGGCTCTTAATTCAAAGCTAGCATCGAAAACACGAAGCCTCCAACGTTGATCCACCCGCACCAACAAATACCGAAAAGGTCCAATGTCTTGGGGTTAGCAAGACCCAACTAATAAAACCCGTGTAATTGAGTTCAAAGGCTTTCACTAAAATGTGATACCTTTTCCAACTCTTGAGTTCAAGGGTGTTCACTTACTAGTGATGCCCTTTACAATTTTTACTCAAGCATCATTTCCAATGCCCTTACTTGGGTATTTATAGGAAATGATGGGAGTATGATTGTCTCTCCCACCAATGTGGGATAGTGGGATTTTAAAATTTTATTTTTAAAGCAAAATAAAATTATTTAATCAAGCTAGTAATAAATCAACAAGTGTCAACTATTTATGAGAGAGCAAGTGAGGACCACTTGGAGAGAGGGGGACCAAACTTGTTCCCCACTCTCTTCCACTCCATGTGAAACATGTCCCCCCTAAGCTCCCACTTGCTCCTCCTTACCCACGGCCCAGCTACCCGCGCCATAGTCCAGCTACCTAATTACAAGATGCGGGCTGCTACTTGCGGCTAGCAAGCCATGCACTCGAGTGAGAGCTGCTGCTGCACGCTGCTAGCATGACGCGCACTCCGAGTGCGGGCTGTTGTAGCTTGTTGCTTGGGTGTGACCCGAAGGGTTCAAACAAGATTAAGATGTAAAATTAATTATGCATTAATATTACTGATCGGAAGCGACCTCCACCCAGGCATTCCGACTACTTGACCTTACAGAATATATTAGCTTTCAAATAATTCTGAATCCACTGAATAACACACTTTTTCAAAGGACACTATTCCTTTCAATCTCCCACTTATCCTACCGGACAAGTGTGCTTTTTGTGTATAGCCCTTTTCCTATGTCTCTTAATGCCTCTTCATCAACTATAAGGTAAGATTATTTTGTCATCCTTATTATGTCAAAAAGTGTTTCTCGATTCCAAGTCCGACTGTCAATAAACAAATGATTTCTAAAATACATTCGAGCACGGCCATGCATTTTTATAGTCTCGCTCTACGAGATGCCTTGTAAACAACAACGACATCTTCCCTAATTTAAATAAGGGGACATTTCCAGTCTTGTAATGTAGCTTCTCTTACTAAGAGGACCTAGCCGCCCGAGTAATGCAGTTATAATCCCCTGTTGAGGCAGACGTTTGACAATCATCAAAGCGGGCTAGTACTCAAACAAGAAAGCTCACAATACTCATGGTCAAGGAAAAAAGGTTCCACTAATAATAATGAGAAGTATACTTATGATGATTTTTAATCTCTTAAAGTTTCTCATAGGTCGATCCAGTATGGTTTTAAAACAATACCTGTGCAAATGATTCATGACAATCATGTCCTCGTTGCACATGAAACGGTGCTATAAATCAAACTACACACTAATCTCAACTTGTCATTTATCATCCATTGTTTAAATGACCTCGATTAGGGGTAATTTTCCCTTATAATATTCAACGTTCACTTAATAGGTGTTTCCTTACCAAGACTGGTGTTGATGCCCTATTTTGAATATTCCAAAAATCGAATGGACTCATTATATAATTGTAAACCACAATTAAATAGCCAACGGAGTGATTTAAATTTCATGATGAAAAATTTAATTACTCCAAAAATTTAATGGTTCATCATAGTGCTTTACATTAAAATTGTCCAAAATTAATTAAAACACTAAAATAAGGAAATCAAAGCCAATCTCCAATGTGCCTGACTCCCATTGCCTCAACGTGCTTGTTGTGCTTCACTTAAGGAAAAGGTTTAGTTAGTGAATCGGCTACATTGTCATCCGTTCCAACTTTAAAAATTATGATATCACCTTCCGATTTCCATTCTCGAATCATGTGAGATCGCCGCTTAACATGTTTGACCTTCTAATGTTCTCTTGGCTCTCTGGCCTGAGCAATAGATCTATTATTGTCACAGTAGAGGTTTATTGGTCCCTTGATGGAGGGTACAACACCAAGTTCACCAATGAACTTGGGAATCCAAACTGCCTCCTTAGCGGCTTCAGATGCTGCTAAGTATTCGGCTTCAGTTGTAGAATATACAGTTGTGCTTTACTTAGCACTCTTCCAACTAAACTCTCCTCAATTGAGACAGAATATGTAACCAAACTGTGACTTGAAGTCGTATATGTCTGTTTGGAAGCTTGCGTTGGTATAACCCTCAACAACTAATTCATCTCTGCCACCATAGACCAGGAATTTATCCTTGTTCCTTTTCAGGTACTTTAGGATATTTTTGGCCGCAGTCCAATGCGCCTCTCCTAGATACGATTGGTATCAGCTCGTAGCGCACAAGGCATACGACACCTCTGGCCTAGTACATATTATGGCATACATGATCAATCAAATAAGCAAAGCATTTGGAATCTGATTCATCCTTTCTCGCTGAACAGGTGTCTTTGGACACTGATTCTTGCTTAGGCTTATGCCATGTGACATGGGTAGGTGACCTTTCTTGGCTCCTTCCATGCCGAATCGAGTTAGTACCTTATCAATATAAGTACTTTGACTCAATCCTATCATCCTTTTTGATCTATCCCTATAGATCTTGTTACCTTGTATGTACTGAGCCTCTCCCAAGTCTTTCATTGAAAAACATTTTCCAAGCCCAGCCTTTATAGACTTTAACAATGAAATATTGTTTCCCATGAGCAAAATGTCATCGATATATAAGACTAGGAAGGCGATGTCACTCCCATTGACCATCTTGTAAACACAAGACTCGTCTAGATTCTTGATAAAACCAAACTTACTAATGGCTTCATCAAATCGCAGATTCCAACTTCTCCTTGCTTGCTTTAATCCATAAACGGATTTCTTAAGCTTGCGTACCTTTCCAGCGTTGTTTTGGTCGACAAGACCTTCAAGCTATGTCATATACATAGTTTCTTCCAAAATACCATTTCGGAAGGCGGTTTTAACGTCCATTTTCCATATTTCATAATTGTAATATGCAGCAATTGCTAGGAGGATCCGAACGGATTTCAGCATTGCAACTGGGAAAAGGTTTCATCGTAATCAATACCATGAAATTATCTATAACCTTTTGCTACGAATCTAGCTTTGTAAATGAATACATTTCCACCTTTGTCGATTTTTAACTTGAAAATCCACTTACATCCGATAGGTGTGTAGCCTTCGGGTAAGTCAACCAAGTCCCAGACTTGATTTTCAAACATAGAATCCATTTCAGATCTCATGGCCTCTTGCTATATATCAGAGTCGGTGCTTGCCATTGCTTGCTTGTAGGTTGCCATTTCATCTCCATCCATGATTAGGATGTCCTGATTCTCAGTTAAAAAAAACCCAAGATATCTATCAAGTTGAGATCTCGGCCTCCGAGACCTATGTAGGGTAATGGACTGAGCATTTGTGTAGGGAATAAATTCAAGCGTTAATCCCCTAGCTTGAACCCCACTGTGATCATACACTAAAGTACGGTGGCGTCAAAAAGGGAAGAAGATAGAGCAAAAGAGTGGCCAACAAGTTTTAGGAACTTGTAAACCATTCATAGGATGAAGGTTAGACCCCTTAACGATCCAAGAGATCGTCAACTCCATAAGGTCTAGAACCAAATAAGGGTTCAGGGATGAATGTACAAATCCAACCTAAAAGAGATTGAACCTGCCCTAATAATAGGCCTCTACTTTATTCTGATCGTATTCATGTGCACTTTTTAATTAACATGCAATCAAAAGAATTAACCCTAAACCTGTTTATCTATGTTGGTTGAATTTAATGCACAAATAAATCTATTATTGGCGATCACTTGAATTATAATCACATTAACCCTAACAAGATTATTAAATATCTTATTAAGCATGATTACAAAAACCAATTCCCTTTAAACATTCATAAAAGGCGTGATCAAGCAATAAATATAAATAATCAAGCAACATAATAAATAATTAAATAATAATTATAATCATCACAAATATAATTAAGAATAATCATCAAGATTACACCCATATTAATCTTAATAATAATTATTATAACGATAACAAAATTATAAACATAATAAAATAATCATCGTCAAAATAATAATAATCATAAATTATAACAATTATAATCATAATCATGTTCATGTTAATATTAAAGCATAATAAAAATAGCTAGATCCTAGGCATGATACTAACAAGATTAATAACAAACCCTAGCATGTCACTAAGCAATTAAAATCAAATCTTTAGCCCTAACATGATACTAACAATCACAAATATTAGGAAGAACATAGGAGGCATCGCAGGAATCATAATAAGCATATTTGATATTATAACCTTTTCCCTAAACATGATACTAGGAATATCATAATAACAATGTAAACATGATTTCTACATCATAATATTAATTAATCAATTAAAGCACTTACTTTTATGCCTTGTACCTCTTTCTAATAACAAAATACACACGTTAGTAACTTCAAGGAAAATAATAATTAAAACAATTAAATTAAATAATTGAAATAGAGATTTGGGACCAAACCCTCGGAAATTAAACCTTTCACGTCTAGAGTGAAGGCAACTTCGAATATGGATGGGTGTTTCTAGATCTTGCGAATGCGGAATTTTGTATTTGAGAAAAGGCTAGTTTAGAAAAGAGAGAGAGAGAGAGAAAGAATAATCAAGAAAATCTTGATGAGAGTTGGTCCATGAAAACGGAGTTTTTACGACGTTATTTATAGAGAAAATCATCCAAAAAGATAGAATTAACAAAACAGAGCATTGGCGCAACTGAAACAGAGCTGGCGCCAACATTAGGCTATTGGCGCCAAGCGCCAACACTAGCGCCAGGCGCCAATGCTGGCGCCAGGCGCTACAGCTGGCGTTTGGCGCTGATTTCAAAAATTCACGCTTTTTTGTTTTTATCATATCTTTTGATTCGGAAGTCCAAATCAGACATATAATATGTAGTTGGAAATCTATTAAAGTCTTCTTTCCAACCCAATTAGAATAAAATTAAAATATTTTGTAGATAAAAAGATATGGCGAAAATAGTGGAATGGTGTCAGTTTTGGATAAAGTTTCATGTCTCATTCATATCTTTTTTGTTATAACTCGGATTTTATATTATAATATATCATTGGAAAGATAATTTCAAGATCTATCCAAACATAGAAAATTTGGATAAATATTATGAGGCACAAAAATAAAATCTGAATATATTCCACATGGTACAAAACAAGGATTCTTAAAAGGAGTAGTTTTATTCAATTTCAAACTCTTTAAAACATAATTATCAATCCTAACTCCATTAGGATTTAAAAGAACCTTCTAGAGTATTATAAAATACTATAATCAATCCTAATAGATTTAGGAATGATAACTAATAATAGGCCCTCCTCTACATCATTGGGCCGCATATAAAAACCAAATCGGGCCCAGTTTAGTATTTTGGCCATAACTTCCTCGATATTCATCGGAATTGGGCTTATAATATATCGTTGGAAAAGTCTTTTCAAACCCCATACAAATACACAATTATTGGATCCTTATCATGGACCAAACAAACTGGATTGACTATTTTCTTAAAATAAGTTTTCAAAAACAGAGAGAAGAGAAAAGAAATTAAAAACTATCCGCAACACTAAACTTTTCACACTTTCGATTCATTCGATTATTATTCGAAGTGAAAGGTACTCATCACCGGGTTTGGTTTAGGGGAGACACAAATGGGTGTCTACAATTTGCATTGTCGGTTCGAGTTTGCATATTTTGACCTTTGTCAACAGATGCTACTTGAGCACTTTGACTGTCATTTTGATTTTATTGCTTATCCTCACGAACATTGTTGAGTTCGATTTTCCTCCTACTTATCATTATTGAAAGGTGCTCCTTCTCCAAAAAGACACCATCGCGAGCAACAAACACTTTGTTCTCCGATTTGTTGTAGAAGTAATACCCTTTGGTTTCTTTTGGATAGCCCACAAATTAAACCTTATCAGTTTTGGGATGAAGTTTGTTAGGAATCAATTTCTTGACATATGCTTCGCATCCACATAACTTTAGAAAAGTCAACCTAGGAGGTTTGTTTATCCATAATTCGTATGGAGTCTTTTTTACAACTTTTGATGGAGCACGGTTCAGTGTTAGTGTCGCAGTTAAAAGTGCGTGTCCCCAGAAAGAGAGAGGAAGATCACTAAGACCCATGGTTGATCGTACCATGTCTAACAAGGTTTGATTTCTCCGTTCGAATACTCCGTTCCATTGTAGAGTTCCTAGAGGTGTCAGTTTTGAAAGTATACTATGATCTTTCAGATGGTCATCAAATTCTTGGCTCAAGTATTCACCACCTCGATCTGATCGAAGGGCTTTGATTTTCTTGCCAATCTGATTTTCCACTTCACTCTAAAATTCTTTGAACTTGTCAAACGATTTTGATTTGTGCGAAATTAGGTAGACATAGCCATATCTACTATAGTCGTATGTGAATGTGATGGAATATTGATGCCTGTTTCTTGTGGCGGAGCTAATTGGTCCACATACATCGGTATGTATTAGACCTAATAAGTCACCTGCTCTTTCTCCCAACTTGGAGAATGGATGCTTTATCATCTTGCCTACTAAACATCCTTTTCAATTCTCAAAAGTAACTAAATTGAAAGAGTCAAGAACGCCTTCTTGAAGAAGCTTCTTGATGCGTTTGATGTTAATGTGGCCAAGACGACAATGCTGACAAGGGAATAAACGCGTCGTCAACTGTCTATCCCTAGATCAAATACAATTTAGAAAACCTAAACAAACCTAATACAAGTATAAGGCAAACATAGGGGTCGAACCACAGGGAACGATTACACACCACCAAATGTTATCGACAATAATTAAGCTAGTCCGGAATAAGAGATAAATAAACTAAAGTCTAAATATGATAAAAACAAGAAATAAATCATTAAGAGAAATGGTTTAGGTATAGCAATCACTTGAACATAAACAATGGCATAGAAATTGATTTAATTATGAACTAAACATGCATGAATATCGAAGTAAAAGATCCAATCTAGCCGCCTTCCGGGGTCAATTGGCTTCTCCTAACGTAGCCTCTATGTTTCCACACTTGAACCATATATTGGGAGGTGCAACCAAAGAACAATCAATAGTAATGAACCTTAACTAAGTCGACTTCCGTTCCTTGTTAGCAAAGATTCACCTTTAATCAACTAACAATGTGCACTAGCAAGAAGATTAAAGAATATCAAGCATATAAAGACATTAATCACAAATAAATCAATTCTAAACCCTAGAACATGCTCAAGATCCAACTACACCACAACCATCCCCTTAATGGGGGAATTACTCACTAATCATGCTAACAACAAGATTTATTAACAAATTAAATAATCAAGAATCAACATGATTAACAAGCAATACCGACAACTAAAATAATAATCAAAAGAAAGCAATAAAACTAGAGGAGAGAGAGAGTAAGAGATTCTCATTGATTGAAGATGAAAGTCTATAGAAAAGATGATCAATTTCTTCTTCAACATCCAAACTCAACAATGGTGAAACCCTTACTTTCTCTCTCTAAACTACTCTAATCCTAAACTAAACCTAGAGAGAGAAGTACTCTTAAAACTAATTAGAGAATAGAATAAATGATAATTGAATATTGTTTTTTTCATTACCCCAAAATTGGGTATATATACAAAGCTAACAACTAAGCAAAATAAAAGAGAAAAGAAATATAAAGAAATCGAAAGAGAAAATGAAAATATAAATAAAAGAAAGAAATAAGAAAAGGAAAGTAAAAGAAATAAAATTAAGAGAAAAAGAAAAATAAACCAAAAACAAATCCCCCCAAAACCAACCAGACGCTTTTTTCCCTCCTTCACATTTGGCTGCTTGAACTCCATTTAAGCTCATCTTCATCACTACCATTCATCAACTCCATCAATGGCTATCCTCGCTTCGACCTACAATATCAACTATTCGATCTTATTAAACATCATTTGCAAAGCTCATGAAATGGTTCGGTCGAACCATGGGTTGGTGTGGCCGAACTACGGGGTTGGTTCGGTCGAACCATAGGTGTGTTCGACCACACCTCTTCAAATTACAAAATTTCAAAAGTTTTCACTCGCACTTCGACCGAACTCCTATGCGGTTTGCTCGAACCCGATTGATTTGCTATTTTCTATGATTTTTTGCGCTTGATTGAAGGGTTGAGTAATTGCGGTGGATGCGAAGATTGGGTGGTTGAAATTGAGTGGCTGTGGCGGTGGTGTGGTGCGCGGAGAGGTGTATTGAGGTGGCTGTTGCTGGTGAATTCGGGGGCAAATGGGTTGGTGTGAAATGGTGGTAGCACTATGGTGATTTTGGTGGTAGATTGGAGGTGAGTGCGGTGGCGATAGTTGTTGGGTAGGTGGTGATTGATGGCTGATGGTGATAGGCGTGGCGGGAGTGAGGGTTGCGATATGTGGAGGTTGTTGTTGCGGTGTGGGCTACAATATGCGTGGAGCAGGGGAGTTTTTAGGTGGGTGAAAATGGGAGTAGGGAGTTGTGTGGGCTGGTTGACGTGAGGGAGCAGGGGATTGCGTGAGCAACGCTACTGCTGTTGGTGAATAGGGGTGAGATGCGTGGGAGTTTGCTGGGAAAGATGAAATTGGGTGGTCTAGGTTGCAGCTCGCGTTGGTGAGGTGAAGAGGGAGCAGGGGAAAGGTGGCTGATGGTGTGGTGAAGGGAGCAGGGGAAGTGTTGATTGGTTTTGCTGGTGTGGTGGAGGATAGGAGATGGTGGGGGGAAGGTTAAGGTGGGCAACAGTCAGCAGCTTAGCAAAGAATTGCACACACTTTTAATCATCCCCAAACTCCGAACTCACTTGACATGAAACCCGGGACCCTAAACACAAAACCGAGGGGAAATCAAGACAACTAAAAATGAAATAAATAAATTAGGAATAAAAAAAGTAAAATAGAAAAAGAGAAATAACAATAAACTAATAAAAATTAAATAAAACTATACAAGTAAATAAAATCAAATAAATAACAAAATAAACTTAAAACTAATAAAAACTATACAAGCAAAGAAAGTGAAATAAAATAGACTCAAAACTAATTAAAATAATTAAAAATAAATTAGAATACTTTCAATAATAAAGAACGAAATATAACAAATCAAAAGCAAATAAAATACAAAAATAAACTAATTCTAATAAAAACTACGAACAGAACTAAAACACGACAAATTTACCAAATAAATAAGAAATTTTATTAAAGAGAAAACAAGAGAAAGGAAGGGAAAATAAGATAAAATAAACACAAAAATGACTCTAAAAATACTTCCTAAGAGTGACATAAATGTCACTTATTAAATTCCCCAAAGCTAAACCTTTGCTCGTCCTCGAGCAAAGCTAAGACAAAAGAGAACAAGATGGAATTATTAAAAGCAAAAGAAACAAAGAGAAACAAAGAGGAAGAATGTACACTAACTCACTGCCGTAGGAATCACGGATGCATTTAGCGTATGCATCAAGTCCTTTAAACCCCATGTCGCCAAAGAGGACGAGTAAGCTCTTGTGAGGGTTTCCTAAGAGGTTTAACCCACAACTCTTGGTAACACATAACATTCAAGGCAAAGGTGAAAACAAGAAAACTCGAGTTTTGACATTTCAAACCAAACACAAACAACGGGCTAAGTGCACAAGAATACAATCCTTTCTACACATTAAAGGTAGCAAAGCAAAAGAAAAGCTAAGGTTGGTACACACATAAAGCATGCAAAGGGTAGAGAACTTAGAGGGACTTACACTCCTCCTTATCTCCAACAAAACTTCTGCGTCCTCACTAGTTTTGCATCCACTTTTAAGGTAATATCTCGAGATTCCTCAAAGGAACCGGAAGAAATAAACAAAGAAAAACATTTAGGCTACCCAACATCTTGGCATCGATAGCTTGCTCAATAGGCTTGTCTTGATTACCCTCCACCGGTAGTAACTAAACCTCACTAAGGTCAAAAGGTCTTAAAAGGGTTGAAATGTTTTGGCTAGGGTAAAGGGTATGAAAATAAATTTGGAAATTGGTGGTAAATATAGAAGTGAAGCAAGGTTGATCATTCCTCAATTCAAACTCAATAAACTACCACCTTTCAAATAAATAATTACCAATAGATTACAAAGCAATTTCTCTCCCAAACTTATTCTTTTTCAACCAATCAACAAATATTTTTGTATTTTCTCAATACTTTTTTTTTCTCATTATTTTTTTCTTTTTTTTCATTTCTTTTTATTCTTTGCTCTAGCCTCTTTTAACTTTAAGCGACATTTTCTTTCATTTCCTTTATTTTCTTCTCATTTTCTCAAACCATTCAACATAACAAAGATATACACAAGTACCAAAATTTGAGTTTTTCACTTCTTTTTAATTCTTTTTCTCACTTTCATTAACCAAAAATACAAATCAAGTCCCAAGAATGCGTCACAAAAACTAATAAAGGTGAAAATAAAGCAAAGGTCCATTGGTTTGTAATGTAATTATGCCAAAGAAGGGAAAAAAAAGACTCAAATTGGGTTACTAAATGAGCAAATGCTAAAGAAAAATAAAAGAATAGAAAATAATAAAACAAAAAAAAATCCTAATTGCCTTCGTCTTCTCTTAGGTTGGTTCGGTCTCGATCTCGTGTAGAATCAAGCCAAATTCTCGATATAAGCTAGCAATCCAAAGGATTCAAACGCCACACATGCAAGAAATGTAGAAGGCTAGAACAATATAGACACATCCTCACAAGAATGACGATAGTGGAAAGAAAAAATCACCTTTAAAGCTTCAACTAGCTAGAGAGCGACAACCATCATACCACAAAACGAGTGAGCTAAGGTTTCATAGCCCTTAAGTTCTACTACCTTAGCAATGATATATGTGTGAACCAACCCCGACATCCAAGTGCACGAAAACCTCTAACAACCCGGAAATAGAGTATTCTAGGGGCTAAAGCCCAAATATGTTCAATATTGAAACAAAGCATTTTTAAACCTTGACTTGAATGCCATGGAAAGACACTATACACACGAATATTCACAAGACCAACAATACTCAAGAATGCATATACAATTGTGCAAGATGAAAGCATGATCAATCAAAGCTACAAATACCAAAAGTCAACTCAATAAGGCGCTCACGACCATCTAAACATAGAAAACCAATCTCAATAATAGAATTTGGCAAGTATGGGAGAAATAAATCAAGAAATCATGAGACTATGGATTAAGAAACCACCAAGAGATATAGATAACCCCCCAAGCTAGCGAATAGTTACTCCCCCAAGCTAGAATGGAGCATTGTCCTCAATGCACAAAATAAAAACAAAAAGGATGGGTAAGAGGGAGGGGAAGAAAGAAAACACATCCTTACAACAAATCATAATTTATTCAATCCACATGCATTTAAGAAAGAAAATTTAAGATGAGGGAAGAAGGAAAGAGAAAACCAGTGAGGTGGGTGTTGAAACCCACAATTGAGTACATTGTCCACATTTTCATCTAATTCCTCGTCTTTGTTGCTTTTCCAAATGCAAGCAATCATTGGTGTGCTTCTTCTCAAGGATCTCAATAAAAAATCCTTGCACATGAGTATATGCATCAAGTACCTATACACATAGACAAGAGAGTAAACAAAAATGAGAAACGTAAAAGAAAGAAAAAGAAAGCAATAAAACACGGGTTACTTCCCGAGAAAGGCTTGCTTAACGTCTAAGCATGACCAATCTAGTAAATAACTCGGCAAAGAACGCAAAAGCTTGTAATATGCACCGGCAAACATATCAAGAAATAAAGCATACGCGATGCTGATGAGACAAACAAATATAAAGTACAAGGAGACTTTATGCTTGAGAGAAAGGAGAAAAGAAAAAGTAAAAGAATAAAAGAAAAATCAAGAAAATAAGAAGAAAAGGTAAAAGAATAAAAAGAAAGATAGGGAGGCAAACTCTCCTCACAAAAATCGTTTTGGTTGGCATTATAACTCTTTTCCTCATCAACAATGAAAGAGTTAGGGGCTTCGGAAGCATGAATAGGAAATGGATCCCTAAGAGGTTCTTTTAGAAAAGAAGGGAGGAACATAGGATAGTCGGAGATATGGCTAAACCTTTGGGAGAAAGGTGTATGAGAAAGGGAAAAAGGGGTAGCTAATCCCTCATCACAAGATCTCACATCACTATTGAGGGAATGAAAATCAATCATGGAATCCTAAAATGAAGAACCCTCACGTTCTACATCTCCCTCAAGATCAAAAACTCCAAGTGACTCAACCTCAACCTCCTCTTCACAACCTTGAACAACATCTCCCTTAAATTTCTCAAGGCCTACCATCTCAAAATCAAGAGTGAATGGGGGAAAATTTCTCTCAAACTTATCTCTTTCTAATGAAGCCTTATCAATGAACTCACTCATAAGGTTATGGGATACCGTTTAAAACTCAAGAAATATTTGGCCCATAATCTCAAATGAGTCCAAATAATCATGGATAGATGAGTCAAAAGCTTGCTCATTGGAATCATCTAGTGGACTATGGGGCACACCTTAAGAATTCATGCAAAAATCGGATGCAATATGAGAAAGAACATGCCCTTCATCATCATTAGAATGTACCTCATTACATTAAGCTATAGAGGGAGGGGAGTTAAAATCATGCATTACATGGTCACTATGGGGAGCATCAAGCACATCATGGGAATTCATATTAGACAAATCATGAGAATTAGCATCAACATTAAAAGCATGAGAATCCCGAACATAAGTCTCATGATTAGCCCTCTCCCAATCATAATTATCCCTAGCTAACCATGAATAGAAATCCCAAGCTTCATGAAAAGACATGTCTTGAAATCTACAATTTAACATACTGTCAACTACTCCTCTAAAATGCTCATTTAATCCCAAATTAATGATTTCACAATAATCACCCTTGGTAAAACCTTTAACACCATCTAGTAAATCCTCAAGTCTATTGAAAATACACTTGTAGACACCCATTTGTGTTTCCCCAAAACCAAACCCAGTGATAAGTACCTTTCACGTCGAATCATAATCGAATGAAGTGAAAGTGTGGAAAGTTTAGTGTTGCGGATAGTTTTAATTTCTTTTCTCTTCTCTCTGTTTTTGAAATCTTATTTTAAGAAAACAGTCAATCCAATTTGGTTGGTCCATGATATGGGTCCAATAGTAGTGTAGTTGGATGGGGCTTGACAAGAGCTTTCCAACGATATATTATAAGCCCAATTCCGATGAATATTGAGGAAGTTATGGCCAATTTACTGAACTGGGCCCAGTTTGAGCCTTATATGCGGCCCAATGATCTAGGGGAGGGCCTAATATGGATTTATCATTCCTAATGCAATTAGGAATGGTTTTAGTCTTCTAGATGCTTCCAGAAGGTTCTTTTCATTCCTAATTCAATTAGCATTGATAAATTGACTTTTGACTTTTTAGAGTTTTAATTAGAATCAAAGAACATTTTCGAGGAAAATACGATTTTATCCTCCTGTACGGCAATTTCTATCTGATTTTAAGAAAACGCGTGAATTTCTGAATCAGCGCCAAACGCTAGCTGTAGCGCCTGGCGCAAGCATTGGTGCCTGGCGCTAATGTTGGCGTCTGGCGCCAATAGCCATCGTTGGCGCTAATCCAATTTTATTTGCGTCAGAACTCTGTTTTGATATTTTAACTTTTTGGCTGATATTCTTTATAAATAACGTCGTAAAAACTCTGTTTTCGATCATCAATTCCTATCAATTCTCATCAATTCTTATTCTTTCTAATTTTCACCAACTCTCATCAAGATTTTCTTGATTATTCTCTCTCTCTCTCTCTCTTTTCTAAACTAGCCTTTTATCAAATACAAAATTTCGCATTCATTTGATTTAGAAACACCTAGCCATATTCGAAGTTGCCTTCGCCTTAGATGTGAAAGGTTTAATTTATGAGGGTTTGGTCCAAATCTCTCTTTCCATAATTTAGTTTAATTGTTTGTTTATTATTTTCCTTGAAGTTACTAACGCGTGTATTTTGTTATTAGAAAGAGGTACGAGGCATCAAAGTAAGTGCTTTAATTGTTTTTATTGATGTTATGATATAGAGTTCATGCTTAGGTTGTTATTATGATTCCTAGTATCATGTCTAGGGTAACTTTAATACCAAGTATGATTGTTATGATTCCTTTTATGTTCTTTCTAATATTCATGTTAGTATCATGTTAGGGTTAAAGCCTTGATTTTTATTACTTAGTGACATGCTAGAGTTTGTTATTAATCTTGTTAGTATCATGCCTAAGATCTTGCTATTATTATGCTTTAACATGATTATTTTAATTATTATGATTATAATTTTGTTTGTTATAATTATTATTATGATGATTATTTATTATTATGTTGCTTAATGATATTTATTGTTATAGCTTGATCACGCCTTTAATGTATGTTTAAAGGGAATTGGTACTTGTAGTCACGCTTAATAAAATAATTAATAATCTTGTTTAGGGTTATTTGATTATAATTCAAGTGATCGCCAATAATAGTTTTATTTGTGCATTAATATTCAACCAACATAGATAAACAGGTTTAGGTATAACCTATTGATTGCATGTTAGTCAGAAAGCGCACATGAATACGATCAGAATGAATAAAGAAGAGGCCTATTATTATGGCAGGTTCAATCTCTTTTAGGTTGGATTTGTACCTTCATCCCCGAACCCTATTTGGTTCAAGACCTTATGGAGTTAACGATCTCTTGGATCGTTAAGGGGTGTAACCTTCACCTCATGAACGGTTTACAAGTTCCTAAAAAACTTGTTGGCGACTTTTTGCTCTATCATCTTTCCCTTTGGACGCCACCGTACTTTAGTGTATGATCACAATGGGGTTCAAGCTAGGGGATTAACGCTTGAAATATTCCCTACAACACCCAAAACGGTTCATTATCAAATTAAGGAATAGAATATAAGCCATTTTTTTCAAATAAAGAAACACAAATAAAAACCAATAAATAGAATGAAAATTATATGCAATGGACTTGTCTCAATAAGACAACACAACGGTAATGAAAGCCGTTCTCCGGCAACGGCGCCAATTTTACAAGGGAATAAACGCATCGTCAATTGTCTATCCCTAGATAAAATACAATTTATACAACCTAAACAAACCTAAAACGAGTATAAGGCAAGCATAGGGATCGAACCACAGGGAACGAATAAACACCACCAAATGTTATCGACAATTAAGCTAGTCCGGAATAAGAGATAAATAAACTAAAGTCTCAAGATGCTAAAAGAAGAAATAAAACATTAAGAGAAATGGTTTAGGTATAGAATTCAATTGAACATAAACAAAGGCATGGAAATTGAATTAATTATGAACTAAACATGCATGAATATCGAAGTAAAAGATCCAATCTAGCTGCCTTCCAGGGTCAATTGTCTTATCCTAACATAGCCTCTATGTTTCCACACTAGAACCATATATTGGGAGGTGCAATCAAAGAACAATCGATAGTAATGAACCTTAACTAAGTCAACTTCCGTTCCTTGTCAGCAAAGATTCACCTTTAATAAACCAACAATGTGCACTTGCAAGAAGATTATAGAATATTAAGCATATAAAGACTTTAATGACAAATAAATCAATTCTAAACCCTAGAACATGCTCAAGATCCAACTACACCACAACCATCCCCTTAATGGGGGAATTACTAATTAATCATGCTAACAACAAGATTAATTAACATATAATCAAGAATCAACATGATTAACAAGCAATACCAACAACTAAAATAATAATCAAAAGAAAGAAATAAAAATAGTGGAGAGAGAGTTAGAGATTCTCATTGATTGAAAATGAAAGTCTATAGAAAAGATGATCAATTTCTTCTTCAAAATTCTACTTAACAATTGTGAAACCCTTACTTTATCTCTCTAAACTACTCTAATCCTAACCTAAACCTAGAGAGAGAAGCTCTGCTAAAACTAATTAGAGAATAGAATAAATGATAATTGAATATTGTTTTTTTAATTACCCCAAAATTGGGTAAATATACAAAGCTAAAAACTAAGCAAAATAAAAGAGAAAATGAAAATAAAATAAAAGAAAGAAATAAGAAAAGGAAAGTAAAAGAAATAAAATTAAAAGAAAAAGAAAAATAAACCAAAAACAAATCCCCCCAAAACAAATCAGACGCTTTTTTCCCTCCTTCACATTTGGCTGCTTGAACTCCACTGAAGTGCATCTTCATCACCACCACTCATTAAATCCATCAACGGCTATCCTCGCTTTTACCTTCAATATCAACCGTTCGATCTTATTAAACATCATATGCGAAGCTTATGAAATGGTTCAGTCGAACCATGGGTTGGTGTGGCCGAACTACGGGGTTGGTTCGGTCGAACCATGGGTGTGTCCGACCACTCCTCTTCAAATTACAAAACATCAAAATTTTTTGAATCGCACTTCGACCGAACTCCTATGCGGTTTGCTCGAACCCGATTGATTTGCTATTTTCTCTGATTTTGGGCGCTTGATTGAATGGTTGAGTAATTGCGGTGCGCGGAGAGGTGTATTGAGGTGGCTGGTGCGGGTGAATTCAGGGGCAAATGGGTTGGTGTGAAATGGTGGTGGCACTGTGGTGGTTTTGGTGGTAGATTGGAGGTGAGTGCGGTGGCGATGGTTGTAGGGTAGGTGGTGATTGATGGCTGCTGGTGATAGGTGCAGCGGGTGTGAGGGTTGTGATATTTGGAGGTTGTTGTTGCGGTGTGGGCTACAATATGCGTGGAGCAGGGGAGTTGTTAGGTAGGTGGAAATGGGAGCAGGGATTTGCGTGGGCTAGTTAACGTGAGCAACGCTACTGCTGTTGGTATTGTTGTTGGTGAATTAGGGTGAGATGCGTGGGAGTTTGCTGGGAAAGATGAAATTGGGTGGTCTGGGTTGCAGCTCGTGTTGGTGAGGTTAAGAAGGAGCAGGGGAAAGGTGGCTGATGGTGTGGTGAAGGGAGCAGGGGAAGTGTTGATTGGTTTTGCTGGTGTGGTGGAGGATAGTAGATGGTGGGGTGAAGGTTAAGTTGGAGTTGAGATTATGGTTGGCACTATGGAAAACTAGAGTCTAAGTCAAGCTACCTCGAAGATAGAGTTGAGATTATGGTTGGCACTATGGAAAACTAAAACAAGTCTAATCAAGTAAATCAAAGGTCTAAACACTAGGGATATGGGTTCCACATGCAAGTTCAATGATAATGCTAGTTTAGAGCTCAATTAATTAATTCAAGTATTGCAATGGACAAACAATAGTAGCAATCAAGAGAGTTCAAATGATATCTCCTATAGGCCAATCTAGGAGTCACTATGAAAGGCAAATCAAGAAGAATCACAAGCAAACCCAATCAATTAGAGCAACTTTCAAATGAATTGTTCATGTCATTAAGAGTTGCAATGCAATCTAGATTAATCTTATAGGTTAATCACTCCTAGTCTAATCAATCACATGCAAAACTATGTCAACCAATTTAATTGCAACAAATCAATCAATCAAAGAGCATCAACTAGCAATTTCATTAATCAAACATGCTTCCCCCTTTCCCTAGCAACTAATCTACTCACTAATCATGGTGAAATTCAAGAACATATAACTAGAAATTGCATTTATCATCATTCTATATCAAAATCTAAGAGAAGTTAAAATATTGAACAATATCAAACTCAAATCCAAATAAAAACAAGCAACAAGCATAAATCAAATAGCAAGTAAGTAAGATATGAAAGAAGGAAGAGATTCTCGCTAATATTGATGATTGAAAATGAAGAAATCCAAACTTGATTGATCAAATGTTGAGTTACAAATCCAAAACCAAGAACTTCTAACTAACTTCTCTCTAAATTCTCTCTCTAAAACTAAGCTAATGAAATATTATCAAAAAGTTGGTTTCAAAAAGGAATTACAAATCTATTTATAAGTAAAGAAGAAACCGGCAAATCCCGCGCCCTCTCCTGATGAATCCGTGGCCGCGGAGAAATGGGTATGGAATCCTCCGCGGGCTATCTGGGCAACACCCACGCACGCGGCAGTATAAACCCGCGCCAGCGGCCAAAGATGCCGCGCCCACGGCTAATCCCCTGCTCCTAAAGCTCAATCAGGGGGCTGCGGTCTCTCTGAGACAGAGCGCCCTCTCCAAGTTTCCCGCGCCTGCAGAGAGCCCGCGGGGCAACCGCGAAAAGTTCCTGCCAAAATCTGCCATTTGTGCTTCTTGAGCTCGCGCCCGCGACTTCACTGACTTGCGCCCGCGGCTTTCTAGCAATACGTTGGAGACCTCTCCGAGGCCTCTCCAAGGCCTCTCTAAGCCCTCTCTAGCCACATGCTTCTTCCTTGGTTGGTCATTAAGGTCTCAACTTGGTTCCTTTGCAAAGGTGATTCTCCAAGAACCTACACAAGCAAACAAAGAAAGGAAATAAAAGGGAAAAAGAGCCAAATAAAAGGAAAACACGAGAAAAACACGAGAACCATAAAGAAAAGAGGAGAAAGAGAAACTAAAGGAAAAAGGACCAAAAATAAGAGAAGAAAGCATGAAAAAGGGAAAGAAATAACCCTAAAAGACTACCCTATGAGTGCCATAAATGACACTCATCAAATTCCCCCAAGCTAGAATTTTGCTCGTCTCGAGCAAAACAAAGGCTAAAAAGGAAAGAGAAGGACTTATTCGAAGCAAAAAGAAAAAGAGGGGCGAGAATTTACACTAAGACTCACTATCGTAGGAATCACGGTTGTTTTTAGCTACAACAAGCCATTTAAACCCCTAGATCGCCCTAGAGGACGAGTGATGCTCTCGTAAGGGTATCCTAAGAGTTTACCCTTAACTCTCCATCAAACCTTCAAGAGGCAAACCAGAAAAGGAAAAGAAAGAGGAAAAAGGAAACAAAATCTTTACGAAATGGACTTTACAAAGAGACTATAATTCAAATGAATAACAACCTTTCTAAAGTGAATTATGGTATGCACGTTATAAGATACCTAAGGTTGATTGAAACATAAATATGCTAAGCATAGGAACTAGTTATCACACTCCACTTTCATCCCAAACGGTCTTACCGCGTTTACCCTACTAATCTCATATCTCCCCTTAGTGAGCATCTCATAGATTCCGTGAAGGAACCGGAAAAAGATCAATATTTTAAGCTACTAGACATCTTGATTTGGCATTCCCTTTCCTTAGTCTACAACCCATGATTCCCTCCACCGATGAAATACTCAACTCCTAGGTCCAAAGGTCTTACCAAAGGTTGTAACATAAGGCAAGAAGGGTTAAGGTAGGCTAAAATTTAAAATTTGGTGGTTATCCTAAATTGTGAAGCAAAGACCGGCCAAATCTCAACACCAAACTTAAGTAATCACCAAACAAAAACATATTAACACCCCCAAGCTTATTCAAAGCAACAATATACAAACATAAGAACAAAAAGCGCAAACGCTTTCCCCCCCCCCTAAGCTAAAAGAAACATTGTCCTCAATGCATAGAGAGGAGAAAGACACTTGAATTTTTATGGTTTTTGTTTTTTTTGTTTTTTTTTTTTTTTTTGCATTTTCTCGTTTATAAATTTGTTTGTATTTTCTCGTACTCCTTAAAAGCATTAGTCCTTGACTTTTTTCAATTCGGACGACTTTTTCAAATATGGATTTATTAACATCCTTGCCTCTTTTACTAAGGACGGCTTTTACATAAGCATTTGCCATTATTTACCAAATATAAACAACTCAATTATGTGTACCAATTCGAACCAAACTCCAACTTCATAGACCACAATAAACAAACATTGACCCTTGCTTCACAAAAACCAAAAAGAAGGAGAACGAAACAAAAGGCTTAAGAAATCTAATTATGCGGCTTGAAAAGAGGGAAAAAGGTTCAAAGGGGTAACAAGTAGGCAAATGTATCCCAAACCAAAAAAAAGTAAACATAAAGGGACTATCCTAGAAAAAGAAAATACCTCCCCGAAAAGTTGCCTTTGTCCTCCCTAGGTAGTTCGGTCACGGTCTTAGGAATCATACGCTAAGATTCTAGATTAGGTTTGCGAAAATCAAGGATCCATGCCGCTCATGCAAGAATTTGATGAAAGCTTAAACAAATAAACATCTCACATGGTTGTAGCAAAAACTCACTAAGGTTGTCAAATCAAAGATAGGGATCAACTACCAACATGCCACAAACGAGTAGAATCCGGTTTCATGATCCCCCTAGCTCTAGACAACTATCTTAGCATGCTTTATTCTAGAATCAACCAAACGTAATCTCAAACCGTGCATACCATTATTACCTAGGAAGACTATGATTCAAATGCAAAATTCCATTGCATTCAAGTCCAAATTTCAAAAAGAGTAAGAGTGAAAATAAAGCCTCAAAAAGTTATGGACACAAACAAGAAAAAAAGAAAGGGAAAGAAAAGAAAAGAGAAGATGGAAAACTTAGACAAGGACAAGAAAGGGAAAGAGGAAAAGGGCAAAGATGCAATCATAACACGTTTATCCCAATCGACATACAAGCGGTCTAATGGCCACATCGCCAAAGACCCCAAACACACTAGGTGTTAAATTCATACATCCTCGACCCGTTCAACTTCCCCTAAATCTAATCCTAATCTAAGCAACCAAGAAAATATAGAAGTGAAAATAAAGAGGTAAAATAAGAAAGGCCTCACCAAGCGTCCGTGCTAAACTAAAGTACCCAAGGAGTAGGAACGTGCTTCTCCAAAAGGCTCCGTAATCCAAAGCATAGGCTACGAGCAAGGTGAGTTAAAGAAAAAGCCTATATATACAAAATGAAATTGTTAGTAACTTCTAAACAAAAGCAAACGATAAAACACTTAGACACATGCTATATAAAAAAACCTAGAGAAACCCATCATCATCAAACATCATGAAATGAAACAAAACAACAAGCGACAAACCAACGAGACCATTAGCAAAAATCCACCAAAAACCTTATCAAAGACTTCCCACCGAGCCCCAGGTGCCTCCCCCAAACCAACCATAAAACATCCTTTTTTACCCTCCCCCCTCACAAAATGAAGGCATCGACCGCGATGCCTACAAACATGCAAAATAGGGAAGGGGGAGAACAAAAAGGGAAACAACACATGCATAAGGGGACTATTGGCCACTAGGGCCGGCACCATCATCACCCGTATCCCAACCTCCGGTGTAACCGGGAGGAAATCCATAGTGACCCTTGAATAGGTCAAGTTGGGATTGGGTCAATTGGTCGTAGGCCTCACGCTGACCAAGGAGCTCGGGGTGACTGGGGTGAACATAGTAGTATGCGGGATCACCCCGATAATCACTCCCCCCCAAGACCCTATAATCATAAGGCGGGAAGTTGCGCCTTGGCACATCAAGGTCCTCAACCCCGGGCCAATATGGGTACGTAGGGAGGTTGTCACCACCCCAGGAAGGTACCGGCCCTTGTTGGGGCGACACATAAGGGTAGTTGACCGGAGGTGTGACCTCCCCCCTACGCACACTAGCGTCATACAAGGCGCTAGTTTGATAAGACAGAGTTTGGTGGTCTGAGTACATACCTTGCATGCTCAATTGCATGCGCTCCATGTTGGCTCTCATAGCCTCCATATCTCGGAGATAAGCATCTCCTTGGAAATCTTGTTGTTGTTGTTGTATTTGTTGTCTTCTTTTTCTTCTTCTTCTTTGAGCATCATCATGAAAATGCTCATGTTGTTGTTGTAGTGGCGGTTGTTGTTGCGTTTCATCATATTCTTCTCCTCCTCCTTCCTCCTCTTCCTCATCATTCTCATCGCTCCCATCAATCTCATCATCCTCCTCCATCTCATCTTCAATCCTCCCACTGTCCCTAGGGACCATCCAAATGTTTCTAGCCTCACGAAGGATGGAGGTGGTTACCGGGTTAGGGAGTAGGCAATGGTGGGTATTTCTCACTAGCCAAGAGTAAGTACCGGTTCTCCTAGTGCTAGTCATGAAACGCAAAGTGTTAACTTGTTTCAAACTAATCCACACGTCTTCACTCCTTCCAACCGGAGTGCAAGACTTCAAGAACACCTCTTGCTTAAAATACGACACAAGACGTGTCACCATGCCCCCACAATGAATTTCCCCCGTTTTGACCCCATGCATTATCTCCTTACAACAGTCCATGAAGATATAGCCAAAATTAATCCTTGACCCTAATTCCAGCTTGGTAGCCATCCATAACACCATAATCTCCTCTCGAGATAACTTCCCCAAATCTTGCTTATTAAAGACCGAATACCCAAGAATTCTGTGAAGGATCCTAAGGGCCGGATGGATAATCTCACTAGCAAGAGACTTCTTCGAATCAAACTCCCTCTTTTGGGCTATGGTTCTCCACCAAGAAACCTCATTATACTCAGTTTGGACTAGGGAGATAAGGGGCTCGAAGATATCACCATTGGGGTTGAAACCAAGGGCTACATTGAACTCGGCTAGGTTCATTGTGTGTTTGACATTGAAGAGTTGGAAGGAAATAATAAAGTCGGTTTTCCCCACCTTATTGAACTCAATTGTGGAGAAAAACTCAATGGAAGGCTCCAAATAGGTTCTAGGGGAAGACTTTATAAACTCACCCGAGCTTAGGTTGTTTAAAAGGATGTCAAGGTCATTCTAAATTCCTAGCTTGGACATGTCCTCACGAAAGTAATGGCGGGAAGGTCTAAACTTCTGGTCTTTCATTTTGTTATAGATGGGGGTTTGTTTAGAGCGGTTCCAAAACTTGAGAGGGGGTAGAGGAGGAGGAGGAGCATCATCTTGTGTTGTGGAATGCGGTTGGGGTTGAGGGTTTTAGGATTGGCCGGGGGATTGGTTTGAGCGTTTCTTGCTACTTTTCACTGTTCTTAACAAATCCATTTTGACCAAATTCACACAATTAATAAGAACAACACAAACTCCCTCAAACAAAATAACTACCACCAAAATTACTCACAACCCTCCTTACAAATCCAACCAAACCACCACAAACTACAAGGTACCTGTTCCAATCAACACAGCAACCAAAATTTCAACAACAAACAACAATATCAACAATCAATCATCAATATATTCATGAATCAACAAGAAAAAGTAACAATCACCCAAATATACCAAATTTCCCAAAAATCAACCATAAAACACAAAAATCATGCTCAAAATCAAGGTAAACAAACCAAAGTAAAGAAATCAATTGAAATTGACAAAAATAATACAAAGGTTAGAGGTATACCAAGATTGGAGACTCAAATTAAGCTCAAAGCACTTCAAAGACCCGAAATTTTCGAAAACCACGAGAAAATAGAGTAGGAGTGAAGAAAATGGAGGAATATGGAAGAATTTGTGAAAATTTTAGGCAAAATTTGAAGAAATAAGTGAGAAATTGATGTTTTGGGGTTAGGGTTTGAGAGGAGGTAGAAAGAGAAAGGGGAAAAATAAGGAGAAGAAGAGAAAATAAGAGAGGAGAGAGAGAGGAGGGGGTGCGTCTGGGTTAACAAACCCAGTTCGCCGCGCCCTCTCCCGACTCTGCCGCGCCCGCGGAGAGACCGCGGGGAGTTCCTGGAACTTTTTGAACTTTTTTACCTGACGGGGGGCCGCGCCCTCTCTAGAAATGCCGCGCCCTCTCCAAAACTTCCCGCGCCCGTAGAGAGACCGCGGGGCAACCGCGAGAAGTTCCTGGAATGAAGTTCCCAATTTGCTTGAAATGAGGGCCGCTCCCTCTCCTTATCTCTCGAGGCCTCTCCAAAACATCCCGCGCCCGCGAAGAGACCGCGGGGCAACCGTGGAAAGTCCCTGGATTGAAGTGCCTAAAAAAGGTGAAGAGGCCCCCGAGGTGTCTCCAAGCCCTCGGGGAGCCCTCTCCCCTGCACTCTAAACTCTTCATCAAACCCCTTCTTTCCAACAAGTTATGACAATAGGCGACCAACAAAACAAACACAAAACCAACTCAAAATAAGATCAAAAACCAATCAAGGAAAAATAAAAGAAAAGAAAGGAAAGAGAAATAAGATGAGAATTTGGGTTGCCTCCCGTAAGCGCTTTTGGTTAACGTCGTTAGCTCGACGTGCACCATCACCTCAAGGTGGCTTAAAAAGAATCATTTTGTGAACAAGTCCAACAAACACTCCATCATAGTACTTCTTGAGCCGATGACCATTAACCTTAAATGAAGATGAGGAGTTCAAAGGAGAAATCTCTACGGCACCATTATCAAAAACATCATTCACCAAGAATGGTCCACTCCATCTTGACATGAGCTTTCCGGGGAACAACTTCATCCTTGAATTGTAGAGGAGGACTTTGTCACCTACACAAAACTCCTTTTTCTTAATCAACTTGTCATGAACCTCCTTGGAGCGAGCTTTGTAGGTGCAACCACAATCGTAATCATCAAGTCGAAGTTCCTCTAGCTCATGAAGATCCAACCACCTCTTCTCCCCTGCACTAGCTAAGTCAAAATTTATCTTCTTGATGGCCTACACGGCACGATGTTCAAGCTCTACCGGGAGATGGCATGATTTGCCATAGACAAGGCGATTTGGAGTGGTACCAATAGGTGTCTTAAAAGCTGTCCTATAAGCCCAAAGAGCATCATCTAACTTGTCCGACCAATCCTTTCTATTCCTTGCAACCGTCTTCTCAAGAATGAGCTTTATTTGACGATTAGAGACCTCGACTTGGCCACTCGATTGAGGATGATATGGAAGGCCGAACCGTTGATGCACTCCATGTTTCCTCAACATCTTTTGGAAGACATTGTGAACAAAATGAGATCCATTATCGCTTATCACAGCCTTAGGCACGCCATACCTTGGGAAGATGATTTTGTTGAACAACTTCAACACTACTTTGTGGTCATTAGTAGGGGAGGCAATGGCCTCAACCCATTTAGAAACATAATCCACAGCCACAAGTATGAATTAATTACCATATGAAGATGGGAATGGTCCCATGAAGTCAATCCCCCAAATATCGAACACCTCTAACTCAAGAATGTGTTGAGGCATCTCATTCCTCTTGGAGATATTCCCAACCCTTTGACATCGGTCGCATGACTTCACAAAGCCCCATGAATCTTTGAAGATATGCGGCCACCACAAACCACATTGAAGAACCTTGGTAGCGGTCTTGGAAACACCCAAATGCCCACCACTAGGGTCCGAGTGGCACATCCTTAAAACACTAGGCACCTCTTCATTTGGAACACAACGCCTAAGTAAGCCATTAACCCCTCGTTTGTATAAGATGGGATCATCCCACAAGTAATATCTTGCCTCCCTTTTGATTTTCTTCTTTTGGTTCTTTGAGAAGGAGGGTGGAAACTCCCCACATGCTAGAAAATTCACCAAGTCGGCATACCATGGGAGTTCCTTCACCTCTATGGCATATAAGAAGTCATCAAGCATTCTATCCTCAATTGGTGAACCATCATCATGAATTTGATCACCTTCAAGGCGAGAAAGATGGTCCGCCACAACATTCTTCGCACCCTTCTTGTCCCTAATCTCAATCTCAAAAGTTTGCAATTCAAGCACCCATCGAATCAACCTAAGCTTAGACTCTTTCTTGGCAAAGAGACACTTGAGGGCCGCATGATCCGTGAAAACTATGGTCTTGGAACCCAACAAGTAACAACGGAATTTCTCAAAAGAGTGCACAATTGCTAAAAATTCCTTTTCCGTTGTTGTGTAGTTCTTCTGAGCCCCATTGAGTGTCTTGGACATATAGTAAATCACTTGAAGCTTCTTGTCTACTCGTTGTCCCAAAACACCTCCTATCGCCCAATCACTCGCATCACACATCAATTCAAAAGGAAGATCCCACCTTGGGGCTTGAACAATAGGAGTGGAGATTAGGGCCTTCTTCAATCTATCAAATGCCTTCAAGCATTTGTTATCAAAAATGAACTCAACATCCTTTTGAACAAGGTCTTTTAGGGGCTTAGCAATAAGTGAAAAATCCATGATGAATCTCCTATAAAAACCCACATGACCAAGGAACGATCTCACTCCCTTGACATTCACCGGAGGTGGAAGTTTCTCAATCACTTCTATTTTTGCCTTATCCACCTCAATGCCTCTATTTGAAATCTTGTGCCCAAGCACTATACCTTCCTCCACCATGAAGTTGCATTTCTCCCAATTCAAAACAAGATTGACCTTCACACATCTTTCCAAACACTTCTCAAGGTTCACAAGGCACTCCTTAAATGAGATACCCCCCACCGAAAAGTAATCCATGAAGACCTCCATTTCCTCCTCCTACATATCCCCAAAAATACTCATCATGCACCTTTAGAATGTAGCTGGTGCATTGCATAACCCAAAGGGCATTCTTCGACAGGCAAAGGTCCCGTAAGGACATGTGAAGGTAGTTTTCTCTTGATCATCGGGGTGGATGGGGATTTGGAAAAATCCTGAATATACATCGAGGAAACAATAAAACTTGTGCCTTGTTAGTCTTTCAAGCATTTGATCAAAAAATGGAAGAGGGAAGTGATCCTTCTTGGTGGATGTGTTTAGACGTCCATAGTCTATACACATCCGCCAACCCGTGACCGTCCTAGTTGGAATGAGCTCACCCTTCTCATTCTCAACCACGGTCATGCCCCCCTTCTTTGGAACGACATGCACGGGGGAGACCCACCTTGAGCTAGAGATGGAGAATATGATTCTCGTATCCAATAGCTTGGTGATCTCCTTCTTAACTACCTCTCCCATTTGTGTATGTAGTTTTCTCTGTCGTTCGATAGAAGAAAGGGCGCCTTCCTCAAGTGTTATGTGGTGTTGGCACAAGGCGGGGCTTATACCTTTAAGATCATCAATTGTGTACCCCAAAGCACCTTGGTGCTTTCTCAAAACACCACATAACACTTGAGCTTGGCTCACGCTCAAGGATGCACTAACTATCACGGGGTAAGTGGAATGAGGGCCCAAGAACTCATACCTATGGTGTGATGGTAGAGGTTTGAGCTCTACCATAGGCACACCATTACCTTCCTTTGATGTGGCCGGTTGCAAAGCTTCTTGGCTTGAGATTTTCAAGCACATTAGCTCATCCATCTCCTCCATGCTTCTATTAAGCAATTCCTCATAGAATGCCATTTCCTTGCATGGTTTACCTACTTTGTCCTTGTTCAACAAAACATTCTCAAGAGCATCGTTAGAGGTGAGCAAGTGCTCATGCATGGAAGACACAACATGATCAAGTGAATCAATCATCATGAAATTTTCTAGAGAAGAACATGGATACTTCATCCTTTCATTCAAATCAAATTCAATGACCTCATCTCCTACCTTAAGGGAAATCTTTGCACTCCTCACATCAATCATAGCACCCGAGGTAGCAAGAAAGGGTCTACCTAAAATGATTGGAATGGTAGCATCTTCATCCATTTCAAGCACAATAAAATCCAGTGGGAACACAAATTTCCCAACCCTCAATGGAACATCTTCTACCATACCTTTTGGAAACTTGATTGACCTATCGGCTAATTGCAAGGTAATGTTAGAAGGTAAGAGTTCCCCTAGTTCAAGTCTTTGATAAACCGAATATGAAATTATGCTCACACTAGCTCCCAAGTCACATAAGGCATTATCAATTTGCATCTTGTTAATGGCACAAGGGATGGAGAAGTTTCCGGGGTCTTTCAATTTGGGTGGCATTTTTTTCATGATGATAGCACTACAATTTTTGGTCAAATTGATATTATCCACAACCTCACAAGTTCTTGTCCCACTCAAAATATCCTTGAGGAATTAGGCATAATTTGGCATTTGGTTGATCACATCGGTAAAAGGTAGAGAAAGATGAAGTTGTTTTAGCATATCAATGAATCTCCCAAATTGTTCATCCAATTTGTGTCTCATGAATTTTTGTGGGTAAGGGAGCTTGGGTTTCACAATTTCTTTCTCTACTCTCACCTCTCTAGGTGTCTCAACCACAACCTCATCCAATGACGCCCTATCCCCCTCATTCTCAACCAAGGCTTCCTTAGGAATCTCCTTATCTTCACCCTTCCTAGGCAATCTCTCCTCAAGAACCTTACCACTCCTTGTAACAATAGCATTCACGGGTTCCTTGGGATCAAGACCTTAGGAAGGTAAAGAAGAAGGGCTTGCATGATCTTTCAAAGCATTAGCAAGTTGAGAAATTTGGTTTTCAAGCATTTTATTGTAGGTCATCATTTCATTGAACCTTTTATCACTAATGGCCATGTATGTGTTCAACAACTTGGTTTGATTCTCAATTATTTCTTCCAAATTGGTCCTAGGTGAAGAAGGTTGTGAATGGGAATTTTCACCTTGAGTCCTTGGAACAAATCCGGGTTGGGGACCTCTTTGAGCATTATTTTGAAAATTGCCCCTCCCTTGATTATTCCAAGTACCCCTATTTTGATTTTGACCATAACCTTAATTATGGTTACCACCACCTTGATTATGATTACCACTACCTTGGTTATGATTTCCATAACCTTGGTTTTGATTACCATAATTTTGGCTTTGATTTTGGCCACTATAACCTTGGTTATTATAGCTACCACGAGAACCTTGGTTCCCTTGGTTTCTATAACCACCACCTTGGTTATAGTTGTCAAAATTGCCTTGGTTTTGGTAATTACTATTCCATTGACCTCTTTGATTATCAAACCGTTGAACATTATTATTTGACACATAGTTCACATGCTCACTCTCATTGTTATCAAACTCATCAACACATTCATTAGGACAATTACTAGAGTCATGATCATACAATCCACATGCGTCACAAACAAAAAACCCATAGTCATATTATGTGAAGAGGGAGGGGGTTGAGAGTTAGAAAGAGTACCTCTCCCCTTAAATTGGGAGGGAAGAGTCGAAGCTTGAGAAAAAGAAGAAGCGCTCTCCAACTTGGCTTTGATTGTGGTCACCTCCTTTCCCAAGTTTGTCATTTGGGAGGAAAGGTTGTTGATCGCATTTAGATGGTCCACCGAGTACAACGAAGATTTCTTGCTTGAAGAGTCTCTCTCCCCATCTTGCCAATCTCTACAGTACGTCACCATGTCCTTAATAATGTCCACCACTTCTTCTTTGGTCTTGTTCATGATAGGACCCCCGGCCCCCCCATCAAGGCATGACTTGCCTTGGGGACTTAAACCGCCATAGAAGATTTGGACCACTTGGTATGTTGGGATTCCGTGGTGAGGGCACTCCCTTTGATACTCTTTGTATCTCTCCCATGCTTCGTAAAGGCTTTCATTTGGCCTTTGATTGAACCCTTGAATCAAGGCTCTTGCCTCCGCCTTCTTTTTTTGAGGGTAGAAGCGGGACAAGAAGGCCTTTATAACATCATCCCATGTTCTCAAGGAATTGGGCTTCACCTCTTTATCTAGCCACTCTAAGGATCTTCCTATGAGAGAGAAGGGGAACAACTTGAGGCGGATGAACTCTTGAGAAACTCCGTTGACTTTGATGGTGTTGCAATATTTCTTAAATTCTTTAAGATGGTTCAACGGGCTCTCATTCTTAGCCCCACTATATTGCCTCCTCTCAATTAAGGTGATCATGGCCGACCGAATTTCGAAATCATTTGCCGGTGTTGTAGGCGGAGCTATACCGCTCTCAAACCTATAAGCACCGGGTATTCCTAGCTCCTTCAAGGCCACTCTCGGATTTTCGCCCATGCCTTGCTCTTCTACAATCTCTTCTTCACTTGAAGAATTATACCCCAAGGATCGATTAGTTATTCTTCTCCTTGAGAGAGTCCTTTCGATTTCCGGGTCAAAAGGCATAATGGATCGATCACAAGCTCTATGCATGCAAAACACAAAGAAAATATTTGTAGCACGGCTACAAGTGTAGCCTAAAGAAACAAAATCTTTTTTTATTTTTCAATTAAAATGAAGTAGACTCAACAACAAAAGCTAAGCACCAATAGCATTCCCCGGCAACGACGCCATTTTGACAAGAGGAAAATATATGTCGTTATCTACCCTTCACCCAAGTCAAACTAAATTTGTAAACACCTCACCAACCTTATATGAATATAGGGCAAGTTAAGGGTCGATCCCTAGGGAATGCAATGATGAAAACTAGAGTCTAAGTCAAGCTACCTCGAAGATGGAGTTGAGATTATGGTTGGCACTATGGAAAACTAAATCAAGTCTAATCAAGTAAATAAAAGGTCTAAACACTAGGGATATGGGTTCCACATGCAAGTTCAATGATAATGCTAAATTAGAGCTCAATCAATTAATTCAAGTATTGCAATGGACAAACAATAGTAGCAATCAAGAGAGTTCAAATGCTATCTCCTATAGGCCAATCTAGGAGTCACTATGAAAGGCAAATCAAGAAGAATCACAATCAAACCCAATCAATTAGAGCAACTTTCAAATCAATTATTCATGTCATTAAGAGTTGCAATGCAATCTAGATTAATCTTATAGGTTAATCACTCCTAGTCTAATAAATCACATGCAAAACTATGTCAACCAATTTAATTGCAACAAATCAATCAATCAAAGAGCATCAACTAGCAATTTCATTAATCAAACATGCTTCCCCCTTTCCCTAGCAACTAATCTACTCACTAATCATGGTGAAATTCAAGAACAAATAGCAAGAAATAGCATTGATCATCATTCTATATCAAAATCTAAGAGAATTCAAAATATTCAACAATATCAAACTCAAATCCAAAGAAAAACAAGCAACAAGCATAAATCAAATAGCAAGTAAGTAAGAGATGAAAGAAGGAAGAGATTCTCGCAAATATTGATGATTGAAAATGAAGAAATCCAAACTTGATTAATCAAATGTTGAGTTACAAATCAAAAACCAAGAACTTCTCTCTAACTTCTCTTTAAATTCTCTCTCTAAAACTAAGCTAATGAAATAATATCAAAAAGTTGGTTTCAAAAATGAATTACAATTCTATTTATAAGTAAAGAAGAAACCGGCAAATCCTGCGCCCTCTCCCGATGAATCCGCGACCGCAGAGAAATGGGTACGGAACCCTCCGTGGGCTATCTGGGCAACACCCGCGCCCGCGGCAGTATAAACCCGCGCCCGCAGCCAAAGATGTCGCGCCCGCGGCTAATCCCTTGCTCCCAAAGCTCAATCAGGGGGCCGCGGTCTCTTTGAGACGGAGAGCCCTCTCCAAGTTTCCCGCGCCCGCAGAGAGCCCGCGGGGCAACCGCTGGAAGTTTCTGCCAAAATCTGCCATTTGTGCTTCTTGAGCCCGCGCCCGCGGCTTCATTGACCCGCGCCCGCGGCGTGCTGGAAATACCTTGGAGACCTCTCCGAGGCCTCTCCAAGGCCTCTCTAAGCCCTCTCTAGCCACATGCTTCTTCCTTGCTTGGTCATTAAGGTCCCAACTTGATTCCTTTGCAATGGTGATTCTCCAAGAACCTACACAAGCAAACAAAGAAAGGAAATAAAAGGGAAAAAGAGCCAAATAAAAGGAAAACACAAGAAAAACACGAGAACCATAAAGAAAAGAGGAGAAAAAGAAACTAAAGGAAAAAGGACCAAAAATAAGAGAAGAAAGCATGAAAAAGGGAAAGAAATAACCCTAAAAGACTACCTTATGAGTGCCATAAATGACACTCATCATCATCTCTTAGCAAAGAATTGCACACACTTTTACTCATCCCCAAACTCCGAACTCACTTGACATGAAACCCGGGACCCTAAACACAAAATCGAGGGGAAATCAAGACAACTAAAAATGAAATAAATAAATAAGGAATAAAAAAGTAAAATAGAAAAAGAGAAATAACACTGAACTAATAAAAATTAAATAAAACTATACAAGTAAATAAAATCAAATAAATAACAAAATTACTTAAAACTAATAAAAACTATACAAGCAAAGAAAGTAAAATAAAATAGACTTAAAACGAATTAAAATAAATAAAATTAAATTAGAATACTTTTAAGGAAAAATAAAGAACGAAATATAACAAATCAAAAGCAAATAAAATATGAAAATAAACTAATTCTAATAAAAACTACGAACAAAACTAAAACACGACAAATTTACCAAATAAATAAGAAATGTTATTAAAGAGAAAACAAGAGAAAGGAAGGGAAATTAAGATAAAATAAACACGAAAATGACTCTAAAAATACTTCCTAAGAGTGACATAAATGTCACTCATCAAATTCCCCCAAGCTAAGCCTTGGCTCGTCCTCGAGCAAAGCTAAGGCAAAGAGAACAAGATGGAATTGTTGAAAGCAAAAGAAACAAAATAGAAACAAAGAGAAAGAATGTACACTAACTCACTCCCGCAGGAATCACGGATGCATTTAGCGTATGCATCAAGTCCTTTAAACCCCCATGTCGCCAAAGAGGACGATTAAGCTCTCGTGAGGGTTTCTAAGAGTTTTAACCCACAACTCTTGGCAACACATAACATTCAAGGCAACGGTGAAAACAAGAAAACTCGAGTTTTGACATTTCAAACCAAACACAAACAACGGGCTAAGTGCACAAGAATATAATCCTTTCTAGACATTAAAGGTAGCAAAGAAAAAGAATAGCTAAGGTTGGTACCCACATAAAGCATGCAAAGGGTAGAGAAATTAGAGGGACTTACACTCCTCCTTATCTCCATCAAAACTTCTGCGTCCTCACTAGTTTTGCATCCACTTTTAAGGTGATATCTCGAGATTCCTCGAAGGAGCCGGAAGAAATAATCAATGAAAAACATTTAGGCTACCCGACATCTTGGCATCAATATCCCACCAGTCGAAAAGAGGTCGGCTAATTGGAACCCCAATGCACAGTGCAAGTATCACCATGGTAGGGGCCATCTCACCGAAAACTGTTGGAAGCTTAAGGAAGCTATCCAAGACTTAATCGACAACAACAAGCTGCCATTGCCCCCTGCCATTAAGAAGCCAAGTATTGATAATGCACCTCTCGCTCAAGCCTTGGCTATCTCTGATGAGGAAAACGAGGTTGACCCCTCGTCTCTTATTAAACTTGTCAAAGGAATCCATGCCATCGAAGAAGAGGAGGAGATCTTCTTCGACGCCATGGATAGCCTTCCAGAACCGGCAAGTAAAGAAGACATACAATCACTCACATTGTCTATGATGGAAGGATCGCATTTGCTACGTGAAACTCTCAAGGCTATAAAGGAACTTCAGAAGAAATGCAACGAGGTTCCACTCCCGAAAGATGAACCTAAAAGAGAATTCACACCCATGGGACAACTTATGAGGCAAAGCGATTTCCTCTACAAGTCACCGAAAAACCCAAGAAGAGTGATAAACTCTACACTCCAATTGGGATCCCATATGTACAAATGTTCGAAATGCTCTCCGAGAGTGGCGAGATCAATACTCCCGAACCTAGACCATTCGAATTATTGAAAAGAAAAGATAGATATTACTGTCAATATCATCAATCAGGGGGCCACACTATCGAAAACTGTTTTAAATTTAAGGATTTAATTCAGAAAATGATTGATGAAGAGAAACTAGTCCAAGTTCCACAAGAAAAGGATGCAAATATAATGGAGTTTGGGACAGTGATAAAGAAGACGTCTACTTAAAAAACATGGTAGGACCTCCACCTTCGGTGTCATACGCGATGGAAGACTTTTGGGTTGAAGAAGACTCATCGATAGACGTCCTCACAAGATCCGGGAGAATGCAACCTCCCATTTCAACACAACCCATGCCAACCACACAACAAGTTCCCATACCTATCATTGAAGACAATGATATCGTCAAGCAGTTTAAGAAGACAAAAGTTGAAATGAACGTATGGAAACTTTTGGCGACATCCCGAGAACATAGGTTGGCTGTAATGAATGCGTTGGACAAAATAGGGACAGATTCTGACACCACTCCTAAGGGGTTGGCTAACTTCCTCACGAGTGATCTTCCTAGTCCAATCAATTTGATCACCTTTTCTGACAAGGATTTACCCCTAGAAGGTGAAAAACATTACAAGGCATTAAACCTCACGGTACTTTGCAAGAGAATGAATGTCCCTATTACTCGTGTAGACAATGGATCGGCCATCAACGTCTGTCCACTTAGAACTGCGAGGATGCTAGGCATAAGGGATGAAGATTTAACTCCGTCTACAAAAGGTATAAGAGCCTACGACAACACTCGTCGTCAAGCTCTTGGTAAAATTACTATGAATGTAACGGTAGGAGAAATAGAACATGCTACTACTTTCCAAGTAGTAGACATTAAAGCTTTATTCAATTTGCAGTTGGGACGCCCTTGGCTTCATGACCTAAAGGTCGTCCCCTCATCTCTCCACCAACAAGTAAAATCTATAGTTAGGGGAATCCCAATCACCATCGATGCTTCACCTATGAGGATCAAGTCTATAGAAAACCCAATAATTAACGTGGAGCACGAAGAGGATGATGAAGACTTTTGGGGCTTTAACAAAGAGGTCTCCTTAATCCAGGAGGATTAAAGGACCCCTCATTTCCATGACCCCAATTCCAACGTGATTGTAAATGCTATTATAAAGAAACAAGGACATTTTCCTGGGATGACCCTAGGAAAGAAGAAAGAAATAGCAAAACCACTGGAGTGACCTAGCGTCCCTAAATTAGACACTTTCGGACTTGGTTTCTAACCGACTCGGAAAGATCTCAAGCGAACCCAGGAAAAATCAAAGGCACGTAGAGACGCTCGCACTCAAAAGAAAGCAATCCCAATGGATCAGTACCCTCTTACACTTAATAGTCAATTTATAAAAGAAGGAGAGGACTATCCATGCCATGAATTTCCAGAGCCATTTGTTGTGAACGGCATAAGGCAACCGGGATTTGAGATTTTCTTGGATTGTTATTTCACGGATCTAATTCCAAGTACTGAAGATGATACTTGGATTGTTATTGAGATTTTCTTGGATTGTTATTTCACGGATTAGGAGAAAGCACCCCCATGCTTTGACTTTAACGTCATAGGATTATTTTTTGGGCGAGAAAAGAATGAGCCAACTTACAAAGAGGATAACTCCTCGCTCATTCAAACAGTCCTACAAAGCGAAAGATTCGATTCCTCAAAGCTAATCACTCCAGCGGAAGGATCACTACAAGGGTGGCGCAAGACCGTCAAGGTGACTACTCCAAGTGGAAGAAAGATATCTATCACGACAGGGCAAGGACCGATGTTCGAAGAGTCGTCTGAGTCTGAGTCGGGGTCTCTCCCTATAGAGTCATCTACGACTTTAGTAGTAGCACCTTCCCCTTCTATCTCTTCTCCTAGAATAGTTAGTGATCAAGTCCCTAAGGACATATCACTCTTTGATGTAATGATCTCATAGTACAATAATATATCTTCTTCTCCTTATTCCTTGTGTTCTTCTCTAACCCAAGATGGAGAGCATTGCTTAACTAACAATGAAAAAGACAAAGAACTTATTAAAGAAATGGAAACACTCGAAAAGAAAACACCGGTAATTGAAGAAACTGAGACGATTGATATCTCAAATGATTCAACCAATAAAAGAGAAGTTAAAATCGGACTAACACTTAACGAACAAGAAAGAACCGATTTAATTAAATTACTTAAAGAATTTATCGATGTATTTGCTTGGTCATACGAAGATATGCCAGGAACTAATAGAGAAATGGCTCAACACACTATACCACTAATTCCAGGAATGAAACCTGTAAAACAAAAGTTACGTCGAATGAAACCCGACATAGATCTTAAAATAAAAGAAGAGGTCCCAAAACAAATAATTGCAGGTTTCATCAAGGTATCTAAATACCCTGAATGGGTCGCAAACGTCGTCCTAGTTCCGAAAAAAGATGGAAGGGTAAGAATGTGTGTCGACTATCGAGATCTAAATAAGGCAAGTCCAAAGGACGACTTCCCTTGATCACACATCGATATTCTGGTAGATAACACGGCAAATCACGCACTTCTCTCGTTCATGGATGGATATGCAGGTTACAATCAGATTCTCATGGCAGAAGAAGACATGGAGAAAACAACTTTTATAACACCATGGGGCACTTATTGCTACACGGTAATTCCATTCGGGTTGAAAAATGCGGGTGCCACTTACCAACGTTCAGCAACTGCCCTACTCCATGACATGATGCATAAAGAAGTCGAAATATATGTCGACGACATGATTGTGAAATCAAAAGACCGTCTAGGCCATCAAGTAGCCTTAAGGAAATTTTTCGAAAGGCTAAGAAAATACAATATGAGGTTGAACCCATCTAAGTGTGCTTTTGGAGTCACCTCAGGCAAGATTTTAGGTTATGTCATAAGCTCCAGATGAATAGAGATAAACCCAACCAAGATTAAAGCAATCATGTCAATGCCACCGCCCAAAACCGAGAAACAGATTCGAGGATTTATTGGTCGGTTGCAATACATAAGTAGGTTCATATCAAAATTGACGATGATATGTGAACCAATCATCAAAACTCTTAAGAAGAATGTACTAGTGATATGGGACAACGAGTGTCAAAAATCCTTTGAAAAGATCAAAGCCTATCTCGCAAATCCTCCCATATTAGCACCAGCACTTCCCGGAATACCTCTTAGGTAGTACTTAATAGTTACCAAAGAGACAATGGGAGCTATGCTAGCACAAGAAGTAGAAGGAAAAGAAAACGCAATCTACTATCTAAGCAAGAAAATGCTCGAATATGAAGCACGCTATACACCACTTGAGAAGTTATGCCTCGCCTTGGTGTGGGCCACAATCAAGGTAAGACATTACATGCTAGTGCATATCGTCTTTGTAGTCTCCCGATTAGATCCACTCAAGTATATATTCGAGAAATCTACACTCAATGGACGCATATCGAGATGGATAGTCAATTTAGCCCAATTTGATGTAAGGTTTATGCCGCAAAAAACTATCAAAGGATCTGTGGTGTCAGACTTTATAGCGGACTTTCAAATAGAAGACTCGACACCAATACAAGACAATGAATTTCCAAATGAAGACTTGATGGTCACTGAAGATGATACTTTGACCTTGTACTTCGACGGAGCCTCAAACCAAAAAGGATGTGGCGTTGGAGTATTACTAGTGTCACCTAAAGAAGAGCATGTTCCAATCTCCATAAAGCTTGATTTCGACGTTACCAACAACACTGCTGAATATGAAGCATGCGTGGTAGCCCTTGAAACAGCTTTGGCATTGGGAGTAAAAAAGTTACGAATATTCGGAGACTCTTCATTAATCATCAATCAAATATCTAAAAGGTGGAAATTAAGGAACAAAAGTCTAGCCCCTTACCAAACCTATCTAGAAACTCTTACTGATCAGTTAGAGAAGGTAAAATACACATATCTACCTAGAGAAGAAAATCAATTTGCTGATGCCTTGGCAAGACAAGCCTCGATGGTTAGGATTCCCACGAAAATCGAGCAAATGCCTCTAACCGTAGAGAAAAGGCACAAACAAGCATACATCCAGGCTATAGAAGATGACGAAGTAGTCCAAGACGATGAAGAAGAAGAAGAACCGTGGTACACGGATATACTCAATTATGTCAGCAAAGGAGAATACCCTCCCCATGCTAACAAAAGAGAAAAACAAGCTTTAAGACTCTTGGCTTCCCAATACGTACTCATAGACAACGAGCTACATAAAAGGGTACCTAAGGGTCGAGCTCTCTTATGTGTAGGAAAAAAGGATGCACAAAGAGCAATGAGGATAGTCCACGAAGGAATCTGTGGCACTCACATAAATGGAAAAATGTTAGTCCAAAAGATAATGCGGGAAGGATATTATTGGACTACAATAGATAGGGATTGCCATCAATATGTAAATTTACAACATGTTCCTCCATCCTTGCTCTACACTTACACGTCTCCATGGCCATGAATATATCTTAGTAGCAATTGATTACTTCACAAAGTGGGTCGAAGCGCAATCACACGCTAAACTCACTGCAAAACATGTGGCACTCTTTATTGAGAGAAATATTATTTGTCGATACAGAGTCCCACATGAAATGATAAGTGACAATGGAACTCACTTTCAAGCCGAATGTGAAGAATTGCTACAAAAATATGGCATTCAACACCATCATTCTTCCCCTTATAGGCCTCAAGCAAATAGAGCAGTCGAGGCAACTAATAAAAATTTAAAGACTATCATCGAGAAAATGACGGAAAACTACAAGGATTGGCCTGACAAACTTCACTTCACATTGTGGGGTTACCGCACGTCAATTACACATCAACAGGAAATACGCCATTTTCCTTGGTATATGAATGGATGCCGTACAACCTGTCGAATTAGAAATTCCATCTCTACGCATCGCGTTAGAGAGTAAACTCGATGAAGTTGAATGGACTAGGGCAAGATATGAAGAATTAATTCTACTCAATGAAAAACAACTAGAAGCTTTACATCACACTCAGTGTTATCAAACTCGTATGGCTAGGCATTTTAATAAGAAGGTCAAGACAGGAAACATCAGAGTAGGAGATTTAGTGTTAAAAGCATTAAGGAAAAATGTTTTAGATCCAAGGGGAAAATTTGGACCTAATTGGTCTGGACCCTACGTTGTCAAAACAATCCTGTTAAGAGGTGCAGCAAAACTAACTGATATGGATGGCAATGAGTTCTCAAACATGACAAATCTTGACCAACTTAAGAAATACTACCCATAATTACTTGAGTAGGATACTCAAGAGAGCTATGTTTGTCCTGATTCCTTAAGAAAGGATACGTAAGCAACCCTTTACGGGTGCGGCCACTTTATTTTTTACAAAAAATCTCGCATCCCAGAAATAATTAAAAATGCGACAGAAGATCGACGGAACATCGGCGTCACAGAAAAAATTATGGTGCCAGTCGATGACCATCAGCGCCAGACGACGGCGTCCGTCGCCTGACACCTGACTGCCGAGGCCGGCGCCAGTCTCGAAACCGTTGTGCCAATTCACAGCTAAATTCTGGGAATATTTCGGTGTTTTTCAGAAAATTTTCGACTTCCGTACTCGAAAAAATTTCTGGAAAATTAATTTTTTTTTTCGGTTTTCATTGCTTTAATAAAATTAATTTAAAGTAAATAATTTAATTAAAAGCTGAAATTCCATTAATAAAATAAATTACATTATTGATGGAATTTAAATAAAGCTTAAATAAATTAACTTTAAATGAAAAAAATAAACTAAGTCTAATAATTGGAAATTAAGCAATGCTCCTAATCCTCTTTTTCTTTCTTAGCCCTTTTCCAATTTTTGTCTGATTCTTCCTCCTCATCCATAACCTTAGCTAGTAGGCATCCTTTAGAGGTCCTACATTCAATCTTGGAGTAGATAGTTTCCCCCTCATCTAGGACTCCATGTTTCTTTTCTACCCAAGCTTTTTTTTTCTGTGGTGTCAGCTTTCCTTTTTCCCTTATCTTTTGTAGTACTCTTCTTCCTAGGCATTGTAGGTGTTTTGAATTCAATTATTTCACCTAAGCGTTCCCTAACAGGAGCCACCCTGTCACCTAGACGACTCTTCACATTAGTTTTACCCTGATTTTTCTTTACGTCCTTTGAAGGTTTCTTCAAAAGCCACTTTTTCACATCATTAGGCAAGGAAGGAGGAACCTTTTGGGTAATTACTTCCCATAAAGGTTTGGCACTCCAATAAGCATCAAATTTGTCTACTTCTTGGGAGATAGGGAACTCGTAAGGAGGACGAAGATCTCCGGAAGGAATTGTCTAAAGTAGGCCGTATTATCTTTTTACCCTGCAGGGATAATAAAAAGTCATACGGGACAAGCTTGGAAGACGGCAGAAAGGTTGCTTGTTGACACCAACCATCCTTTCTATTTTCCACCAAGGGATGACCCACTTGATGGCAAAATTGCAAGATTCGAAGACCCTCTTCTACTCATGGCGCCCCATCTTAGAGAATCATTTCTTCCTCCTCACGAAACAATTTGGAGTATACTTCTCAATGTTGTTTGGAGGACTAATTAACTCCAGCCTTTTCATTAGCCACATCTGTAAAAAAATGCAATGCAAATAAATTATTATTACTATACAAAATATATTTTTGATTTCTGTAATTAAAAATATTATTTTTCTACCTGTAATAAAATTGGAGAGCCCCGAAAAGGTGCTTTTGGATTCCTCTTTAATTCATCTAGACTAATCATAGTCTCTCCAACTATTAAAGGCATTGGATTTCTCCCTGATTCAATTTGGTCCAATACGGTGGTTATAATTGATTGACCCTCATTACTTTTACCATTAGTAAGGAAAAATTGATTAAGCATACAAAATAAGAAAGCCCTTCTTCTATAAACATGAAAAGATTCGGAGTAAGGTTTATCAAAATAATGGCGAGCAAATTCTTTCAAATTAACTATGCTACCATCTACTATTTTTGATAAATCCCTGTCTTTTAAATTGAAGAAGAGTTCAAAATCCTTATGATAATATGCATCTATTCTAGGGATTACTACAAGATCGATTGCAAGGAAACCTAAAATAGCACCAAATTCTTCCGGCAAAGGGCTAATTTCATCATACCCTATTCTAAAGCGATGCGTATCTACATCCCAATATTCTAGAGCGGTATGAATAAAATCTAAGTCAAGATCTACCCCTTTGATACCAAAATACCCCCCAAGTGAAATACATCTAATTCTTTTCTTTCTTTGGCGTTAAGAGACCGACACCATTCATGGGTGTAATTGGTGAAAGTTTTTGAGACTAGAGACATGATATTATGTTTCTAAAAGCTAAGAAATATTTTATCTACTGAAATTATGAAAAGAATCGGCTCGGCAGAGGGCTATTTATGCACAAAATCAGAGCAGTTTTAATCTGGGAAGGATTCGGAGTAAGTGCTATTTAGGGCTAGACGCTACTATTGGCGCCTGACGCTAGAGCTTGGCGCCAAACGCTAAGGCGCTACACCAAAACGCGTGGCGCCAGCTGGCGCCAATTTGCTTCATCGTACGCGCTTTCTAGAAACCACGTTTTTAACTTAATTCGAGTGTGCTAATGACTTTACGGCTTCCTTATCTTTTTCTAAATATTCATTTATTCCTTTTTTTTAATATAGCTATTATATTAATTATATTTTTTTTTTGGATTTTATTTAGACTAATTTTTTATAAATCCAATATTTCATTTGACTTTTCCTTTTTAATTTTTTTCCTTTTTGGGGGAGAAATCGGATACCCTCCATCAATAATAAAAATGACGGAATATTTTTGCGCAAATTATTTGTCACATTTTCTTGCACACAATAATAATAAAAAAAATTAAAAAAAAAACATAATAAATAAAATAAACTCATACTAGTATATATATACAAAAATGAGTCTAACAGGCAAAGTTCTATACAAAGTCAAGATAAAATAAATAAAAAACATAGGAACAAACTACGGCGCCGGGGGACGTAAACCCATCATCGCATAAAACTCTTCTGTACAAGGACTAACCTCTCCACCAGCTCCGGCTCCAGCTCCAGCATCAGCTCTAGTCTCCACAGAAGGAGGAAAGCTCAACGTAGGACCAGTCCACCCGAGATCAACCTGAGGCTGAGGCTGCGGAGGCTGCTGCGATGACGAGCTAACCTCGTACATCCCACAACCTCTAAGAGCCGAGGTAGCCTATCCCTGGCCTACCGGCGCAGCATGTGCACCCTTAGAGGAAGAACCTGAGCCCTCTATCGCTTCAGTAAGGCAGCCTCAGAGCGACCTCCCCTACCTCCCGAAGTAGTGCGGCGACGTCTCGAGATAGACATCGCCGGATCCCTCCGCACCTCAGGTCTCGTGCGGGTACGAGAAGGAATGAGCTGACCCTGAAAAAGAAATTAAAATCAAAAACTGGCAAAAAAGAAACGGTAATACAAAACATGTGAAGGGAAGACTACCTCCTAAACTGCGTCGTCTCGACGGCAGGTAGCCACGTTCCTAATCCGGACAAGCTGGCTCCGGGAGGCATCTATATATCGTGCCATCGCCAAAACCACCTCGCGTGAGAACTATCAAAGAAATAAATCAGTAAACATGCATAATATATATGGACAAAAGTTGCAAATAAACAAGCTTACCCGAGTCTGGTGGCGAGGAATCGATCGCTCTACGAAGCGCTCGTCCTCAGGAGCCGGAGGAATCATGTCCTCAATCGGCCCATATGTCCCCTAGTAATGGATAGACATACGGGGTGGCACGAACTCAGCAGCATCGTCCTGACAAGGCAAAACAAAGTTAATGAAGCATCACATCCTCTGATAAAAGCTGAAAAATCGTACCGCCACATCCTCAGCCGGTACAGGAACTTGAGGTAACAATGGCAGTAGCTCCTTCGCATAGCATCGCCCAAGGATCGTGTAAGATCGCCAAGTGGTACCAGCTCCCTCTGACATGCTCAACAACCTCGTGGCGTTAAACATGTGACGTGGTGGAGCAGGAACGACGAAGGTATCGGAGGAATGCTGAATAGCAACCCTGTCTCCAAGATATGCAACCGCTCCATAGGTCCCTAAGAAATAGCGACGCTCAGCAGAATATTGCGCGGCTAACCCAGGGACTGCCAGGTCGTCCCACAGTCGGTTCAGCACCTTAGGCTCCTACAACGTCAATCGGGCAAGAGTCTATCTAAAACATCTCAAAATGTCAAAAAGACTAGAATCATACCGAGATGATCCAATCTCGGACATATGCAGTGGAAATCCCCACACGGCGACTGCTCCAGGAAGCACTAACTGGAAACCTTCGCGGCGACGGTCTCGCCGGCGCACCAGAAGGGAAGTACTCGTAGAACCAGATCTACAAGAAGCTAAAGTTATCAGTAAATGCTAGCTAAAATGTAGAGCTAAACTTTATAGGGAACAAGGTTTACCTCTACGACCCTCCAAAACCTGGACAAAGCAACATTTGTCCCAAAGGACCGATGTCGACACGAGTCCCTTAGCGCTCGAATGAAATCAGCATAGGCCAAGCTAGCCCAATCATAAGTCCCGATCCGGTGTAGATCGCGGACAGTAGGAAGGTAGTAATGGAGCGTCCTACTAACTTTGTCTGGGGAGAACGTCCCTGACAACAAGATGAGTGCAAAGATGCGCACTCGCTGATCTCGGGTGGTCGCATCATCTTCCAAAGCCGCTGCTAGAGTCGAACGGCGAATCCTCCTAGCGCTGAACTGAGTCGACTCTACCTCAACTCGAGCCCGAATAGCAATCGGACCTGATGAGTGACATTTATGTCACTCTTAGGAAGTATTTTTAGAGTCATTTTCCTGTTTATTTTATCTTATTTTCCCTTTCTTTCTCTCGTTTTCTCTTCATAACATTTCTTGTTTATTTTGGTAATTTTGTCGTGTTTTAGTTCTTTTCGTAGTTTTTAGTTTATTTTCGTATTTTATTTGCTTTTGATTTGTTATTTTTTTTTCTTTATTTTTCCTTGAAAGTTTTCTAGTTTACTTTTATTTATTTTAATTAGTTTTGAGTCTATTTTATTTTACTTTCTTTACTTGTATAGTTTTATTTAATTTTTATTAGTTTAGTGTTATTTATCTTATTTTATTTTACCTTTATTTTATTTTATTTTATTTTATTTTATCTCCTAGTAATACCCTCGTGTTTTTGGTGTTCAGGTTGATGCTCGATTTTCAAGTTCAAATCAGGTTCAAGGGTCCGAGGTTCGAGGCAAAAAATTTTGAGCCAAAGCAAACTATGCTATGCTACCTCTTTGCTAGCCCCTTATCCTACACTCCACCGCACCTTACCCTACACAACAACTCAACCAAAACACAATCCTCTGCTTCTCCCCTGCTGCCACCAATCAAACACCACCACAACCCAAACCAGCCTACAACCCCGCAAACACTACACCACCACAGCCCAAACCAGCCAATTCAAGCACCTGCTGCCTCCCTCACGCAACAATCAACCCCACAACCACCAACAACAGCACACACAACCAAACACCACACACAACCAAACGCCGCACCATCACAGCACGCATCAGCCACGCAATCACCTCGCAACACTAAACTCCCCTGCTCCCTCGACCTTTCACACATACCTCCACCATTGCTGCCCAGCCACCGCACATCACCACCAGCACCCACAAACCGCACCTAGCAGCTACCAAACAACACAAACACCTAGCAGCCCACCAAACAACCTCACACCTTACCACCACCGCGCAACAGAGCAGCCACCACCAGCATCAATTACAACAACAATTGCGCCACATCGTCACCAATTCGCACAGCAACAGCCCCAAATCAGAGAGAAATGCAAGTTCATTTGGGTTCGAGCAAATCAATGAGTGTTCGGCCGAACTTTGAGTTAGAGACTTTGGGGGTTTTGTTATTCGAAGAGGAGTAGTCGAACATACCCTTGGTTCGACCGAACCAACCCCGTATTTCGGTCGAACCAGCCACCGGTTCGATCGAACAATTTCACGAGCTTCGCACGCGATTGTTAATGAAGACCAACGACCTTGATTGATGCTCATAATAGGCGTTGATGATGCGATTGGTGGTGATAGCCGTTCATTTGGTGCTTGAGTGAAATCGGAGGGTGGTGATGCAATGAAGATAATTGATGGTGGAGCTTTGTGATGATGATAGAGCAGCCAGGAATTTGGAAGAAGGGGAAATCGGGGTAGCTGATAGTTTTTGGGGATTTTGGTTTTATTTTTCTTTTTCTTTTATTTTTATTTCTTTTCCTTTTCCTTTTCTTATTTTTTTTCTCTTTTATTTCTTTTCTATTTTATTTTCTTTTTATTTTCCTTTTCTTTCTTTATTTTATTTTCCTTCTTTTATTTTTCTTACTTTGGCTAGCTTAGTATAAATACCCAATTTTGGGGTAATTAGGAAAAACATTGAAGAACTATCTATTCTTCTCTCTAATTAGTTTTAGGTTAGGTTAGGTTAGGATTAGTCTTCATTGGTAGAGAGAGAAAGTGTGGTTTTCTTCATTAATGAACTTGGATCTTGAAGAAGGAGCTTGTTCAATCCTTTGTAGACCTTCATCTTCAATTAATGAGCAATCTCTTAGTCTTTCTCTTTACCTTTGTTTTTTATTTTGCTTATTAGCTTTGATTTTTCTTCTTTGCTTATTAATCATGTTGATTCTTATTAATTTGATGATTGATATTGTTTTCAATATGATTTTTGAGTAGTTACCTAGCCAAGGGTGTGGGGATGGTGTAGTTGCTAATTGTTCATGCTTATAATGTTGGGGTTATGTTAATGGTGATTAAAGTCTTTGCATGCTTGATATTCTTTGGTATTTCTTGCAAGTGCACATTGTTAGTTGATCAAAGATGAGTCTTTACTAACAAGTAACGGAAGTTGACTTAGTTGAGATTCATTACTATCGATTGTTATTTAATAGTACCTCCTAGCATATGGTTCTAATGTGGCAACATAGAAGCTATGTTAGGAGAAGCCAATTGACCCCGGAAGGCGGCTAGATTGGACCCTTTACTTCGATATTCATGTATGTTTAGTTTACCATTGATATGCTACTTTGTTATTGTATGGTCAAGCGTCAACTTCACCTACCCATTTCCCTTGGTGCCTTAATGTTAATGCTAATTGTCATGATTTGTCTAATATGAATTCCCATGATGTGCTTGATGCTCCCCATAGTGACCATGTAATGCATGATTTCAACTCCCCTCCCTCTATAGCTCAATGTAATGAGGTACATTCTAATGATGATGAAGTGCATGCTCTTTCTCATATTGCATCCGATTTTTGCATGAATTCTAAAGGTGTGCCCCATAGTCCCCTAGATGATTCCAATGAACAAGCTTTTGACTCGTCTATTCATGATGATTTGGACTCATTTGAGATTATGGCCCAAATATTTCTTGAGTTTCAAATGGTAGACCATAACCTTATGAGTGAGTTCATTGATAAAGCTTCATTAGAAAGAGATGAGTTTGAGAGAAATTTTCCCCCATTCACTCTTGATTTTGAGATGGTAGGCCTTGAGAAATTTAAGGGAGATGTTATTCAAGGATGTGAAGAGGAGGTTGAGATTGAATCATTTGGAGTTTTTGAACTTGAGGGAGATGAAGAACGTGAGGGTTCTTCATTTGAGGATTCCATGATTGATTTTCATTCCCTCATTAGTGATGTGAGATCTTGTGATGAGGGATTAGCTACCCCTTTTCCCCTTTCTCATACACCTTTTTCCGAAAGGTTTAACCATATCTCCTACTATCCTATGTTCCTCCATTCTTTTCTCAAAGAACCTCTTAGGGATCCTCTTCCTTTTCATGCTTCCGAAGCCCCAAACTCTTTCATTGTTGATGAGGAAAAGAGTTATAATGCCAACCAAAAAGATTTTTGTGAGGATTTTTCTTTTTCTTCTTCTACTTTTTCTTCTTATTTTCTTGATTTTTCTTTTGATTCTTTTACTTTTTCTTTTCTCCCTTCTCTCAAGCATAAAGTCTCCTTGTACTTTATGTTTGCTTGTCATATGAGCATCGCGTATGCTCTATTTCTTGATATGTTTGCCGGTTCATATGACAAGCTATTGCGTTCTTTGTCAGGTTATTTACTAGATTGGTCATGCTTGGACGTTAAGCAAGCCTTTGCGGGAAGTAACCCGTGTTTTATTGCTTTCTTTTTCTTTCTTTTGTGTTTCTCATTTTTGTTTACTCTCTTATCTATGTGTATAGGTACTCGATGCATATACTCATGTGCAAGGATTTTGGATTGAGCTCCTTGAGAAGAAGCACACCAATGATTGCTTGCATTTGGAAAAGCAACAAAGACGAGGAATTAGATGAAATTGTGGACAATGTGCTTAATTGCGGGTTTCAACACCCACCTCACATTTGGTTTACTATTTCCTTCTTCCCTCATCTTGGATTTGCTTTCTTAACTGCATTTGGATCGAATGATTATGATTTGTTGTGTGAATGCGTTTTCTTTCTTCCCATCCCACCCGCCCTTTGTGCGTTTATTTTGAGCATTGAGGACAATGCTCCATTCTAACTTGGGGGAGTAGCTATTCGCTAGCTTGGGGGGGTTATCTATATCTCTTGGTGGCTTCTTAATCCATAGTCTCATGATTGCTTGATTTATTTCTCTCATACTTGCCAAAGTCTATTATTGAGATTGGTTTTCTATGTTTGGATGGCCATGAGCGCCTTATTGAGTTGACTTTTGGTATTTGTAGCTTTGATTGATCATGCTTTCATCTTACACAATTGTATATGCATTCTTGAGTATTGTTTGTTTTGTGAATATTTGTCTGTATAGTGTCTCTCCATGGCATTCAAGGCAAGTTTCAAAATGTTTTGTTTTAAACTTGGACATAATTGGGCTTTAGCACCTAGAATACCCTCTTTGCTAGTTGTTAGAGGTTTTCGTGCACTTGAATGTCGAGGTTGGTTCACACATATAACATTGCCAAGGTAGTAGAACTTAAGGGCTATGAGACCTTAGCTCACTTGGTTTGTGGTAAGATGGTTGTCGCTCTCTAGCTAGTTGAAGCTTTAAAGGTGATTTTTGCTACTCCACTACCGTCATTTTTGTGAGGATGTGTCCATTTTGTTCTAGCCTTCTACATTTCTTGCATGTGTGGCGTTTGGATCCTTGGCATTGCTAGCTTATATCAAGAATTTGGCTTAATCTACCCAAGATCGAGACCGAACCAACCTAGGGGAAGACGAAGGCAATTAGGATTTTTGTTTTGTTTTATTATTTTCTATTCTTTTATTTTTCTTTTGCATTTGCTCATTTAGTAACCCAATTTGAGCCATTTTCCCTTCTTTGGCATAACCACATTACAAACCAATGGACCTTTGCTTTATTTTCAACTTTATTAGTTTTTGTGAAGCATTCTTGGGACTTGATTTGTATTTTTGGTTAATGAAAGTGAGAAAAAGAATGAAAAAGAAGTGAAAAACTCAAATTTTGGTACTTGTGATTATTTTTGTTATGTTGAATGGTTTGAGTAAATGAGAAGAAAATAAAGGAAATGAAAGAAAAAGCCGCTCAAAGTTAAAAGAGGCGAGAACAAAGAATAAAAAGAAATGAAAAAAAAGAAGAAAATATTGAGAAAATACAAAAATATTTGTTGTTTGGTTGAAAAATAATAAGCTTGGGGGAGGAGTTGCTAGAATTTTTTATTTGAAAGTTGGTAGTTTATTGAGTTTGAATTGAGGAATGATCAACCTTGCTTCACTTCTAAGTTTACCACCAATTTCCAAATTTATTTCCACACCCTTTACCCTAGCCTAAGCGTTTCAACCCTTTTAAGACCTTTTGACCTTAGTGAGGTTTAGTTACTACCGATGGAGGGTAATCAAGCCAAGCCTATTGAGCGAGCTATCAATGCCAAGATGCCGGGTAGCCTATATGTTTTTCACTGCTTATTTTTTTCCGATTCCTTCGAGGAATCTCGAGATATCACCTTAAAAGTGGATGCAAAACTAGTGAGGATGCGGGAGTTTGGTCGGAGATAAGGAGGAGTGTAAGTCCCTCTAAGTTCTCTACCCTTTGCATGCTTTATGTGTGCATCAACCTTAGCTATTCTTTTGCTTGGCTACCTTTAATGTCTAGAAAGGATTGTATTCTTGTGCATTTAGCCCATTGTTTGTGTTTGGTTTGAAATATCAAAACTCGAGTTTTCTTGATTTCACCTCTGCCTTAAATGTTATGTGTTGCCAAGAGTTGTGGGTTTAACCTCTTAGGAAACCCTCACGAGAGCTTACTCGTCCTCTTTGGCGACATAGGGGTTTAAAGGGCTTGATGCATACGCTAAATGCATTCGTGATTCCTACGACAGTGAGTTAGTGTACATTCTTTCTCTTTGTTTCTATTTTGTTTCTTTTGCTTTCAATAATTCCATCTTGTTCTCTTTTGCCTTAGCTTTGCTCGAGGACGAGCAAAGGTTTAGCTTGGGGGAATTTGATGAGTGACATTTATGTCACTCTTAGGAAGTATTTTTAGAGTCATTTTCCCGTTTATTTTATCTTATTTTCCCATTTTTTCTCTTGTTTTCTCTTAATAACATTTCTTGTTTATTTTGGTAATTTTGTCGTGTTTTAGTTCTTTTCGTAGTTTTTAGTTTATTTTCGTATTTTATTTACTTTTGATTTGTTATTTTTCGTTCTTTATTTTTCCTTGAATGTTTTCTAGTTTACTTTTATTTATTTTAATTAGTTTTGAGTCTATTATATTTCACTTTCTTTACTTGTATAGTTTTATTTAATTTTTATTAGTTTAGTGTTATTTACCTTATTTTATTTTACTTTATTTTACCTTTATTTTATTTTATCTCTTAGTAATACCCTCGTGTTTTTGGTGTTCAGGTTGATGCTCGATTTTCAAGTTCAAATCAGGTTCAAGGGTCCGAGGTTCGAGGCAAAAAATTTTGAGCCAAGCAAACTGTGTTGTGCTACCTCTTTTCTAGCCCCTTATCCTACACTCCACCGCACCTTACCCTACACCACAACTCAACCAAAACACAATCCTCTACTTCTCCCCTGCTGCCACCAATCAAACACCACCACAACCCAAACCAGCCTGGCAACCCCGCAAATACTACACCACCACAGCCCAAACCAGCCAATTCAAGCACCTGCTGCCTCCCTCACGCAACAATCAACCCCACAACCACCAACAACAGCACACACAACCAAACACCACACACAACCAAACGCCGCACCATCACAGCACGCATCAGCCACGCAATCACCTCGCAACACTAAACTCCCCTGCTCCCTCGACCTTTCACACATACCTCCACCATTGCTGCCCAGCCACCGCACATCACCACCAGCACCCACAAACCGCACCTAGCAGCTACCAAACAACACCAACACCTAGCAGCCCACCAAACAACCTCACACCTTACCACCACCGCGCAACAGAGCAGCCACCACCAGCATCAATTACAGCAACAATTGCGCCACATCGTCACCAATTCGCACAGCAACAACCCCAAATCAGAGAGAAATGCAAGTTCATTTGGGTTCGAGCAAATCAATGAGTGTTCGGCCGAACTTTGAGTTAGAGACTTTGGGGGTTTTGTTATTCGAAGAGGAGTAGTCGAACATACCCTTGGTTCGACCGAACCAACCCCGTAGTTCGGTCGAACCAGCCACGGGTTTGATCGAACAATTTCACGAGCTTCGCACGCGATTGTTAATGAAGACCAACGACCTTGATTGATGCTCATAATAGGCGTTGATGATGCGATTGGTGGTGATAGTCGTTCATTTGGTGCTTGAGTGAAATCGGAGGGTGGTGATGCAATGAAGATAATTGATGGTGGAGCTTTGTGATGATGATAGAGCAGCCAGGAATTTGGAAGAAGGGGAAATCGGGGTAGCTGATAGTTTTTTGGGATTTTGGTTTTATTTTTCTTTTTCTTTTATTTTTATTTCTTTTCCTTTTCCTTTTCTTATTTCTTTTCTCTTTTATTTCTTTTATATTTTATTTTCTTTTTATTTTCCTTTTCTTTCTTTATTTTATTTTCCTTCTTTTATTTTTCTTACTTTGGCTAGCTTAGTATAAATATCCAATTTTGGGGTAATTAGGAAAAGCATTGAAGAACTATCTATTCTTCTCTCTAATTAGTTTTAGGTTAGGTTAGGTTAGGATTAGTCTTCATTGGTAGAGAGAGAAAGTGTGGTTTTCTTCATTAATGAACTTGGATCTTGAAGAAGGAGCTTATTCAATCCTTTGTAGACCTTCATCTTCAATTAATGAGCAATCTCTTACTCTTTCTCTTTACCTTTGTTTTTTATTTTGCTTATTTGCTTTGATTTTTCTTATTTGCTTATTAATCATGTTGATGCTTATTGATTTGATGATTGATATTGTTTTTAATATGATTTTTGAGTAGTCACCTAGCCAAGGGTGTGGGGATGGTGTAGTTGCTAATTGTTCATGCTTATAATGTTGGGGTTATGTTAATGGTGATTAAAGTCTTTGCATGCTTGATATTCTTTGGTATTTCTTGCAAGTGCACATTGTTAGTTGATCAAAGATGAGTCTTTACTAACAAGTAACGGAAGTTGACTTAGTTGAGATTCATTACTATCGATTGTTATTTAATAGTACCTCCTAGCATATGGTTCTAATGTGGAAACATAGAGGCTATATTAGGAGAAGCTAATTGACCCCGGAAGGCGGCTAGATTGGACCCTTTACTTCGATATTCATGTATGTTTAGTTTACCATTGATATGCCATTTTGTTATTGTATGGTCAAGCGTCAACTTCACCTACCCATTTCCCTTGGTGCCTTAATGTTTTATTTCTTATTTTAGCATCTTTAGACTTTAGTTTATTTATCTCCTATTCCGGACTAGCTTTATTGTCGATAACATTTGGTGGTGTTTACCGTTCTCTGTGGTTCGACCCCTATGCTTGCCTTATACTCGTATTAGGTTTGTTTAGGTTGTATAAATTGTATTTGATCTAGGGATAGACAATTGATCCCGCTGTCAAATGGCAGTGGCACGAAACTAAACTCCAAACCTGTGATGAGACTGAAGTCCGTAGGAGTGACCATCATCTCACCCCAAAGAAAGTGGAAAGTGTTGGTGGTGTCCCAAAAGAGCTCCAACAGAGCACGAACTACATGGTGACCCCCGCTAGAGGCAACCATTGCCTCGGAGGTCTCGTAAACTGCAGTAAGATCGCAAGACTCCCATAGAAGTCTAGTCTGATCATCTCTGGCGATGTACATCTTGTACAGATCGCCCAAGCCGTCACAGCCGGAACCATGACAGCGCGTCCTCCCAACCGTGATGCCCCGTCCCACCCTCTCAGAAATGTGGTGGATGGGAAAAAAGTACAGGGTCCGCTCGTCCCACTCGTGGATTCGACCAAGCGAAGTGGACGGCTCGACATCGTCCTCCACGGGCTCATGCTCCCGTCTAACGTCTCGGGACCGTGAACCGGAACCTCGTTGTCTAGCCATGCTATATTGTGCATAATTATCATAAATTAAGGTTCTATAGTATCTAAGGTTCGCCTAGCCGCATGATACTATGTTCGCAAAAAAAAAAAAAAACAGAGTACGTAGTACTAAAACAGAGCACAAATTCAAATCGAGCATAACGACATTTTTCAAGCATTTAAAAAATTTCTTGCAATACTATAGTAATTATTTTGACAAATTGGACAAGAATTTCTAGCAAAAACATCAACAACGAGCCACATTGTATTCCCGACCTTAAGAGGTTCAACAATGGCAATTTGTTCATTTCTTCACCAAATTGAGTCAAACAAGTTTCAAATTACTCCCAAGGCAATATATAAACATAATCAAACAATTTCATGGCATAAAATTTGACAAACAAAGAGAATTAAGCATTCTAAGTTTCGAATTTTCATGAAATTCGAGAATAAACATGTGCAAAATTCATGAAAACTGGTGTAAGTTTGAAGAAATCTAACATAGATCGGGAAAATGGATGAAATAAGCTTTGATTTGCAACAAATTTTAGCGAATTTGGTTGAGAAACGAGCAAGAACGAAGCAAACGAATTTCTGCGAATTTTCGAGCAACAAGCGCGAAGAGCAGCAGCGAAAATGAAGAAGAGAAGGGTATTTAAGGAAAACCCGACTCTAGCGTCAAGCACTAGACCTTGGCGTTAGTAGATAGGCTTGGCGCCTGGCGCTAGCTCCAGCGTCTGGCGCTACAGCCAGTTAATTGGCGCTGATGTTTTTTCAGCGGCGCCAGGATATTCAGCCACTTAGTATGGTTATTCTAACCTTTTGCAATATATTTTGGGTTCCTTGGTACGCCAGTTGGCCCCTCTAAGAAATTTGACACGATTTTCAGTAATCGGCTTGATTGCATAAAGTGATCGACCTGATGAAAGATCATCTCACTTAGCTTAAAGCGCCTAAGCATTGGCTCATCGCAAATGGCACCGAAGTATTGGTTCATTCATTCAGAAAAAGGCACCGACATATAGGTTCAAGCAATAAAAGTGCCGACGTACAGGCATAGCGGAAGCAAAGGTCAAGCGAACTTTAAAAGACCAACAAGCGGATATTTTCAGTAATTTTCTTGGGAAATTATCGCAATAAATGAGGATAGCTTCAAGCGAAGATATCTTTGACAGCGTTCCCTAGATTGTGGAGAGTTGTCAAAAACAACTGAAGTTGATTTCAAGCGAAGTTGTCTTCGATAATGTTCCCTTAGACGTGGAAGATGGTCACAAAGCGGAAGAATGTCGTTTCAAGCGAAGCAATCTTCGATATTGGAAGCAGTTACAAGCGTAGCGGTTTTCAAGCGGGATGGCATTCTCTTGGCAGGAGGTCATCAAAACAGTAAAGCGGTTGCAAATGTTACCTTCAGAGACGTGTGCTCGACAATGCAAGATACGCGTTTTTGAACTCTTTTATCTGTTTTAACTAATGCTAGTTTTGCAGGTATCGGCGTTACAAGAATGATTTAGCATCGCAGAACGTTCAGAATCATTCTCTGTCCCTATCGATACTTTGACTTTTGTTTTCGAAACTTGCGTTTCTCCAAACTCAGTCAAAGTGGGGGCTTTTGTAGACACCCATTTGTGTCTCCCCAAAACCAAACCCAGTGATGAGTACCTTTCACGTCGAATCATAATCGAATGAAGTGAAAGTGTGGAAAGTTTAGTGATGCGGATAGTTTTAATTTCTTTTCTCTTCTCTCTGTTTTTGAAAAATCTATTTAAAGAAAACAGCCAATATAGTTTAGTTGGTCCATGATATGGGTCTAATAATAGTGTATTTGGATGGGGCTTTAAAAAAGCTTTCCAACGATATATTATAAGCCTAATTCCAATGAATATTGAGGAAGTCATGGCCAAATTACTAAACTAGGCCCGGTTTGAGCCTTATATGCAGCCCAATGATCTAGAGGAGGGCCTAATATAGATTTATCATTCCTAATGCAATTAGGAATGGTTTTAGTCTTTTAGATTATTCTAGAAGGTTCTTTTCATTCCTAATTCAATTAGCATTGATAAATTGACTTTTGTTGACTTTTTAGAGTTTTAATCAGAATCAAAGAACGTTTTTGAGGAAAATACGATTTTATCCTCCTGTACGAAAATTTCTATCTGTTTTTAAGAAAACGCGTGAATTTCTTAGTCAGCGCCAAACGCCAGCTGTAGCGCCTGGCGCTAGCCTTAGCGTCCGGCGCTAAGGTCAGCGTTTGGCGCTAATCTGGCTTTTTGCGTCATAACTCTATTTTTGATGTTTTATCTTTTTGGTTGATTTTCTCTATAAATAGTCTCATAAAAACTCCGTTTTGATTCACCAACTCTCATTAAGATTTTCTTGATTACTCTCTCTCTCTCTCTTTTCTAAACTAGCCTTCTCTCAAATATAAAAATTTCGCATTCATTAGATTTAGATAAACCTAGCCATATTCGAAGTTGCCTTCGCCCTAGACGTGAAAGGTTTTAATTTCTAAGGGTAGTGTCCCAAATCTTTATTTCAATTATTTAATTTAATTATTTTAATTATTATTTTCCTTGAAGTTACTAACGTGCGTATTTTGTTATTAGAAAGAGGTACGAGGCATCCAAGTAAGTAATTTAATGGTTTTTATTAATGTTATTATATAGAGTTCATGCTTAGGTTGTTATTATGATTCCTAGCGTCATGTTAGGGTGTTATGATATTCCTAGTATCATGTTTAGGGTAGCTTTAATATTAAGTAGGATTGTTATGATGCCTTTTATTTTCTTTCTAATATTTATGATTGTTAATATCATGTTAGGGTTAAAGTTTTGATTTTTATTGCTTAGTGACATGCTAGGGTTTGTTATTAATCTTGTTAGTATCATGCCTAGGATCTTGCTATTATTATGCTTTAACATGATTTATGATTATTAATTATGTTTATGATTATTTTCATGATTCATGATTATTTTAATTATGATTATGTTATAATAATTTATTGATTATTGTTGCTTGATATTTATTGCTTAATCACGCCTTTTATGCATGTTTAAACGGAATTAGTACTTATAATAACGCTTAATAAGATAATTAATAATCTTGTGTAGGGTTAATGTGATTATAATTCAAGTGATCGCCAATAATAGATTTATTTGTGCATTAAATTCAACCAACATAGATAAACAGGTTTAGGGTAATTCTATTGATTGTATGTTAGTCAGAAAGCGCACATGAATATGATCAGAATAAAGTAGAGGCCTAGTATTAGGGCAGGTTCAATCTCTTTTAGGTTGGATTTGTACCTTCATCCCTGAACCCTATTTGGTTCAAGACCTTATGGAGTTGACGATCTCTTGGATCGTTAAGGGGTGTAACCTTCACCTCGTGAACGGTTTACAAGTTCCTAAAAAAACTTGTTGGCGACTCTTTTGCTCTATCTTCTTTCCCTTTGGACGCCACCGTACTTTAGTGTATGATCACAGTGGGGTTCAAGCTAGGGGTTAACGGTTGAAATATTCCCTACACTTGGTGTGATATGATGTGCAATCAAATGATATTAGCTTGGGGTAATTGGCCCTTAATTCAGATAGTTATTATGCTAGTAGTTAGTTTTCAGTCATTATATATAAAAGCTAATTTAGAACATGGATTAATAAAATTAGTTTAGATGGTTTCATTTGATTTAGTCAATTTTAAATTTTCTTTCCTTAATCAATAATCAAAGTTCATAGCTCCAGAGGAACAAGTCTGATTTTGCAACCAGCCAAAAGGAAAATAGGACGGTTTTGGTGGAAATAATTGATGTAAAACAAATAGAGAGTTTAGTGAGAGAGAATAATCAGAAAAGAGGAGTTGATTTCATTAATTAAGCATAATCATTCTTACAAGAGATTTGGCTTAAATAGCCTTGAAGATTGTTGATAAGCTCAGCTTACAAAGACAAAATAGCATAACGGCTAGTAATATGACAAATAAGCTAGAAAACAAAATAAAGCTTTCAGTACTATTCTTATAATTATTCTCCTCAACTTCAGTGCTCATTCCATTCTCTTGAACATCTGTCAGTCCTTTTCCCCCCTCCTCTTCAGCTACTTTTTCAATGTTACATTCCAGCTCACCTTGCTCCACCTCAGTTGCTTTCATGCTTGATTCTTCCAGCTCAGCTTCAATGCTTGTGATTGGATCAAAAGCATTAAAGGGCTTGCCTAGGTCCTTGATTAAATATGTTAACTAATGAGAGTGGGGCAGCAGCTTTTCTTTAAATTTCATTAAATAATATGATAGAAAGTTTCTTAGATAAAACAATACACAAGATGCCTACTCCTCAAGTAGAACAATACTTAAGAAAGTTGGCATATTCTCCTGGTCCTGTGTTTTGTGGATATCAATAAAGGGGAAGGTGGTTTAAAATGCTTTTTCCCTTTGTCGCTGTTAGGTGGGTGGTTTTTACCATTGAATATCGCTATTAAATTCTTGGAGTTCCCATTCCCCTCTGTTTTATTATCCCTCCCCAATGTGGAACTTGTCCTTTATCTCTTTATCCTCTACCCATCTTCTCTACTTTTCATCTTCCATTCTCACTCCATAGTCCAAACCCATTCATCCTTGAAACTTTGGTGAAGATCTGACAGATTGTATAAGCCTACCTAGAACTATAAGCAGAAGTGTATACCTCTGCCTTGTGTAAAAAAAAAAATAATAATAATAAAAGAAAATAAAAAGAAAAGTGATTTGCACTTTTTAGATGATAGTAACCTAAAGACAGGGATACCGTTTCATAAATTATGTTTTTTTCTTCTCTGAAGTATAGTAGTCTTCTAATCTAAGCATACATTTGGACCTACTTGTTTGATTTTTATTGTTATCATATATACAAGGTTGAATTTATGGGAGTTTATTTCCATGGATATTCTCATTCATTTTAGATATGTTAAAATTATATGCCAATATATATTTTAAATCTTTAAATTCACTATGTTTAAATATTGATAAAGGAGACGAAATGAGTAGTTGGACCAACTTCTTACAATCTAGTCATGAGTATGAGAAAGTTGTAGAGGATTATTTAGATAAAGCGTTCTCTACACGAGCAATTGGAGATCAAATTACTTGCCCGTGTAAGGCGTGCTATCACCACTTTTGGCATCGTAAAGAGACAGTGTTCAATCATTTGATTGCAAACGGGATCGAGCCTTGCACTGAAGGATGGCATTGCTATGAAAAGGGCATGTCAACAGCATCAAATACTAAAAAGGATGTGGAAGACATGCATGACGATATTGAACGTCTGATATATGATGCTCATAGAGATGTGGCAGAAAGGTATGAAGGTGTTGGAGATGAGCCCAATGATGAGGCTAAGAAGTTTTATAAGTTAGTTGAAGATGGAAAACAAGAGTTATATCCTGGGTGCAAAAAATTTTCAATGCTATCATTTCTTATTCGTTTTTACCTTTTGAAGTGTACTCATGGGTTAACTAATATAGCAATTTCAGAGTTTTTAGAGCTTTTTCGAGAAGTGTTACCAAATGTATCCAATTTGCCAAACTCTTTTAATGAGGCAAAGAAATTGATAAAAGATCTAGGTCTTCATTATGACAAGATTTATGCATGTCGTAATGATTGTATGCTATATTGGAAGGAGCATGAAGGTGGCACGTCTTGCTATGTTTGTCAAGCTCCAAGGTGGAAAGAAACTGTTTTGGGTGTTTTTGTCCCTCAAAAGAGTTACAACACGAAGACTGATCCGGCTTGAGCTGTACCTGCAAAATAACGGAGACTCCGGGCGGTTGGAGCTCCGCCTCCAACGGTCAAGTTAGTAACTTGAAAAAGAATAAAGAGTACAGAAAATTAGGTGGGTATCTGCTCGGATTCCAAGCTTAGATGTCTCTATCACAGGGACAATGAGTAATAATAAATGATCAAAAAATGTCCCCTCCAAAAGAGGGGAATCTCCCTATTTATAGGGTCCTCGGGATTTGTGCCCCTAATTAAGTCATTGATCCCTAATCATTGGTAGGCTGCGCCGCATTGCGGCTTTCTCGGGATTTGGGCCTGAAGGCCGCCTTTTTCCCTTAACTTCTGGAATGACACGTGTCAAGTAGGGATTGGTCCACTTTGGGCCATCCTGAGGCTGACACGTGTCACCCTCTGATTGGGCCACGCGGCAGGGTAAAATTACCCTAAACATTTGCCCCTCACAGATGTGACGTGGCATGACACGTGGCATCTGTGACACATGTCACGCTCCGATTGGTGGTAATTTTACCATTAAAGAGTAACCGTTCACCTTCCGAGTAAATTACGAGAATGCCCCCATATTTACCCTCTATATATAGGAGTTTACCCTCATAATTTTGTACGTTTACAAAAAATTTTCTTGGGAAAGAACTTTAAGAGAGCAGAATTCATCCGTTTGAGTCAGGCGCAAGCAAGAGAGCTCGTTTTCCACCGACCCAGCCGGACCCGCCTAATTTCAGATTTCACTTCAAAAGGTACCGTCTCTGCCTCTCTCAGCTCCTTTTCTTTTTTCACCGCTTGTACATATTTCTTGCAATAAATGGATGCATCACCAACACACACGGCACAACCTTGGTTAGATTCCAGCTGGTCACCAGGGACGGCTGAGTCTAGGACTGGGAGTGCCGTCTCGGGGTGTTGGGACCACCTTTGCCTTGGATTCTGACAAGTTATGTGTCTGTGCAGGACACAATGGCTCGGACAATGCAGACGACAACTGATCCAAATTACAGGAGCGAAGGCTCAGGCGGCCAAACGCCTGAGGGGGAAACGTCTGGTCAGGGAGACCAGACGGCTGTGGAGAAATCCCCTCTGCGCGCCCCTTCAACCCCCGCTGACTCTCTTTTTTGGAAGAGTGCGACCAAGGCGGCGACGAGGCCGTCTCTGCCCCCTTGACCCAAAATGAGGAGGAGATGGAGACCGACAGCTCCGCCTCTACCTCTGAGAGCAGTGACGATTTACCCTTGCTTGCGGATAGCGAGGAGGAAGAAAGGAAAAAATGGAATGACAAGGACGATCCCTTCAACATTCACGTCTCCTCCAAGGACCGGGTCCAAATGGAGGAAAACATAAAGAATTTTACTCAAATGCACCCGCTTGGAGACGGGTATAGGATCCGGGTGCCGCCTGAGAATGGCACCATCGCCTGGGAGGACGATCAAGAGAACGCCAACAACTATTTCGGCTGTTATGAGGCGGCGTTCAAGGCTGGTCTTCGCTTCCCCTTTCACCAGGCGGTGAAGGCAATTTTGAGAGGCTACGGCCTCGGAGTCTGGCAACTTACCCCTAACTCTTTGACAAACATTTTGGGGTATGTTGCCGCCTGCGAGTTCCAGGGGCTTAACCCCGGCTGGGAGGCTTTTGCTAGTATGCATTATCTTAGCAGAAGCCCAGGCGGCTGGAGGGCGTGGTACACTCTAACCACGCATCCTCAATATATAATGACCTTGGACAAGGTCTCGAAATTCGACGGCTGGAAGCACAAGTTCTACCTGATGTCAGCTCCAACCAGACGGGAGAATTATGAATTCCGTCTGTATAATAAGAAGCCCGACTTGATGGGCCGGAAGTGCGCTCTTCCCCGGATCCCAGAGGAAGATTTTGACAAGATCATTGAGGCAGACTTTTTCGGCCTCACAGACGCGACCTTGTCAACCGGGGAAACAATAAAAGTTCCCAATAACTGGATCCCCAAGAGCCCCTAGTTCAGGGAAGAGAGTTTCCTAGCCGCCTGCGGGCTAGGGCACATGTTTACCAAACGTATGCACCTGAGTTTATATTCGTCTGTAGAATTAAACATGTTACAGACGGAGAAAACTCCCAAGCGGTCCTCTGCACTCTTCCGCAAGCAGCTTGCGGAAAAAGCTGCGGCTGAGGTCAAGGCCAAGGTAATAAACGCCTGACCCTTTCTTAAATTGATCTTAAAAACTATTTTTCCCGGATGCTAACTTTAACTTGGTTTTTTTCGCAGGGAGGAGAGGTTTGAAAGACGTTTGAGAAACAACTCAAACGGGCTAGGGAGGAGACCCCTTCCGTTCTCAACAAAATTAAAAAATCCACCTCCGCGTCATCTCCTGGCGCCTCAGCCGGGCATCAGCAGATGCGGATAGCGGGGCGAAACGAGAAGGTAGGCGGCAGCTTGTGCCTCGATCTCGTCAACCCCTTATCAGTAACCGGGGGGTTCTCTTTGCCTGCAAGAGGTTCTCGCTTGGTCGGCTCTAAAGGTAAGAACCCTTTTGAATCCCCGCCCGAGCTGGAGTGGCCTTTGCGAGTGAAATCCCACTCCCAACAGACGTCATCCTCAGACGGTCGGCAACAGATAGGTGCCGCCTTAGTTTCGCACTCATCACGTATTGATTGTGGTGCAGATCAATCTCCCCGCTGGCCAGACGTCCAGAAGCATGCTAAGGCCATGCTGGAAGCCGTCCGGAAAAGGGATAAAGATAGTATCCTTGGGATAGAGACGTTCAATCTGGAACGCATTCTATCCCTTCTAGCTGAGGTAAGAAACTTGTCAAATTTATTTCTTTCCAAGTGTTTTATCCCGTCTGCAATACTTATACCGCCTGCTTTTTTGCAGGCCATGCTGCGGGTGGACGGGCTCAAACGTCCTTATTCCCGCAAACGGGAAGAGGTAAAAAGGGCCAAGAAGTCCGCCATAGACGCTGATAATATTGCTTTACACTCGACTATCGTAAATGAACTTGAAACTAAAGCAATCAGTATGACACAGGCGTCTAGAATCCAGCAGCTGGAGTCGGATCTGGACACGGCCAAACAGCGGGCGACTGATGCTGAGACGGCCCGGAAGGAGGCGGAGGAGGTGGAGGAGGCCCAGAAGAAGGCGGATGAGAGCGCCAAAAAGGCTGATGAGCTGCTCAAGAAGGCCCAGACGGACCTTGGCACACTTCAGGGTGTTTCTGAAGAGAACACCAACCTGAAGGCCAAGGTTCAAAAACTAGAGAAAGAGGCTGCTCAGGCTCAGAAGAACTTTGCAGCAACCCTGGAGGCGGAGCAAAACCACCTTGTTGGTGAGTGTGACGCTGACAATGACGCCCGTATGAAGATCGCCTGGGCTGCCTTGTACCCAAACGTGGATTACAGCGTTTGGGAACTGGCGCACAGCTATGCCGAGTACGTGGTGTACTTGAGAGAGCAAGGTGAGCCAGAGCCTGACTTTTTCGAAGCCTGGGTCACCTCCAACAACGAGCCGTCCGCGGCTCAGCTACCTGGTTCGGGTGAAGCATAGGAGATACCCTCAGATGATGAGGAGGAGGAGGGCCAGGAGGCACCATCTGCAGGAAAGAAGTGACCATTCAGCGGTAGTATGCCAATCTCTGTTTTTATTTCTCTTTCTTTTATTCAGCGGCAGTATGCCAAAACTTGTTTTTCCAGCCTGCGTGCCGAGTATATTCGTATTTACCGGCTAAGGAGCCGGGTTAATTAACAATTTCTCTTTCTCCCGGACGAGGTCCGGTTAACATTTTAACCCACTACAACCGTTTGGTTGGGTGGACTTTATGAAATGCACCGACTGAGTCGGTTTTGATCATTTTGCATCTGAATTTTATTTTTTGCAAATTTTAATTTTTCATTTATCCTAACTTATCAAAAGCATGCGGCGATTTTTCATTTTTTCCTAACTTATCAATAGTCTGGTTGTCCTTGCCCCTGGACGGTTGTGTGATTGGTTTCAAGTGGAGTTGGTTGATTGACTTGAAAATGTCTGATGCTGCAAAGAGCATGATATGTTTGTAAGTCAATCAATCACAGTAGTGATTGCCCCAAACCAAGTGCACAGCCGTACACCAATAGACGTTCCAGTCACTACCCAGACGGCGTTTGTCCGTCTTGGTAGAGATTTCATAGCCATTAAACGACTCTTTTGCCCAAATTGGGGCAGGAAGTGCAATTTTGGAATAAATAACCTAAGTTAGAACTTCAGCCGGTGACCGACTGATGCCTTTAGGCATCCGGTATCTGGAAACTTTATCGTTCTTCATAGGTCATTTCGGTCAGACGGCTATGAGTTGAATAATTTGGTCGTTCAATTTTTGCCGTATGCATGGGTACGTAGAACCGACAAATAGTTTGTTCTCTGCGACGATTGCACCCGGAGGGGTGTCGCCGGACGCCTTTGTCCATGTTGGGACAGGCGATGTTATAAAATGAGCAACCATCCGGCCATTTTAGCCTTTGGTCTTGTTTGAGACCGGTTGTATAGACACTAAACGTTTTTGTGCTTAGTTTTTAGCCAAATGTTATTGAATTTACACTAATTATCGAACTTAGTTAAACAGAAAAATTCAACTGGGTCACTACCCAGGCGAACAGACAATTATTAAGTACAACTTAGTAAAAATACATAAAAAATCCATCTGAGTATTACCCAGGCGGAAAAACAAAACTTGCTTGCAAACAAAGTCTGATTTCTGATTAATTGACTCATTGTTTACAAAAAATTTTCATTCTCAGAAGTAGTACTTTTTCAGATTGTCTACATTCCAAGTTCTAGGCAGGCGCCTGCCGTCTGGAGTTTCCAGGCGGTAGGTGTCGTCCCTTACTTCTTCATAGATCCGGTAGGGGCCTTCCCAATTTGGAGTCAGCTTCCCCAGCTCATTGGCCCTACCGGTTGCATCCATTTTCCGTAACACTAAGTCGTCAACTTTCAGAGGACGCTTGTGTACTTTTTTGTTGTAGGCTCTAGTCATTCTCAGACGGTAAATCTCATGACGCAAGGCGGCATTGCCCCTGCGTTCTGGGAGTGAATCCAATACCAGGCGCATTGCTTCCCAGTTTTCCTCTTCGTCATATAGCATGACCCTGAGAGTCGACTCGTAACGTTCGATGGGCAAGACGGCTTCAGCACCGTAAACCATGAGAAATGGGGTTTCGCCGGTTGCCCCTTTTTCTGTTGTCCGGATGGCCCATAGGACATGAATTAAGTCTTCTTCCCACAAGCCACCGGCTCTTTCTATTTTCTTCTTAATTCCGTCTGAGATGAGTTTGTTGAAGGCTTCAACTTGTTCGTTTGCTTGGGGCCGGCCGACGGATGCAAAACAGCTTGTGATCCCCTGATCTCCCAACCAAGTTTTTAGATGAGGCGTCTATAACTGAGGACCATTATCAAACACCATAGACATAGGTACCCCATACCGGGTGATAATGTTCTTCCAGATGAAGGAAATAAAGTCTGAGGTCTTGATATTCTTAACCGCCTCAGCCTCCACCCACTTAATGAAATAATCCACAGCCACCTGGATGTAGCGCTTTCCGCCTGGAGCAGGCGTGTAAGAACCTAGGATGTCCATCCCCCATTTTGCAAACGGGATTGGGCTGTGAATGGCCGTCAGATCAGTAGCCAAACGGTGAATGATTTTGCCAAATTTTTGGCACTTGTCACATTTCTTCACCAACTCCTTGGTGTCTGCCTCAAGAGTGGGCCAAAACTAATGTCGTCTGGCTTTGACGGCTAGGGACCTGCCGCCTATGTGGGAGGCGTAGAATCCCGAGTGCAAGTATTCGAGAACATCCTTCCCCTTTTCTGGGGTGACACACTTCAACAGGGGCTTAAGAAACCGCGCCTTGAAGATTTCTCCGTTTCTCAACTTGAAGCTCGCAGCTCGCTTCTTCAGGACGGCTGCTTCATGTAGCGAATCAGGAAGTGTGTCGTCTGATAGATAAGCCTGGATGCCATCCATCGAGGTAGAGCTTCGGTCAAGAACTCTAATGGGATCTTCATAGATGCTTCTCTTATCAAGAACTTCCCAAAAGACAGACCGAGGTGTATCATGGCAGGCGGAAGACGCCAGTTTAAACAATGCATCCGCCTGGTTGTTTTCCGACCTAGGCACTTGATTCAGCCGGAATTCCTCAAGTGCCCCGACCTCTTCTTTGACTGCCTGAAGATATTTGTTCTTAGCCGGATGAGTAGCCTCATAGCTTCCCTCATACTGGCTAACAACCTATTGGGAATCAGAGTAGGCGTCAATTTTCATGGCCCCTGCCGCCTTACACATGCGAATGCCGGCTAGCAGGGCTTCATATTCCGCCTCATTGTTAGAGGACTGAAATTTGAAGCGTAGTGCATACTCAAATCTGTCCCCTTCAGGAGACTCGTAGATTACGCCTGCACCACAGCCGTTCTTTGTAGAGCTCTCGTCTACGTACACTTTCCAAACCTGATCAAGATTATCCGGAGCCACCGGACGGCTCATTTCAACAATGAAGTTGACAAACGCCTGACCTTTCACTGCCTTTCTTTGTTCGTAAGTGATTTCAAGGCTTTGCATTTCAATAGCCCATTTCAACATTCTCCCGGATGAATCCAAGGTAGACATTGGCCGCTTGAGTGGCTGGTCAGTGTAAATCACAACCGGATGTGCCAAAAAGTAAGGCTTCAATTTTTTGAATTCCATATACAAAGCAAGGCCAAATTTTTCAACCATGGGGTACCGGAGTTCAGCATTTTTAAGAACATGGCTAATGAAGTAAATCGGGAGCTGCACGCCGTCTCGCTCAGCAAGGAGAACGACACTGAGGGCATGATCTGAGACGGCTAAATACATGTACAACGTCTCCTTAGGCAAAGGACTGACCAATCTAGGTAGAGAATGTAAATGCTCTTTCAACCTCTTGAGCTCCGCCTCAGCATCATCCCCCCATTCAAATCTGGTCTTCTTCCTGATTGCTTGGAAGAAGTAGAGGCATTTGTCGCCTGACCGGGTGGGGAACCTTCCTAAGGCGGCCAGACAACTAGTGAGTCTCTGAACTTCCTTGACAGAACGGGGTGACTTCATGTCAATCACCGCCTGTATCTTTTCGGGGTTAGCCTCTATCCCCCTTTGATCAATCAGGAATCCGAGAAACTTCCCAGACTCAACATCAAAGACGCATTACTTTGGATTTAACATGACCTTATGCCGCCTGAGGGTGGAGAATGTTTCTCGGAGATCAGCAAGGTGATCCGTCTATAGCTTGGATTTGACTATCATGTCATCAATATACGCCTCCACATTCCTCCCAATTTGATTAATAAAGACCGTATTAATCATCCGTTGGAAAGTGGGAGGCGCATTTTTCAAGCCAAACGACATCACAATATAACAGAATAACCCCTGATCAGTGATTAAGGATGTCTTCTCTTGATCTTTCTTCCACAGGGGGTATCTGATGGAAGCCGGAGTAGGCATCCATAAAGCTCATCAAGGCGTGACCGGCTGTAGAGTCGACCAGACTTTTGATCTTTGGAAGCGGATAACAGTTCTTTGGACACGCCTTGTTGAGGTATGTGTAATCAACACACATGCGCTAGGTCCCGTTCAGTTTCTTAACAAGGACCACATTGGCTACCCAGTCGGGGAAATTACAAGGCCGAATGAACCTGGTGTCTAGCAGCTTTTTGAATTCGGCAGCTGCCGCCAAACTTCTTTCCTCACCGTGGTTTCTTTTCTTTTGCCGGATGGGCTTCTTTTTAGGGTCCACGACAAGTTTGTGGACAGCGAGATCCGGGCTGACGCCTGGCATCTCTTCCACTTCAAAGGCAAAAATGTCTTTTAATTCCTTCAGCAGAAGGTGCAAGTCTGCACCCAAAGTAGCATGAGCAACCGTCCCAACCTTTACAGTACATTCCGGACGGCTTTCATCCAGAACGAGATCAATGCTTTCACCACCCGGTTGGGGACGGAGCTCATCTGACCGTTCACCGGTCAGTTATTGCTATTTTTTCTCTTTCTTCACCTCCACCAGGAGAGTTTCCTTTCTTTTCTTTCCGGCTGCTAGTGGGGCAGGTGCTGGATTGGCATCCTTGACATTGTCAAGGTCTATTGGTTCCTGACCGCCTGGGCCACGGTGTCTCGGACGTCTAAGCAATAGCACTCTCGGGCCGTCTTCTGATCCCCATTCAGGGAACCAACAGAGCTGTGATCCCTCTCATACTTGATGAGCATCAGAGACGGGATGATTACTGCCTTGGCTACATTGAGGGTTGGCCGGCCAAGGATAATGTTATAGGCGGTCAACTCCTCAACGACCAAGAATCTGACGACAATATGTCGTCCCTGGCCTTTTTCTCCCAGCTGGATGGGTAAGTCAATTCTACCGGCTGGGTAGACCCTCCCACCCCAAAAACCAACCAAGGGGTGGGTGACCGGATGCATGCTGCTGACATTGTATTTAAGCTTTTGCAGGCACCGGAGACTGATGATGTCTGAGGAACTGCCGGTGTCTATAAGGATCCGTCCAACCAATTGGTTGGCCACCTTACATTCAATGACAACCGGGTCATCATGCGGACGGCGGACGCTGCCCCTATCCTTTTCAGCGATCAAGACGTCTGGGAAGGAGGAGCTTGAAGACGCCTTCTCGTCATCTTCTTTGTCCATCTTTGAAGATGGCTCTTGGTGCCCCGGATGGTAGGGCCACCACATGAGAACCCGCCTGCTATAGTGTAGACCGACTCCTTGTTAGTATCCGAACTACTAGCAGGCTGGGGGGTAGTCTTGGAGGACTGACCCTTGTTTTTCTTTTTTGCCCCAGCTGGGGACTTAGAAATGTAGGACTTCAACAGCCCTTTGTCGGCCAGACGGTCCAACGTCCGCTGAAGACTGAAGCAGTCGTTGGTGTCATGGCCAACCTCCTCATAGAATTGACAGAATTTATTTTTGTTCCGTGACTGAACAGAACTCTTCATTGGATTCGGCTTTTCAATGGACAGCCGTTCCTTTACCTCCATGAGGATGGAGTTGCAGTCTTTATTAAACTCGTACTTGGGAACGTACGGTTTAAACTCTTTCTTTTTCTTCTGGGACGGCTGGTCAGAGTTAGTAACCGCCCAGACTTCTTTTCTTTTCTTGCTCTCTTCTTTGTTTTTGGCCGGCTGAGCAGAGGTCGGTAGCTTGGATGTAGCTTTCCACCTCCCTCTGGGCCGCCTGTAAGGTGAAAGCCCCTTTTCTGACTAGGTCGAACTTAAAAGTCGACCCGTCTCTCAGACCCTTGAATAAGTCTGTAAAAGCTACCTCGTCAGACAGTCCTTGAATCTAAATTCTTATTAGATTGAACCGCCTGACATATGAGCGCAGCCCTTCTCTCTCTCCCTGCCTAACAGTGCTCAGATCAAGGCTTGTTTTCTTCACAAGGATGTTCATTGAGAAGTTGGAAGCAAACAGGAATGCGAGCTTCCTGAAACTATCGATAGACCCGGCTGGCAAGTTGCCAAACCATTGTTGAGCAATGCCCTTCAATGTAGCCGGGAAGCACCGACACCAAGTGACATCATCCAACCCCTGCAGATACATGAGGTTGGTGTAAGCCATGAGGTGGTCTTCCGGATTGGTGGTACCATCATAGGTACCAACCAACACATTCTTAACCTTGGCTGGCTGGGCTGCCTCGGTTATCTCCCGGGTGAACGCAGAAGGCTAATCACCCAGGCGCAGCAGACGGAGCTGCCAGTCCAATGGCTGGACATTTTGATATGCCGCCTGACCTCCAAAGAGAGCTGGTTGCATGAAGTGAGGGGGATACTGTCCGTAAGCCTGAGTAGGCACATACGGCGCAGCTCCAATCATCTGAGGACCAGAATGGACGGTGTTACCGCCTGTCTGGCTCCCATGTAGAGAGAGAGAATTCCCTGCAGTAGAGTTGTTGAAGATGTCTGGAAAGTTCGACGTTGAAGCCGACTCAGACAGCTGTTGATTCCTCTTCCGGTTGATTATTTCCCGGGCATCAGGAATTGATTTTTTACTTCTTACCGACTGCTGAGATCGGCGGGTGTTGTTGTTCCTCTTGGGAAGGAGAATCTTTTACCAATCAATGGTCCCGGCTGCCTTCTCCTTTGGATGAGGAGTGGGCTGCCGGTCTTCGACTGACTTCCCCTTCTCCTGAGAAGTCTTCTTCGCCGACTGACCTTTACTTGGGCCAGCCCGACTTTGGGTGATCAACTCTTTAATTTCACCCTTGAAACTGGTCATGAATCTTATGAGTTCGTCTCGGGTGACAGGTGCTGATCCAGATGCCGTATGGGTTTCCCCTTCCGGCTGCCCAGTGGGTCGACTTGCACCCGCCTAGGAGGCACCCCGCTCCAGAGTGTCTCTGGGCCGAATGCGTTTTGTTCTGAGAGAGCCATTATCGGCTGTTAAGGTTTCGACTTGAGGATCTTCATCCTCCTGGTCTGTAAAGACTTCTGGGTCATCGCCCAGACGATTAGGTTGTGGTACAGACTCTTGAACCATCTTCGAGGTACTCTCCCCATAGACAGCGCCAAATGTTTTGGGTGTTTTTGTCCCTCGGGAGAGTTACAACACGAAGACTAATTCGGCTTGAGCTGTACCTGCAAAATAACGGAGACTCCGGGTTGTTGGAGCTCCGCCTCCGACGGTCAAGTTAGTAACTTGAAAAGGAATAAAGAGTACGGAAATTTAGGTGGGTATCTGCTCGGATTCCAAGCTCAGATGTCTCTATCACAGGGATAGTGAGTAATAATAAATGATCAAAAAACGTCCACTCCAAAAGAGGGGAATCTCCCTATTTATAGGGTCCTCGAGATTTGTGCCCCTGATTAGGTCATTGATCCCTAATCATTGGTGGGCTGCGCCGCATTGCGGCTTTCTCGGGATTTGGGCCTGAAGGCCGCCTTTTTCCCTTAACTTCTGGAATGACACGTGTCAAGTAGGGATTGGTCCACTTTGGGCCATCCTGAGGCTGACACGTGTCACCCTCTTATTGGGCCACGCGGAAGGGTAAAATTACCCTAAACAGAAACACAGACAAAATTCCTAGAAGATATTAGCAATCAACCATCTAAGAAAGTGCATCAAGTCCCTGAAAAAGTTCTTTGGCATTTCCCTCTTAAACCAAGGCTTCAAAGGTTGTACATGTGTTTAGAAACAGCAAAGCTAATGAGGTGGCACGATGAAGAAAGAAATAAGGATGAGTTATTGAGGCATCCTGCAGATGGTGAGGCATGGAAAGAGTTTGACCTAAAGTACCCAGTTTTTTCTAATGAGGCACGTAATGTTCGTTTGGGCCTCACAAGTGACGGATTCAATCCATTTCTAACTATGAGCACACAACATAATGCATGGCCTGTTGTTCTAATTAATTATAACTTACCACCATGGTTGTGCATGAAGCCAGAATTCTTAATGATATCTCTCCTTATTCCCGGGCCCACCTCTCCTGGAAATGACATTGATGTCTATCTTCAACCATTGGTTCAAGAACTTAAAGATTTGTGGGAGTATGGGTTGGACACCTATGATGCGGAGAAACGTCAAACATTTAAGATGCATTTAGCTTTACAATCAACGACCAGCTACTTTCCAGGTTTTGCTATGTTATCAGGTTGGAGCACCAAAGGGAAGTTTGCATGCCCTTATTTTCACTACGAGACTAATCATCATCACTTGAGTAATAGTAACAAATCATGTTATTCGGCTCATCGTCGATGGTTAGATGAAAATCATCCTTGGCGGCATGATATGGTGTCTTTTAATGGGGAAAAGGAAGAGAGGACAGCTCCAGATCCTTTAACAGGGGATCAAATTTCAAGCTTGTTGGAAAACTGGGAAAACTAGTTTGGAAAGTTACAACCAAAGAAGAAATATGTAGATTGTCCTTGGAGAAAGTCCTCTGTCTTCCACACTTTGCCTTATTGGAAAGATTGTGGGTGTCGTCATCATTTGGATGTCATGCACATTGAAACAAACGTTTGTGATAATGTGCTCGCAACTTTGTTAGACATACCTGGAAAGTCAAAAGATCATCATAAGGCTCGATTAGATCTGCATGAAATGGGTATAAGGGGAGAACTACATCCTGTGGATGCAAATGACGAGCGATATGTTATGTTGCCCAAAGCTTCATTCTCAATGACGAAGGAAGAGAAAAGCATATTTTGTAGTGTTTTGAAGAAGGCAAAGCTGCCCCAAGGTTGTGCATCAAATATTGCAAGGAGTGTACAAGTCAAGGAGGGGAAAATATAAGGGTACAAGAGCCATGACGCTCATATAATAATGCAACACTTGGTTCCGCCAGCAATTAGGAAAACTTTACCAAAGCATGTTGCTTTACCTCTTATGAGATTGAGTGGCTTTTTTAGGGAAATATGCAAGAGAGTCATCAATCCGAAAGATTTGGATCCCCTTCAAGCAGGAATTGTTGAGACTCTTTGTGAACTAGAAAGAATATTTCCACCTTCTTTTTTTGACATAATGATCCACTTCCCGATTAATTTGGTTGATGAAATCAAGCGTGGTGGACCGGTGTGTGATTGATGGATGTACCCTATAGAAAGGTACCTCGGAAAGTTAAAATCATATGTTAAAAACCGATATCGCCCCGAGGCTTCTATAGCAAAAGGTTATTTTTGCTGAAGAGTGCTTGATATTTTTCTCTAGGTATTTGAATGCTAGTGTAAAGAAGCGATCTAAGTGGTTTAACAAAAGTGAAGAGAAAACTGATGAAATTGATGAAGAATCACCTTTATTCCCTAAGGTAGGTTATCCTCTTGGTAGGAAAACGAAAGGGAAGGCATACACTCTTGATTCAGACACAATGGCTCTAGCACATCGTTATGTGTTGTTTAATTGTCAAGATGACCAAGTTTAGAATTACATCAAGTGACTAATTTTTCAATATCTTTTCCATTGTGTTTAAATTTATATTTTTGTATAACGTTACTTATATGGCTAATACTATGAAGGGAACATGAAGAGTTTGTGAAGAAGAAGTCTAGAGACAAACGAAAAAGAAGGTGGAAAGAGGCACAAGAGCATAGCAATGAATTTATGGTTTGGTTTAGAGAAAAGGTTGTGGTGGATAATGTCCCGGATCATATTAAGTGGCTATCAAAAGGTCATTCTACTATTACAAGGAGGTACACCAGATATTTTTGTAATGGATATAAGTTCTACACTAGAGATCATGATGAAAGGTGTAAAACTCAAAATAGCAGAGTCTCTGTAACCGCTTTGACTCCAAGCTTCGCAACTAGTAAGGATCACAATCCTGTTCTTGGTAATGTCACATATTATGGGGCTATAAAATCGATAATTGAGGTCGATTATTGGAGTGCATTTAGTGTTGTGTTGTTTGAGTGTGATTGGTTCCGTGTGGAAGTAGATGATTATGGACTCACTCGGGTTAACTTTAAGAAATTGTGTTCTAAAGATGATCCTTTTGTCTTGGCCTCACAAGTGCATCAAGTGTTCTACACTCAAGACGGCCTTGATGACGATTGGCATTATGTGCACAAAAATTTGCCAAGAGACTTTTTTTATGCCTAGGGGCAATCTGAACACACATATATGAATGAAGTTCGTGAACCCGCTGAGGATTTAATTCCGGCTACAGATAATGATGTACACAAAAGTTGGTGTAGAGAAGCTGCTTATGACATAGTTGAGGTGCCTGTTGACCGTAAAATGAGAGTTCATAATCACGAAGAAAGTTCCGATAGAAATGACACTGATTGGGATTGGATGGAACCGTCAAAGTGACATGCATGTTTATATCTTTTTATATATATATAATAATTGTCCTTCTTTTAAAATTATTATTTGGATTTGACAAACTATTATTGAAGTGTTCTATTTTGCTGTTTGAACTTGTTTTCTTATGAAATTTATAAGTTAGTGGTTAAATTTGGTGTTGTGCTATAGAATTTACTCTAACCTTTATTTTAATTATTAAATTTATTTGAGGTTTGATATTATAGTGATACTGTTTACATTTGGCAGTTTTGAGCTGTGTGCTATCTTGGTGCTCGGACAGCAGGCGAGTTGTGTCAGCTTTACTGAGGTAGTTTCTACTATTGACATAATTTCAGTTAACTTTTATCTTTGCACTCCATGATAAAAGATTAATTTGCCTCAGACTTTTTGCAATATTTATAAACCTGGCGTGTGAGGTAAATTTAATCTTGCTAGCAGTCTAAGTCTGAGTATTAGCAAGATTAATATGTACCTCAAACTATTAGCCGATCAGAGTAGAGTATAAAGTGATCATAGTATTGTGTATACTGAAATTTGCATTGCATTGCTCTTTCTGACAAATAATATGATTTTATGCAATTAGGTGCCCTGGTGCTTTTTCTGTGCTCAGGTGATATGCATGCTCTTTATGTGCTCAAGTGCTTTTATTATTAATTGTATGTAATTGTGTTATTTGTATTACCTTTGACTCAGTCATGGGTCATTCAGGTGAATATAAAGTCAGGGCTAATAGTCCTATGCTCTAAACCCAAACTGATATGAGTTGAATTTTTACTTTGTTGATCTGATTGTGTGAAGGCCTAGGTCCTGTAAAATACAATAGGGTAAATCATCTCTGTTTATTTCCAGAATAGATGATTTAGTACCATACCCGGAAACGTCGGTCACATCGAATCCTCCCTTAATAACAAACCTCTCAATCAAGTCATCCCTTTCACAAAAACTTAATGCACCCAACTTCCTAACCTTGAAAAAACAATCTTATAGTTTCTGGATAAAAATCGGGGGTAGAGGTGGATAAAATGGCCTTGAAGGAGTGCTGATCGGATCTTTAAGCCAATGAGGTAAACAATTGTTCATACCCAAGGCCATAGCTGGACCATCAGATGATACACCCTTAATCATAACACTAGCTTGGACATTTTTGAACAAATAACTACCAACGCTACTAGCCATAGTTACATGCCTATTAGCTTGAGCTATCCCATAACTCAGAGCGCTGCTTCTTGAGAAGACAGCATCATTTTTATCATACTTATCTCCTAGAGAAAGCTGAGTCTCAGCTGCAAGAGTCTGTCGTCTAACACCAGTCCCATGACAGCCAACAGGGCCATGGTAGTGTAAATTGTATGCATCTTGTGGCTTCAGGTTTCTACTTGAAGGTACATGATGCCCACTGAACAACTTGTACTGTTCTTGTTAGGAAATGGGCACATAATTAAATTTTAAGTTTTGGATAAAAGGCCATGGCAGGGGGGGGGGAAGGTTAACAATGATACAACAGTTGAACCTATCATTCTTTTCCTTTTTTCACTTTATTGAGTTTAATATATATGAAATTACTCTCCCCATCCTCATTTTTTTAATTTTGGTGGTAGATAGGTTCAACTTTTGTGATTAATTTAATTAATTAAGGAGTCTTCAGAAATGTAGCAAAAGTATTGGATGAATAAATTTTTTTGAGAATTTTGACTTCAATAGAAAAATGATGGGCACATAATTAAAGGAAAAAGTTAATATAAAATTGAAATATTATGTATTTTACTAAAGGAAGCGTAAAGAATAGAAGGGAACACCCAAATGGAATACATAATAAAAAATGAACGGAAGGAGTAGTAGTTTTTCTCTTATCAACAATTGTCGTAGAATGAGGATTTTTATAAAATTTCAATAGCTTAATACAGTGGTTGGAAATTGAGAGAGTTTTCTTTTATCATTACAGAAATTTTAGGACTCTGGAAAACCTTCTTTAAAATTGTGGTAGCAGTTGTAATATATGGATCCGGTTGGGAGATTTAAAAGTTTGAATTCTGAACAGGGAGACAGGGGAATCATTATTTCTGATGAGAGGTTATACTGGAATCTGTTAGGACTTGAGTGTTGTTTCACTAACCAAAGTTCCAGGAATGATTTATGCTAAATGTTAATTTAAGACTTGTCTTCTTTCTTAGTTTTCTCACCCATTAGCCAAATGGAATGGAGTTATAGAGTTATATCATATAAGAGCATATTATAATTTAAAGCTCAGTATTTCAGTGTATTTTCAACCTAATGTTGTAATTGTTTTAAAAGGTGCCCATTATATCCTTCTAGCTAATTTTGGTTGGATTAATATAAACTAAGTTTTGCTTACATAGACCTTTTTTTTTAGTTGGTTTTTGGATTACTTATCAGACTATCAGGTTAGTATATAAATATAACTGAGTTTTGGTTACCAAATGCAAATATGTAAGCCTCTTTCATCAGCTTTCAACTTTTCGTTATAAACATACAATTGACTAGCAGCAGAATTCTGAATTTTGTGTCACTTGTGCTGACTACTGAGTTTTTAATCTGGAGGAATTTAAAAGTAAGAAGAATTCATAAGTAATAAAATTGTTCTAAAAAAATTCTGTAGACATTTTACAAACCTCTAAACTGACTGCCTTGTGTGTTCTTTGTAGGAAGAAAGATTAAGATGGCAGAATATGAGAAACTTAGACAAAAAAATATAGAACAAAATAGAATCAGAATGAAGGATTTAGGGGTTACATCCATGGCTTGTGAAATGAAACAGTCGATGTAGGGATCAAACAAACTAAAAAAAGGAAGAAGGTGACTAAAGATACTGATGAGTATACACCTGATGAAGAGGGTGAACTGAACCACTCAAGTGAAGAGGATGAAAATGAGGTAAGGAAAAATGCTGTAAACTTGAGATCTCGTCAAAGAAGGTGATAATTTTTTTTTTTTTTTTTTTTTGACAACTTAATTTTGTGAATCATAACTGTTCAAAAATCATGTAATACTTGTTTAATGATTCTCGTGAATACTTAATTTCAGGTTGTGGCATTGAGAGGGAAGATAACCACAAACACTAAGGACACGACATGTGTCTCTTCAGTACCAATGGCTAATCAAATTAAGATGCATCTTCAAGACACCGAGAGACAACACTCAGATCAAGGGTTACAAGGGAGGGATTCAACGCAAACAAAAATCCAATTGGGCAAGTCTACTGCAAAGAAAAAATCAGCAGTCCATAATCAGCAAGAGAAAGAGGTTGGGATTGGGAATGGTATCCAAACTAAGACTGGGCAGAGTAAGACAGTGGTTGCCACTGGTTCACTCAGTTCTTATAGGTAAATGCAAACACAGTTACGGGAAAACAAAGTGATTTATTACTACGACGACAACTACGACCTATTAACATGACTAGTTCACAGCCTGTTAACATGGCTAGTTCAGATTGGCATTTAGGGAGTTCACAAGCACAAAGTTTTTCACAACCACAAATATTTTGACATGACTTGCAGGAAGATTATGAGAATTTTATGGGTTCAAATGAAAGCATTTTGGAACAATATGACGATGAAGAAGATACTTTTAGTGAGGATTTGAGTACTCTTACCCCTGAGGAGCTAGGAATAATGCAAGATGTACCACTAATGAATCAAGAAAAAGAAAGTGAACAAATAGGTAATGATCACTATCATTCCGTTCTAAATATTTTAAGATAGATATGTTAAGAGCAATATATGATTTTAATGACTTTGTCGAGATAATATTCATGTAGCACCTCCAAAAAGTAAGCGAACTAGAGGACCAACTATGTGTAAAGATGTCCATGAATGGACATTAGAGGAGCGTAAGCCTATTGTTCTTAATGAAATGGGAAAGCCTATTGGTCCCGATGATAAGACTGTGAATAGATTTACAAGATTCTTAGGGACTTTAGCTCGTAATTCTTCTCTAGCACCGTTGAACAAGATTAGTTGGCATTATGTTCCAGACAAGGAACAAATTTGGAGTTACGTGAAGGTATGCACCTTTTTTTTAATGGTGTGATTTGATTAGTTTATGTGCTATTATATGTCAAGTGGCTGACGTAATTTATTGCTCCCTAATTTGTTGTTTAATATTTTACTTAATATAGAAGAAATACATAATCTCAGAAAAAGGTAAAGATTATGTTTTGTCATCCGCGGGAAGGCTGTGGCGTAGATATAAATGTAGTGTAAAGGTAACACACTTTACTCCGTACGACAATGATGGTGATAGGTTGGCAAATCCACCTAATGCAATTCCAGAAGCACATTTCAAAGAGTTGCTAGAATTTTGGAATTTGGAGCCAGTCTAGGTAAAGTTATGTTGTTTGTTTCCATTTATATTACAATTGTTTATTTCTTTCTTAAATTGAAATGTGTTAAACTATGAACCGTGTGTTATGCATGCATGCAGGAAGACAGCCAAAAGAAAAGGGAATAAGTATAGATAAAAAACATAGGCACACCATGGGTCCTATGACTTTAGCGAGAAAACAGCATAAATTGGTATATTTTTATACCATTTTTCCTTCTATATCTTTCTTACTATGATCATGTAAACAATATTCAATCAATTCTTATTTGGATGTGTTTTTTTTATTCTAGCAACAACTAGATGTTGAAAAAAAGCCACCATCCTTAGCAATCATGTACAAAGAAAGTCATAAAAGGAAAGCAGACAAGAAATACAAAACATCTTATGAGCCCACCCAAAGTAAGATTGTAAGTCCTGTTGTCTGCATATTTTTTTGAATATGATTATTTGTCTCAAATGAGTTGTTTGATTGTTATATTTCCATTATAGGACAAGATGGAGGAGGTACAAATTCAAAGTGAAATTAATGGAGATGTTGCATACTATGAAGTAATGCATAAACCAAATAACTTTGGCCATAAAAAAAGCAACCAGGGATATGTTCACTAAGGGGAAAGAGAAACAATCCAATAATTCCCGATGAGTTCTTAAATCCCTATAAAGACCAAATTGTGAAAGGAACTGTAGCAGAATTAATGAAGACGCTCCAGCAAATTGATCCTGAAGTGTTAGATACTTTGACTCGATCACTTGAAAATGTGTCATCCAATCCAGAACTTACAGATCATATTCCCATTGTATACTCTAAAGAGCAACAACGAAATGAGGTAAGTTAATGTATAATCTTTTAAATTTCACAAACTCATATTATTTAATTATTTAATTTTTGTTCTATTTTTTTGATACATGATGCTTTCACACATAGGATCAAACGGATGAAGATGAAGAATTGGGATAGCAATTGATGATCAACAAGAACTTCCTTTTACTGCTTTTTTGCTGTTGTTTTGATCTTTTTTGCTGCTGTTTTGAGCTATTTTGCTGTTGTTTTGCTGTTGTTGTCTTTGTTGTTGTTTTGCTGCTGTTTTGAGCTGTTTTGCTGCTGTTTTGAGCTATTTTGCTGCAGCTTCGAACTGTTTTGCTGCTGTTTTAAGCTATTTTGATGTTGTTTTGCTGCTACTGTTGTCTCTGTTGCTGTTTTGCTGTTGTTTTTAGCTGTTTTGCTGTTGTTTTGCTGCTGAATCTTGCTCATTCGGTTGCCAACTCATGGCTACTACTGCTGGTTGCTGCCAATTCATGTCTGCTATTGCTGGAAGCTTCCACTACTGTCTACTGCTAGTTGCTGCTAAAGACTGCTGATGACATTTGCCATTCTGCTAGCTAGTTGTGTAGCTACTGCTATACGCTGTTATTATTAATGTTTTTTTATTGTTATCGTTGTCTTTTTTAAAATTTGGAAGTTTTTTTTCCGTACTTTTCCCAAGCTAGAGATCGAACTTAATATTCTTTGTGTTTGGATTATTATGTTGTTTGGCCAAACATTTAAATTGGTGTTTATGGATTTTTTTGTGAGAATTATGATGGTATTTCAATCCAAATTGTTTTCTATTATGTGTTGATTACTTATTCATATAGTTGTTGTACATATAATTTATGTTTTCTAATATTTTTTTAAAAAATAGTAAATATTAATAATAATAATAATAATAATAATAATAAATAATAATAATAATAATAATAATAATAATAAATAATAATAATAATAATAATAATAATAATAATAAATGTTACCTATTAATCTATAAAATGTTACAATACTTTGTAAAAAGTGATACATAATGTCGAATAAAGTGCTACTATATGTCAAAACATGATTGAAAAATGTTACCTAATAATCAAAAAAGTGTTACATTAGTTCGAAAAATTGATAGATAATGTCGGATAAAGTGATACTATATGATTGAAAAATGTTACGAAAGATAATTAAGTGTTACATAAAAAATAAATAGTAACATTTTAGAAATTATACTAATAATGTTAAAAGTGATACATAAAAGGGTTTATAATAACACTTTTAAAAGTGTTACCTAATGTTACCCAAAGTGTTACATAAGACCTTAGGTAACATGGGCGGATGTATCACCCAATAAAGTGTTACATATTGTCTATAATAACACTTTTACCACTTTGTGTAACACTTTTAGGGTGTTACTTAAGGTTAATTATGTATTAGTGTTTCTAAAATACAATTCTCATAAATGACTTTAATAACAAAGTCCGAAAGGACGGTTGGACATCATGTATTCAAAATACTAGGTAGCTTGGATAAAACATGAAGTATTGAGTTCCAAACTCAAATTGTCAATATTTGACAACCAACATATCTTTTCGCTTCGTACATAAATGAGTAGGACTCATCGATGTAGTAATTCAAGCGTGAATTAAAGGAAAAGGTGGATTTTTGTTTTACGGTGCATTAGATGCTTAATTATGCCTAACAAAGTATAAAATTCAAGGTACTTAAAGAAATGGTTCTTAAAGTAAGGTCATGAGATATTGTATGATAAAGAATATAGGAAACAATGAACGAAGAAAAGGAATAAGATTCCATTTCAACACATGAGTTCATGTTATTGTAGTTAACTTAGCAATTATGATGAATAAGAAGTTTAGTGGGAGCAAAAGTAAAGTTCCAATGAGAATTTATGAACTCTATTGTGAAAAAACTGTCAAATGCTAAATGTTTAGATTCTAAAGTATGTTGACAATGGACCAAGCTAAAGGCGATACTTAGTATATATATTGGGAATTAAGTTCTACGGTATAGACTTAGTTAAATGTTTAAATGAGTAAAGGAATTTACTATATTAAACATGAAGGACCTTGAAAGGCTTTCGACCCATATGTATAAAACTAAGTAAATGTTTGAACTAAGTATAAGCTAGGCTAAATACTAAGTCAAACAAGAAAGACTCTAGTAAGAGACTTTCAACCATATCACATAGCGATTAATTTAGCAAAAACTCAGTGAAACTGAATGAGCTAAAATGTCAAATTGATAGGATAAAGATTTAGAATCATTCTACAATTTAATCCATCATGTAAAGCTATGATATGGTATCGTCATACGACTTACTTACTTAGAGCATGTGAAGTACGTATATAGTACCAATCAAGTTGAATCTAAGTATTAGATTATAGTTAAGAACATCAAAATACTTGGATGAGTTAGAGGATGAGTTCTTAACGCATGGAAACAAATATAATTTTAGCATTTATGATGCAAGAACAAACCTAAAATTAGGATGACATCCTTAATAAGGAAGCTATTTGTAAGCACGTGATAAGAAGCGTCGTTACTTGAGAGATGGTAACATGGATGTGCATCCGTGTATAATGTGCAAAAATTTATGGTAAATTTCCATGATCACAAGTGATTAGGGTATTCCAAATCATTGTGAGCCGTTGGGAGTGAAACCCAAGCAAGGAATCATCAAGAAGTTTACTAAAGTATATGATGAAAATATTGTTGCCTTAAAAGGAAATAATAAAGAAGATGTTAAATGAAAAATTCGTTGTTGAACGTTGATGATTGTATGTTGTCAAGCTGAAGGTCACAAATCATGAAAATGAATGGGAGCCATTGCTTGGACAATAAATCCTAAATCAAATTTAATTCATTAAAACTCTCAAAATTTTATCATTTTATTATGGAAATGGTTGATAATGAAGATGCTAAGATTTGCAAAGTATTTATAACTAAACCTATACAATAAGTGAACGACAACATTCACAAATTGCATGAAAGAAATCAAGCATATTAGATATGGGTGTGATTTCTATATACGTTTTTGAAGAGTACTGCTCTTAAAACATTTGGGAAAACCATTTATCATAAGATGAAACATTGTGAAGTTTCATAGTGGAATGAAATTTTTCTAAATATTCCACAAAACTATTTAATTGTGGTTTAAAATAAAATAATGAGTCCATTCGATTTTAAAGATTATTCAAAATAGGGTATCAAGAAAATGTCTTGGATAACGAAACACCTATTAAGTGAACATTGAATATTTTAATCGAAAATTATCCCTAATCAAGGTCATTTATATGGTGGACGATTAATGACCAATAGCGATTAGTGTGTAGTATGATTTACATCACTATTTCTTGTGCTATAAGGATTTAAATAATTTGCACAGATATTGGTTTAGAATCATACTAGATAAACCTATGAGAATACTTTAAGAGATTCAAAATCGTCATAAATATTTCTCATTATTGCTATCTGAACTCTTTTCCTTGACCATGAGTATTGTGAGGTCTCTTGTTTGAGTACTAGTCCGTTTTTTTATGTCGGACAAACGTCTGCCTTAATTGGGAATTATAACGACGGCTATCAGGCAACTAGGTTCTCTTAGTAAGAGAAGCTACATTACAAGACTGGGAATGTCCCCCTACTAATAATAGGGAACATGTCTTGTTGTTTACAAGGCCTCTCGAAGAGCGAGACTGTGAAAATGCATGGCCGTGCTCATATGGATTTTAGAAATCATCTGCTTATTGACAGTCAAACTCGAATTTCGAGAAACACTTATGGACGTAATAGGGATGACAAATAATCATACCCTATAGTTCATGTAGAGACATAGGAAATAGGCTATACATTGAAAGCTCACTTGTTCGGAAGGACAAGTGGGAGATTAAAAGGAATGGTGTCCTTCAAACAAGTGTATTATTCTGATTGTGGGTTCAGAATTATTAGAAAGCTAATATATTCAGTAAGGTCAAGTGATCGAAATTCCTAGGTGGTGGCCGCTTCCGATCAGTAATATTAATGCATAATTAATATTACATCTTAATCTTGACTGAACCCTTTGGGTCACACCCTTAGCAGTATACTTTCCAACTCGACGAATTAATTCAGAAGAAATTAATTCGTCGCCCGAGTATCAAATATTTTGACGTCGGTAATTCGAGCTTAGAGCATCGAAACCGAGCGTCGAAAGTTGAGTAAAAAATAGTAAATGACGATACGCGCAAAAAAATAATAAATCAACAATATTCCCAAAATACCCCTAGCATCGGAGTGCCCCGAGCATCCAAATGCTAGGGGTAAAATATGCTAGCATAGGTGGCTAGCATACGCACCAAGCCGAGCCAAGCATGTGGGAGCAAATGGGAAGCAAGTGGGGTAAGGGACATGTGGCACAAGGAGAGTATTGAGTGGGGAGAAAGTATGGTCCCCTACTCTCCAAGTGGTCCTCACCACCCTTTACATGTAATAGTGCCACTTGTAGATTTTATTATTAGTTTGCATATTTATTTTAATTTAACTTAGAAATAAATTGAGGAATTTCATGATCCCACATTGATAGGATAGAAATTCCCACTCTCCCTCTTGCCTATAAATACCCAACTTAGGTTTTTGGGAAGAGTGCTTGAGTACGAGTTAAATAGAGCATTGCATTAGCAAAAACTCTTAAACTCATATAATACTCGGGTTTTGGTCGGACCTTGCTAATCTTGAGGTAATGGACCTAAAAGTCTCTAGTAATTTTTGCGAGTGGATTTCCGTAAGAGGCTCGCGTATTTTCGGAGCTCGAGCTTTCAAGTAAGGGCCCGACTTTGGGGGCGAAGCACGCTTAAAAGCTAAATTCCGATTTTAACCTTTTGTGATTATTTGTTATGCTTTATGGTTTTATTAATTGCGAATGGATTCCTTGGGTCGGGGTTGTTTCCACGGTGAGTCGGACTCACCAAACCCCAACAATTTTTGCCCTTTGAAGATAGTAATTAAAGGCTGAGAGGATGGATTTGTGCCATTTCCTGCCATTTTTGCTCACTCACACTCAATTATGTGGGTTTTGTGTTTGAGATACTGGGCTTCTCACGGTGGAGCAGGGGACTTTCCCACTTTTTTTCTTTCTCACTCTAACTTTCCCTTTTTTTTCAAATTGAAGTGAATCGAAACCTAGTTATGCTCTTGATACCACAATGTTGAAGCAATATAATATAGTAGAAAGCAAAAGATATTTGATTAACTTGAATTGAAAGAGGCAACATGCATCAGTTTAAATAGAGTAGCTTACTAACAAAAATAAACCAAAAAATAGGGAGCATAATCTCACTTCCTAACTTTACTGCATAAATATACTAACCCATTAACAACCACTAAAAAACAACTTTATTAGCATCCTAAGTTACTGCTAACACTAAACTTAGCTAAATAATAGCAACTAACTTTGAATTAGTCACTCAACAATGAGTATGTAATCGGAGTGGTTTACAAGTAAATTGTCTAAATATCTTGTTATCTGCTCTTTTGTCCAAAAAAAAAAACCTTGTTATCTGCTGTGGGTGACAATGCCATTAGCCCATTATATTGGATATAAAAAATATATATTAGACTATTATTTCATCTAACATACGTACTTGTAGACCTTAATAGTATAATCATGGATTTTGGAAACAAAACTGATTTTCTTGGAAACAAAACCATTTTTATAACTGGTGCAACTGGCTTCATTGCTAAGGGTATTATTATTTCTAATTGTTCTTGGTTCATTTGTCAATTATGTTTTCAATAATGCGTGTTGTTGGTAAAATAATTGTTGAAATCAATAACAAACAAAGATTAGAACTTTCCTGGATTGAAGATCCCAAACTCACAATCGCGCCGTGGAACAAAATCCACTGCCTTAGAAGCGAAATACGCCACCACCGGTACAAGTTTCCTTGTGACGCACGCCCCCCAAGTTTAACGCAACTCTCTCCATAATCCGTGCACCCAAACTCGAAGAGTGGAATTGCTCAAGAACAATTCAGATCTCAAAAGGTAGGTTTGTGTTTTTGGCTAGAAAGTGCATGAATCTCATGAAAAGGTAAGACTCATATTTATATGAGTCCCGGAAAAGGAAACACGCAAAGCAAACCAACCTAGGAAAAAAGGCGGGCCCGATCGGGCGGGAAATTAAGTTTCTCCAGACCTGGTGTCGCGCCTGATCGGGCGAACACCGCCCGGTCGGGCGATCTAGAAAACCCCATCCCGGGCGAGCCATCGGGCGAAGCCGCCCATCGGGCTCGTCAAAAACTCGAGTCCGCCGCCCGGTCGGGCGAAGGCTGCCGATCGGGCGCGAGAGTTCTCCTATTTTCCTTGGCCACCTCCGCCCGATCGGGCGAACACCGCCCGGTCGGGCGCGAGCATTCGTTTGCATTACCTATTTTCAACATTAAATCTTAACAGTAAATGAAAGTCTTAGTACTTAAATGCTAGTATACAAAGGTTTGAACTAATGCATTAGTGCACAAGGTTTTCAACACTTCCTAAGTGAGTATCCTAAGATTTGAACTCCTAGGAACGAGGAAGGGACCTTGAATACACATACCTTGACTTTAGAGCTTAAGCAACACCGCCAATCTTGGCCAACACATGGGCTCTCATGAGTACTTCAGGAAAACAATACTCTAGTCTTCCCTTGAGAGAGGCCACCTCTCGTGCTCACGTAGGTGTTCATCCTATGTGTTATTCACACATGTTCCCAACAAATTCAAAGGTCTTTCCCTGCAGGCTTAAACATGCTTAATACCTTGCAAACTAGAGAATTACATGCAATGGAACTAGAACATTAAGAACATAAGTTCAACCCTTCAACTTTCGGCGTCATTACCTATCCTGTTTTAAGAACTACTGGGACAAAGGTCTTAACTCTCTTAAGAACTTCAATCTATCCCTTCTTAGAAAACAACAAGACTAATGACATTAGGAGACAAACTCATCCTAGCAGAATCTAACTGGTAAAACTTACCACTCTTATAGAGTAATAGATTCAAACACATGATACATATATAACAAATCCACATGATTCATGCCAATGAAACAAATAAACCAAAACAGGTTCTAGATTTATTAAAACCAATGTATCATGTCACATAGCAAGAATAGCTACCATTTCAAGTCATTACAACATAGGTCCTAAACCCATACCAGTTGATGACTCCACCACTACTCTACGACTTAATCCCTTAGTAAAAGGATCTGCCAGGTTTTTCTTTGTTCGAACATAGTCCAATGAAATAACCCCATTCACAATAAATTGCCTCACAAACTCGTGTCTGACACTTATGTGCCTTTTCTTACCATTGTAAACGTTGTTTTTAGCAACACATATAGCAGCTTGTGAATCACAATGCATCGACACAAGTGGTGACGGCTTCCCTCACAAGGGAATATCAATAAGCAAATTTCTCAACCAATCAGCCTCTTGTGTAGCAAGATCCAATGCGATGAACTCAGCTTCCATTGTTGATCTAGCTATACACGTCTGCTTACCAGACTTCCATGAAACTGCACCCCCACTAAGGGTAAACACATAGCCACTCGTAGAGCTTGTTTCATCACTATCCGTTACCCAATTTGCATCACAATACCCTTCAAGAACCAAAGGATGACCAACAAAATTCAATCCCCAAGACACGGTTCCACATAGATATCTGAGCACACGCTTCAAAGCAACCCAATGTTGCTCACTAGGACAATGAGTATAGCGACTAAGTCTACTAACAGCAAAAGCAATATTAGGGCGAGTGCAGTTCATCAAAAACATCAGACTACCAAGCACCTTAGCATATTCAGTTTGAGACACACCGTCCCCCACATTTTTCACCAAAGTTCCAGAAGGATCAAAGGGAGTTCCCAATGGAGGCAAATCAAAACAATTAAAGTTCTTCAGAATTTTCTCCACATAATGAGATTGAGACAAAAAATACCCTTTCTTGGTTTTAGTAACTTTAACACCAAGGATCACATCTACCTCTCCCAAATCCTTCATCTCGAACTTTGAATTTAAATACTTCTTAGTTTCATTTATGACATACATGTTTGTGCTAAACAGGAACATGTCGTCAACGTACAGGCATAATATCACATATTGCGCACCAAACATCTTAGAGTACACACATGCATCACTACCATTGACAACAAAACCAAAACTAAGAACAGTTTTATGAAATTTTTCATACCATTCCTTCGGAGCTTGTTTCAAGCCATACAAGGATTTCTTTAGTCTACACACCTTATTCTCCATCCCAGGAACTACAAAACCCGGAGGTTGCTCCATGTAGATCTCCTCCTCCAAATCGCCATTTAGAAAAGCTGTCTTAACATCCATCTGATGCACAATCAAGTTGTAAGATGTAGCTAAGGCAAACAAAACACGAATAGTGGCAATTTTAGTCACAGGAGAATAAGTATAAAAATAATCAAGGCCAAATTTTTGAGTGAATCCTCTTATCACCAATCTAGCTTTGAACCTTTCCACAGTGCCGTCGGTTCTAATTTTTCTCTTAAAAATCCACTTGCACCCACTATCTTTGCTCCCTTTTGGCAGGTCCACAAGCTCCCAGGTTCCATTTGACATGATCGAGTCAAGCTCACTGTTTACAGCTTCCTTCCAGAAGGTTGCATCTACTGAACTCATAGCTTCTTCAAAAGATTTCGGATCTTCATCCATAACCTGTAGACATAGCATGATCTCATCTAGATCATCTTCGAACTCACCTAGATTTCCGCACTCTGCTATAAAGGCTGCTAGGAAATCAGGTCCAAAGCTTGTCTCCACTCTTTGCCTTTTACTTCTCCTAGGTTGAATCTCACTTTCAATCCTAGGGGAAGCATCTTCTGGCTCTGCAGATGAAGGAACTGAAGAAACATCGTTAATAACTAAGTTTTCTTCAAAGAAAATACCTGTTCAAAGAACTCTGCATCACGAGATTCAGATATAGAGCGATCTTCCAGACTCATAAACCTATATGCGGCACTATTCTCAGCATAGCCAATGAATACTGTATCATAGGTCCTAGAACCTATAGTTGAGCGCTTGAACGATGGATAACCCACCTTAGCTAGACACCCCCACACTTTCATGTGATTCAAGTTTGGGGCATAACCCTTCCATATTTCATATGGAGTCTTGTCTTACTTCTTGTGAGTTACTCTGTTCTATACATAATTAGCTGATAGAACCGCTTCACCCCACAAATTGTCTGGCAACCCAAAACCTAAGAGCATTGCATTCATCATTTCCTTCAAGGTCTTATTTTTCCTTTCTTACACACCATTTTGCTATGGAGTATACGGGGCCGATACTTCGTGAATGATTCCCTCACTTTCACATAAGTCCTTGAGGAAATCGGAGCCATATTCTCCACCCCTATCTGAGCGAACTCTCTTTATTTTCCGCTCCAATTGATTTTCTACCTCTGCCTTATACACAAGAAACTTGGACTCATCTTCATCCTCCGTCCTTAAAAGATACACCTTGCTATAACTCGAACAATCATCAACGAAGGTGATATAGTAGCGTTTCCCGCCTCTACTTTCCAAGTTCTTAAAGTCTGCTAAATCTGAATGAATTAGCTCAAGTGGTGTGGTCTCTCTCTTTGTGACAGATTTGTAGGGTTTTTTCATGAATTTAGACTCCGCACACGCTTCACATTTTTCAAATCCATCTAATGACATATTTGGGAGCAAATTTAAACTTTTCATTTGTTTCAATTTTGTTGCACCAACATGACCCAATCTATTATGCCATAATTCAAAGGACTCAACAATATAAGCAGAAGTAGAAATCTTATTCATTGAAGGAAAAGTTACAATCTCAAAAACAAATAGGCCCCCACTAAGGTAACCCTTTCCAACATACTCCCCATTACGGGTTAACACAAGTTTATTAGCATCAAAAACTAACTTAACTCCTACTTTGTTCAACAAAGCACCAGAAATTAAATTTTTACGAAGAGAAGGAACATACAACACATTGTGAAGAGCCAAGATCTTCCCTGAAGACAGCTTCAGAATCACTTTGCCCTTTCCAAGTACCTTAGAGAGTCTTGAATTTCCCATGTAGACTTGTTCACCTTCCTTTGCATCTTCCATACTGACAAACAAGTCCTTGTTAGCACAGAAGTGTTTAGATGCACCAGTGTCCACGATCCATTCACTGTTGTTCTCAGCCAGGTTAACTTCAGAAACAACTGCAGCAATGACATCTTCAACCTCATTCTCAACCAGATGAGCATGACCCTTGATTCCTCCACTCGATTTCAGATTTTTCTTCTTCCTGTTTTTGCATTGTGTAGCAAAGTGCCCCACTTCACCACATGACCAACACTTGACAGTGACTTTCTTCCCAATCTTGCCCTTAGCTTGGAGATTTCCCTTCTTCTCAGAGCTCCCCTTCTTGGCACGATTATCACATGATTTCTTGTCAGAGTCAGCACCAGATTCAACAAGGTTAGCATTAATTGCTAACACATTCTTTGGCTTAGAAGAAACATCCTTAAGCCTGTTGGCTTCCTCAATCTTCATGTGGCTCACAAGTTCTTCTAGGGTTAAATCCCTCTTTTTATGCTTGAGGTGATTTCTATTACCAGACAAGGAATCAGGTAATTTTTCAATCAAAACATTAGCCTGAAGGATTTCACACATCTTCATACCCTGAGCAAGAATTTCAGCAACATAATTTTCATAGACATGGACTTGGTCCATAATAGGCTTTGTATCAACCAATTTATAATTCAACCAATTTCCAGTCACATACTTCTTTTTCCCAGCATCATCAGCACCATATTCTTCTCTAAAGACTCCCACATCTCCTTAGCAGATTTCACATTAACATACAAATCAAATATGTTGTTTTTCATGTTGTTCAAAAGATGACCTCTAACAAATTTATTATCACGATCAAATTTCTTGATTTTAGATTCATTAGCAATAACAATAGTGGTCCTTTGACTACAGCTAGATTCTTTATTCCAGGAACAGGAGTACTAGGAATTTCAATCATGGTATTGGTTTGCTCAATAGGTTTTGGAGCATCCCTAAACAAAACATAATCAATTTCTACTTGTTCAAAAGCAATCAACATCCTTTGAGACCATCTCTTATAATTAATTCCATCAAGAGACTCAACCTTAGACAGATCTAGGTATAGACGATTTTGAGAATTGCTAGTCATGATATCAACAGAATAAATAAAAAATATTTCGCTTCTGAATTGTTGGTAAAATAACTGTTGAAATCAATTACAAACAAAGATTAGAACTTTCCTGGATTGAAGATCCCAAACTCACAGTCGCGCCGTGGAACAATATCCACTGCCTTAGAATCGAAATACGCCACCACCAGTGCAAGTTTCCTGGTGACGCACGCCCCCCAAGTTTAACGCAACTCTCTCCGTAATCCGTGCACCCGAACTCGAAGAGTGGAATTGCTCAAGAACTGTTCAGATCTCAAAAGGTAGGTTTGTGTTTTCGGCTAGAAAGTGAATGAATCTCATGAAAAGGTAAGACTTGTATTTATATCAGTCTCGGAAAAGGAAACACGCAAAGCAAACCGACCTAGGAAAAAAGGCGGGCCCGATCGGGCGAGCTGCCGCCCGATCGGGCGCGAGATTAAGTTTATGCAGACCTGGTGTCGCGTCAGATCGGGCGAACACCGCCCGGTCGGGCGAACACCGCCCGGTCGGGCGAACACCGCCCGGTCGGGCGAACACCGCCCGTTCCGGCTATCTAGAAACATCATCCCGGGCGAGCCATCTGGCGAAGCCGCCCAATCGGGCTCGTCAAAAACTCGAGTCCGCCGCCCGGTCGGGCGAGGAACAGCCGATCGGGCGCGAGAGTTCTCCTATTTTCCTTGGCCACCTCCGCCCGATCAGGCGAACACCGCCCGATCGGGCGCGAGCATCCGTTTGCATTACCTATTTCCAACACGTGTGAAAGGATTGTAATCTGTTTAAATTTGTTGTTAATTTTTTTTTTGTCAAGTCATCATAAAATTATTGCAGTTCTGTTGAAAAAGATACTTCGGATTCAGCCAGACGTGACGAAATATACCTTCTTTGCTTATAAGGGCTGAAGATGCCAAGTCCGCCACCGTCCGCCTTCAGGATGAGGTACGTCCACCGTACTTGACATTCAGTGATAACAATAGTGTAATGAAACATGATTCATGCGTGTAGTGATGCAACAAATATCAAGTCCCTGATAACTTTGTTGTCTTGGATGTAGGTGTTAAGCAAGGAATTGTTCAAAGTGCTCAGAGAAAAATGGGGAGCAGAATTTGAATCTTTTGTATCTGATAAAATAGCTGCAGTTGTGGGTGATACATCCTATGAGAACTTGGGATTAGCTGCTAATCAGATAAAAGAATTGAAGGAGGGTATAGATATTGTTGTCAATGTAGCTGCAACAACAAAATTTGAAGAGAGGTACATCATAGATACAATGTTAAGTTAAAATAGGGGGATGCCCAGTTAATCTTCATGATTAACGAATTTTGTCAATCTTTCCTGCCATGTCAGAATGTGGAGTATGCGCATAACGAATCAGCATCTTAGTCATAAGTTAATAGCTACACCTGGGCAAACTATTATGAAACGGCGTTACTTATAAGAATTGTAGCCGTTAGTGGGCTTTTAATGAAGATGAATACAAAGTATTAATTTAGCATTTATTGTAGTTAGGTAGTTGTTTATACTTTATAGACCATTCAAAGATAGCTTTAATTCTTAAATTTTTTTCCCTACCAAGTCTGATATTTTATCTACCTCAATTAAAATTCATTATTATTTTTTTTTTTTCGAAACCAATCAAAATTTAGTATTCATAATACTTTCAAAAGTCTAATATTTTATACTTTGTAGCAGTTTATCCTTTAATTTGGTGGGAGAGAAGATAATTTTAGTTTCTTTAGTTCCAAGATATAGTGAGTGAGTGGACTTTGTGTATGGTTGGACAATTTCCCTCACTTTCACAATTTTGGTGAAACTTAATTGATTTGATTTAGTTTTAATAATAATGTCCTGCTAACAATTTTTTTCAAAAAAAAATGGGGGGGCTTAGTAGGATAGCAGTGAAAAAAAAAAAGGGATGATAATTTGTAGAAAACAATTGAATGTGAGAGAGACGAATCAACTTAAAATGTATTAGTTGATTTTGGTGAAGACCATGAAAGGATAATAATATAATACTTAAATATAGTTTTTTTGAAAAAAAAAATTGTAAATTTTATTAAAACACAAACGCATTTGGTAAGAGTAACCCTTATTAAAACACGGCGAAAGTAACACTTAAGGCCTATTCACTTCAGCTTAATTTCTATTCAGTTCGGCTCCAATCAGTTCAGTTTATTTCAATTTATCTCCAATCAGTTCAGTTCTGTTCAGCTCCTAATTTCCTTCTCTCATAAAATATTCATTTTAGCTCTATTCAATTCAGTGGAGTTCAGTTCAGCTCCAATCAGTTTAGTTCAGTTAAGTTCAGTTCAACTCCAATCAATTCAGTTCAGTTCAGCTCTAATCAGTTCAGTTCAGTTCAGTTAATATAAACAGACCCTTATAAACATACGATACCGATTAAATTTTTTTTAACACTTGTAAACACGAGGAGGGAGTAAATAAAATTTTAATGACATTATAATTCCATAACTAGATTAGTTAATGGTGAAAGTCGTACGACAACATGGGTGTTCGTTAGTATTATGTCTTTTATCCATTTAAATAAACACATATTACCTATTTCCCAAACGTATCAAATACTATATTAAGGTAGAATAATTCCTAATGATGATCCTTTTTAGTTTGTCAACGGTAAGATCCAATTTTCCATAATTTTAAAAAATAACCCCTTATTTCTAATCACTCATTAAACGTTTTGATAAGGGTTACCCAAGTTCAAAATTACAACTAAAATAAGTTTTAATAAGTTTAGATAAGTTAAGTTAAATTTGGATAAGTTCAAATAAGTTAACTTCAAATAAGTTCAGATAAGTAAAAATTAGGTGAATAACACACCCTAGCTAAATAATGTCATTGTTTATAAAAATTGAACAAGTTTCTCTTGGTTGTTGGATATTTTGTGTTTTTGGAGTTCAAATTTGCTAACTATTGGATTTTAATTTGATGTTTCAAATTTCATTTCTATTCATATCACCCTATTTTTAAATAACCACCTCTTTTTTCGAATATTTAAAACAACCATCCCATAAAAAAATAAAGTTATAATTCACCACCACCCATTGCCCGAGTCCGACCAATTTTCTTTCAATTGAACCTACCTAACGGCTTTTTTTTTCATTATATATTCTCAGAGCCTCGATTCTTTTTTCCTCAATTCATTTTCACCAACAACAGTCCCAAAAAAAAAAAATAATAATAATAATAATAATTTCAAAAATCACTAAAAAATTACTAAACTCTCTTAAATTCATATGCAAATCAACAAAATAAACAAAGGAAGCCCTCTTTAATGAGCAACAATTTATTTGTTGTTGTTAGAGTAATTGTTACTAAATATATGTTCAATTATTGACTCAACTGTTTAATTTAGGGATGACAATTTAATCCGAATTTGATCCAAATCCTATCTGATCTGAAGAAAAAAGTCCTATTCAAATCCGAAATTAATCCGATTAAAAAAGTCTGAATCTGAATGCAGTCGGATTAGACTCGGATCTTGCTTGGGGTCCGATGGACTCAACCCGAGTCCGAGTCCGACCCTCTATATGTAATAAAATTATACGGGGTAGGTTTTCTAGTTCAGATTATAGTGGGTCATTTAAAGGGCCAAAAAGCTCATAACCCTTTTTCTATTCTTCCGCCACTTACTTTTCTCTGCTACTCATCTTCTCCTATGCTCATTTTTTCTCTCCTCAAAATTCCTCTTCTCTAAAAATCTCCCATTTTAAACCCTTTAACATTTCTATCTCAGAAAGTTACTCTCTCTCATCTCCTATCAATTTGAAGGTCCCCAATTTGGTTCTAATGTGTCGTATTTATGCTCGTACTTGGTTCAAAGCTTCAAAATTCCTTCAGAAAGATCTCTTACTCTTATGAATTTGTAGATCTAGTTTTGTAACGTGTTAATAAGGATTAAACTTGAGGAATATGTAAATATTATGCTTGTTTGAATTAGTAGTGTTAGTATATATATCTACATTCGAGTTTGTAATTTTTATAATTGTAAATTTGTAATTTATCAATTCAATTAATGTATTTAATTATGTTGAAAGTTTATTTGCAATTATACATTAATGTAGATCTTCAATGATTTGGATGTACACATATAAAAAAATAAATTTAAGTAAAGATTTGTTAATAGACAGTTCGGATTCAGGTCGGAGTCGGAGTTGGCGGAAGTAATCGAACTCGGATTCGGACCTCAGCTACTCGGAGTCGGATCGGAATTGGAACTGGATTTTAGGTCCGATAATGTGGCGTATCAGAGTCGGATCCTACATAGTCCGACCCAAGTCCAATCCGTTGCCATTCCTAGTTTAATTGTTGTATGTGACAATGAATTTCACCCAATGAAAAAATAAAGTGAGGAAAAAATAACCGAGACTTAGCTTGAGTATACAAAATGAAAAAAAAAATTTGCTTTTAGGTGGGCCCACTTGACAGAAAATTGGTCGGACTCAACAATGGGTGGTAAACTCTAACTTTATTTTTTTTTAATGGGTGGTTATTTTAAATATTCGAAAAAAGGGGTGGTTATTTTGAGGGCATGTTGAGTTGTTAACCCTTTATGCATTCAAATTAACCTTGAAATTGGCAAAAAAATAACATAAATGCCTTGTTTTATGGGCCGAAAAATATCTTAATTAGCGTATTATTATTTTTAACCATGGAAATTTATTGGGTAAGGTTTTGGTGGTCATTTTGACCCTTTTGTGATTCAAAATAAGCTCAAAATTGGCCAAAATATGACGTAAATGCCTCATTTTTTATGTCGAGATCGTAATTACTCAAGCAATTTTCATCACAAAAATCGAGAATTTTTTTAATAAAAATAAATGCTTAAAATGAATCAATCATATCATGACACGTGTCATGATTTAATCTTAATGAGTAATGGTAAAGGTGAAAGTAATTCGAATTAAAATCGAAAACCAGACCTTAACGAGCACGAGTTGAGCAAGCTATAACTCGATTCGATAAGCTCGTGAGCATATCGATAATATTTTACTATTAAAATATTATAACAATTAAGAAAAGTAAAAAAATTAAAAAAATTAAAAAAAAAACCGTGGCATAAAGAAAAAACATACAACAATTATATATATATATAAAAAAATAAAACAAAACACTCCTTCGTAATTAGAAATACTATAGTACAAGAAATCCAAGATTTTTGTAAATTAGATGCCTCAACTCATTTTTACCAAATCAAATTATGCCTCATTTTTCCCAAACCAAATTATGCCATGTGTGTGTCCATTAATGAAATCAAGTTATGGCATTGAAAGTTTGTAGACTGACGGCATTGAACGTGTGGTATAGTCTGTGAAGTCTAGCTATGGAAGCCTATTCATACGTGGATGCTTAGTCAAAGGTAGTAATCCAACTGATTAGGGAAATTTGACAATCATATCCTCAACTTAATAGGTTGAAATACCATAAATGACCTTAGATTGACAAAGTTTGTCGATCATGAAGATTAACATGGAATTCCCCATTACAATGTTGCCGTAAATGATTAGGAGAATTTGTTTGTCAAACATCTGTTAAAAATGAGTTTTTTTAAAAACTCATTTGATGAAATTTGCCATATTATATGAAAAATCATTTGATGAAATATGCCATATAATATGAAAAAATGACCTTGTGAGAAGGGTCCTTTTATGAAAAGGAAAATTTGCCAATAATAATACCACCTTTCGCTGATCTTCCAATAATAGAACCACCTTTGGATTATCTCAAAATAACACGACCTTTGACACAAATCAGCTCAAAATAGAACGTGACCTGTTGGTAACCTGTATAATAGGTTACTTGTGACACGTGTCACAATGTGATTGGCCATTTTTTTAAAAAAATCAATTTTCTTTTTTTAAAGCCCCCTCAACCACCAGCGTATTATTTCCGGCAACCGGCCCCCTGTCTCGTCCTCGTCCCCATCCCTGTTTCTGGCACCTCCCTTCCCCCCTCCCTACCCCGTCCCCGATTTCGACCCCCCTCCCTTCCCCATCCCAGATTTCGGCACCTCCCTTCCCCTTCACGCAAGCTTTCTCTTTCTTTTCAGGTTGGTAGGGGATAGGGTTTCAATCTCTCTCTTTTTCGGCAGGTGGTGGAAAGGGTTTTGATCTATCTCTCTATTTTCCGGCAAGTGAGGAAAATGGTTTTGGAGGCGATTTCGAGGGCGGGGCGATGGTTTTGGGGCTGTTTCGACAGCAGGTCAGTGATTTTGAGGCGGTTTCGAGAGCAGGTCTGTGATTTTGAGGCGGTTTCGAGGGCGGAGTGCTGAGGCGGTTTCGAGGGTGGTGGGTGGGGATACGTGGCTGTTCAACTGGTTCGAGTGTGGGGGTGAGAGGGTGGGCGGTTTCGAGAGTAGTGATGGGGAGGGGGGTTGTTTCCAGTGAGTGGTTGGCTGACAGGGGAGGATCTGGACGGGGAGGGGGAGGTGGAGGTTGAGGTGGAGGGGGGCTGCTGAATGGGAAGAGTTTTTTTTTTTATATTTATAAAAACAATAAAAAATTAACAAATTACAACGCGACACGTGTCCAATATAACCTCTAAAACAGGTTACCGGTTTTTTGTTCTATTTATAGAAGATGTGTGTTAAAGGTCGTGTTATTTTGAGATAATCCAAAGGTGGTTCTATTATTGGAAGACCGATGAAAGGTGGTATTATTCTTGGCAAATTTTCCTTATGAAAAAGGAGGTACTAAAGGTCCTTATATGGAGATTAGGTTGTGAGGAGGGTCCGTTGATCAAACTCTGGCGTAGACTAAATTTTTCCGGCTTAAAAAGTCAAGTGCACAACAACACGTGACCACTTAAATGACCCCCTTTTTTTTTCTTTTTTTTTTCTCCCTTTCCCTCTTCTTCCTCGATTTGTGGGGTTAATCACCTGCCACACTGATTATTGCCATTAATTCCTTCTACAGTGATTCGCCATTAATGGGTAGCTACTAGTCACATCAGAATAGTTAAAAGGAAATAAGGGAAAGGAAAACGGGGGAAAATGAAAATCGAGGGAAAAGAGGGGAAAATAAGAGAAAAAAAAGGGCAATTTAAGTGGTCACATGCTGTGCACGTGAATTTTTTTGGCCGGAAAAATTTATTCAACATTGGAGTTTGGTCAACGGACCCTCATCACAACTCAATCTCCATATAAGGACCTTTAGTGCTATCTTTTTGATAAAAGGACCATCCTCACAAGTTCAACCACTTAAAAGGACCTTCCTCGCAAATTTTCCTAAAATAAATAAATGTGTATTTGTAAAAAATAATAAAAAAAAGGTGTATAATTAGCTACAATACCTTATATCTATGTCAATTTAATATTGTTGTATGAACATCAAAAAGTAGTATGGAGTGTACAACAATATTGATGTCAAATTCAAGTATCACACCTATTTGGTTCTAGTATCTAGCTAGAAAGGGCCAAAAAAAAATGATGACATCATATGTAAATTTTGCAGGAAAAAAATTTAATGAGATTTTGACATGTAAGCACTATAAGAAATTGATGATATCAACAACATTTTGCTTCAGTAATAGTTAATAGATAGACGTTGCCATAAATTATTAGGAGAATTTGTTTAATAAAACACAGGTTAAAAATGAGCTTTTTGAAAAAAAAAATTTATGAAATATGCCATATTTTTATCGGTGATTGAGTAGGTACACGTCTATGTATTTCAAATGGGTAGTGCTAGTGAAAGTTATAAAAAATTACGGAGTAGTTTCTTGGAAAAAAAATAAAAAAATTTAACCGGGTGATTGCTAACAAAATGGCATATTCAAGAGCTATTACAAGAAGTTAGATTTTGATTCAAGAATTATTGACGTGGTATGTGTTGTTAACTGGATGTAGGTATGATGTAGCATTGGGTGTGAATACCTTTGGAGCTAAGCATGTGGTGAACTTTGCAAAGAATTGTGCCAAAATAGAATTTCTTATCCATGTGTCAACCGGTAAGTTTATGAATCGAACCTTTAAATCTATTCATGAATTTAATTTAGATGGTATGTGATATGTATAATTATCAAAGGATAAGGAAATGAACTAGGCTTATTCCCTTTGTTTTTTTATAATGTCATTTTAATCATTCCCTTTACCTTTCCCCCTTCGTATTTCCATTACGTTTCTCGAACCACCCTTACACCAACACAGGTACTACTACACTGCCAACCACGCACCCACCAGCATTGCCGTTGGCGTCCTACCACCACTCACAAACCACCTTAATCGTATAAAGATAAAAAAATCCCACATTCAACCCAACAACCAATTCCACATAATGAAACTAAATTGAAGTAGGACCATTTATCATTTAAGGCCACAAATTATATTGATCCACAAATTTTTAACATAAGTAAATTTAACAACTTTATGCATTCAACATTTAAACCCTATACTAATTTAGCAAACAAATTAAAAATTAAAGTGATTAAAGTATATTAGATTACACCTTAATCAATGTTGGACCCTCAATCTTAGCTTGATCCCCCAAATGAGTGATCTCCTAATAAGTTCAAGCACTCCAAAAAACCTTAAAATTATGGGTAAAATTTTGCTCCTGCATGATAGTTTTTTTTTTTTTTTTTTTTTTTTTAAACAGTTTAGGATTCTATGATTAAAGTAAGAGAATAATATAGAGTTAGGGGAAATGTTAAAGTGGAGAAAGATATGGAGAAAACGGCTTAGCCTTTGCATTGATAATAAACACATATATAAAACTCAATACAATATATTACCTAACTTGCCTTAAAGTCCTAAACAATATAAACTTTCCAAATATACATTATTAACATAATTAACCAACCAAACTCTAATACTCCCCCTCAAGTTGGAGCGTGTAAATCACGAATGCCTAACTTGCGTAAGAGAAAACCAAATTGTTGACGTCCAAGAGTCTTGGTGAGAATATCTGTCAACTAATGACCTGCCGAAACATAGGAGGTAGAAATATTATCGTTTATCAACTCATCACGAACAAAATGACAGTCTACCTCTGTATGCTTCGTACGTTCATGAAATACCGGATTCTTAGCTATATGCAAAGCCGACTGATTATCACAAAACAACAGCATATGCTTTGAATGCTTAACACCAAGAACAAACAATAACTGCGTCAACCATTTCAACTCACGAGAAGTGAGAGCCATAGACCTGTATTCGGCTTTAGACGAGGATGCGGCTAAAGTAGGCTGTTTCTTAGTCTTCCAAGAAACAGGTGAATGACATAAGAAAACAAAATAGCCTGACAAGGAACACCGAGTCAACAGACACGCCGCCCAATCACTATCACAAAATGCCGTCAAGCGTAAATCCGACATAGGTCGCAATAAAATACCTTGTCCCGGACTACCCTTAAGGTAGTGGAAGACACAAATGGCCGAATCCCAATGAAAAACCTATGGAACACTAAAAAATTGGGCCAAAACATGCACTGAATAACTCAACTCGGTCAAGTGACTGACAAGTATACCAAACGGCCAACCAAATGACGATACTGTTTTGGATGAGCGAACGACTCACTGGAAGCATGTGCAAGACGATCATTCAGCTCCGTCGGAGTATCAATGGGTTTACAACCCAACATTCTTGCCTCAGTCAAAATATCTAGAACATAATTTCATTGAAAAAGAAAGATGCCCTCCGGACTCCGAGCAACCTCGATGTCTAAGAAATACTTAAGCAAACCCAAATCCTTCATATAAAAGCATTTGCATAAATAGGCTTTGAACCTAACAATAGCATCATGAGAGGAGCCTGTAATAATCAAGTCATCGACATATACAAGAACATGCAAAGAGACACTTCCTTGAACATAACTAAATAGGGCGTAATCAGTATATGAGTTTTTAAACCCAAAAGCTCCCAAAGCACTAGACAACTTTGAAAACCACAATCTTGGGGCTTGTTTCAAGCCATATAAAGACTTCCGCAACCTGCAAACTTTGTCAGGTGTCAAAGTACCGTACCCTGGAGGAAACTACATATACACTTCTTCATCCAAATCACCATGAAGAAGAGCATTAACAACATCCATCTGCTGTAACTCCCAATTCATAGATACATCAACATCTAATAAGATACATACCGTAGCCATATTTGCTACAGGAGCAAACGTCTTATTATAATCAACACCTTCAACTTGACGGTTGCCATGAACAACCTGACAAGCCTTAAGACCTTCCGCCTTTGACTTGTCTGTGTACTTGATTTTGTACACCCAACAACTACCAATCGCTCTTATGCCGGGAGGAGGATCGTCAGCGGTCCTATTGCCATTGCATTCTAAAGAATCAATCTCATCTTGCATAGCATTACGCCAACCGACGACTTTAACTGCTCATTTGAATAAAAATGATTCCTTTCTCTTAGTGATCGTCACCAAACAAAACATCTGTGTCTCTTAGAAAAAAAAATATATTTAACATGACAAGCTATAGGAAAGGTTTACCGGAGGAATATGATTGAGGACGGTCGACAGTTGTTGTAGAGGGGTCTATATTTTCAGTGATGATAGTATGACTTACATAATTTTTATTCCACGAAGAAGGTCGCTCTTCACGATGACCACGACCCAAATTTTCTGACGAACTCCCCCTCAAATACAATGGATTAATTTAAATATTTTCTCCGTCTAACTCTTGCTCAACAATACTCGTCGACCGATCATTACCACTAAAATCATTTCGAGACGTAAAATTACCATCGAGGACCGCCACCGGCTGCTAGTTAAACACCGGCTGAGATTCCGGCTGATCGCCGATCGCAGGCTCGGACTAACTAGCAGTGGCTAGTTGGCCAATAGGCAATGCCTTGCTGCTCCTACCCTGGCCTGCGGTTGGGCAGCAGATGCTGGCTGGCTGGTCACCACATCCTATGGGTGCAGGATCTCCCTGCGGCCTGGGAGGTTATGTCACTGTGTAGGGCTAGTGCAGTGGCCGCAGGACAGAGTCACGGGCCTCCCTGTAGTTGTAAAACAGGCTTAGCCTTTGCATTGATTATTAAATACATATTTATACACACACATATATATACATATATATATATATATATATATATATATATATATATATATATATATATATATATATATATATATATATATATATATATATATATATATATATATATATATATATATATATATATACTCAATACAATATAATACCTAACTTGCCTGAAACTCCTAAACAATATAAACTTTCCAAATATACATTATTAACATAATAACCAACCAAACTCTAATAATAAGAGGAGGGAATTTAATTAAAAGGAGAAAAAATGCTAACTTAAGTAAGTTACATTTCCATTAAAAAAAAAAAGTAACATTTTACTTACTAAATGAACTTAAGGGTTACCATTTGTTACTTATAAATACAAGGGCTCAAATTGAAAAAAGTTAACATTACATGAGAACTACATAATAGAAGGCAGAGTTGACATACTTTGTTTATTTCTTGATGCATGTAGCATGTATGACCTTTTACTGTCGCTCTTAACAATATATACTTCCTCTATTTTCTTTTACTTGCAATATTATTAGGAATTTGACAATCAATACACGTTTTTTACATACGATTAATATCTTTAGTAATATGTAGTTGAAACTATAAATTGAGTAACAAGATTTTACATGCCTATATTTTCCTAACCTACAAATCTCAAAAACTAGTCAAAGGAATTTAAGTCAATATTGTAAAATATTAATATTACATCTAAACGAGAGAACAAATGATGTACTAATGTTGACCATTTCTTGGGTTTTTTTTTTAGTGTTATTTTTATTTTATTTGTTTTAATAGATAAACATACAATTCATTATTCTAATTGTTGTTGTATTCATTTAATTCTTTCTCCAATAAATTTTAGTAAACATGTTTCCTTATCTTATTTAGTAAGTATGGCTTATTATCAAGAACTTTTTTTGCTTTAAATTAAATAAAAAACTTTTCAATCGCAGCATATGTATGTGCAGAGAAGGCAGGGTTGATATCTGAAACCTCATATGCCATGGGTGACACATTGAATAGTGAGGCTGTTTTGGATAATTATTTCGAGAAGAATCTAATTGAACAAACTTTAAGCAATCTTATAGACAAAAAAGAGTAAAAAAAGAAAATCAGACAAAGTATAAAGGAATTAGGAAATAAAAGGTGTTTGGGCCTAGTCCATTGTCCTAAGCCCATTGACATGGAATTACGAAAATACCCCTCCATGATCTAGTATATCATTAGTCAAAGCAAAGTACGGATTTACCCCTAACCTGTCCAAATAAGTACAACTTCTGCCACCTGAAAGTACATCTATAAATAGCTCGCCAATCATTAATGATGGTAATTTTTTCCTAATTCTCAAACCTTCTCTCTCTACTTTCTCTCTCTAAAATACTCTTTCTCTCTCTACTTTCTATCTCTAGAAAGTACATTCGCTGACTTGAGAATCAAAGGGGCTTTCCCGGGTCACACCCCTGGGGAAATGAACCTTCTTTCTCTTTTGCAGGCCTAACTCTCGAACAACAAGGCATAGTGGAGGGGAATTCGGACATACATTAGACATAGTTCAAGGACATCTTAATTACCCTAACACCGAAGAGAATTCTGTTTCCAGAAACAGGTGGCGCCGTCCGTGGGGATAAATAACAAGAAATCATGGTGAACACTAGGCGTCCCCGCAGCACTCATCAAGATGCTACTAGACAAGCTTCAATTCTCTCGGCCTGGCATGCTCATATGGTCGAGGAGATAATACCCCAAGCTCATAGTGGACCCGAGGGAGAGGTTAATACCCCCCAAGAAGTCACTTGCCAAGACTTGGACCAGTTGGCAGCCCAAATCAACAGAAACCTGGAGGAAACCCTCAGGGCACTTGTTAACCAAGGGGTAGAGCAAGGCAGGCAAGGGAACACTCCACTGCCTATCCCTCAGCCTCACGTGTCCCATCTCCATCAAGCCTCCTCTCGGCCTCAACATCAGGCATCTCGTCGCTCTCAACCCAATCAATCCCCTAACCCCCAGCGGGAGACAAGGCAGCCAAGCAGATCAAGAGATGCTAGAGAGATAATTAATGACCGAAGGTAGAGGGATGGAACTCTGGATGCCCGGGTGATATTCAACTCCAGGAGGGAGAACTTCAAGGAAGATAATGAACCCCCCAAGAGAGGTCGAACTAGAGTTCACTCTCGGCATGGATAACCAAGGTACCAGGATAGCATGATCCACTCAGCCACCTCCAGACCAAGGGGGAGACCCGCTCGGCCCGCTCGTTCAGCAAGAAAAAGTCCCGATCGTCCTTCTTCCCCCAGGCTAGGGGGACTCGGGATTGTCAAGAACATCACCCCCTTCATCCAAGAGATAAATAATACCCCTATTCCTCCTAAAGTCAAAATCCCTACGTTGGACCCTTATGATGGGAAGACAGAGCCGACGGACCATCTGAACGCTTACTAAGCACAGATGGGAGCCCAAACCGGGTGTGAAGACTCATGGTGTAGGTTCTTCCCTACAACTCTCATAGGCGTAGCTCAGACACGGTTCAACAACCTTACCCCAGGGAGCATAAGAACGTTTGACATGCTAGCTACTCAATTCAAAAAGCACTTCATCGCTGGGAGTAGGCAAAGAAAGACCAGCGTTCATCTGATGACGGTGAAGAAGGGGGAGAATAAAAGTCTTAAGGACTACATGAAGAGGTTCAACACCGAGTCCCAGCTCATCCCCGACCTCCAAGATAATGTTGCTTTCATAGCCCTTCTCTTCGAGCTCAAGTCTAACAAGCTAAAGTTTGAACATGTCCATGACAAGGTGAGCACCTTCTCTAAAGCCATGGAAAGAGCTGAAATGATCATTGAAGCTAGTGAGGTGTGCAAGGCACCCGTGGAAAACAACAAGGGGAAGTGGAAGCAAGAATATAACTACCATGAGAACAAGAATAGAAGGTCGAGGAGGGCTGAAAGTGATGGTGAAGGACTCAAGTACAATGCTAATAGGCATGAGATTTATTTGGACATAAAGCACAAGGCTATTCTTCCTAAGTCTAAACCCATGAACAGGCCAATAGAGCAGAGGATCAAGAAGCTTTGGTGTGAATACCATAAGGAGTGCGGTCACACCACCTAGAACTGCAGAGAGCTTAAGAGAGCCCTTGATAAGCAAGATGAGGAAGGAAAGCTTAACAGATATCTCAAGTCCCCCCTAAAGGATAAGCAAAGAAGCAAGGCTTTCAAGGAAGTACGGAAAGCCCATAGCTCAGTTGACACCTACGAGAGCATCAACGTCATAGCCGGAGGATTTACCTCCGGGGGTTTCTCTAACAAGGCACACAAGGGTCACTTGCGGTCGCTCGAAGAGCCCATCTATGACATCGTCACTCCCTCATCCACCCCGAAGGACCCCCTTATGGTCTTCGGGGATGATTAAGCTAAAAAGATTCAAAGGCCCCATGATGAACCCTTGGTGATCCATATGAAGGTGGCTAATGCCAAAGTCAAGAAGATCCTGGTGGATAGCGGGAGTTAAGTGGACATTATCACATGGAAGTGCATTGAATAGATGCGTTTTGGCATTGGACACCTCACACCCCTGGAGAAAATTCTTAGTTAGATTTGGGGGGCAGCATGTGTACCCTTTAGGAACGATCAAGCTACCTATTCATTTGGGGGAAAAGAAGAAGGGGAGAAGTTTGGTTCACACGTTCTTAGTTGTGGATACCCCTTTGCCATAAAACATGATCATTGGCCGACCCCTTCTCAACAGGGTCTAGGCCGCCATCTCAACCAATCACTTGCTCCTTCAATTCGAGACCGATGATAGGTCGGCGGGCAAGATATTTGGAGATCAGTCTGAAGGAAGAAAATGCTATGTAGATAGCTTGAAGTCACCCAAGAGCTCCGTCAATCAGAAAGACAAGGGGGCCAAGAGGAAAGCAATGGATATTGATGAACCCCAGCTCCCAGTAATGAACATCTACATGGCCGAGAATCCTAAGCAATACGGTAGGCCTAGGCCTATTAAGGAGGATGACAACATATTATTAGGGGATGACCCCGCTCAGACTGTGAGAGTGGGAAAGAACTTGGACCTCCATCTCAAGGAAGAAATTAGTCAAGTACTTAGGGAGTTCAAAGACAGCTTCGCTTTTACAGAAGATGAAATGTCGGGCATAGACCCCGAAGTGATAACTCATGAGCTAAACATCAAGGAGGGCTACAAGCCCGTCAAGCAGAAACTCCGACATGTTGGGCCGCAGAGAAACAAAGCTGCAGCCGCTAAGGTCAAGAAGCTTCTCGAAGCGAGTTTCATTCGAGAATGCCAATACACCGAGTGGCTATCTAATGTTGTGCTGGTTAGGAATCCAAATGGCTCTTGGCATATGTGTGTGGACTTCGCAGATTTAAACAAGGCATGCCCGAAGGACGATAATTCTTTGCCTAAAATTGATAGGTTTGTGGATTCAACCGCTAGTCACGCCCTCCTAAGCTTCACGGATGCCAACGCGGGGTATAATCATATACCCATGTCGGAAAATGTTTCCGACGGATTTCCCCCGAAAACCACTTTTCTGACGAAAAAATTATGTGCGATTAAAAGGTTGCTTCAGATGGATATTTCCTTCTAAAAGTTTCTAAGGACATCAATTTCGTAGGAGTATTTCCGACGGAAAATTCCGTCAAAAAAGGTTATTACAAATTTTTTATATAAAAAAAAAACCCTAGCATACCCACCACCGCCACGATGGCAAGCCCACTTCACCCATACCACGTTAATCCACCACTACCCACCCCTAACCCTAAACCAACTACAAACCTGATCTACCACTACTCTTACACTTCAAACCAAGTACACCACCACAAACCCTAAAACAGCAACCACCTAAACCCACCACCACCCACTCTTAACCCTAACTGACCTAAACCCACCAACCAAACCTAACTCACCACCGAACACCCACCCACCCTTCACCCTAACTGACCTAAACCCACCCACCTAACCATAACTCACCACCGAACACCCACCCACCTAAAACCACCCACCATGAAAGGCTACCACAACCAAAAATATTAGAAAATAACTCAAAAACAAATGAAATAAAATTATAAACGCGAAACACACCTGCTAAAGCTTTGAATTTCACCACAAATTTGGTTTAATAATTCCAAATTCAACGATGAAAACTCTAGATCTAGAGTTTTCGTGGTGAAATATAAATTAACCTTAACAACCCTTTAACAACCTCTTGGCCGCTTCTTCATGATAGATTGTCGTACACCTATCAAAAAATAAATTCCTAATATAACCAACTAACAATGTAGTAGTGTAAGTAGGGTCGAATCCACGGAGAGATGGCTATTCAATCTAGCTTTCCAGGTACGGAAAAAGTAAAGTACTACGTCACGAAATTGGGATAAAAATATAGTCTAAATTAAAAGAGGGATAAAATAATTAATAAAAAAACTTAGGGTTATGGTTCACCATGATTTTAGTTCTAAATCTATAAAATATCAATAACAATCCAATCCATCATTTATCTAGAGCAATTGCTAAGCCTACGGTCGGGTCTTAACGCTCTCAATTCGACACATGTAGTTTGGTCACTAACATAATTATAATTGCTAATTGTAGGTAAACCTCTAAAAATAAAAATTTTCAATTCAAACTCTTATTAACAGTAATTAATCAAACAATTGATCAGCTTGCAAGATAAATAAGAACAACACTATCAATTAGAGATATCAATAATCAAATCATAAATAATATCAATCAAGAATTAAAGTAAAAACATGGATTCCCAAACCCTACAAATTAAGCTACTCAAACATAAAATAAATAATTAAAGCTAAATCTAATAAAGAAAGCATAATTAAAATGAAGAAATAAAATTACCTTAATAAATAAAATTAATAAGCTCAAGAACAATCCATGGAGAATCCATAGAGTTGCCCATGAGAAAACTAGGGCTAAGAAAACGAATGTAAAATAAAAAGTATAAAATGTCATAAGGGAATATAATAATCCCTTGAAGTATTTATATTATCCTAAAACTAATCAAAAGTTAAGTAAATAAATTAAAAGATAAGAAATTAAAAATAACAAATGTTGTTCAGTGATTGGACAATTAAAGGAGTCGTAGTCGATCAAGGATTGTTGCAAATCTTGCGATGACGAAAAACAAGACTCAGAGTTGATCTGCTGCTGCTGGGCGCGGAAACCAGCAGCCGCTGGGTATCCATCGGGCCAAACAGAAGCTGCTCGTGGCCTAGGAGTGTCGAGCTTCGGGCGTTGGTGGTCTGCTGGTTCTCAAGGTCGTGTTTCAAGGGCTATATCTCACGTTTTAGGAAGTGTATAGGAATGTGTGACCTATCTTTGGAAATCACTTCAAGTCTAGTTTCCAACGCAATTTGAATCGCTCCAATCAGATATGTAGAACTCAAGTTATGACTAAAAGAGTGACCAAAGGTATGTTTTGCCACTTTGTAAAATATTGTTTTAATTCGTTTCTAACTCAAATTCAATTCTGAAAAGTGCATAACAACTAACCCTTGTGGATGCTATATTAATTCCTCATGTATAAAAAATCAACATCCACGAACGTGGGATCTTTGATTTATAAACTCAATTCATTGACTTCTATCCAAATATCATCCGAATCAACTCCACACACTACGAAAGCGTCCAAATGACTATGAAATCACCTGAAACATTAAAAAAACACAAACGGAGCGTAATAGAGTACAAAACAAACAACTTATATATTTACGACCTAAAAAGCGACAAAAAGACCTAAAAAGAAACTATAAACTTAACATAAACATGCCTACAAATCCTATATAAAAGTGATTCATCAAATTCCCCCAAGCTAAACCGTTGCTTGTCTCTAAGCAACACTAGACTCAAGACGGAGAAACAAGACAAATAAGACTTTAAGGGAACCAGAATAAGACCGACCTGACCCTCGAGTGAACAATCAAACCAAAGTTATTAAGTTCAAAATCTAGCTTAGTTTGGATACAAATAGAACCACTTAACATCATGATCCACAATTGAAACCAAACTTGGCCACAAACGATTTCCCAATCAAGCTAGTCTTCGCCGCACACCTTATAGAATATAAATATTTGATGCAACATAGGGTAATTTGATGATAGCAAGAGAAAATGTTCACTCAATCACAAAACAGACATGCCGATCAAAAGAACTTTATAAGCTTGTAATGGGGCTAAGATAAAGAGGTAGGATATTATTTTAGGAAAATGTGAGTAAAAGGCCAACTTGGGGAGCAAAAACATAAACGCGATCAAATAATGATCTAACTCTGATTGACATCACCAACTTTCTCCAAAACATTATATCGAACCAAGATTGAATTTAATTATACATCGTTATGAATAAATTTTTCTTTCTTTTTCCTTTTTCGTTGTCTTTTTCTTTCAATTCTTTGGCATTTTCACTACAGTACACATAAAAAGCTTTTTATTTATTTTTTTCCTTTTTTTTTTTTTTCTGCACATCTTCAAGTAACACTTCTTAACTATAAATAAATACAATTTTTTTTTCAATCTTTATTCCACCATGCATGTTTTGCATAAATTAAAGCTTAACACTCAAACAACGACACCACATTAAAAAGCTCCCCAAGATAGCTAGACTTGGGAATAGTAACCAATGGGGCTAAGAGGCTTGTAATGTAGCTATATGTTAATGAATGGGCAAGGCAACAACACGGGTGAGCAAAAAGGGAACAAATGTATTTAAATATCATCTGAAGGCTACCTAAAGAACATGGCCTTTATCATATGCGACATGCGTGAATCGTAATCAAATTACTAATAAATCTCAAGCCAAAGTCATTGAAATATCAAATTGCATCATTCACACAAACACAAAGTAAGGTCACCTAGCAAGAGAATTGGCTAACTATACTTGATACGGGACAACCAATCTTCCACAAACCATTTAATTGATTTACAAAATGTCAAGCAGTTAGCAATGTATAGCACAGACCAACTGAATTTTAGAATTATAACTAACATTACATGAAAAAAACCTTTTTGTAGCGATTATTTTAACCTTTAGTATCGATTGTAATTGCAACAAAAAGCTTTCCCAACAAATATTCATTCGATACAATATTTCTCGTTGCCTTAACCTTTAGTAATGGTTTTTAATATAGCTAGGGTTGGCCTCAATAATCAATACGAAAAACTACATCCAATCATGGTGATTATTGTAGTGATTATAATCGCTATAAATGTTGAACTATTTTCTTCCAGAAAAAATAAATTATACATATGATCTTTACAAGATTCGAACATGCAACCTCAAACTCTTATATTAAATGTTTCACCAATAAACTATGACATATTTTATGTATTGTTTGTCAAACAATATTTATATATCTAGCGTAGAAAAGGTTTTTCGTATCGATTTTTGGGATTTAGTGGCAATTGTAAATGATATGACTTCTCATAATTTTATAAATGTGCAAAAATAGTGTGGATACGTATTATTATGTTTTCCATATCCATTTTATATGGGAAAATCATGGCAATTGTAAAATGATACAATTTCCTTAATTATTTCAAAAACATACCTACATATTGTAGTAGAGTGAATGTACAATTGCTACAAAATAATCGCTACAAAAGGAAAATTTTCTTGTAGTAGATCAAAATAAGCTCAAGAGAGTCAAACGAAATCCGCACACGGTTCGAAGTCAAAAAATAAAAAATAGACACAAGTATGCACTATCAAAACAACTAAAAAAAAAAAAAACTAGAGAGCAGTACATTGTTTTTCGTTATATGTAAACTCCCACTCCTAATGAATGGTTCAAACCATACAACACCTACAAAGAAAAAGAACTAAACTAAACATAACTAACATGCACAAAGTGATGATGACAATCTCCTCCCACAAGCTAAACATCACATTGTCCTCAATGTGAATAAAGAGGAACTAAAGCATAAATAAGGGAGAGGTACAACTCACAAAGGGGTGGGTAAGCGAAGGGAGCGTCAAAAGGTATAGACACCTCCACCACGATTGGTTTTTGTAATACGGTAGCCGACGTAACCAAGAAACTTAGCTATGTTTGTTCCTAGCAAAAGACGTCATCACTAGAACACACATTAGTTTTGTTAGTTAAATACTTAAAAAAATAATAAAATAGGAAAAAAGAAACAAAAATAAAATTGGGTTTCCTCCCGATTAGCGCTGGTTTTTAAGGTCTTGCACGACCCTACTCAAATCGTCAATCGGAAGAATCCAATGCCTTGAGTAACGTATCATACGTGAAAGGAATGGTGTCCTTTGAGCAAGTGTACTATTCCGTTAGTGGGTTCGGAATTATTAGAAATCTAATATATTCAGTAAGGTCAAGTGATCGGAATGCCTGGGTAGAGGCCGCTTCAAATCGGTAATATTAATGCATAATTAATATTACATTTTAATCTTGACTGAACCCTTTGGGTCACACCCAAGCAACTAACGAACCGAAGCGACGAATTAATTCGGAAGGAACAAATAAGTCGACCGAGTAATTAATATTTAGACGTCAGGAATTCGAGCTTAGAGCGTCGAAACCGAATGTCGGAAGTCGAGTTGAAAAATAGTAAAAGACAAGACGTGAAAATAATAATAAACCAACAAAGACCAAAATACCCCTAGCATCATAATGCCCCAAGCAAACCGAGTGCTAGGGGCGTATGACCTAGCATGGTGGCTAGCATGCGCACCAATACTAGCATCGTAAGGCTAGGCGCGCCAGCTGCAGCAGCTAGCCGCAGCATGGCTGGGCCAATGCGTGCTGCCTAGCAATGCTGGGCCAAGGCGCAAGGCCAGCAGCAGCTCTCAGCAGCAGCCCACATCCTTGGTACGTGGCTCGCTGGCTGAGAGCGCTAACAGCCCGCACAAGCATGCTGGGCTTACTGGCTGGCAGCGCTAGCAGCCCGTACGCATGTGCTGGGCTTGTTGGGCGAGGTAGCCACGGACAAGGCAGCCCACTTTGGTTGCCTTGATGCCCAAGGGTGGGTGCCATGTGGCGCATGGTGAGAGGTGTGTGAAGTGTTGTGTTGGCCGATTTTGGTAGAGGGAGTGGGGAGCAAGTTTGGTCCCCTCTCCTCCAAATGGTCCTCACTTAACCTCTCACATGAGCTTGCCACTTGTTTATTTATTACTAGTTTTATTATTAATTTTATTTTAGCTTGAAAATAAAATGGGAAAATCAAATACTCCCACATTGATGGGAGAGCTTTTTACTCTCTAGCTCTTCCCTACAAATACCCAACTTGGGGCATTGGGAAGAGCACTTGAGTAAGAGTTGAAAAAGGCATCACCATTGTGAAAACCTTTGAACTCATTAATTACTCGGGTTTTTGTCGGGCCTTGTTAACCACAAGGCATTGGACCGTTTTCTATGGTCGAGTTGTGGGGGGACTATCGTTGGAGGCCGTCGTAATTTCGAGGCTTGCTTTTGAAGTAAGAACCCCTTTTGGTCGGGCGAAGCACGCTCCAAAGGTAATCGTTTTATCTTAATCTTGTGATTAATTTAATTATGTTTATGACTTTATTTATTGCGAGTGCGGTCTTGTTTTTGTGTTTGTTTCCGCGGTGAATCGGACTAACCAAACCCCAACAGCGGTATCGGAAGCTCGCTCGTTTTTTTTTTTAAATCATAATATTTTTCAAGGTGTTTTTATGGCTTAATTTTTCTGGTGATAAGTTGCTAATTAGATTAGTAGCTCGTTTTATCTATTTTAACCTCGTATTAGAGCTGTCTTTATCTCCTGAACCCATATTTTGACCCAAAAATAGCGAATTTTGGGTGGAAAAGGCATTCGGCAAATGATTTTACCCTTTCAAGACTCGGTTTTTAGCCAAAAAAGGACCAAAAATGCACTTTTTAATGGATTTTTCGTTTTGATGAAAATTTTTAAGTCTTTCTAACCTTGACAATTCATTGCATATTTATGGTGGTTATGTATTTGGTTCTTTCCTTAATTTATATGCAATTTTAAACCTCTTTAGGCATAATTACTTGGTGGTAATTTATGTTTGAAAGCTTGGTTTTTTTTTCACATAATTGCAAATTAATTGCATTAAGTGTGAAATTGTTGTTCTTTTAGGCTTCTAAGTACTAAGGATTCAATCTTTAATTATGTTAAGTGATTGAAACTTTGAGTTACTAAATTCCATGTTTTTTGGTTAAACTTTGTTGATTTAATCATTTTAGTTGATTAGAATTATAAAGTCTAAAACTTGTGATAGAAATTTGTTTATCTTTATATTGGAAGATGTAATTTTTCAGGATTCACAAGTATTTAAGTTGGTGTTTTTATTGAACTTATGTTCATTTTTCCAACTCCCTTTTATTTTGTCAAAATCTTAAGATTAATTTAAATTGATTAAATTAATAATGAGAATTGCCCTAATTTATTTTGTTACTCCAACTTTAAACCAATTTCATTAAAGAATGGTTCTTGGAAATAATTTTGGTTAATTGCACTTGGACGAATTTATTTAAGTTGGACTTGTTATTAATTTTCATTTATCCTAAAAATTAATTCTAAAATTAATTTAGAATTGATTAATATTGTCACACACAAAATCGGAAATTTTTCTGAGGCATAAGCACACAAGTCGAGGCTTAAGAGCCCCGAGCTTGCTCTCGGTCAGCTGGGCTGCCCACGCAGCCCACATGAGGCTGTCGAGGCTGCAGGGCGCCTTGTGCGTCTGTGCGTAGTGTTGTGCGCATAGGCAGCCAGCCTATGCGTGCGTGCGTGTGTGCGAGGGAAGGCTGAGGCTGCTGCTCGCTGCTAGCATCGTGGCGCGCCAGCCAGCAACAAGCAGCAGCTGCATGGTGTTGCGGGCACTGTGCGTGCTGCTACGCTCGGCTGGTCGTAGCTGGTGCGAGCACAAGCAACCCATGTGCATGCTTGGTGTTGCAGGGAGTGCGATTGGATGTTCTACGTGCTTGTGGCACAATGTGCACAATCCCATAATTAGCACTTTAACCTCGGGTTTTAAGGCAATGCTATTTTAAGAGTTTATTAGTGTGTTGCATAATATGGGTAATATGCGTAGACGTTGCTTGCGTAGCAATGTGGTGCAATGAGTTCGTACAACATGGCTATCAAGGGACACATTATTGATGCGTGAAAGTTCGCTGATGTGGGCGGTGTATCGCTTAGAGACATCGGGCCCACTCCTACGTTCATTGACCATCAAACGACTGTGCGGGGTGTGAGCACTCCAAGTCTTAGTGCTAGGCACTTAGACATTTTGGACTACGTAATTTTTTTTTTTTTTTTTTTTGCTTAAATTGTTGTTTTAATTATTTTAATTATTTTGTTTATTTAATTAAAATTTTGGAGGCTAGCCCTCGGTTTTTTGAGCGACATTTGCAAAATTTAATTTTGGCAAACATTTGGGTTTACCAACTTAATTAATTGGATTAATTAAGTTGGATGCGGAATTTAGTGGGAGCTTCATTTATTATTTTCATAACCGGTTAAATTAACATTGACTAGTTTTAATTAGGCATTTTAATTGAATTAACCACCTAGACTAGTTACTAGTTCTCGCGTGTTTATGCATTGTTACTTGTTTATCGTTGTAAAATGCATGGGCCATTCACAGATAGTAACTGGATGAATAGAATGTATATACTCTCACAGGTTTTATGAAATGACAACTAGTAGGGCCCGATTAGGATAGAAAATACGGATTGTGATCCGTGATGTATTTTTGTAAATCTAAATATAGTCTGCAAACCGTTGAGTATTTTTGTACCTTAATATTTAGATTATTCCTAATTGTAGATACTAGTAGTTGCATTTATTTTGGTCAAGTCTTGGAAGACGAAGCCATGAAGTTGCAAATGAAGACCTTTTGAAGATTTTAAGATCTCAAAGGGTCATGCTAGTTGCCAAATGCATCTCTATTTATGTTTTTCGATATATATATGTTTATGTATATGAATTATATATTAGATGCATGTTCAGGATTTCGAATGTTGTGATGATTAATTAAGTTCACTTAAATCAACCAACATAGAAACCTTAGGTCCCTAAATATTGAGTAAAACTTGTTATTCCAAAACAACACTTACCAACCGAATGAGGGTAGTGGTGGGCTACGCCAAAGCGAGGCATCACTACTTCTCCAAGGAACGTATGGCATACCGGGTATGCAAGTTGGTTTTGGTTGTATTCAACAATATGAGTGATGGAGTCCTAACATGTCGTGGCAAAGTGGCTTGGAGCCATTAGCAAAGCGTTGCTTACCGTAGGAGATTAAGTGTTAAGACAAGTCAAAGCATGCTTAACCACTCTTTATTTCTTTGGATCTTGGAATCGACTTATTCTCACCCAAAATGGGGACAACTTTTAAATGTGTGAATAAGACGTTTTAAATAAGTTTGATTAAAATGCATGAATTCTATCTTATTTAAGTATTATGAATGGTTTTTCATTTCAAATTCTTTTAGCTATAGAATCATGTCTTCAACTAATGACAATAACCTTATGCTCCCGGAATTGCCTGAAAAGTTTCCAATTTCTCTGAACTTGGTAAACTTTAAGGAATGGGAAGATGAACTCCGAAAGACCCTCAGAAATTGCTACTTATAGCACATTCTGGACACTCAAATCCCGAGTTTCTACTCAAAGGGGATTATGAGTGATGAGGCACATGAGGAATGGAGTGTAGATTGCAAAAGAGTTTCCAGACTCATAGAAAACCCCATCCCAGTACAATGGAAGGGGAAGTTCTCCAACTATTTTCGGGACATGATGCTCAAAGCTCTTAAGGATGTAGTCAATTTGAGGGTCACCAAGAGAACTGGAGGCAACTATGATGGACTTGTGGAATATGTGACTAGGTCACTCTCGAACATGAGGATCAAGCCACCTCAAGATGGGTGTCTCACAAAAGAGAGACAAGAAGTATGGGCTAAGATCTATAGTGCAAGACTTAGACCCGGGATGCCACTTCAAGCTCATGTTCTCAACATGACAAGGCTATTCACCCATCTGGAGCTAATTGGCAAACCAGTGGACGATGAGCAAGCGGCTCACATGCTACTAAGCTCACTCCACTCCAGGGTATGTTGCATTAAAGATGCGACTCACGGCCAAACAGAACAAACTGTCCTTGATGGAATTTGTCCAAGAACTCCAACAAACCTATTCTTCCAAGAAGGCTTAGGTTGCTCTGAGACTAAAGAAGAAGGAGTTCAAGAACAAAGCTAAGATGCACTGCTTCTATTGTAGTAAACCCGGACACTACAAAAGAGAATGTATCATGTATCTAGAAGATGAGGCGAAAAGAAAAGTGACCTCAACATCAAGTATCATCTTTACACTTGAAAATAAGCAATTTGTGAGGTATTGGATACCGGAAAATTAGCTCACTATATGCTCCTATTTCAGGAACAAAGTGAGCAGTGCTTTTCAAGTGGATATGAGTACACAAGTGGAAAATGAAGATAATATTTCCAAAGAAGGCTTGTAATCTCATATTTTTGTCTAGATTTAAAACCATCTTAGTTTTATCTACCATATTTTGATCTTTTGGCGTTAGACGTCATTTTTAATTTGTTCACAAAACTATTCTTGTTTATATGTATGGAATGACACATTTGTGTGGTTAGACAAAATTGTTTATAATGATACCAAAAGGGCTAAGACCATGGAGTCAAATCAGACTTATGATATGTGTATTTTATATAATATTTTACCCCCGTCCCTTGGTCATAATTGGTAGTGTGTTTTGGCTCTTTAGAGCCACTTTTGTTACTAATTAGTGTTTTCTAGTGTTTTTGTCGTTTTGATTGAGTTTTGTAGGAAATTGCACTTTTGGAGAATTTTCCTGGGTTCTCACGGATTAACTGCAGAAATTGGAGGAGCACGACCATCTTTGAAGCCCAAGGCCGGTTAAAGTCATCAAGCCGGTGATTAAGGGCTCGATAATCGGGATACCGAGGTAATTATACCGAATGATCAAGACCCTAAGTGGATATCCAGATTGGGCCGAAGAACTAAGCCCAATCAAAGTTCCAAGCCTCGATGTGAAGCAAGGGCCCGATCGGGCAAGCTTAACTTGATCTGGCGTGGCGCGAGAGTTGTGCTGGTACGTGGTTAAAGGCGCGCCCGATCGGGTGAGCTGCCAGCTCGATCGGGCGCGGCTGTTTAGAAGAGTACGCGGAGAAAAAGGCGCGCTCGATCAGACGGCCTTTAGCCCGATCGGGTGCGTGTTATTTTATGGAGTTAATTTTTGACGATTAAGTTTGTTTTAGTTTAGGATTCTTGCTTGGTATAAATACTTTTCCGTTAAGAAAGTTTAGGACCTTCGTTTTACTCTTTCTTAATTCTTTCTTAGATTTTCTCTCTCTACTTAGCTTTTAGATTAGTTTCTTTCTCTTATACTTTGTTCTTAACTTTATTCTTAATTCCATATTTCTTTGGTAACAATTTCTCTTCCCTTAATCTTAGTTATTTATTTTATTCCTTTAATCATGTTTTGTTTTATTACTTTGATTTGATAAGATTTAATTATGTGTGAGTAGTTTTATTTCTAGGGTTTATGGGGATCCATAAATAATATGAAGGGGTAACTTATTGTTGTTAATTTTCAATGCTAGATTAATTTCCTATTGATTGATTTAATGCTCTGTAACTAGATTTGCGCAGATCTTTTATGCATGAGTTTGACAATATTGATTCGAGATTCGAGAGATGAGAATTGATGTTTAGGTCTAGTTTCAATAGGTAGGTTAATTTATAAATGGTTAAGTCGAGATTCTAGAGATGATATTTAATACCGGTAAATTAATTGTGTGATTGTAATGCGTAGCGAAAGCCCTTTATAAACTGATTAATTTATGCATTGATAATTGATTATTATGTTTTACCCTGGAATATTATTTATTGGTGAACCTATGCCCTAGGCCTTTTAATTCATTGTTTTCTCCTTATTCTTAATCTTCGTAGTTTAGTTCCTTTAATTATAATATTTTGGTTACTTCATAATCTAGATTATATTACTTAATAAGGATTAAAAAGACTTGTTTCCCTATGGATTCAACCCTACTTCCCTATCTATTATTAGTTAGTGGTTTTAGGAATTACTTTTGATTAGGTGACACGACTTTAGCCTGTCAAAATTTGGCGCCGTTGCCGGGGAAACGGTTTTATTTTTATTTCTGATTATTATTGTAGTCTAGGTTATTTCCTTTTTTTTGTCTCAGAGAACGTTAGTTCTTTGAGGCAAGTCTCATATTTGCTTTTAGTCTTTTTTTGTTTATGCCCAAGTGTTCTAGATCAGGTTACATCCCTTTCGATCATGAGATTGAACGATCCTTCCATAGACAGAAGAATCTTCACAAGCAAATTCTGGCCAATTCTGGTTATAATAATAATCACCGAGATCCTCCAACTGATTCTAGCGATTCAGAGGTATCATCAGATTAAGAATCAGAGATGACAGCTCCAAAGAAGCTTAGTGATTACTCACAACCAAAGCTTACAGATTTTCCACACCTTACTCCCACTCTAGCTCTTGATGGGGTACAATTAGAGATTAAACCCCAATTTATAACGATGATAGAAAGGAAGGAATTTAGTGGAGCTAAGGGTGAAGATCCAAATCTTCATATTGCAGACTATTGTCAGAACTGTAATACCATCAGGCAAGCTGGAGTCACACAAGACCAAATCATGGAGATTCTCTTTCCTTTCTTATTAACTGGAAAAGCCGAATTATGGTTTAATGGTTTAAATAGAACTGCACTTGGTATAACTGACTGGGAAACTCTTGTTTTGAATTTTTATAACAAATATTATCCTGCAGAGAGAACAACTGTACTACGGAGTGCAATTCAAAACTTTGCCCAAGAAGCCGATGAAACTTTATATGAGGCTTGGGAGAGGTTCAAGAACCTACAAAGAGAATTCCCCCACCATAATTTGGCACAATGGTAGTTAATCCAAGCCTTTTACAATGGCATTGGAAATTCATCTAGAATAATCTTAGATTCTGCAGCTAGTGGGAGGTTTATGAATCTTAATGTTGATGATGCAGGTCAAGTTATCGAAGATATGGCGATACATAATTCCCAATATGGGAATCCTATAGGCTTTGCTAACAAGGGGAAGCATAGTGTTGACTCTGTATCCTTTTTGCAAACTCAATTAACCTCTATATGCCTCAAATTAGATAATCTTAGCACCGCTAATGTAGCTAATGTTTCTACAATTAATAATAATGCTAATGAGGCTTTCTGTGAAAATTGTGGAATTCTAGGTCATTGGGAACAAGATTGCAGGAGTTCCGTGGAGCAAGTTAATGCCTTTCAAGCTTCACTACTACAAAATTGCTCAAACAGACCGTAAATAAGAGGACGTTTAAGTAGATAACGAGTCTCTTTGTTTCAAGATACCCAATATTACAAATAAGTGGTCTCTCTTGGATTTTTTAATTTTTATTTTAAAAAGGAGAGACCTGTTTTAATACATGACAGGTCTCTCTTGAATTTTTTTTTATTTTAAATTTTAAAAGGAGAGACCTGTGTTAGTGTATAGGCAGTCTCACTAATTTACAAATATTAAAAAAAAAAAAATTGAAACCCTTGTAATTCATGAATTTCTTCATCCCGTCGCTTCATATCCTTCTATGAGTTCTCTAGCTCCATCCTTTCTCTCTCCAAAATTTGTTTAAACAAACCCATTAAATGAATTAACCACCACCATCATTACCGGCCACTACCATCACCACCATCACTACCACCACCACAATCTACCTCCTCCTAATTTTAGGCATTTTTTTGGCAATTGACCAAACTTCCCATTAACTCTTTCAATTTCCCTCTCTTTCTTCACTCTCTCTCTTCCCAAAACCCAAAAACCCTTCCTCTCTCTCTTCACTAACGCTCTCACTACGACTGTACTACTTCTAGTCTTCCTCCAAAATCTTTTCAACTGCTCCCCAAATGCTCGTAAGTTTTACCCAATTTCTTCCATTTTTGTTGCGCCGATTCTCCGACATTTGAGTTTAATTTCTGGGGTTTTATTGTTTCAATTGCTTGCATGCTCTAAAAAAACTTTAATTTTTGAGAAAGTTTCTTCATTTTCTGTTCTAATTTTACGGTAATTGTTTGACTTTTCTGTTAAATTATTTTGGTAATTTTTGCAGGTTTTCTCTGAGCTTTGAAATTCCCAAATTGAAAATTTACGAGGGAAAAAAAAGGTATCTTTTTTCGTTATTTTAATCTCATATTTTCCAGTTTATTGAGTTTAGAAATATCCCCTTTGAATTTCAGCAATTTCTGGGTTATGGGTTTATGTTTACAGATGTAGTACATTTTGGTGTGGTGATTTTTTTGTTCATCATCAGGGCAACATAAATTGATTCTTAAGTGAGTTAATCTTTTACTCACTAGTTAAGTTTTCCAAATAATCTCAATTACTACATTTTGATTTATTAGTACTATAATTGATTTATTAATTTTGTGGTTTTTGCTTTTACAGATATGTTGTTTTCACAAGGAAGAAGTTGGAGTACTTCAACTACATTTTGTGTTGATGCAGTTCTATTTGTACTGCAGATTAGAATAATTTATATACGATCTACATTTTTTATTGTAGAATTCAAAATTATTTTGTACTTTGATACGTGTAATTTTATACGAATTCATTAAAAAATATAGCATATATTGTAATTTTAATTAACAAAATCAAATTAAATATGTTTTTTTTTTTATTTAAAATGAGACCAAAGAGACCCGTTAAGCCTAAAAAGCGGTCTCAATTTTCTAAAAAAAAGACTGCCTAATTAAGATAGGCGGTCTTAGTTTTCTATAAAGAGAGACCGCTTTTCTTATAAAGGCAGTCTCAACTTTCTCAATATTGAGACCGCTTATCTTTAAGAGGCGGTCTTAGCGTTCCCATTCTAGAGACTGCCTCTAACAAAGCAGTCTCTTTGCCAAAGAGACCGCTGCGCTAGAGACCGCCTCTAAGGCAGTCTCTTTGGCTAATTTGAACGGGTCTCTTTGGCCAATTTTGTAGTAGTGCTTATAGGCAGAATAACCTATACTCCAACACCTACAATCCTGGGTACCGGAATCATCCGTACCTTTCCTACTGGAGTACTAATGTTCAAAATCCACCATCACCACAAGAACCACAGGCGCCATAACAACAACATCAGAAATATTACCACCCCAATGCTGGCAAGAAGAACCAACCACAACAACCCTCCTCATCTTCCGACCCTGCTATGGTAGAAATTAGAGCGATTCTGGTTAATATGCAGAAGCACATGGAGAGTAGAGATGCCCAAATTGATTCAATCCTAGCACACAATAAAATTGTAGATAATCAAATTGCGCAACTTTCCGCTACTCTATAAGCCCGTCAACAGGGAGCTCTGCCGGCACAGCCAACCAGGCCTACGGATCAAGCCTATGCAATTACCCTAAGGAGTGGATCAAACTATGAAGGGCCCCCTATGCCCAGAGACGATGAATCTGTTTTAATAAATAATGCTAATCTTGATTTCGTTAAAACCAGACAATGTAGCTAATAGCCCCATAAGGCTAAAGATTAGTACTAATATATCTAATTCTACATTGCAGGGTACAACTCCAGGAAAGGTGGCCACTCCAGATAAGAGCAATAATGCTCCAAAGCCAATTATCAAATTTCTATCCCTTTTCATATTGGCAATCTAATGATTGATAATGCATTGTGTGATTTGGGTGCTAGAGTTAGTGTTATGCCATTATCTCGGTGTTCCAAGTTAAATATGGGTAAATTAAAAGCTACTAATATTACTCTACAAATGGCCGACCGTTCTTTCAAATACCCCTTAGGTGTTTTAGAGGATATTCCCGTTAGAGTAGGTAAATTTTATATACTTGTTGATTTTGTTGTTCTTGATATGGCTGAGGATATGCAAACCCCAATGATTTTGGGTAGACCATTCCTTAACACTGCAGGAGTAGTTATAGATGTGAGAAGTGGCAAATTAACACTCAGTAGGGGACGATAAAGTTATTTTTAATCTTAATAATACCCCCAAATGCCCCATGACAGAGGAGAAGTGCTTTAGTGTTAATGTGGTACATAATTATTCTAACAAGCCCCAAGATCTTGTAAAAGATCCCTTGGAAGCAATATCTTGTGTTTCATCCTTTTCAGATGAGATAGACAAATGGCAGAAGGAAGTTGATGCGATAGAAAGAGCCCTCTACACTGTCAGTCTTGGCTTTGAGGATGAAAGGGTGGAATCAATCAAGCAAGTTGTGGAAATTGAGCCTACGGTGAGAGTTCCGCCAGATCAAGTTGCAAGTACCACATGCAGTGACAATTTAAAGCAACCCACGATCAAAGAGGGATCTTTAGTGCATAACATTGAAGAGCCCCAATCCATGTCAAGGAGGATCCACCAGATAAGGTGAATTGGCGTCCCACAGGGTATGTCGGGAAACCGTGTCGTAGCCTAAACACCGCTTGACCGGGTGAGAAACCATCCGACCAAGCGTTAGGTTAAGGGTCCTAGTTCTTGTACTTGGTAAGAAGGTCGTACGGCACCAAGATAAACCAGCGCTTGCGGGAGGCAACCCGTATTTCTTGCCTTCAAGACTAGTTTTTCTTTTATTTTACTTTATTTTTATTTTTTATTTTTTTTAGAGGAGAGGAGAGTGCAATTTTACTATTTGCAAGTGTTTTTGTACAGGTATAGATTTGACAGGTACGAAGACTGAAGAAAAGAAGTTGAAAAAGAAGAGATCCGGTTTGGGCACGGGCCCGATCGGGCGCGCAAGTGAAGAAAATTCGAGCTTTATTTTCGCCCGATCGGGCGAATCTTACCCGATCGGGCGCGCAAGTGATGTTGGAAATCAAGCTATTTTCGCCCGATTAGGCATAATTTTTGGGAAATCGAGTAAGGAGAAAAGATATGTCGGGCGAACCTCGCCCGATCGGGCGAGTAAAGGGCGAAAATTACCTTCGCATTCGCGCCCGATCGGGCAAAGCTTGCCCGATCAGGCGCGCAATTAAGTTTTCAGAGAAATATATTTTCGCCCGATCGGACACGCAGCTTTTTAGCTGTCCTATTACATTCTTTCCTTCCTCTTCTTTTCTCACTTTTTTCCTTATTTCATCTTCTTCTTCATCACTTTCTCTCTCTAAAACCTCCATTTTCATACCTTCAACCTCTACTTCCTTTCATGATTTTCTTTAATTCTTCCATCAAAAGTCAAAATTTTTTACAAATTCTTAATCCTCTCATTTTTCCCTTTGATCTACACTAAATTTCTACCACTTTCTCTCAAATTTCTATCAAAACCCTAAGAGAGAGAAAGCTTCAAATTCCACCATTTCTCACAAAAATGGCATCCAAAATATCTAGGACCGTAAGGGGTGAAAGCTCAAGGCAACAACAACCACCATTGGTTGACCCGCAACTGTAAATTCTGGGATGGAGCGAGGTGGTGATAACCTCACAAGAACAACGGCAAAGGATGCTCAACCTCATCTCGAGGCAGGTAATTCCTACACGCTTTGTTCATCATTCTACGTTTTTTAGATTAGGAATCGATAAACCAGTAGAAAAATTGTGTAAGGGTATTGGAATGAGTGGCTTATTTCAATTGCATTATGATACTTAAATTATGGCTATTTAACTTTGGAATTTATTTCTAGTTTTAATGTGATAAAATCTAATGCTTTGATTACTCATGTTCAATTCCGTTTGCTTAATAATGATGTGAGATTGACTTTGAAAGAATTTGGTAAATTATTTGAGTTGAAATCGGATAGACCTACTGAACCGTCCCAAGACAAATTGTCGCTGTCTATCAATCCCTCACGGGGGATGTTAATATAAACCTCCAACATGCCAAGGGCACCTGGATGCAACATCCTGTGCCAAAATTTTGGCAACGGTTTGTTGGCCTCACTATCTTTGTGAGGCATGAACCCGCCAATGTAAGGAGGGATGAACTAGAGTTGTTAGGGTCTTACATGATCCCTAGGGGTGACAAAATAAACAAACCTCATAGGATATCCCAACACTTCCAACGGGCGGCCAACGCGACCGAGAGTGGTAGGTCTAGGTCCCCTATATATTTTGGCGGTTTAGTCACCCACATAGCGGTCAAACACCTTAACTTTGTTCCTAACAACTTTAGGAAGGTAGTAGGCCCAACTCTTATGGACTTACCCTACTTAGGTAGCCTTAACTGGATCAACGTCATAGGGGGTGAAAATTGGTGGGTAATCCAAAGGGAGTCGGGTAGAAGGGACAATGCCTTTACGTTGCCTAACCCTGTTTTGTCTAAGTTTGAGAAGGGTCAACCTTCTTACACCTTTGTTTTAGGTAACCAAGGTGAGGCTCAACCGGCTCACCAAGCACCGCCTTCACCACAACCTCAATTTCGCCCTTAACCACCATCCCATCCCTACACTTATGACATCCCCACTTCTTCCACGAACTATACCATCGACCCAAACGTCCCTTATAACTTCTCGGTTTTTAGGAGCCAACTAGATAGGATTGAGAAGGGGCAAGGGAGAGTGGAGAGTATGGTGCGAAACCTAGATACTAAAGTAGGGTCCCTAGATAGTAGGGTGGGGCATGTGGAGAGAAACCTTGGGAGGGGTTTATACCCCATGTATGATGACTATGCACGTCGGGGGGCTATTCCCCCCGTTTCACTTGTTCCCGATTGGTTTCAATATCCTCAAGGAGTATATTCGAACCCAAGTGCCTTTGCTACCTATGTTGACTACTCTTCGGTCCATGTTTTTGGGACCGATGCTCCTTTTGGTGGGCATGGGGGAATGTTGACCCTAACTATTTTGCAGGTGGTTTGGGTTACGGAGGTGGTGGTTCCAGCCATGGAGGAGCCGGTTCTATACATAGGGGAGGCTATTCGAGGATAGATGAAGATGAGGAGTAGTTACTCTAGCTACAATCTCAAGTCAATGAGGGAATTGCTTGATTTGGCTTGGGGGAGATGATCTTGTTTTTAGTAATTCTCTTCCTCTTCTTTATTTATTGCTTTTCTAATATAGATTTTATTGCTTTCTAGTGTAATTTTTATTGCTTTCCTTTATGAAAAAAAAATAAAAAAATTCCAAAAATACGTTCCAATGAATTTTAAATAATGCTTCCCTATGCCCCTTACTTGAGAAAATTTGTTTTAATTCTTGGTATATGATGATAAGCATTGTGGATTAGTTGATCATGATTTGAAATTTTATTGCTTAGATGCCTTAACATGAGTCAATTTTGCCCAACTACTTGTGAATATAGTGCTTGACTAGTTGATTTGGTTAGGAATGTGTGTTAGTTCCTGGTATGTCAATGAATTTGAGTATTGATTTGCAACTATAAGTAGTTTTTGTATGACTCATTATTATGCGCATTGAGGAGGATGAAGGCATTTGTTATTTTAGGTAGCTGTAGACACCCATTTGTGTCTCCCCAAAACCAAACCCAGTGATGAGTACCTTTCACGTCGAATTATAATCGAATGAAGTGAAAATGTTGAAAGTTTAGTGTTGCGGATAGTTTTAATTTCTTTTCTTTTCTCTCTGTTTTTGAAAACCTATTTTAAGAAACCAGCCAATCCAGTTTGGTTGGTCCATTATATGGGTCCAATATTAGTGTAGTTGGATGGGGCTTGAAAAGAGCTTTCCAACGATATATTATAAGCCCAATTCCGATGAATATTGAGGAAGTTATGGCAAAATTACTGAACTGGGCCCGGTTTGAGCCTTATATGCGGCCCAATGATCTAGAGGAGGGCCTAATATAGATTTATCATTCTTAATGCAATTAGGAATGGTTTTAGTCTTCTAGATTCTTCTAGAAGGTTCTTTTCATTCCTAATTCAATTAGCATTGATAAATTGACTTTTGTTGACTTTTTAGAGTTTTAATCAGAATCAAAGAACATTTTTGAGGAAAATGCGATTTTATCCTCCTGTACAGCAATTTCTATCTAATTTTAAGAAAACGCGTTGATTTCTTAGTCAGCGCCAAACGCCAGATGTAGCGCTTGGCGCCTGGCGCTAAGGTCATCGTTTGGCGCTAATCTGGCTTTTTGTGTCATAACTCTGTTTTTGATGTTTTATCTTTTTGGCTGATTTTCTCTATAAATAACGTGCTAAAAACTTCGTTTTCATTGAACAACTCTCATCGAGATCTTCTTGATTACTCTTTCTTTCTCTCTCTCTCTCTCTCTCTCTCTCTCTCTCTCTCTTTCTCTCTCTCTCTCTCTCTCTCTCTCTCTTTTCTAAACTGACCTTTTCTCAAATATAAAAATTCCGCATTCGCAAGACTTAGATACACCTAGCCACATTCGAAGTTGCCTTCGCTCTAGACGTGAAATGTTTAATTTCTGAGGGTTTGGTCCCAAATCTCTCTTTCCATTATTTAATTTAATTGTTTGTTTATAATTTCCCTTGAAGTTACTAACGTGTGTATTTTGTTATTAGAAAGAGGTACAAGGCATCCAAGTAAGTACTTTAATGGTTTTTAATGATGTTATGATATAGAGTTCATGCTTATGTTGTTATTATGATATTCCTAGTATCATGTCTAGGGTAACTTTAATATTAAGTATGATTAAAAGTATGATGCCTTTTATGTTCTTCCTAATATTTATGATTGTTAGTATCATGTTAGGGTTAAATATTTGATTTTTATTGCTTAGTGACATGCTAGGGTTTGTTATTAATCTTGTTAGTATCATGCTAGGGGTTGTTATTAATCTTGTTAGTATCATGCCTAGGATCTTGCTATTATTATTATGCTTTAACATGAACATGTTTATTTCTATGATTATGATTATTTATGATGATTATGATTATTATTATAATTGTTATTATTTATGATTATGTTGCTTTATATTTTATTGTTATTGCTTGATCACACCTTTTTATGCATGTTTAAAGGGAATTAGTATTTGTAATCACGCTTAATGAGATAATTAATAATCTTGTTTAGGGTTAATTTTGATTATAATTCAAGTGATCGCCAATAATAGCTTATTTGTGCATTAATATTCAACCAACATAGATAAACAGGTTTACAAGTTCCTAAAAAAACTTGTTGGCGACTCTTTTGCTCTACCTTCTTTCCCTTTAGACGCCACCGTACTTTAGTGTATGATCACAGTGGGGTTCAAGCTAGGGGATTAACGCTTGAAATATTCCTTACAGTTTTTGGTGACTCCACTGGGGAGGCTTTCTATTTTAATTCCTAAAATTTATTTTGGCAATGATTTAGAATGACTGGATGAGACTCGAAACGTTCTAAGTATTTCACGTGCGTAATTTTGATTAACATTATTGTCATATGAATAAAAAAGATCTCATTGGAAAGACCATCCGTAATAAGTTAAAACATAGGATTTTACACGTAGGAAATTTGAGCAATATCTTTCACAAGTAGGACCGAAATAACACTGCGCGAAACTTGAAAATTTTATCGAGCACCGAAAGCTGCTGAGGCATGTAGGAATTAGCGTCAGAGAACAGAATATTAGCGCCAGACTTTTAACTATAGCGCCAAACGACAGTTCTGCCGCCAGGCGCTACAGCTAAAATCTGGCCCCAATCTCTGTTTGCTGGCGCCAAATTCTTCTAATACCGAGTCAGAAATATGCGTTTTGATTTCGACCAGTTTTTCGCATTGTTTTCTTGATCCTACTTCCTGATTGAGTTTTTCTCACTTTTCTGAAACCCATATGTGTTCTACACATGGACATAACCCTTTGGGAATTCATGTTCCATCTACCTGATTGAACGCTCTGAGCAACAAAGGGTACATCCGAGAATGTTGAATTCACCAAACCATGGAAGTGAGTTTTTTTTCTAAAACTCACGATGTCCCATCCACACGCGCCAACCCTTCACGGTTAGACTTCCACGCGGTGCATCTGGAAAATTAACCATGGACCCTCTATTGACTAAACCATATCCCGAACCTTAGAGAACTAGAGCCGTGGTTAGGTTGCAAACTCATTTTATCATATTGTGCCTACTTGACTAATTGTGCATTATTTGTTGTGCATATGCTATGTTTTCTTAACCGTTTGCTTGACTTGTGTTAAGATTAAATAAATTAATGACTTAAAAGAACTTTGCCTAATTAATTAATTAATTAATTAATTTGAGTCAATAAAGTCTAATATTTTAACCAGAATTGACCTAATACGACTTTAGGCATACCCTTATTAATTAATAACACCGAAAACAGTCCCAGATTGAAGCTTCAACAATGGCGCCAAAGTCTGAAATGTAGCGCCACTCTGTGGAATGTGGCGCCTGGCGACAACTCTGTCGTCTGACGCTACACTACAAAGAGAGGCGCCAGTCCTGTCATTTTGACGACAATTCGGATTATTGATTGAGTCATCACCTACTGTCTAATTAACTAGTTTGCTAATTAATTCGGTTAAATTTACTGTCAATAATACTTTGTTAAGTCATTAATTGAGTCTAGGCACTAAGTCCCATGGTCTTACACAAGAGTCCAAGCATGTCACTTACAATCCACACACACACCAATACACACACTTTGACCATGTTTAAGAGAGTCTTGTATGCGCGTTTTTTCCCGTAATTTTTTTAGGGGGGTAAGTCGGATATTGATCCTCAAATTTAAAAACCATACTTAGTTCTAAAAAATTATATACATTATTTTTGCCAAAAATATGCACCCATTTTTTTATTTTTCCCTCTTTAAAAACCGTAAAGTCAAGGTAGATTTAAGTCAAGTAATTAAAACGTAAAATGGTTTAAATTACAGCGCGTGGTCAAGAAAGGAAGGACGGTTAATCAAAGACAACCTTTTTGTACAAGTTTAACTTTTTGACAAACCCATATCTCGTAAGAGGAAAGCTAGGACAATAATGGCAACACAAGAAGAAGTCAATGAGCTTAGGAACCAACTGGTTACCGTGACTGAGGCACTGAAGCTCCTAACACATAAGATTGATGATTTCGTGAAGCAACAACAGATGGACCTCATGCAAGAGAGTCTAAGCAAGCTATCTAGCGACTACAAGTTTCAAGGGATTAGTTCAAAAGGGGTCTCGGTGTACAAAGATCTTCTTCCGCAGAAGTTCAATGCCAACGACATCCTGAAATTCAAAGCAACCGCTAATCCTGATTTTCATTTAAGAGCCTTAGAGACAATATTGAGTATTAAGGGTATCAACAAGAAGGTGTTCCCCTCTCTGTTCTCACTATCTCTCGAGACCGTTTGCCAACAATGGTTCTTTTCTCTCGAGAAAGAAAAGACCTCCACCTGGGAGTCCATATAAAACGCTTTTGTTGATAGATATAAATGCAACATTCAAGTTGAGACTGACCATAGGGAACTTGAAATCCTCAAGCAGAAAGAGAATGAAGGCTTCACCTCTTTCTTTAACAAATAGAGAGAAACCTCAGCTAAGATGATTGAGGTGCCAAGTGAAAAAGAGTCTTTAAGGTTGTTCATAAAAAACCTTCAAGAAAAATATTCCAAGCATCTCAAGTATCAAAATAATCTCCATACCTTCAAGGTCGTCTATGACATTGGAATCAATATTGAAGATGACCTGGCTAAGTTGAAAGCTGCCAACAATAACTCCAACAGTGGCTGGAAAGGAAACAAGAACGACAATCCTTCTTCTTCCAAAACCACCCACTCAAACAATGTTAGCGCTTTTAACCTAGGTAAAGTCTTTGCTATGAATAATTAAGGACAAAAGAAACCATTTAGGAGGAACTTTACTCCTATTGGCATGAGTTATGACACCGCATTTGATCGATTAAATGCAAAAGGTCTTATAACTTCTATTGGACCATTTGGGGACCCACCAGTCGAAAAGAGCTTGGCTAATTGGAACCCCGATTCACATTGCAAGTATCACCAAGGTAGGGACCATCTCACCGAAAACTGTTGGAAGCTTAAGGAAGCTATCCAAGACTTAATCGACAACAACAAGCTGCCATTGCCTCCTGCCAGTAAGAAGCCAAGTATTGATAATGCACCTCTCGCTCATGCCTTGGCTATCTCTGATGAGGAAAACGAGGTTGACCCCTCGTCTCTCATTAAACCTGTCAAAGAAATCCATGCCATCGAAGAAGAGGAGGAGATCTTCTTCGACGCCACAGATAGCCTTCTAGAACCGGCAAGTAAAGAAGACATACAATCGCTCACACTGTCTATGATGGAAGGATCGCATTTGCTGCGTGAAACTCTCAAGGCTATAAACGAACTTCAGAAGAAATATGACGAGGTTCCACTCCCGAAAGATGAACCTAAGAGAGAATTCACACCCATGGGAACGACTTATGAGGCAAAGCGTTTTCCTCTACAAGTCACTGAAAAACCCAAGAAGAGTAATAGACTCTACACTCCAATTGGGATCCCATACATACAAATGTTTGAAATGATCTCCGAGAGTGGCGAGATCAAACCTCTCAAACCGAGACCATTCGAATCATTGAAAAGGACAGATATATATTACTATCAGTATCATCAATCAGGGGGTCACACTATCGAAAACTGTTTTAAATTTAAGGATTTAATTCAGAAAATGATTGATGAAAAGAAATTAGTCCAACTCCCACAAGAAGAGGATGCAAATATTAATGGAGTTTGAGACAGTGATGAAGAAGACGTCTACTTAAAAGACATAGTAGGACATCCACCTTCTGTGTCATACGTCATGGACGATTGTTGGGTTGACAAAGATTCATCAATAGACGTCCTCACAAGATCCGGGAGAATGCAACCTCCCGTTTCAACACAACCCATGCCAACCACAAAACAAGTTCCCATACCTATCATTGAAGATAATGATATCGTTAAGCAGTTTAAGAAAACAAAAGTTGAAATGAACGTATGGAAACTTCTGGCGACATCCCGAGAACATAGGTTGGCTGTAATGAATGCCTTGGACAAAATAGGGATTGATTCTGACACCACTCCTGAGGGTTGGCTAACTTCCTCAAGAGTGATCTTCCTAGTCCAATCAATTTGATCACCTTTTCTGACAAGGATTTACCTCTAGAAGGTGACAAACATTACAAGGCATTAAACCTCATGGTAGTTTTCAAGAGAATGAACGTCCCTATAACTATTGTAGACAATGGATCGGCCATCAACGTCTGTCCACTTAGAACTGCGAGGATGCTAGGCATAAGGGATGAAGATTTAACTCCGTCTACACAAGGAATAAGGGCAGCTCGCCGTCAAGCTCTCGGTAAAATTACCATGAATGTAACGGCGGGAGCAATAGAACATGCTACTACTTTCCAAGTAGTAAACATTAAAGCTTCATTCAATCTGTTGTTGGGACGCCCTTGGCTTCATGACCTAAAGGTCGTCCCCTCATCTCTCCACCAACAAGTAAAAGCCATAGTTGGGGGAATTCCTATCACCATCAACACTTCACCCATGAGAATCAAGTCTATAGAAAATCCCATAATTAATGTGGAGCACGATGAGGATGATTAAGACTTATGGGGCTTTAACGAAGAGGTCTCCTTAATCCAGGAGGATGAAAGGACCCCTCTTTGCCATGACCCCCATTCCAACATGATTGTAAATGCTATTATGAAGAAACAAGGACATTTTCCTGGGATGACCCTAGGAAAGAAGAAAGAAATAGGAAAACCACTGGAGTCACTTGGCCTCCCTAAGTTAGACACTTTCGGACTTGGTTTCGAACTGACTCGGAAAGATCTCAAGCGAGCCCAGGAAAAATCAAAGGCACGTAGAGACGCTCGCACTCAAAAGAAAGCAATCCCAATGGATCAATACCCTCTTACACTTAATGATCAATTCATAAAAGAAGGAGAGGACTATCCATCCCATGAATTTCCTGAGCCATTTGTGTAAACGGCATAAGGTAACCGGGATTTGAGATTTTCCTGGATTGTTATTTCATAGGTGAAATCTCAACTCCTGTCCATAAGGAGAAAGCACCCCCATGCTTTGACTTTAATGTCATGGGATTATTATTTGGGCGAGAAAAGAATGAGCCAACTTACAAAGAGGGTAACTCCTTGCTCATTCAAACAGTCCTACAAAGCGAAAGCTTCGATCCCTCGAAGCTAATCACTCCAGTAGAAGGATCACTACAAGGGTGGCGCAAGACCGTCAAGGTGACTACTCCAAGTGGAAGGAAAATATCTATCGCGACAGGGCAAAGACCAATGTTTGAAGAGTCGTCTGAGTCAGAGTCGGAGTCTCTCCCTACAGAGTCTTCTAGGTCTTTAGTAGTAGCACCTTCCCCTTCCATCTCTTCTCCTAGAATAGTTAGTGATCCAGTCCCTGGGGACATATCACTCTTTGATGTAATGATCTCAGAGTACAATAATATATCTTCTTCTCCTTATTTCTTGTGTTCTTCTCTAACCCAAGATGACGAGCATTGCTTAACTAACAATGGAAAAGACAAAGAACTTATTAAAGCAATGAAAACACTCGAAAAGAATACACCGGTAATTGAAGAAACTGAGACGGTTGATATCTCAAATGATTCAACCAATAAAAGAGAAGTTAAAATCGGACTAACGCTTAACAAACAAGAAAGAACCGATTTAATAAACTTACTTAAAGAGTTTATCGATGTATTTGCTTGGTCATACGAAGATATGCTAGGCATTAATAGAGAAATAGCTCAACACACTATACCACTAATTCCAGGAATGATACATGTAAAACAAAGGTTACGTCGAATGAAACCCGACGTAGCTCTTAAAATAAAAGAAGAGGTCCAAAAACAAATAACTGCAGGTTTCATCAAGGTATCTAAATACCCTGAATGGGTCGCCAACGTCATCCCAGTTCCGAAAAAAGATGGAAGGGTAAGAATGTGTGTCGACTTTCGAGATCTAAATAAGGCAAGTCCAAAGGACGACTTCCCTTTACCACACATCGATATTCTAGTAGATAACACGGTAAATCACGCGCTTCTCTCGTTCATGGAAGGATACGCAAGTTACAATCAGATTCTCATGGTAGAAAAAGACATGGAGAAAACAACTTTCATAACACCATGGGGCACTTACTGTTACACGGTAATGCCATTCGGGTTGAAAAACACGGGTGCTACTTACCAACGTGCAGCAAGTGCCTTACTCCATGACATGATGCACAAAGAAGTCGAAGTATATGTCGACGACATGATTATAAAATCAAAAGACCGTCAAGTAGCCTTAAGGAAATTTTTTGAAAGGCTAAGAAAATACAATATGAGGTTGAACCCATCTAAGTGTGCTTTCGGAGTCACCTCAGGCAAGCTCTTGGGTTATGTCATAAGCTCTAGAGGAATAGAGATAGATCCAACCAAAATCAATGCAATCATGTCAATGCCACCGCCCAAAATTGAGAAACAGATTCAAGGATTTATTGGCCGGTTGCAATACATAAGTAGGTTCATATCAAAATTGACGACGATATGTGAACCAATCTTCAAGAAGCTTAAGAAGAATGTACCAGTAATATGGGACGAGGAGTGTTAAAAAGCCTTTGAAAAGATCAAAGCCTATCTCGCAAATCCTCCCGTATTAGCACCAGCACTTCCCGAAATACCTCTTAGGTTGTATTTGACAGTTACAAAAGAGACAATGGGAGCTATGCTAGCACAAGAAGTAGAAGGAAAAGAAAACTCAATCTACTATCTAAGCAAGAAAATGCTCGAATACGAACCACGTTATACACCACTTGAGAAATTCTGCCTCTCCTTGGTGTGGGCCACAACCAAGCTAAGACATTACATGCTAGTGCATACCGTCTTCGTAGTCTCCCGATTAGATCCACTCAAGTATTTACTCGAGAAATCTACACTCAATGGACGCATATCGAGATGGATAGTCAATTTAGCCCAGTTTGAAGTAAGGTTTATGACGCAAAAAGATATCAAAGGATCTGTGGTTTCAGACTTTCTAGCGGACTTTCCAATAGAAGACTCGACGCCAATACAAGACAATGAATTTGCAGATGAAGATTTAATGGTCACTGAAGATGATACTTTGACCTTGTACTTCGACGGAGCCTCAAACCAAAAGGGATGTGGCGTTGGAGTATTACTAGTATCACCTAAAGAAGATCATGTTCCAATCTCCATAAAGCTTGATTTCGACATTACCAACAACGCTGCTGAATACAAAGCATGCGTGGTAGGCCTTGAAACAGCTTTTGCATTGGGAGTAAAAAAGTTACGGATATTCGGAGACTCTTCATTAATCATCAATCAAATATCTAAAAGGTGGAAAGTAAGGAGCGAAAGTCTAGCCCCTTACCAAACCTATCTGGAAACTCTTACTGGTTATTTAGAGAAGGTAGAGTACACATATCTACCTAGGGAAGAAAATCAATTTGTTGATTCCATGGCAAGACTAGCCTCGATGGTTAGGATTCACACGGACATTGAGCAAATGCCTCTAACTATAGAAAAAAGGCACAAACCAGCATACATCCAGGCTATAGAAGATGACGAAGTAGTCCAAGACTAAGAAGAAGAAGAAGAAGAAGAATCGCGGTACACGGAAACACTCAATTATGTCACCAAAGGAGAATACCCTTCCCATGTTGACAAAAGAGCAAAACGAGCATTAAGACTCTTGGCTTCCCAATATGTACTCATAAACAAAGAGCTACATAAAAGGGTACCTAAGGGTCGAGCCCTCTTATGTGTAGGAAAAAAGGATGCACAAAGAGCAATGAGGATAGTCCACGAAGGAATTTGTGGTACTCACATAAATGGAAAAATGTTAGTCCAAAAGATAATGCGAGAAGGATATTATTGGACTATAATGAATAGGGATTTCCATCAGTACGTAAAAAGATGCCCTAAGTGCCAAACATATGCCAATTTACAACATGTTCCTCCGTCCTTGCTCTACACCTACACGTTGCCATGGCCATTCTCTACATGGGGAATTGACATAATTGGCAAAATTTCTCCCCTAGGATCAGGAGGGCATGAATATATCTTAGTAGAAATTGATTATTTCACAAAGTGGGTTGAAGCGCAATCATACGCTAAAATCACTGCAAAACATGTAGCACTCTTTATCGAGAGAAGTATTATTTGTCGATACGGAGTCCCACATGAAATGATAAGTGACAATAAAACTCACTTTCAAGCCGAATGCGAAGAATTGTTACAAAAATATGGCATTCAACATCATCGTTCTTCCCGTTATAGTCCTCAAGAAAATGGTGCAGTCGAGGCAGCTAATAAAAATCTAAAGACTATCATCGAGAAAATGACAGAAAATTATAAGGATTGGCCTGACAAACTTTACATCGCATTGTGGGGTTACCACACGTCAATTCGCACATCAACAAGGAATACGCCATTTTCCTTGGTATATGGAATGGATGCCGTACAACCTGTCAAATTAGAAATTCCATCTCTACACATCGCGTTAGAGAGCAAACTCGATGAAGTTGAATGGACTAGGGCAAGATAGGAAGAGCTAATTCTACTCGATGAAAAACGACTAGAAGCTCTACATCACACTCAATGCTATCAAACTCGTATGGCTAGGCATTTTAATAAGAAGGTCAAGACAAAAACATCAAAGTAGGAGACTTGGTGTTAAAAGCATTAAGGAAAAATGTTTTAGATCCAAGTGGAAAATTTAGACCTAACTGGTCTGGACCCTACATTGTCAAAACAATACTGTCAAGAGGTGCAGCAAAATTAACTGATATGGATGGCAATGAGTTCTCGAACATGACAAATCTTGACCAACTTAAGAAATACTACCCATAATTACTTGAGTAGGATACTCAAGAGAGCTACGTTTGGCCTCATTCCTTAAGAAAGGATACGTAGGCAACCCTTTACGGGTGCGGCCACTTTAATTTTTAAAAAATCTCGCATCCCAGAAATAATTAAAAATTCAACAGAAGATCGATGGAACATCGGCGTCACAGAAAACACTATGGCGCCAGCCGATTACCATCAGCGTCAGACGACGGCGTCCGTCGCCTAACGCCAGACTGCCGCGGCCGACGCTAGTCTCGAAATTGTGGCGCCAATTCACAGTTAAATTCAGGGAGCATTTCGGTGTTTTTCGGAAAATTTTCGACTTCCATACTCGAAAAATTTATGGAAAATTAATTTTTTTCGGTTTTCATTGCTTTAATAAAAATAAATTTAAAGTAAATAATTTAATTAAAAGCTGGAATTTCATTAATAAAATAAATTACATTATTGATGGAATTTAAATAAAGCTTAAATAAATTAACTTTAGATTTTCCTCAAAAAAAAAAAAAAAAAAAAAAAAAAAAAAAAAAAAAACTTTAGATGAAAAAAAAAAACTAAGTCTAATAATTGGAAATTAAGCAATGCTCTTAATCTTCTTTCTCTTTCTTAGCCCTTTTCCAGTTTTTGTCTGCTTCCTCCTCCTCATCCATAACCTTAGCTAGTAGTCATCCTTTAGAGGACCTACATTCAATCTTGGAGTAGATAGTTTCCCCTTCATCTAGGACTCCATGCTTCTTTTCTACCCAAGCTTTCTTTTCTGTGGTGTCAGCTTTCCTTTTTCCCTTATCTTTTGTAGTGCTTTTCTTCCTAGGCATTGTAGGTGTTTTGAATTCAATTCTTTCACCTAAGCGTTCCCTAACAGGTACCACCTTGCCACCTAGACGACTCTTCACATCAGTTTTGCTCTTATTTTTCTTCACGTCCTTTGAAGGTTTCTTCAAAAGCCACTTCTTCACATCATTGGGCAAGGAAGGAGAAACCTTTTGGGTAATTACTTCCCATAAAGGTCTGGCACTCCAATAAGCGTCAAACTTGTCTACTTCTTGGGAGACAGGGAACTCATAGGGAGGACGAAGATCTCCGGAAGGAATAGTCTGAAGTAGGTCTTATTGTCTTTTTACCCTGCAGAGATAATAATAAGTTATACGGGACAAGCTTGGAAGACGGCAGAATGGTTGCTTGTTGACACCAACCATCCATTCTATTTTCCACCAAGGGATGACCCACTTGATAGCAAAATTGCAGGATTCGAAGACCCTCTTCCATTCGTGGCGCCCCATCTTAGAGAAGCGTTTCTTCCTCCTCACGAAACAATTTGGAGTGTACTTCTCAATGATGTCTGGAGGGCTAATTAACTCCAGCCTTTCCATTAGCCACATCTGTAAAAAATTGCAATGCAAATAAATTATTATTACTATACAAAAATATATTTTTGACTTCTGTAATTAAAAATATTATTTTTCTACCTTTAATAAAATTGGAGGGCCCCAAAAAGGTTCTTTTGGATCCCTCTTTAATTAATCAAGACTAATCATAGTCACTCCAACTATTAAAGACATTGGATTTCTCCCTAATTCAATATGTTCTAATACAGTGGTTATAATTGAATGACCATCATTATTTTTACCACTAGTGAGAAAAAATTGATTAAGCATACAAAATAAGAAAGCCCTTCTTCTATAAACATGAAAAGATTCGGAGTAAGGTTTATCAAAATAATGGCGAGCAAATTCTTTCAAATTAACTATGTTACCATCTACTATTTTTGATAAATCCCTGTCTTTTAAATTGAAGAAGCGTTCAAAATCTTTATAATAATATGCATATATCCTAGGGATTACTACAACATCTATTGCAGGGAAACCTAAAATAGCACCAAATTCTTCCGGCAAAGGGCTAATTTCATCATACCCTATTCTAAAGCAATGAGTATATACATCCCAATATTCTAGAGCGGTATGAATAAAATCTAAGTCAAGATCTACCCCTTTGATACCATAAATACCCCCCAAGTGAAACACATCTAATTCTTTTCTTTCTTTGGCATTAAGAGACCGACACCATTCATGGGTGTATTGGGTAAAAGTTTTGGTGACTAGAGACATGATATTATTTTTCTAAAGCTAAGAATTATTTTATTTGCTGAAATTATGAAAAGAATCGGCTGGGCAGGGTGATATTTATGCACGAAATCGGAGCAGTTTTAATTTGGGAAGGATTCGGAGTTAGCGCTATTTAGCGCCAGACGCTACTTTTGGTGCTTGACGCTAGAGCCTGGTGCCAAACGCTACGTTTAGCACCTGGCGCAAGACCAAAACGCGTGGCGCCAACTGGCGCCAATTTGCCTCATCGTACGCGCTTTTTGAAAACCGCGTTTTTAACTTAATTCAAGTCTGCTAATGACTTTACAGCTTCCTTATCTTTTTCTAAATATTCATTTATTTCTTTTTTTTAAATTAATATAGCTATTATATTATTTTTTGGATTTTATTTAGACTAATTTCCAAGCTTATAAATCCAATAATTTATTTGACTTTTCCTTTTTTTCAATTTTTTTTTTTAGGGAGAAAGTCGAATACCTTCAATCAATAATAAAAATGACGGAATTTTTGCGCAAAAAATTATTTGTCACATTTCCTTGCACGCACAAACATGCACATAATAACAAAAAATAATAATAATAATAATAAATAATGAAAAAAAAATGATAAATAAAATAAACTCATAATAGTATGTATATACAAATATGTCTAAAAAAATGAGTCTAACTAAAAGGCAAAGTTCTATACAAAGTCAAATAAATAATAAAAAGCACAGGTATAAACTACGGCGCCGGGGGACGTAAACCCATCATCGCATAAAACTCCGTTGTACGAGGAGTAAGCTCTCCACCAGCTCCGGCTCCAGCTCCAGCATCGGCTCCAGTCTCAGCGAGAGGAGGAAAGCTCAACGTAAGACCCGTCCACCCGAGATCTACTTGAGGCTGAGGCTGCGGAGGCTGCTGCGATGACGAGCCAACCTCGTACATCCCACCACCTCTAAGAGCCGAGGTAGCCTCTCCCTAGCCTACCGGCGCAGCATTTGCACCCTCAGAGGAAGAACCTGAGCCCTCTACCGCCTCAGTACGAGCAGCCTCAGAGCGATCGCCCTTACCTCCCAAAAGTGCGGCGACGTCTCGAGCTAGACCTCGTCGGATCCCTCTGCACCTCAGGTCTCGTGCGGGTACGAGAAGGAATGGGCTGACCCTGCAAAAGGAGATTAAAATCAGAAATAGGTAAAATCGAAGCGGTAATACAAAAACATATGAAAGGAAGACTACCTCCTGAACAGCGTCGTCCCCACGGCAGGTAGCCACGTTCCTCATCCGGACAAGCTGGCTCCGGAAGGCATCTATACATCGTGCCATCGCCGAAACCACCTCGCACGAGAACTGTCAAAGAAATAAGTCAGTAAACATGCATAATATATATTGACAAAAGTTGCAAATAAACAAGCTTACCTGAGTCTGGTGGCGAGGAATCGACCGCTCCATGAAGCGCTCGTCCTCAGGAGCTGGAGGAATCATCTCTTCAATCGGCCCATATGTCCCCTGGTAATGGATAGACATACGGGGTGGCACAAACTCAGCAGCGTCGTCCTGGAAAGGCAAAACAAAGTCAGTAAAGCATTACTCAGGGGCTACTTAACTTAAGGTAAAAGCTGAAAAATCGTACCGCCACATCCTTAGCCGGTACAAGAACTGTAGCTAACAACGGCAGTACCTCCGCCGCATAGCATCGCCCAGGGATCGTGTAAGATCGCCAAGGGGTACCAACTCCCTCTGACATGCTCAACAACCTCGCGGCGTTAAACATGTGACGCGGTGGAGGAGCAGGAACGACAAAAGTATCGGAGGAATGCTGATAGCAGCCCTCTCTAGCTCCAAGGTAAGCAGTCGCTCCATAGGTCCCCAAGAAATAGCGACGCTCAGCGGAATACTGTGCAGCTAACCCAGGGACTGCCAGGCCGACCCACGGTCGGTTCAGCACCTCAGGCTCCTGCAAAGAACGTCAGTCAGGCAAGAACCTATCTAAAGCATCTTAGAATGTCAAAAGACTAGAATCATACCGAGATGATCCAATCTCGGACATATGCAGTGGACATCCCTACATGGCGGCTGCCCCAAGAAGAACTAACTGGAAATCTACGGTCTCGCCGGCGCAGCAGAACGGAAGTACTCGTAGAACCAGATCTACAAGAAGCTAAAGTTATTAGTAAATGCTAACTAAAATGTAGAGCTAAACTTTATAATGAATAAGGTTTACCTCTACGACCCTCCAAAAGCTGGACAAAGCAACATTCTTCCCAAAGGACCGATATCGACACGAGTCCCTCAGCGCTCGAATGAAGTCAGCATAGGCCAAGTTGGCCCAGTCATAAGTCCCGATCCGGTATAGATCACGGACGGCAGGAAGGTAGTAAAGCAACGCCCTAGTACCCTTGTCGGGGAAGAACGTCCCTAACAACAAGATGAATGCAAAGCTGCGCACCCGCTGCTCTCGGGTTGTCGCATCATCGTCCAAAGTCGCTGCTAGAGTCGAACGGAGAATCCCCCTAGCACTTAACTGAGTCGACTCTACCTCAGCTCGAGCCCGAATAGCAATCGAACCCAACAACTCCTCGACCTCAGGGGAAAAGACGTCGATCCTGCTGTCGAATGGCAGTGGCACAAAACTAAACTTCAGTCCTGTGATGAGACTGAAGTCGGTAGGAGTGACCATCATCCCACCCCAGGAAATGTGGAAAGTGTTGGTGGTGTCCCAAAAGAACTCCACCAGAGCACGAACTACATGGTGACCCCCGCTGGAGGCGACCATTACCTCAAAGGTCTCGTACAGCGCAGTAAGATTGCAAGACTCCCACATAAGTCTCGTCTGATCATCTCTGGTGATGTACATCTTGTACAGATCGCCGAAACCGTCACAGCCAGAACCATGACAGCGCGTCCTCCCAATAGTGATGCCCCGTCTTACCCTCTCAGAAATATGGTGGACGGGAGAAAAGTACAAGGTCCGCTCATCCCACTCGGGGAGTCGACCAAGCAAAGTGGACGGTTCGGCATCGTCCTCTACAGGCTCATGCCCCCGTCGAACGTCTTAGGACCGTGAACCGAAACCTCCTTGTCTAGCCATGCTACATTGTGCAGAGTTATTATAAATTAAGGTTCTATAGTATCTAAGGTTCGCCTAGCCGTATGATAGTATGTTCGCAAAAAAACAGAGTACGTATTACTAAAACAAAGCACTAATTCAATTTGAGCATAACGACATCTTTCAAGCAATGAAACAATTTCTTACAATACTATAGTAATTATTGTGACAAATTGGACAAGAATTGCTAGCAAAAACATCAAGAACGAGCCACATTGCATTCCCGACCTTAAGAGGTGCAACAATGGCAATTTGTTCATTTCTTCACCAAATTGAATCAAACAAGTCTCAAATTACTACTCCTAATCTAGGCAATATATAAACATAATCAAGCAATTTCATGGCATAAAATTTGACAAACAAAGAGAATTAAGCATATTAAGCTTTGAATTTTCATGAAATTCGGGAATATACACATGCAAAATTCATAAAAACTGGTGTGAGTTTGAGGAAAACTTACATAGATCGGCAAAATGGATGAAATAAGCTTTGATTTGCAACAAATTTGAGCGAATTCAGTTGAGAAACGAGCAAGAACAAAGCAATTGAAGTTATGGGAATTTTAAAAGCCGAAATGCGAAGAGCAGCAGCGAAAATGAAGAAGAGAAGGGTATTTAAGGAAAACCCGACTCTAGCGCCAAGCGCCAGACCTTGGCGTCAGCAGATAGGCTTGGCGCTTGGCGCTAACTCCAGCGTCTGGCGCTACAGCCAGTTATGTGGCGCTTATGTTTTTTCAGCGGTGCCAGAATGCTCAGCCACTCTGTACGGTTGTTCTAAGCTTGTGCATTATATTTTGGGTTCCTTGGTATGCCAGTTAGCCCTCTAAGCAATTTGACACGATTTTTAGTAATCGGCTTGATTGCATAAATTGATCGACCTGATAAAAGATCGTCTCACTTAATTGGCTCATCGTAAAAGGCACCGACATACTGGTTCATTCGGAAAGGCACCGACATATTATTTCATTCATTCAGCAAAGGGCATCGACATATAGGTTCAAAGCAGTAAAAGCGCCGACATACAGGCATAGCGGAAGCAAAGTTCAAGCGAACTTTTTAAAGATCGACAAGCGGAGATCTTCGGTAATTTCCTTTGGAAAATTATCGCAATAAGTGAGGATAGCTTCAAGCGAGGATATCTTCGACAACGTTCCCTAGATTGTGGAAAGTTTTCAAAAATAGCTGAAGATGATTTCAAGCGAAGTTTTCTTCGATCATGTTCCCTTAGACGTGGAAGATGGTCACAAAGCGGAAGAGGATTGTTTCAAGCGAAGCAATCTTCGATAATGTTCCCTAGTTTGTGGAATATTATCAAAGCGGAAGAGGGTCGTTTCAAGAGAAACAATCTTCAATATTGAAATCAGTTACAAGCGTAGGGGTTTTCAAGCGGGATTGCATTCTCTTGGCAGGAGGTCATCACAACAGTAATGCGGCAGCAAATTGGTTACTTTCAAAGACGTGTGCTCGACGGTGCAAGATACGCGTTTCTTAACTCTTTTATTTGTTTAACTAACGCTAGTTTGCAGGTATCGGCGTTACAAGAGTGATTTAGGATCGCTAAATGTTCTGAATCATTCTCCGTCCCTATCGGTACTTTGACTTTTGTTTTCGAAACTTGCGTTTCTCCAAACTCAGTCAAAGTGGGGGCTTCTGTAGACACCCATTTGTGTCTCCCCAAAACCAAACTCAGTGATGAGTACCTTTCACGTCGAATCATAATCGAATGAAGTGAAAGTGTGGAAAGTTTAGTGTTGCAGATAGTTTTAATTTCTTTTCATTTCTCTCTGTTTTTGAAAACCTATTTTAAGAAAACAGCCATTCCAGTTTGGTTGGTCCATGATATGGGCCCAATAATAGTGTAGTTGGATGAGGGTTGAAAAGAGCTTTCCAACGATATATTATAAGCCCAATTCCGATGAATATTGAGGAAGTTATGGCCAAATTACTGAACTGGGCCCGGTTTGAGCCTTATATGCGGCCCAATGATCTAGAGGAGGGCCTAATATAGATTTATCATTCCTAATGCAATTAGGAATGGTTTTAGTCTTCTAGATTCTTCTAGAAGGTTCTTTTCATTCCTAATTCAATTAGCATTGATAAATTGACTTTTGTTGACTTTTTAGAGTTCTAATCAGAATCATAGAACATTTTTGAGGAAAATGCAATTTTATCCTCCTGTACAGCAATTTCTATCTGATTTTAAGAAAACGCGTTGATTTCTTAGTCAGCGCCAAACGCTAGCTGTAGCGCCTGGCGCTAAGGTCAGCGTTTGGCGCTAATCTGGCTTTTTGCGTCAGAACTCTGTTTTTGATGTTTTATCTTTTTGGATGATTTTCTCTATAAATAACGAGCTAAAAACTCCGTTTTCATTGACCAACTCTCATCGATATCTTTTTGATTACTCTCTCTCTCTCTTTCTCTCTTTCTCTCTCTCTCTCTTTTCTAAACTAGCCTTTTCTCAATTATAAAAATCCCGCATTCGCAAGACTTAGATACACCTAGCCACATTCGAAGTTGCCTTCTCCCTAGACGTGAAAGGTTTAATTTCAGAGGGTTTGGTCCCAAATCTCTCTTTCCATTATTTAATTTAATTGTTTTTTTATTATTTCCCTTGAAGTTACTAACGTGTGTATTTTGTTATTAGAAAGAGGTACGAAGCATCAAAGTAAGTAATTTAATGGTTTTTATTGATGTTATTATGTAAAAATCATGTTTAGGTTGTTATTATGATATTCCTAGTATCATGTCTAGGGTAACTTTAATATTAAGTATGATTAAAAGTATGATGCCTTTTATGTTTTTCCTAATATTTATGATTGATAGTATCATGTTAGGGTTAAATATTTGATTTTTATTGCTTAGTGACATGCTAGGGTTTGTTATTAATCTTGTTAGTATCATGCCTAGGATCTTGCTATTATTATTATGCTTTAACATGAACATGTTTATTTCTATGATTATAATTATTTATGATGATTATGATTATTATTATAATTGTTATTATTTATGATTATGTTGCTTTATATTTTATTGTTATTGCTTGATCACACTTTTTTATGCATGTTTAAAGGGAATTGGTATTTGTAATCACGCTTAATGAGATAATTAATAATCTTGTTTAGGGTTAATTTTGATTATAATTCAAGTGATCGCCAATAATAGTTTATTTGTGCATTAATATTCAACCAACATAGATAAACAGGTTTAGGGTTAATCCTATTGATTGCATGTTAATCAGAAAGCGCACATGAATACGATCAGAATAAAGTAGAGGCCTATTATTAGGGAAGGTTCAATCTCTTTTAGGTTGGATTTGTACCTTCATCCCCGAACCCTATTTGGTTCAAGACCTTATGGAGCTGACAATCTCTTGGATCGTTAAGGGGTGTAACCTTCACCTCGTGAAAGGTTTACAAGTTTCTAAAAAAACTTGTTTGCGACTCTTTTGCTCTATCTTCTTTCCCTTTGGACGCCACCGTACTTTAGTGTATGATCACAGTGGGGTTCAAGCTAGGGGATTAACGCTTGAAATATTCCCTACAGTAGCCTTCATATGATTGTAGATACATTTGTTCCCTTCTTGATACCCATGTTGTTGCCTTGACTTTTTGTTGTTTATTAGCCACATTACAATCCTATTTTGCCCCATTAGTTATTAGTCCCAAGCTTGGCTTGGGGGAGCTAATAGTGGTGAGGCGAGGGAGTTTGTAGTGTGCTTATTATTTACACAATTTGGGTGGGTTTTGAGAAGTTACTTTGTTTTTTATCATGTTTATTTTTTATGAGTTTGAAAGTTATATCTTCTTGAAAAAATAAAGTATGATGTTATGAAAAAAAAAGAGAAGTTCAAGAAAAAAAGTGAAAAAATAAGTGAACTTTAATAGAAAAAAAAAAGCAAAAAGAAAAAAAAAGTGTTCAATGTTTAAATGTTCTAGTTGGAGGTTGATCAAAAGGAAGAAAAATTGAGCTTCAATGAAAAATTCAAATTTGGAAATAAAGTTTGTTTATTCACTGTTGTTCTTTATTATTATATCTTATGAGTGAAATTGTACGAGTTGGGATTGTTTATATTGTTTGGAGTTGTATTTGGTGGATTTTTGTTAGAATTGGTTATGTAGGAGATGTTGATCATTATTTTTTTTATTATGGGTTTTACTAGGATTTGCTCCCTTAAGCATAGCTTTTCTCTCACTTGTTCCCAAATGATTCCTACCCTTTACCCTAGCCTTACATTACAAGCTTTAAAGACCTTCCGACCTTTGTGCATAAGAGCTGTATGAATGTGAAAATGTTGTTTATAAATGCAAGTTATGATTTAACATATTTCAAGTCGACTAGTAGGTTGAGCGTTCATTGCTTTAAACACACGAGAGTGTGAGTTGGGAGGGCATTGTTCACATTAAAGGGGTTGGTTAGAGAGCGATCGAGTACATCTTTTACTCGCCACATAAATGAGAGTTGAGTATGTGAGCACTAGTCTTGAATTCTATATGCTCTTGTGGTTTGCTCTATTTGACAACTGTTAGGGAGGAAGGGTAATTGGATTTGATTGATGACTTTGAAGCATTTTTTTTGGATTTACATTGAATTGTTTGTGCTTGATTTTTACTTTTTTGGGTGAAGCATATTTATTTATTCATTGATGAGATCTTTGCATAGGGACAAGCAAAGGTTTGGCTTGGGGGAGTTTGATATGTATATTTTATATAGTATTTTACCCCGGTCCCTTGGTCATAATTGGTAGTGTTTTTGGCTCTTTAGAGCCACTTTTTTTACTAATTGGTGTATTCTAGTGTTTTTGTAGTTTTGGTTGACTTTTGTAGGAAATTGCACTTTTGGAGCATTTTTCCGGGTTTTCACAGATTAACTGCCGAAATTGGAGGAGCACGACCATGTTTGAAGTCCAAGGCCGGTTAGAGTCATCAAGCCGGTGATTAAGGACTTGATAATCAGGATACCGAGGTATTTGGACCGAATGATCAAGACCCTAAGTGGATATCCGGATTGGGCCGAAGAAATAAGCCCAATCGAAGTTCCAAGCCTCGAGGTGAAGCATGTGCCCGATCGGGAAAGCTTAGCACGATCGGGCGTGGCGCTAGAGTTGTGCTGGTGCGTGGCCAAAGGCGCGCCCGATCGGGTGAGCTGCTAACTCGATCAGGCGTGGCTGTTTAGAAGAGTACGCAGAGAAAAATGCGCGCCCGATCGGGTGCGTGTTTATTTAAGGAGTTAATTTTCGACGATTAAGTTTGTTTTAGTTTAGGATTCTTGCTTAGTATAAATACTTTTCCGTTAAGCAAGTTTAGGACCTTCTTTTTACTCTTTCTTAATTCTTTGTTAGATTTTCTCTCTCTACTTAGCTTTTAGTTTAGTTTCTCTATCTTATACTTTGTTCTTAACTTTATTCTTAATTCCAAATTTCTTTGGTAACAATTTCTCTTCCCTTAATCTTAGTTATTTACTTTATTCCTTTAATCATGTCTTGTTTTATTACTTTGATTTGTTTAGATTTAATTATGTGTGAGTAGTTTTATTTCTAGGGTTTATGGGGATCCATAAATAATATGAAGGGGTAATTTATTGTTGTTAATTGTCAATGCTAGATTAATTTCCTATTGATTGATTTAATGCTCTGTGACTAGATTTGCGCAGATCTTTTATGCATGAGTTTGAAAATATTGATTCGAGATTCGAGAGATGAGAATTGATGTTTAGGTCTAGTTTCAATAGGCAGGATAATTTATAAATGGTTAAGTCGAGATTCGAGAGATGAGATTTAATACCGGTAAATTAATTGTGTGATTATAATACGTAGCAAAAGCCCATTATAATCTGATTCATTTATGCATTGATAATTGATTATTATGTTTTACCCTTGAATATTATTTATTGGTGAACCTATACCCTAGGCCTTTTATTTCATTGTTTTCTCCTTATTCTTAATCTTGTAGTTTAGTTCCTTTGATTATAATATTTTGGTTACTTCATAATCTAGATTATATTAGTTAATTAGGAATAAAAAGACTTGTTTCCCTGTGGATTCAACCCTACTTCCCTATATATTATTAGTTAGTGGTTTTATGAATTACTTTTGATTAGGTGATACGACTTTAGCCTGTCAACTTACTTCTGGCATTGTCGTCTTGGCCACATTAACATCAAACGCATCAAGAAACTTCTACAAGAAAGTGTTCTTGACTCTTTCTATTTAGAATCGTTTGAGAATTGCGAGGGATGTTTATTAGGCAAGATGATTAAATAGCCATTCTCCAAGTTGGGAGAAAGGGCAGGAGACTTATTAGGTCTAATACACACTCATGTATGTGGACCAATGAGCTCCACCACAAGAAATTGACACCGATATTTTATCACCTTCACAGATGACAAGAGTAGATATGGTTATGTCTACATAATGTCGCATAAATCTGAATCGTTTGAAAAGTTCAAAGAATTTCAGAGTGAAGTTGAAAATCAACATGGCAAGGAAATCAAAGCCCTTTGATCGGATCGAGGTGGTAAATACTTGAGCCAAGAATTCGATGACCATCTGAAAGAAAAGGGTATATTTTCAGAATAGACTCCTCCATGAACTCCACAATGGAACGGAGTATCCGAAAGGAGAAATCGGACCTTGTTAGACATGGTATGATCAACAATGGATCTAAGTGATCTTCCTATCTCTTTCTGGGGACACGCAACTACGGCACTAACACTGAACCGTGCACCATCAAAAGCTGTAGAAAAGACTCCATATAAATTATGGACGAAGAAACCTCCTAGGTTGTCTTTTCTAAAGATATGGGGATGCGAAGCATATGTCAAGAAATTAATTTCTGACAAACTTCATCCCAAATCTGACAAGGTTTACATTGTGGGCTACCCAAAAGAAACCAAAGGGTATTACTTCTACAACAAATCGGAGAACAAAGTGTTTGTTGCTCGCGATGGTGTCTTTTTGGAGAAGGAACACCTTTCCAAAATGACAAGTGGGAGGAAAATCGAACTCGACGAAGTTTGTGAGGATGAGCAACAAAATCAGAATGACAGTCAAAGTGCTCAAATAGCATATGTTGACGAAGGTAAAAATGATAAAAATGTGCAAAGTCAAATCGAAAATGCAAATGCTCAATCCATTACCCTATGTAGGTCTCAGAGGCCGAGATCTTAACCTGATAAATATCTTGGTTTAGTATTAACCGAGAATTAGGACATCCTAATTATGGATGGAGATGAACCGGCAACCTACAAGCAAACGATGGCAAGCACCGACTCTGCTAAATGGAAAGAGACCATGAGATCTGATATGGATTCCATGTTTGAAAATCAAGTCTGGGACTTGGTTGACTTACCCGAAGGTTATACACCTATCAGATGTAAGTGGATTTTCAAGTTGAAAACCGACAAAGATGGAAATGTATTCATTTACAAAACTAGATTGGTGGAAAAAGGTTACAGACAAGTTCATGGTATTGATTATGATGAAACCTTTTTCACCAGTCGCAATGATGAAATCCGTTCGGATCCTCCTAGCGATTGCTGCATATTACAATTATGAAATATGGCAAATGGACGTCAAAACTGCCTTCCTTAATGGTAGTTTAGAAGAAACTGTGTATAAGTCACAGCCTGAAGGTTTTGTCGACCAAAACAATGCTGGGAAGGTTTGTAAGCTTAAAAAGTCGATTTATGGACTAAAGCAAGTAAGCAAAAGTTGGAATCTGCGATTTGATGAAGCCATCAGTAAGTTTGGTTTTATCAAGAATCCAGATGTATCTTGTGTTTACAAGAAGGTCAGTGGGAGTGACATCGCCTTCCTAGTCTTATATGTCAATGACATATTGCTCATTAGAAACAGCATTCCGTTGTTAGAGTCTATAAAGGCCAGGCTTGGAATGTGCTTCTCAATGAAGACTTAGGAGAGGCTCAGTACATAATAGGCATCAAGATCTATAGGGATAGATCAAAAAGGATGATTGGATTGAGTCAAAGTACTTAAATTGATGAGGTACTTACTCGATTTTGCATGGAGGAGGTCAAGAGAGGTCACCTGCCAATGTCACATGGCATAATCCTAAGCAAGAAGCAGTGTCTACAGACACCTGATGAGCGGGTAAGAATGAATCAGATTTCATATACTTCGCTTATTAGATCGATCATGCATGCCATGATATGTACTAGGCCAGATGTATCGTATGCCTTAAGTGCTACGAGCCGTTACCAATGAGATCCAGGAGAGGCTCATTGGACTGCGGCCAAGAATATCCTAAAGTACCTGAAAAGGAACAAGGATAAATTCCTGGTGTATGGGGGTTCAGAGGAATTAGTTATGGAAGGTTATACCAACGCAAGATTCCAGACAAACAGAGACGATTTCAAACCGCAATCTGGATATATGTTCTGTCTAAATGGAGGAGCGTTTAGTTGGAACAGTGCCAAGTAGTTGCTGAAGCAGCTAAGGAGGCTGTTTGGATTCGTAAGTTCGTTGGTGAACTTGATGTTGTACCCTCCATAAAGGGTCCAATAGCCCACTATTGTGATAACAATGGAGCTATTGCTCAGGCTAGAGAGCTAAGGAAACATTAGAAGGTCAAACATGTCAAACGACGGTTTCACATGATTCGAGAATGGAAATCAGAAGATGAAATCAGAATTTGCAAAGTTGGAACGGATGACAATGTAGCCGATCCACTTACTAAACCTTTGCCTCTAGTGAACCACAACAAATACATTGAGGCAATGGGAATCAAGTATGTAGGAGACTGGCTTTGATTTCATGCAAGACACTAAAAAAAACCATTCAAGTTTTGGAGTAATATAAATTTCATGCAATATTTTATCACTCCGTTTGCTATTTAATTGTGGTTTAGGATTAAATAATCAGTCCATTCGATTATGAGAATATTCAAAATAGGGTATCAAGACCAGTCTTGGTAAGGAAACACCTATTAAGTGAACATTGAATATTATAATAAAAAATTATCCCTAATCAAGGTCATTTAAACGGTGGAAGATTAATGACCAATTGAGATTACTGTGTAGTCTAATTTATAGCGTCGTTTCATGTGCTACGAGTACATGATTGTCATAAATCATTTGCACAAGTATTGGTTTAGAACCATACTGGATCGACCTATGAGAATACTTTAAGAGATTAAAAATCATCATAAGTATACTTCTCATTATGGCTATTGGAACCTATTTCCTCGACCATGAGTATTGTGAGTTCTCTTATTTGAGTACTAGTCCGCTTTGATGTTGTCAAACGTCTGCCGTAATAGGGGATTATAACGGCAACACTCGGGCGGCTAGGTCCTCTCAGTAAGAGGAGCTAAATTACAATATTGGGAATGTCCCCCTACTAAAATAGGGAAGATGTCTTTGTTGTATACAAGGCCTCTCGTAGAGCGAGACTGTGAAAATGCATGGCCGTGCTCGGATGGATTTCAGAAATCATCTGTTTATTGACAGTTGGACTCGGAATCGAGAAACACTTTTAGACGTAATAAGGATGACAAAATAATCTTACCTTAGTTCATGAAGAGACATTAAGCAACATAGGAAAAAGGTTGTACACTAAATGCGCACTTGTCCGGAAGGAGAAGTGGGAGATAGAAAGGAATGGTGTCCTTAAAACAAGTGTACTATTCCGAGAGTGGGTTCAGAATTATTAGAAAGCTAATATATTCAGTAAGGTCAAGTGATCAAAATGCCTGGGTGGAGGCCGCTTCCGATCAGTAATATTAATGCAAAATTAATATTAAAGCTTAATCTTGACTGAACCCTTCGGGTCACACCCAAGCAACTAACGAACCGAAGCGACGAATTAATCCGGAAGGAATTAATAAGTTGACCGAGGAATTAATATTTAGACGTTGGGAATTCGAGCTTAGAGCGTCAAAATCGAACGTCGGAAGCCGAGTCGAAAAATAGTAAAAGACGAGACGAAAAGTCAAGACGTGAAAATAATAATAAATCAACAAAGACCAAAATACCCCTAGCATCGGAATGCCCCGAGCAAACAGAGTGTTAGGGGAATATGACATAGCATGGTGGCTAGCTTGCGCACCAAGCCGAGCCTATGCTGGCAGGTGCGTGCTAGCGCATCAATGCTAGCATCGCAAGGCTAGGCGCGCCAGCCACAACAGCTAGTCGCAGCATGGCTGGGCCAATGCAAGCTGCTTAACAATGCTGGGCCAAGGTGCAAGGCCAATAACAGCTCTCAGTAGAAGCCCGCATCCTTGGTGTGTGGCTCGCTGACTGAGAGCGCTAGCAGCCCGCACAAGCATGCTAGGCTTGCTGGTTGGAAGCGGTGGCAGCCCGCACGCTTGAGCTGTGCCTGCTGGGCGAGGCAGCCACGGACAAGACAGCCCACCTTGGGTGCCTTGATGCCCAAGGGTGGGTGCCATGTGGCGCATGGTTAGAGGTGTTTGAAGTGTTTTGTTGGCCGGTTTTGGGAGAGGGAGTGGGGAGCAAGTTTGGTCCCCCTCTCCTCCAAATGGTCCTCACCTAACCTCTTATATGAGCTTGCAACTTGTTGATTTATTACTAGTTGGATTATTAATTTATTTTAGCTTTAAAATAAAATGGGAAAATCAAATTCTCCCACATTGATGGAAGAGCTTTTCACTCTCTAGCTCTTCCCTATAAATACCCAACTTGGGGCATTGTGAAGAGCACTTGAGTAAGATTTGAAAAAGGCATCACCATTGTGAAAACCTTTAAACTCATTATTTACTCGGGTTTTGGTCGGGCCTTGCTATCCCCAAGGCATTGGATCATTTTCGGTGGTCGAGTTGTGGGTAGACTATCGTTGGAGGCCGTCATAATTTCGAGGCTTGCTTTCGAAGCAAGAGCCCCTCCCGGTCGGGCGAAGCACGCTCCAAAGGTAATCGTTTTATCTTAATCTTGTGATTAATTTAATTATGTTTAGGTTTTATTTATTGTGATTGCGGTCTTGTTTTTGGGTTTGTTTCCGCGGTGAGTCGGACTCACCAACCCCAACAATACGCCCTTGCAAAAATATCATTGAGTACCACATATGGCTTGACTGCAAGCACACAAATCATCACAAACAGGGGATTAAAAGAATAAAATGAGAAATGAGAAGGAAAATAAGAGGAAGAAAAATCAAAATAAGAAGAAAAGGGGAAGAATTTACAACTTCTCTCTACTTGTTCTTTGGGAAATATATATATTTTAGAATGAACATCTAGGTCCAATTTGCCACCGTAATGCAATGGAGATACTTCTTTTAAAAGCTTGTCAACACAAGAGTTTTAAGCTTAAAGTTTTTTAACTAATGGTTCCTCAATCACTAATTCATTAAATAATGGCTCATCATCCTCAAAAATATCACACATAACCATCGCGTTCTCATCTTGAACATCTATTAATTCATAAACGCTCTCTTGAAAATTTTCATTCTTAATCCACCTTTCATCATCATCATAAATGTATGGTAAGACACTAGATTTTACAATAGAATGCACTTCATACTTGGGATAGGGATTCGGAACGTGCATGAAAGAGTTTTTGTAAGAACAATAAGAGGCATCATGATCATATGAATTGCAATGGGGACAATAGCAAGGGGATGGAGTGTTGGTCAAATTAATGAAGGAAGAGAAATTTTCTAGAGTTGGTTTAGCATACAATGTCATTTCCCACTCATATATATCTTTAGCTAACCACTCAATGAAATCCCAATCAAAAGATCCTTCACTACATAATATAGACTCGACAATAAACCTAGTTTCTTCATTTAGACCCTCATAAATCACTAAGCACATATCCCATTTTTCAATTCCATGATTAGGACCAACAAAGTCACCAAGCCAATAATAATATCTGATCTCCAAAACACCTCATTCTCAAATTATGGAAAATAAAAAATAGTCATTATAATAAATCCACAAATGAGAAAGAGAAACTTGCAAAGACAAGAATTAGTAGGAGTATATATATATATATATATATATATATATATATATATATATATATATATATATATATATATATATATATTAGTCTCACCAAATAAGAAGCTAAATAAAATTAAGCCTTGTCCTCGGCAACGGCGCGAAAATTTGATAGGTTGTCGTACACCTATCAAAAATAAATTCCTAACAAAACCAACTAACAATGTAGTAGGGTAAGTAGGGTCGAATCCACGGAGGGATATCTATTCAATCTAGCTTTCAAGGTATGGAGAAACTAAAGTACTATGTCACAAAATTAGGATTAAAATATAGTTTAAATTAAAAGAGGGATCAAATAATTAATAAAAAGACATAAGGTTATGGTTCACCATGCTTTTAGTTCTAAATATATCAAATATCAATAACAATTCAATCAATCAATTATCTAGAGCAATTGATAAGCCTACGATCAGGTTTTAACGCTCTCAATTCAACATATGTAATTCGGTCGCTAACATAATCAGACTGACTAATTGTAGGTAAGCCTCTAAAAGAAAGATCTTTCAATTCAAACTCTTATTAACAGTAATTAATCAAACAATTGATCAGGTTGCAAGATTAATAAGAAAAAACACTATCAATTAGAGATATCAATAATCAAATCATAAATAATATCAATAAAAAATTAAAGTATAAACATAAATTCCCAAACCCTAGAAATTAACCTACTCAAACATGTAATAAATAATTAAAGCTAAATCTAATAAAGATAGCATAATTAAAATGAAGAAATAAAATTACCTCAACAAATAAAATTAATAAGCTTCAGAACAATCCATGGAGAATCCATGGAGTTGCCCATGAGAAAACTAGGGCTAAGAAAACGAACGTAAAATAAAAAGTACAAAAAGGCATAAGTGAAAATAATAATCCCTTGAAGTATTTATATAATCCTAAAACTAATCTAAAGATAAATAAATAAATACAAAGATAAGAAATTAAAAATAACAAAGGTTGTTCGATGATTGGACAATTAAAGGAGTCGGAGTCGTAGTCGATCAAGGATTATTGCGAATCTTGCGATGATGGAAAACAAGGCTCGGATATGACCTGCTGCTGCTGGGCGCAGAAACCAGCGGCTGCTGGGTATCCATTGGGCCAAACAGAAGCTGATTGTGGCTTAGGAGTGCCGAGCTTCGGGCGCTGGTGGTCTGCTGGTTCTCGGGTCGTCTTTCAAGGGCTATATCTCCTGTTTTAGGAAGCATATAGGAATCTGGGACCTATCTTTGGAAATCTCTTCAAGTGTAGTTTCCAACACAATTTGAATCGCTTCAATCAGATTTGTAGAACTCAAAGTATGATCAAAAGAGTGACCAAAGGTCTATTTTGCCACTTTGTAAAACATCGTTTAATTTCGTTTCTAACTCAAATTTAATTCCGAAATGTGCATAACAACCCTTGTGGATGCTATATTCATTCCTCATGTATATAAATCTCAAAATCAACATCCGCAAATGTGGGATCTTTGATTTATAAACTCAATTCATCGACTTCCATCCAAATATCATCCGAATCACTCTAAACACTACGAAAGCATCCAAATGACTATGAAATCACCTAAACATTAAGAAAAACACACCACGGAGTGTAATAGAGTAAAAAACAAATAACTTATGTATTTACGACCTAAAAAGCGGTGAAAAGACCTAGAAAGCAACTATAAACTTAACATAAACGTGCCTACAAATCCTATATAAATGTGATTATCACTTCACCACGACTCTTCGAACTCTACATACATGGCCTAAGGCTCGCCAATATTCTTTTTCCATCCATTATTTCTCTCTCCACAATTTGAATATCAAAACCCTAGAAAAATCAACAAATTCCCAAGATGTTAGCTACTATACCCCACATTTGGCATTACATTAAACACCTGATTAGCGAAAAAATTAAGTGTTTTTGAGTGATTTTGAGATAGAGAAATCAAATTCACAAATCAAAATCTAAGAGGGGAAATTCGAATAAGAGGGGAAATGAGATCGATAAGGAGTAATGAGAAGAAGAGGGGAAATGAGATCAAAGAGGAGAAAGAGGAGAGGATATAGAAAGTGATCCATGAGAAAGAAAGAGAAGAGAGAAGGAGAGAGAAAGAGAATATGATCGAGAAAAGGCACAAGAAAGAATGATCTGAGAGAGAGTGAGAGGAGTGAGAAATTAGGATTTAGGTTTTTTTTATATAGTTTTTGACGAAATTAATTAACAATTCTGTTGGAGATTTCCAATGTAAATATTTTTAGACCATCAAAAATGATTTTTTTTCCAACAGATTTATTCCATCGGAAAATTCCTATGGAATATTATTTTGTTAAAAAAACAGTATTTTCCAATGGATTAAAATTTTTTCGGAACCTATCCATAAAAAATCGAGCCTTTTCTTGTAGTGGGAAGCAGTGGCCTACAAGTCGGCTCTCACAAAAAGTGAGAATCCCCATGATAATTTGTTGAATGTATCCCTTAACTCAAAGGAAAAGGATAAAATCTAACCTAAATCGTTGGTGAAGCAAGAAAGTGAAGAGACAAGGAAGGCCCCTAAGTGAGTATGGAGGCAAAGGATGTGCCATTCAGCCTAATAAAAAAATTTGAAGCTTAAATCTACGAGAAGACAGTCAATATGGATATTAGTATAATTGAGGAAGAGAAAGGCACAACAATGCTTTTAGTAATAAGACAAGACGCCCAATTTTAAGAAGTAGACAATGATTAAGTGTCCAGGAAGCTTAAAAGATGCAGTCAGTTGTAGGGAATAATTTCAAGCTTTAACCCACTAGCTTGAACCCCACTGTGATCATACACTAAAGTACGGTGGCGTCCAAAAGGGAAGAAGATAGAGCAAAAGAGTCGCCAACAAGTTTTTTTTTAGGAACTTGTAAACCGTTCACAAGATGAAGGTTACACCCCTTAACGATCCAAGAGATCGTCAACTCCATAAGGTCTAGAACCAATTAAGGGTTCTGGGATGAAGGTACAAATCCAACCTAAAAGAGATTGAACCTGCCCTAATAATAGGCCTCTACTTTATTCTGATCGTACTCATGTGCGCTTTCTAATTAACATACAATCAATAGGATTACCCTAAACCTGTTTATCTATGTTGGTTGAATATTAATGCACAAATAAACTATTATTGGCGATCACTTGAAATTATAATCACATTAACCCAAAACAAAATTATTAAATATCTTATTAAGCGTGATTACAAGTACAAATTCCCTTTAAACATGCATAAAAGGCGTGATCAAGCAATAAAAATAAATAATCAAGCAACATAATAAATAATAAAAAATAATAATTATAATCATCACAAATATTATTAAGAATAATCATCATGATAACACCCATATTAATCATAATAATAATTGTTATAGCGATAACAAAATTATAATCATAATAAAATAATCATCATCAAAATAATAATAATCATAAATTATAACAATTATAATCATAATCATGTTCATGTTAATATTAAATCATAATAAAAATAGCAAGATCCTAGGCATGATACTAACAAGATTAATAACAAACCCTAGCATGTCACTAAAAAATCAAATCTTTAGCCCTAACATGATACTAACAATCATAAATATTAGGAAGAGAATAAAAGGCATCATAGCAATCATAATAAGCATATTTGATATTAAAATTACCCTAGACATGATACTAGGAATATCATAATAACAATTTAAACATGATTTCTACATCATAACATCAATAAAGACCATTAAAGCACTTACTTTGATGCTTCGTACCTCTTTCTAATAACAAAATACACACGTTAGTAACTTCAAGGAAAATAATAAACAAACAATTAAATTAAATAATTAAAATAGAGATTTGGGACCAAACCCTCAGAAATTAAACCTTTCACTTCTAGGGTGAAGGCAACTTCGAATATGGCTAGGTGTTTCTAGATCTTGCGAATGCGGAATTTTGTATGTAAAAAGCTAGTTTAGAAAAAGAGAGAGAGAGAGAGAGAATAATCAAGAAAATATTGATGAGAGTTGGTGAATGATTAAGGGAGAATTAGAGAATTAATGATTGCGAATGAAAACTGATTGTTGGTGAATCTTCGTGAGAATTGGTGAATAAAAACGGAGTTTTTAACACGTTATTTATAGAGAAAATCAGCCAAAAAGATAAAATATCAAAACAGAGCACTTGGCGCACGTAAAACAGAGTTGGTGCACCTAAAACAGAGCTGGCGCCAGGCGCCAATGGCTGGCGGCAGGCGCCAGGCTTGGTTCCAGGCGCTGATTTCATAAATTCACGCGTTTTTGTTTTTATCATATCTTTTGATCCAAAAGTTCAAATAAGGTATATAATATGTCGTTGGAAAGCTATTAAAGTCTACTTTCCAACCCAATAAGAATCAGAATAAAATATTTTGTAGATAAAAAGATATGGCCAAAATAGTTGAAGGGTGTCATTTTTGGATAAAGTTTCATGTCTCATTCATATCTTTTTTGTTATAACTCGGATTTAATATTATAATATATCATTGGAAAGATAATTTTAAGATCTATCCAACCATATAAAATTTGGATAAATATTATGAGGAACGAAAATAAAATCTGAATATATTCCACTTCGTACAAAACAAGGATTCTTAAAAGGAGTAGTTTTATTCAATTTCAAACTCTTTAAAACATAATTATCAATCCTAACTCCATTAGGATTTAAAATAACCTCCTAGAGTATTCTAAAAGACTATAATCAATCCTAATAGGTTTAGGAATTATAATTAATAATAGGCCCTCCACTAGATCATTGGGCCGCATATAAAAACCAAATCGGGCCAAGTTTAGTATTTTGGCCATAACTTCCTCGATATTCATCGGAATTGGGCTTATAATATATCGTTGGAAAGCTCTTGTCAAGCCCCATCTAACTACACTACTATTGGACCCATATCATGGACCAAACAAACTGGATTGACTATTTTCATAAAATAAGTTTTCAAAAACAGAGAGAAGAGAAAGGAATTAAAACTATCCGCAACACTAAACTTTCCACACTTTCACATCATTCGATTATGATTCGACGTGAAAGGTACTCATCACTGGGTTTGGTTTTAGGGAGACACAAATGGGTGTCTACAGAAGCCCGCACTTTGACTGAGTTTGGAGAAACGCAAGTTTCGAAAACAAAAGCCAAAGTATCGATAGGGACGGAGAATGATTCAGAACGTTCTGCGATCCTAAACCAATATTTTAACGCCGATACCTGCAAACTAACGTTAGTTAAATAGATAAAAGAGTTAAGAAACGCGTATCTTGCACCGTCGAGCACACGTCTCTGAAAGTAAATGATTTGCTGCCGCTTTACTGTTGTTTTGATGACCTTCTGCAAGCTAGAGAATGCCATCCCGCTTGAAAACCGCTACGCCTGTAACTGCTTCCAATATAGAAGATTGCTTTGCCTGAAACGATCCTCCTCCGTTTTGACAATATTCCACGTCCAAGGGAATACTATCGAAGATTGCTTCTCTTGAAACAATCCTCATCCGCATTGATAATATTCCGCGTCCAAGGGAATACTATCGAAGATTTCTTCTCTTGAAACAATCCTCAATTTTTTGTGACAACTCTCCATAATCCAGGAAACGCCACCTTGGTGTTTCGATGTTCACTCGTCTCTGAACAAAGAGCTTCTTTTTGATATGTTCACGCGTCTCTGAACAAAGAGCTTCTTTTTGATATTCTTTTTTAATATGAACTTCTAAATGATGTGTCCACGCGTCTCTGAACGAAGAGCTTGATAATAGGATGCCCACGCGTCTCTGAGCAAAAGAGCTTGTAGGAAATGTCCACGCGTCTCTGAACAAAGAGCTTGAAAAGGATTGTCCACGCGTCTCTGAACAAAAGACCTTGATTGATATGCCCACGCGTCTCTGGACAATAGAGCTTGAATGAAATGTCCACGCGTCTCTGAACAAAAGAGCTTTGATGATATGCCCACGCGTCGCTGGAGCAAAAGAGCTTTTGAATGATATGCCCACGCGTCTCTGGAGCAAAAGAGCTTGATGGAAATGTTCACGCGTCTCTGAACAATAGAGCTTCGGTACTTGAACGTTTGTTGCGATAATGTCTTGAAGAAAAAATTTCTGAAGACCAACGTTTGTCGATCTCTAAAGCTCGCCTGAACTTTATTTCTGCTAAAAACCAGTATGTCGGTGTCTCCGTGATTAGGCGCTTTAAGCTAAGTGAGACGCTCTTTCATCTGGTCGATCACTTATTGCAATTGTAATCAAAATGACTACTTAATCATGTCAAATTGATTATAGGGGCTAACTGGCGTACCAAGGAACCTTAAATTGTTGTATGAGGTCGAAATCACCTTTTTGAGAGGCTTCGATCTCTGTCGCTGCTGAAATATCTCTGGCGCCAAAAATTGGAGTAGGGCCCTCCCTATTCTGTTGCACTTGTATTTATTTTTTACTATAGAACTTTGCCAATCTTTTTTAATTATCTTAGGGTTGACCTAAGGTTTTGCATTGCTTGACTCAATAACTTGACACGACTTAAGGTATAAACTTGACTCGATGTGATCAAATGACTCGAGGTTGACTCGACTCGAAGTGAAATGACACGTGTGTTAGACTCAAATAAAAGTGATATGATCCGACATGACTCAATGTGTACATGACTCGTGTGTGCATTGTAATGTGATCGTGCGACTCGAAAATGCAAAAATGCAAAAATTTTCGTCATTTTTGTGGAGGGTACTGACTTTCTCCCGAAAAAAGAAAGACGCGAAAAAAGAAAGAAGCGAAGTTTTTGAAGGTGCATGTTGAATGAGCTTAGTCAAATGTCATTTGATACTGTCTCTCAAGGTGCAAGGATTAATCCATCCTAGGATATCTCAATGGTTGACTCAATGAAAGTATTTAGCTAACTTAGGCACGGAGGCTAAGCACTTCATACTTCGTGATGCAATGACAATTATGACTGATGAGCGATTTTGATATGACAAGGCATGCTTCAGTGTTGTGTTAAGATTCCATGACAAAGGGTTCCTAAGGGAAGTATATTTGGTCATGTGTGTGTGCAATGTGTGATAGTGACACTAAAGTTAGGCCGCAAGGGCTAAGTGTGTGGGAAGATATTATTTCAAGAATAGTCAAATGATGGTGACTCTTAGGCTAGGTAAGCTAATGATGTAGGGATCAAGCCCCCAAGTCTAGCTCTAAGTGAATAGGGATGAGAATTGGAGATCCCTTGATATGATCATGGTGTAAGTGTGTGAATGTGAATACGAATGCATGTTTATTACGGCCGCACCTCGATGTGAGGTTGCCTACGTATCTGTTAGGAATCAGGCCGAACGTAGCTCTAGCCGAACCTCACACAAGTGTGTATACCTCAAAAAGGTCTTTTTAATGGTTGTAACGTGGTTAGGCTAAAGTTTATAGAAGAAGGGGATAAAGGCTCAAGACCCTAGATAAGCCCCCAAGGTGTGCAACCTCGCTTTTGAATCTTTATATTTTTATGCTTGAGTTTCTACTCTTTTTTAGCTCTTTTTGCTTTAGCATTTATTTTATTTTAATAAGTGTGGGCAATTCCGATCATGCGGTCTATCACTCACTTGGCATTCATGTTTCTCAGGCACGGTAATGAGCACTCGATAAGAGACGCAATCTGAGACGTGTTCTTATCGAAGATATTTTCATATCAAAGACATTGGAACACTTCCCCTTTTGTACACTTTTATTTATTTATTTTTTGCTTATTTTTGCTATTTCTTTCTTTTGAATTTGCTCAAGCTTTCTTTAGAATTGCATAAGTTGCACACTGTCCCATCCCAAGGTTAGATAGATGTAGGTTGAAAAAATTAAGGTCTATCGTTAGACGTGGCTCGAAGTGGTTTATGAATAAAGGATGTAAATTAGAAAGGTGAAAGGAGATATGATGTGGCTACAAGGGGTGCCTCAAATCATTGGTATACCTTGTGCTCAATTGACAATTTTTTTTTAAAAAAAATACAATGTAATGAAATGATCATATATAAGGAAATAAATGCTCATTTTATTAAAAAAAAAGGGAAAAAAATCTACAAAATTCATCTAAGGGAAAAGAAAAGGTGCCTATGCTAGACTTATTGGGGAAAGAGTAAATAAATAAAAAAATAAATAGAAAAAAAAGGTCACAAAATCTTGTCGTTGAAGCTCGCCTCTGCCTTGTGTTGTTTGCTCCGACATCATCCAGTCTTCTCGCTAGCTAGAGGCAATGGGATCTTATTTGCCTCTATCAGATCTTGAATGAGATTTTGAAACCTGTAGCATTCATCAGTAGTATGATCGTGTCCTCGATGGTACTTGCAATAAGAGTTGGGATTCCATCTCGAAGATCGATTTTCTGGCGTTGGATCCTCGGTAGGGCCAATAGGTTTGATTAATCCTCGATCATAGAGACGATCGAAAGCAGCATCGTAGGTCATTCCAATGGGTGTGAACTCTCGCCTGGGTTTCCTCTTAGATCCTTGATTGTCCATGGCTAAGACACCATTATGGGCAAAGGTACTAACATTATTAATAGATTGGGCGTTTTCGGAAGAAGAAGGATTGTCGCTCTTCTTTCCTTTCTAGCCACCGTGGTTACTATTGTTAGTAGCTTTTTGCTTTGCGAGGTCGTCTTCGATTTCAATTCCGATGTCATAAACGGCCTTGAAAGTATTCAGGTTGTGTTGATATTTTAAGTGCTTTGAATACTTTTCTTGGAGATTCTTGATAAACATTCTCACAGACTCCTTTTCGGTGGGGACCTCAATCATCTTGGCGGAAGTTTCCCTCCATTTATTAAAGAAAGAAGTAAAACCATCATTCTCTTTTTGTCTTAGCATCTCAAGTTGTCTATGATCGGTTTCAACTTGAATATTGCACTTGTATCTATCAACGAAAGCGTTTACTATCGATTCCCAGGTAGAGGTTTTCTCTTTGTCAAAGGAGAAGTACCATTGTTGGCAAACGGTCTCAATAGATAGTGAGAATAGAGAGGGGAAAACCTTCTTATCGATACCCTTAATGTTCATTATGGTTTCAAAAGCTCTTAGATGGAAGTAAGGGTTATCTGTTGCCTTGAATTTAGGGATGTTAGTGGCGTTGAACTTATGTGGAAGAAGTTCCTTGTCCAGGGATACCCCTAGTAAACTCCTGCCCTGAAATTTATAGTCACTAGATAGCTTGCTCAAACTTTCTTGCATGAGGTTCATTTGTTGTTGCTTCACGGGATCATCGATCTTGAGTGTGAGTAGCCTCAGTGTCTCAGTCACGGTAACCAATTGGTTCCTAAGCTCATTGACTTCTTGTTGAGTTGCCATTATCTTTTTAGCCTTCCTCTTTTGACGAATCGACTTATCAAAAAGTAAGACTTGAACAAAGGTGTTGTCCTCGATTAATCGCCCTTCTCTCCTCGACCAAGTATTGTGGAAAAGGAATTTAGGGATATTCATTGTTAATTATTTGACTCAAACTTTATTCAACATGCAATGGAAGGAGGAAGTGAAGAAATATTGGAATAGAATGTGAAAGAAAAATGATGTAGATGGAGGGGTGTGAAGAATTAGGAATAGAATGTACCCCCGAACTCAAATGACGGAAAAAGATCGACTCATACATGAACCTAAGACATGGTCATGGTGACATATACTCAAAGTGTGTGCTAAGAGTAGTGAGTGTAGTTGGTACGTTAAGACTCGTGTCATGACCATGTGGCCAGACTATGTGACTAGACTCAAGCAAAGACTAAGTTAAGACTTCACGTATATGCATTAAACTTGATAGACTGTGGTATTTTAGTCATAACTGTTTATCTGTGACTCTGATTTGGATGAAACCAACGCCAAATTAAAGATAAAACTCGGGGCTACAGATCCATAGGTTGTACGACTCGTAGTTCTTCTTATAACTCCGGCTACGACCAAAACAAATTGACGTTTGTGCAGTATACGGGAATAAAAATCCGGGTTGACTTAAAGGAACTATGACTCGATTTTATATTTATTTATTAGCTCGAATTAATTAATTAATTAATTAAACAAAGTCCTTTAGTCATTAATTAGTTTATTTAGTCTTAATACAAGTCAGACAAACGGTTAAGAAAAATCACATAATGTATGCACAACAAATAATGCATAATTAGTCAAGTAGGCACAATATGATGCAATGAGTTTGCAACCTAACCATGGCTCTAGTTCTCTAAGGTTCAGGATATGGTTTCGTCAATAGAGATTCCATGGTTAATTGTCCGAATGCACCGCGCGGAAGCCTAACCGTGAAGGGTTGGCGCAAGTGGATGGGACACCGCGAGTTTTAGAAAAAACTCGCTTCCATGGTTTGGTGAATTCAACATCTCGGATGTACCCTTTGTTGCACGGAGCGTTCAATCGAGTAGATGGAGCATGAATTCCTAGAGGGTTATGTCCATATGTAGAACACATATGGGTTTTAGAAAAGTGAGAAAAAATTCAATCAGGAAGTAGGATCGAGCAAACAATACGAAAAACCTGTCGAAATTAGAACGCATATTTCTGGCTCGGTATTGGGGGAAATTGGCGCCAGCAAACAAAGACTGGCGCCAGCTTTTAACTGTAGCGCCTGGCGCCAATACTGGCGTCTGGCGCTACAGCTAAAATTCTGGCGCCATGCTCTGGCTCCTGACGCTACTTCCCACATGCCTCAGCAACTTTCTGTGCTCGATAAAATTTTCCAGTTTCGCGTGGTGTTATTACGATCCTAGTTGTGAAAGATATTTCTCAAATTTCCTACGTGTAAAATCCTATGTTTTTAACTCATTACAGATGGTCTTTCCAATGAGATCTTTTTTATGCATATGACAATAATGTCAATCAAAATTACGCACATGAAATACTTAGAACTTTTCGAGTCTCATCCACTCATTCTAAATCCTTGCCGAAACAAATTCAGGAATTAAAATAGAAATCCTCCCCAGTGGAGTCGCCAAAAACCGTGGGGAATAATTTCAAGCTTTAATCCTACTAGCTTGAACCCCACTGTGATCATACACTAAAGTACGGTGGCGTCCAAAAGGGAAGAAGATAGAGCAAAAGAGTCGCCAACAAGTTTTTTTTAGGCACTTGTAAATCGTTCACAGGATGAAGGTTACACCCCTTAACGATCCAAGAGATCGTCAACTCCATAAGGTCTAGAACCAAATAAGGGTTCGGGGATGAAGGTACAAATCCAACCTAAAAGAGATTGAACCTGCCCTAATAATAAGCCTCTACTTTATTCTGATCGTACTCATGTGCGCTTTCTAATTAACATACAATCAATAGGATTACTCTAAACCTGTTTATCTATGTTGGTTGAATATTAATGCACAAATAAACTATTATTGGCGATCACTTGAAATTATAATCACATTAACCCAAAACAAGATTATTAAATATCTTATTAAGCGTGATTATAAGTACAAATTCCCTTTAAACATGCATAAAAGGCGTGATCAAGCAATAAAAATAAATAATCAAGCAACATAATAAATAATAAAAAATAATAATTATAATCATCACAAATATATTTAAGAATAATCATCATGATAACACCCATATTAATCATAATAATAATTATTATAGCGATAACAAAATTATAATCATAATAAAAAATCATCATCAAAATAATAATAATCATAAATTATAACAATTATAATCATAATCATGTTCATGTTAATATTAAAGCATAATAAAAATAGCAAGATCCTAGGCATGATACTAACAAGATTAATAATAACCCCTAGCATGTCACTAAAAAATCAAATCTTTAGCCCTAACATGATACTAACAATCATAAATAGTAGAAAGAGAATAAAAGGCATCATAGCAATCATAATAAGCATATTTGATATTAAAATTACCCTAGACATGATACTAGGAATATCATAATAACAATTTAAACATGATTTCTACATCATAACATCAATAAAGACCATTAAAGCACTTACTTTGATGCTTCGTACCTCTTTCTAATAACAAAATACACACGTTAGTAAATTCAAGGAAAATAATAAATAAACAATTAAATTAAATAATTGAAATAGAGATTTGGGACCAAACCCTCAGAAATTAAACCTTTCACGTCTAGGTCGAAGCCAACTTCGAATATGGTTAGGTGTTTCTAGATCTTGCGAATGCGGAATTTTGTATGTAAAAAGCTAGTTTAGAAAAAGAGAGAGAGAGAGAATAATCAAGAAAATCTTGATGAGAGTTGGTAAATGATTAAGGGAGAATTAGAGAATTAATGATTGCGAATGAAAACTGGTTGTAGGTGAATCTTCGTGAGAATGGGTGAATAAAAACGAATTTTTAATACGTTATTTATAGAGAAAATAAGCCAAAAAGATAAAATATCAAAACAGAGCACTTGGCACACGTAAAACAGAGTTGGCGCACCTAAAACAGAGCTGGCGCCAGCAGCAGCTAATTGGCGCCAGGCGCCAATGGCTAGCACCAGGCGCCAGGCCTGGTTCCAGGCGCTGATTTCAGAAATTCACGCGTTTTTGTTTTTATCATATCTTTTGATCCGGAAGTCCAAATAAGACATATAATATGTCGTTGGAAAGCTCTTAAAGTATACTTTCCAACCCAATTAAAATCAGATAAAAATATTTTGTAGATAAAAAGATATGTCCAAAATAGTGGAAGGATGTCAGTTTTGGATAAAGTTTCATGTCTCATTCATATCTTTTTCGTTATAACTCGGATTTAATATTATAATATATCATTGGAAAGATAATTTCAGGATATATCCAACCATATAAAAGTTGGATAAATATTATGACGCACGAAAATAAAATCTGAATATATTCCACTTCGTACAAAACAAGGATTCTTAAAAGGAGTAGTTTTATTCAATTTCAAACTCTATAAAACATAATTATCAATCCTAACTCCATTAGGATTTAAAATAACCTCCTAGAGTATTATAAAAGACTATAATCAATCCTAATAGCTTTAGGAATTATAATTAATAATAGGCCCTCCACTAGATCATTGGGCCGCATATAAAAACCAAATCGGGCCAAGTTTAGTATTTTGGCCATAACTTCCTCGATATTCATCGAAATTGGGCTTATAATATATTGTTGGAAAGCTCTTGTCAAGCCCCATCCAAATACACTACTATTGGACCCATATCATGAACCAACCAAACTGGATTGACTATTTACTTAAAGTAAGTTTTCAAAAACAGAGAGAAGAGAAAAGAAAAGAATTAAAACTATACGCAACACTAAACTTTCCACACTTTCACTTCATTCGATTATGATTCGACGTAAAAGGTACTCATCACTGGGTTTGGTTTTGGGGAGACACAAATGGGTGTCTACATCAGTCATGCTCCTAGCTTGAAGAATAAGAATTGGAAAATAAGCATTGGCTCGTCTACCCACCTTCTAGGAAGAAAGAGGAAAATGGATTCTTCAACCTTATCGTATAACAAACCAGGCCTATCATGTTAGAAAAAGTATTTCAGTGATGTGTGTTCTTATGTTAATATTTATAACTGTCAATGTTCAAGTCGTGTCTTGGCTATAACCCACTTCCGAAGAGCTTCCCCTGGGAAAGGGATCTAGTCTTCTTTTTGTTTGTTTCACAACTGCCAAAAAAAAATCATGGCAGAAAGCCGAAACATTCTCAGAAAAATTAAAAACTAAAATTATTGGTGTTTTTATTTATTTATTTTTATTTATTTAGTCATATATATATATATAAAAGACTCTAACCTCAAATTGAACTCTAAAAGGTAAAATAAAAATAAGTTTATTTTAAAGTCACAAGACTCACAACCAGAACATAACATAAATATCTTTTTTTACCTTCTTATTTTTAAATGACACAATTTTTACTAAAGAAGTTGTGAGAAAAAAAAAACCTCTGTTTTTTTAAAAAAATAAATCCTTTTTAAAAAGAACGTTATTACCTCATTAAAGCACATTATGGTTAAAGGTGTTAATTCAGTTGTCCGGTTTGGATTTGGTGATGTCAGGTTAGATCAAGTCTATAATAAAACTTGAGTCACGCTACATTATTATTCCATGAGAGTTAAAACCTGAATCGAATATTTTTTGGGTTGGTTTTAAATCGTGTCGAGCCAGGTGAGGTTTTGACACCTCTAATAAAATGGTACATGACTTGACTTAAAGTAGCCTTTTTGTTTTTTTTTTGTTTTTTTTTGTTTTTTTTTTTTTTTACAAAAACTTAAAGTAGTATGTATACAACTAAATGTAGCATCTACTAATCCTCACTTTGACAGACAATTATTTGAAACTTCTTATTTTCACTTTTTTATAACAGGACTCTTGATGAATTTGCTCTTAATTATGGAAAAGGAAGTATACCTTTTATCTTCGCGCGATAAAAGCTCTGTTCTTGATTTGGTTTGTCTTTCTTAACCTATAATTTTAGGGCTTTTAACTTTCTCTCATTTCAAATATTCAAATTGGCCTCAACACCCTAAACTATTGCTTGTTTGCAACTAACACCCGAAACTTTAACTAGTAGCAAGAACACCACCAACTATAGATTTGGGTGGAATGCATACCATTAGTAGTTATTTTTGGACACTCAAACTCAGATATATGTAATTAAAGGATAATTGTTGTTACGCGTTGCACCTCAATCAATAGTTGGTGGTGTTTTAGTTACTAGTAAAAGTTCGAAATGTTAATTGCACCTAAGCTTTAATTTAGGGTGTTAAAGCAAATTTTGCCTAATATTTCTTCTTATATTGTTTATACTCTCTTTATTTTCTATTAATTTACACAATTATTATAGCATTACTTATTTTTTATGTACCCACTAATATATTACTCTTTTCCAATGAGAATCAACCATGTTTATTCTCATAAATAATACTTTTGACATGTCACTTTCTCATGCAAAGTTTTTCTTTCTCCAAATTTTATATGCAACTAGCCTTTTGGGCCGTTCGATGCACGGGTTCTTATCTAGGTTATTTCATATGTAGGTATTTTTTCAATAGTTGAAACTTTTGATATGAAATACGAAGTAATTGTTTCATTGCATGCTAAAACTTAAAAGAAAAAAAAAAAAAGAATGAGGGTAGAACTGTGGAAAAAGATAAAGGAATTTAGATACGTATATATACATGAAGATTGTATAATATGAAATGACATATTGGTTTAAGTCATATTTTAAGTTTATTAGTTCAAAAGAAAATTTTTATATAATTTAATTCATATGTTTATGTGATGTATATTAATTGGTTCAACTTTATTTTATTATGATGGAAATGAAACACTTCATTTTCTTAATTGAATTTAATTTGCAAGTTATAGAATGTATAAAGACTTAAACAAAAAGATCAAAAGGGGTGACATGTGTCATATGTAGTAGTGAGTGACTTGTGATGACATGTGTCATATGAAAAATTATGATTTGTGTTTTTAAATACTAAGTATAGATAGATATAGATTTTTAATAACCCTAAAAAAGATAAGTGTCTAAAAGAAACAAAGAATGTATTATCTTTGACCATACTTTATTACTGATATTTTAAATATTATTTTGTTAAGAAAATTTTTTACGTTCAAATCATAAACTTTTCAAAAGTTATTATAAAAAAAAAAAAAAAAAAAAAAAAAACCTATTAATTGTGAAAATTATACGTTAACAATTATAGAAATCAAAATTATAAATATAATAATATGTCGATGATGCGTGTGTCTTTCTAAGTATTTTTCACTATGTATCAGATACCTGTTGATATGTTAGTGAACGCAATCATTGTCGCAATGAAAGCTAATGTAAACTAACCCTATTTGACTATATACCAAGTGGGAAGCTCATATAGGAATCCGATAAATTTAGGAGAGTTGCACAAGTTACATTTTCGCTACTTCACTAAAAATCCATGGATCAATCATGAAGGTAAACTAATCAAAGTAAGAAAGGGCCTTGTGTTAAGCAACATGCGCATATTGGAAATCAAACTCTTCCTATGCAGCCTTGTGATGAAAATGATAATTTTGTATCTCTTGTTCTGCTTTAAGTTTTTTAATTTACCTTTTGAATTGCAGGGAACATAAGTTTTATTTAAAATTGGATCTTGAAAATGACTATCACTTTACTTAATTTTTATATGCGGATTTTATCAGACTTATAAAAAATGATTTTTATTATTTACTAATTCATTTTTTGGGAATTAATCATGTAAAATAAAAAAATAAAAAAAATAAAAAAAAAACAAGATTTTGAAAAATATTTGAAAAATGAAAAATCATTTATAATAAGTTTGATCAACAAAATAAAAATATAAATAATCGGTCAATGAAAATTCAGTGTAGTGATAGTTGTTATGGGTAATTTTCAGGCTCGTCTCAACATACGTCAAGTCGCACGACCTATGAGACGTTAAGCCGCGAACATAACAGGATTCCCTTGAAAGGCGGATTGACCGAGTCTTTAGTGGATATTTATTCAGCAGTTATCCTCCAGAATCAAAGATATTCTCCTTGAGATATTGTTTACCAGCAAAGAGATAAGTTCAAGACCAAGTCATCAAGTAGCGGCTTCCTATTTTCAAGGAAGACGTTAGACGGCTCCAACTGCTTTATGAACAACATCGTTAACCAAATTAGTTCTACTATAAATAGGGGAGTAATTGTATCACTTAGGATCATCTCACACCCAGCTCTCCAGAATTCAAACTCTAACACATTCGCAATCATTGTAATCACCAATGTAATCATCAGTTTCTCATAGAGAATCGGTGGTCTTGCACCCACCCGCAGTTTTTCCCGTATTTGGGTTTTCTGTGTCATCAAATACTTTGTCTTTTATAGCTTTCTTTTACACTTCACAAAGTTCAATACACTAGTCGTCGTACGTCCCAGCCTTAGGTCTCCCTTGAGCGAAATTTGGCATAAACAATTTGGCGCCCACCGTTGGGCCGACGACTGGATAATCCATCAAAAAATCACAAAAACAACCTTCCGTATCGACCAGTCATCCCGTCGCCATGGTTTCATCTGAAGACAACCCGACAATCGATCAGCTCATGGAACAAATCCGCAAGACGCGAGAGGAGCTCAAGCAGCAAAAAGCAGAGAACGCTAGAATCGCTGAAGAGAGTCAGAAGACCACGGAGACGCTCAGAAAGGAGTTAGACTCTGTCCGTAGCAACAACCGTTGTCGCCGTCTCCCTTCCGACGACATCCCCACCATGATGGACCTAGATACTGACGGGGGAGACGAAGACAACGAGGAGGAAGAACAACTCGACGACCAAGAAGAAGAGGATGACCCAGACCCTACAGCCTAGAGGTTAAGCAAGATCGAGGCCCAGAACGCCGAGCTGCTTCGCCTTCTGAAGACGCTGCCTGGAGTGCCCGTCCCGACGATTACTGAAGAAGCAGACAGTTTTGCCGCGTCACCGTTCATAGAAGAAATTGCAAAGGCAGACGTCCCCCGAAGACTCAACATCCCTTCTCCAGCGTCGCTCTATGACGGAAGCACCTGCCCGCTGGAGCATGTCAATCATTACAAACAGCGAATGTGGCAGTACTCCATCACTCACAACCTGCTCGAGCCAGTCCTATGCAAATCTTTCGGAGCTACCCTTACAGGGCCCGCGCTTGAATGGATGTGCGACATCAAACGTGGTTCTATTGCTAACTTTCAGACTTTGTGTAACAGGTTCTATAGTAAGTTCAATAACAATTGCAAAGTTGAGAAGCAGACCAGCGACCTCTACCGCGTCGTGCAAACAAATGGCGAATCTATCAAGTCTTACTTTAGCAAGTTCAACAAGGAGTCGGAGTCGTAGTCGATCAAGGATTATTGCGAATCTTGCGATGATGGAAAACAAGGCTCGGATATGACCTGCTGCTGCTGGGCGCAGAAACCAGCGGCTGCTGGGTATCCATTGGGCCAAACAGAAGCTGATTGTGGCTTAGGAGTGCCGAGCTTCGGGCGCTGGTGGTCTGCTGGTTCTCGGGTCGTCTTTCAAGGGCTATATCTCCTGTTTTAGGAAGCATATAGGAATCTGGGACCTATCTTTGGAAATCTCTTCAAGTGTAGTTTCCAACACAATTTGAATCGCTTCAATCAGATTTGTAGAACTCAAAGTATGATCAAAAGAGTGACCAAAGGTCTATTTTGCCACTTTGTAAAACATCGTTTAATTTCGTTTCTAACTCAAATTTAATTCCGAAATGTGCATAACAACCCTTGTGGATGCTATATTCATTCCTCATGTATATAAATCTCAAAATCAACATCCGCAAATGTGGGATCTTTGATTTATAAACTCAATTCATCGACTTCCATCCAAATATCATCCGAATCACTCTAAACACTACGAAAGCATCCAAATGACTATGAAATCACCTAAACATTAAGAAAAACACACCACGGAGTGTAATAGAGTACAAAACAAATAACTTATGTATTTACGACCTAAAAAGCGGTGAAAAGACCTAGAAAGCAACTATAAACTTAACATAAACGTGCCTACAAATCCTATATAAATGTGATTATCACTTCACCACGACTCTTCGAACTCTACATACATGGCCTAAGGCTCGCCAATATTCTTTTTCCATCCATTATTTCTCTCTCCACAATTTGAATATCAAAACCCTAGAAAAATCAACAAATTCCCAAGATGTTAGCTACTATACCCCACATTTGGCATTACATTAAACACCTGATTAGCGAAAAAATTAAGTGTTTTTGAGTGATTTTGAGATAGAGAAATCAAATTCACAAATCAAAATCTAAGAGGGGAAATTCGAATAAGAGGGGAAATGAGATCGATAAGGAGTAATGAGAAGAAGAGGGGAAATGAGATCAAAGAGGAGAAAGAGGAGAGGATATAGAAAGTGATCCATGAGAAAGAAAGAGAAGAGAGAAGGAGAGAGAAAGAGAATATGATCGAGAAAAGGCACAAGAAAGAATGATCTGAGAGAGAGTGAGAGGAGTGAGAAATTAGGATTTAGGTTTTTTTTATATAGTTTTTGACGAAATTAATTAACAATTCTGTTGGAGATTTCCAATGTAAATATTTTTAGACCATCAAAAATGATTTTTTTTCCAACAGATTTATTCCATCGGAAAATTCCTATGGAATATTATTTTGTTAAAAAAACAGTATTTTCCAATGGATTAAAATTTTTTCGGAACCTATCCATAAAAAATCGAGCCTTTTCTTGTAGTGGGAAGCAGTGGCCTACAAGTCGGCTCTCACAAAAAGTGAGAATCCCCATGATAATTTGTTGAATGTATCCCTTAACTCAAAGGAAAAGGATAAAATCTAACCTAAATCGTTGGTGAAGCAAGAAAGTGAAGAGACAAGGAAGGCCCCTAAGTGAGTATGGAGGCAAAGGATGTGCCATTCAGCCTAATAAAAAAATTTGAAGCTTAAATCTACGAGAAGACAGTCAATATGGATATTAGTATAATTGAGGAAGAGAAAGGCACAACAATGCTTTTAGTAATAAGACAAGACGCCCAATTTTAAGAAGTAGACAATGATTAAGTGTCCAGGAAGCTTAAAAGATGCAGTCAGTTGTAGGGAATAATTTCAAGCTTTAACCCACTAGCTTGAACCCCACTGTGATCATACACTAAAGTACGGTGGCGTCCAAAAGGGAAGAAGATAGAGCAAAAGAGTCGCCAACAAGTTTTTTTTTAGGAACTTGTAAACCGTTCACAAGATGAAGGTTACACCCCTTAACGATCCAAGAGATCGTCAACTCCATAAGGTCTAGAACCAAATAAGGGTTCTGGGATGAAGGTACAAATCCAACCTAAAAGAGATTGAACCTGCCCTAATAATAGGCCTCTACTTTATTCTGATCGTACTCATGTGCGCTTTCTAATTAACATACAATCAATAGGATTACCCTAAACCTGTTTATCTATGTTGGTTGAATATTAATGCACAAATAAACTATTATTGGCGATCACTTGAAATTATAATCACATTAACCCAAAACAAGATTATTAAATATCTTATTAAGCGTGATTATAAGTACAAATTCCCTTTAAACATGCATAAAAGGCGTGATCAAGCAATAAAAATAAATAATCAAGCAACATAATAAATAATAAAAAATAATAATTATAATCATCACAAATATATTTAAGAATAATCATCATGATAACACCCATATTAATCATAATAATAATTATTATAGCGATAACAAAATTATAATCATAATAAAAAATCATCATCAAAATAATAATAATCATAAATTATAACAATTATAATCATAATCATGTTCATGTTAATATTAAAGCATAATAAAAATAGCAAGATCCTAGGCATGATACTAACAAGATTAATAATAACCCCTAGCATGTCACTAAAAAATCAAATCTTTAGCCCTAACATGATACTAACAATCATAAATAGTAGAAAGAGAATAAAAGGCATCATAGCAATCATAATAAGCATATTTGATATTAAAATTACCCTAGACATGATACTAGGAATATCATAATAACAATTTAAACATGATTTCTACATCATAACATCAATAAAGACCATTAAAGCACTTACTTTGATGCTTCGTACCTCTTTCTAATAACAAAATACACACGTTAGTAAATTCAAGGAAAATAATAAATAAACAATTAAATTAAATAATTGAAATAGAGATTTGGGACCAAACCCTCAGAAATTAAACCTTTCACGTCTAGGTCGAAGCCAACTTCGAATATGGTTAGGTGTTTCTAGATCTTGCGAATGCGGAATTTTGTATGTAAAAAGCTAGTTTAGAAAAAGAGAGAGAGAGAGAATAATCAAGAAAATCTTGATGAGAGTTGGTAAATGATTAAGGGAGAATTAGAGAATTAATGATTGCGAATGAAAACTGGTTGTAGGTGAATCTTCGTGAGAATGGGTGAATAAAAACGAATTTTTAATACGTTATTTATAGAGAAAATAAGCCAAAAAGATAAAATATCAAAACAGAGCACTTGGCACACGTAAAACAGAGTTGGCGCACCTAAAACAGAGCTGGCGCCAGCAGCAGCTAATTGGCGCCAGGCGCCAATGGCTAGCACCAGGCGCCAGGCCTGGTTCCAGGCGCTGATTTCAGAAATTCACGCGTTTTTGTTTTTATCATATCTTTTGATCCGGAAGTCCAAATAAGACATATAATATGTCGTTGGAAAGCTCTTAAAGTATACTTTCCAACCCAATTAAAATCAGATAAAAATATTTTGTAGATAAAAAGATATGTCCAAAATAGTGGAAGGATGTCAGTTTTGGATAAAGTTTCATGTCTCATTCATATCTTTTTCGTTATAACTCGGATTTAATATTATAATATATCATTGGAAAGATAATTTCAGGATATATCCAACCATATAAAAGTTGGATAAATATTATGACGCACGAAAATAAAATCTGAATATATTCCACTTCGTACAAAACAAGGATTCTTAAAAGGAGTAGTTTTATTCAATTTCAAACTCTATAAAACATAATTATCAATCCTAACTCCATTAGGATTTAAAATAACCTCCTAGAGTATTATAAAAGACTATAATCAATCCTAATAGCTTTAGGAATTATAATTAATAATAGGCCCTCCACTAGATCATTGGGCCGCATATAAAAACCAAATCGGGCCAAGTTTAGTATTTTGGCCATAACTTCCTCGATATTCATCGAAATTGGGCTTATAATATATTGTTGGAAAGCTCTTGTCAAGCCCCATCCAAATACACTACTATTGGACCCATATCATGAACCAACCAAACTGGATTGACTATTTACTTAAAGTAAGTTTTCAAAAACAGAGAGAAGAGAAAAGAAAAGAATTAAAACTATACGCAACACTAAACTTTCCACACTTTCACTTCATTCGATTATGATTCGACGTAAAAGGTACTCATCACTGGGTTTGGTTTTGGGGAGACACAAATGGGTGTCTACATCAGTCATGCTCCTAGCTTGAAGAATAAGAATTGGAAAATAAGCATTGGCTCGTCTACCCACCTTCTAGGAAGAAAGAGGAAAATGGATTCTTCAACCTTATCGTATAACAAACCAGGCCTATCATGTTAGAAAAAGTATTTCAGTGATGTGTGTTCTTATGTTAATATTTATAACTGTCAATGTTCAAGTCGTGTCTTGGCTATAACCCACTTCCGAAGAGCTTCCCCTGGGAAAGGGATCTAGTCTTCTTTTTGTTTGTTTCACAACTGCCAAAAAAAAATCATGGCAGAAAGCCGAAACATTCTCAGAAAAATTAAAAACTAAAATTATTGGTGTTTTTATTTATTTATTTTTATTTATTTAGTCATATATATATATATATAAAAGACTCTAACCTCAAATTGAACTCTAAAAGGTAAAATAAAAATAAGTTTATTTTAAAGTCACAAGACTCACAACCAGAACATAACATAAATATCTTTTTTTACCTTCTTATTTTTAAATGACACAATTTTTACTAAAGAAGTTGTGAGAAAAAAAAAACCTCTGTTTTTTTAAAAAAATAAATCCTTTTTAAAAAGAACGTTATTACCTCATTAAAGCACATTATGGTTAAAGGTGTTAATTCAGTTGTCCGGTTTGGATTTGGTGATGTCAGGTTAGATCAAGTCTATAATAAAACTTGAGTCACGCTACATTATTATTCCATGAGAGTTAAAACCTGAATCGAATATTTTTTGGGTTGGTTTTAAATCGTGTCGAGCCAGGTGAGGTTTTGACACCTCTAATAAAATGGTACATGACTTGACTTAAAGTAGCCTTTTTGTTTTTTTTTTGTTTTTTTTTGTTTTTTTTTTTTTTTACAAAAACTTAAAGTAGTATGTATACAACTAAATGTAGCATCTACTAATCCTCACTTTGACAGACAATTATTTGAAACTTCTTATTTTCACTTTTTTATAACAGGACTCTTGATGAATTTGCTCTTAATTATGGAAAAGGAAGTATACCTTTTATCTTCGCGCGATAAAAGCTCTGTTCTTGATTTGGTTTGTCTTTCTTAACCTATAATTTTAGGGCTTTTAACTTTCTCTCATTTCAAATATTCAAATTGGCCTCAACACCCTAAACTATTGCTTGTTTGCAACTAACACCCGAAACTTTAACTAGTAGCAAGAACACCACCAACTATAGATTTGGGTGGAATGCATACCATTAGTAGTTATTTTTGGACACTCAAACTCAGATATATGTAATTAAAGGATAATTGTTGTTACGCGTTGCACCTCAATCAATAGTTGGTGGTGTTTTAGTTACTAGTAAAAGTTCGAAATGTTAATTGCACCTAAGCTTTAATTTAGGGTGTTAAAGCAAATTTTGCCTAATATTTCTTCTTATATTGTTTATACTCTCTTTATTTTCTATTAATTTACACAATTATTATAGCATTACTTATTTTTTATGTACCCACTAATATATTACTCTTTTCCAATGAGAATCAACCATGTTTATTCTCATAAATAATACTTTTGACATGTCACTTTCTCATGCAAAGTTTTTCTTTCTCCAAATTTTATATGCAACTAGCCTTTTGGGCCGTTCGATGCACGGGTTCTTATCTAGGTTATTTCATATGTAGGTATTTTTTCAATAGTTGAAACTTTTGATATGAAATACGAAGTAATTGTTTCATTGCATGCTAAAACTTAAAAGAAAAAAAAAAAAGAATGAGGGTAGAACTGTGGAAAAAGATAAAGGAATTTAGATACGTATATATACATGAAGATTGTATGATATGAAATGACATATTGGTTTAAGTCATATTTTAAGTTTATTAGTTCAAAAGAAAATTTTTATATAATTTAATTCATATGTTTATGTGATGTATATTAATTGGTTCAACTTTATTTTATTATGATGGAAATGAAACACTTCATTTTCTTAATTGAATTTAATTTGCAAGTTATAGAATGTATAAAGACTTAAACAAAAAGATCAAAAGGGGTGACATGTGTCATATGTAGTAGTGAGTGACTTGTGATGACATGTGTCATATGAAAAATTATGATTTGTGTTTTTAAATACTAAGTATAGATAGATATAGATTTTTAATAACCCTAAAAAAGATAAGTGTCTAAAAGAAACAAAGAATGTATTATCTTTGACCATACTTTATTACTGATATTTTAAATATTATTTTGTTAAGAAAATTTTTTACGTTCAAATCATAAACTTTTCAAAAGTTATTATAAAAAAAAAAAAAAAAAAAAAAACCTATTAATTGTGAAAATTATACGTTAACAATTATAGAAATCAAAATTATAAATATATTAATATGTCGATGATGCGTGTGTCTTTCTAAGTATTTTTCACTATGTATCAGATACCTGTTGATATGTTAGTGAACGCAATCATTGTCGCAATGAAAGCTAATGTAAACTAACCCTATTTGACTATATACCAAGTGGGAAGCTCATATAGGAATCCGATAAATTTAGGAGAGTTGCACAAGTTACATTTTCGCTACTTCACTAAAAATCCATGGATCAATCATGAAGGTAAACTAATCAAAGTAAGAAAGGGCCTTGTGTTAAGCAACATGCGCATATTGGAAATCAAACTCTTCCTATGCAGCCTTGTGATGAAAATGATAATTTTGTATCTCTTGTTCTGCTTTAAGTTTTTTAATTTACCTTTTGAATTGCAGGGAACATAAGTTTTATTTAAAATTGGATCTTGAAAATGACTATCACTTTACTTAATTTTTATATGCGGATTTTATCAGACTTATAAAAAATGATTTTTATTATTTACTAATTCATTTTTTGGGAATTAATCATGTAAAATAAAAAAATAAAAAAAATAAAAAAAAAAACAAGATTTTGAAAAATATTTGAAAAATGAAAAATCATTTATAATAAGTTTGATCAACAAAATAAAAATATAAATAATCGGTCAATGAAAATTCAGTGTAGTGATAGTTGTTATGGGTAATTTTCAGGCTCGTCTCAACATACGTCAAGTCGCACGACCTATGAGACGTTAAGCCGCGAACATAACAGGATTCCCTTGAAAGGCGGATTGACCGAGTCTTTAGTGGATATTTATTCAGCAGTTATCCTCCAGAATCAAAGATATTCTCCTTGAGATATTGTTTACCAGCAAAGAGATAAGTTCAAGACCAAGTCATCAAGTAGCGGCTTCCTATTTTCAAGGAAGACGTTAGACGGCTCCAACTGCTTTATGAACAACATCGTTAACCAAATTAGTTCTACTATAAATAGGGGAGTAATTGTATCACTTAGGATCATCTCACACCCAGCTCTCCAGAATTCAAACTCTAACACATTCGCAATCATTGTAATCACCAATGTAATCATCAGTTTCTCATAGAGAATCGGTGGTCTTGCACCCACCCGCAGTTTTTCCCGTATTTGGGTTTTCTGTGTCATCAAATACTTTGTCTTTTATAGCTTTCTTTTACACTTCACAAAGTTCAATACACTAGTCGTCGTACGTCCCAGCCTTAGGTCTCCCTTGAGCGAAATTTGGCATAAACAATTTGGCGCCCACCGTTGGGCCGACGACTGGATAATCCATCAAAAAATCACAAAAACAACCTTCCGTATCGACCAGTCATCCCGTCGCCATGGTTTCATCTGAAGACAACCCGACAATCGATCAGCTCATGGAACAAATCCGCAAGACGCGAGAGGAGCTCAAGCAGCAAAAAGCAGAGAACGCTAGAATCGCTGAAGAGAGTCAGAAGACCACGGAGACGCTCAGAAAGGAGTTAGACTCTGTCCGTAGCAACAACCGTTGTCGCCGTCTCCCTTCCGACGACATCCCCACCATGATGGACCTAGATACTGACGGGAGAGACGAAGACAACGAGGAGGAAGAACAACTCGACGACCAAGAAGAAGAGGATGACCCAGACCCTACAGCCTAGAGGTTAAGCAAGATCGAGGCCCAGAACGCCGAGCTGCTTCGCCTTCTGAAGACGCTGCCTGGAGTGCCCGTCCCGACGATTACTGAAGAAGCAGACAGTTTTGCCGCGTCACCGTTCATAGAAGAAATTGCAAAGGCAGACGTCCCCCGAAGACTCAACATCCCTTCTCCAGCGTCGCTCTATGACGGAAGCACCTGCCCGCTGGAGCATGTCAATCATTACAAACAGCGAATGTGGCAGTACTCCATCACTCACAACCTGCTCGAGCCAGTCCTATGCAAATCTTTCGGAGCTACCCTTACAGGGCCCGCGCTTGAATGGATGTGCGACATCAAACGTGGTTCTATTGCTAACTTTCAGACTTTGTGTAACAGGTTCTATAGTAAGTTCAATAACAATTGCAAAGTTGAGAAGCAGACCAGCGACCTCTACCGCGTCGTGCAAACAAATGGCGAATCTATCAAGTCTTACTTTAGCAAGTTCAACAAGGAAATAATCGGCATCAAAGGGTACGACGTCCGTACAACCATCGAAGCCTTCAAGAGAGGACTAACGGAAAACTTGGAGCTATACAAAGAGCTGACCAGGTATCCATGCACGACCTTTGAGGAAGTCAGAACCCGCGCCTTAGCACATATACGATTGGAGGGCGATCTCGCCATCCGGAAAGGCATCCAGCCATCGCCAGTCCCTAGCAACGACAGAGTCTCTAGGAGGCCCAACAACATGAAGAACTGGCGTCGTATACCATATGACAAGCCAGGTCAGATAAATGCAGTCAATAATGTTAAAACTAACGTTGATCAAAGTTCTGTCGACAGATCCCAGAAGCAGGATGCTGACGCATGCCCCGACATTCCTGAATATGGATTCTGCGTCGACACCAGGGGTGTGGTGAATGCCCTTCATTCTTTAGGAAATGTCGACAGCTGGCCGAGGAAGAGCGACAAGGCAGATGAAAGCAAAGACAAATCCAAGTGGTGCGACTATCATGGTGATCATGGCCATCGTACCGAAGACTGCAACGCCCTAAGAAAAGAAATAACTTTCCTCTTGAAGAAAGGTCATCTCAAGGAGCTTCTAGGGAACGGCAAGTCAAGCAAAAAAGAAGCGTCGCCCAAGCAGCAGAAAGACCCTCATCAGCCGCCAAAAGGACCAACGGTCACTAAGGTAGTCAATGTTATCACTGGTGGATCTGATATTTGTGGACTAACCTATTCCGCAGCTAGAAAAATATCAAGAACAAGTAACCCCAAAGAAGTCGTCCCTATAGACGCAAGATCGAACCAAGACAAAGCCCTAGAAGCAATGGTCCTCGCCTTCGACGACTGCGACTTGTGAGACTATCGAGAAGAGCATCATGATACCCTAGTGATATCCTTGACCATCGACAATTGCTTGCTGAAAAGAGTGCTGGTCGACGGAGGAAGCTCAGCCAATGTCCTTTTCAAAAGCACCTTGGAAGGCATGGGGATCGACGCCAAAGATGTCTCCAGAAAGTCTACAGTCCTCGTAGGTTTTAGTTGAGAGGCTCTCAATACAAGCGGAGAGATCATGTTGCCGACCTTTACTGGGGGCGTCAACCTTTCAACGCATTTCAACGTCGTAGATTGCCCGTCATCCTACAATGCCATCATCAGCCGCCCTTGGATCCATAGAATTAAGGTCGTCTTGTCAACATACCATCAAGTCATAAAATTTCCAACCAGGTGGAGCGTGCAAGTTATCAAGGGAGAAAGGCAGGAAGCTAGAAAGTGCTACAGTTCTACATTGAAGCCATCCAAAAGGACGGTATAGCAATTACAGCAAGGACCAGCCTTAGAGGAGCCCGACGAGCAAGCAATCGATGAAGTGTCGCTGGATCCCAATGAACCAGAGCAAACCGTCCGAATCGGAGCGTCGCTTGACCCAGGTATAAGAATTGAACTTATTGAATTTCTTAAAGCTAACAAAGACTGCTTTTCTTGGTCGCACGAAGATATGACAGGTATCAGTCCCGACGTGATTACTCACAAGCTGAACGTCGACCCCAATCATAAACCAGTCAAGCAGAAGCGACGTAAGTTTGCGCCAGAACGAAATCAAGTGATCAACGATGAGGTCCAAAAGCTAATCAAAACAGGGAAGATAAGAGAATTCAAGTACCCTGAATGGTTAGCAAACATCGTGGTAGTCAGCAAGAAAAACGGGAAGTGGAGAGTCTGCATTGACTTCACCGACCTAAACAAAGCCTGTCCCAAGGACCCATTTCCTCTACCGCACATTGACGCAACCGCTGGTCACGAGCTGCTCACATTCATGGACGCATATTCAGGGTACAACCAGATACTGATGCATCCAGACGACCAAGAGAAGACAACCTTCATGACGGACAAAGGGATTTATTGTTACAAAGTTATGTCGTTTGGACTAAAGAACGCAGGAGCGACGTATCAAAGGCACGTTAACAAGATGTTCAAAGAGCAATTAGGGGACACAATGGAAGTATACAACGAAGACATGCTAGTCAAGTCCAAAAAGGCAGAAGATCATATCGGTCACCTCAAGCAATCCTGCGACGTCCTAAGGCAATACGGTATGAAACTAAACCCCAATAAATGTTCTTTTGGAGTATCTACAGGAAAATTCTTGGGATATATCGTGACTCAAAGAGGGATTGAAGCAAGTCCCGATCAAATCAAAGCAATCATCAACATCCAGTCCCCCAGAAACGTCAAGGAAGTACAGAAGTTAACAGGACGCCTCGCAGCACTCAATAGGTTCATAAGTAAGTCGTCCGACAAATGTCGCCCATTCTACGACGTCCTAAGAAAGAACAAAGAATTCCTATGGACAGAGAAGCACGAGAAATCCCTACAAGATCTCAAGAAATACATGGCATCACCTCCTCTGTTGTCCAAGCCAAAAGAACATGAGACGCTACAATTGTACTTACCTGTCATCACGACGTCCGTTAGCGTAGTACTAGAAAGGGAAAACGAAAACCAACAACTTCCTGTGTACTACTGTAGACACCCAAATGTGTCTCCCCAAAATCAAACCCATTGATGAGTACCTTTCACGTCGAATCATAATCGAATGAAACAAAAGTGTGGAAAGGTCTAGTGTTGCGGAAAGTTTTTATTTCTTTTCTCTTCTCTCTGTTTTTGAAAACTTTATTTTAAGAAAACAACCAATCCAGTTTGGTTGGTCCATGATGTGGGTCCAATAGTAGTGTAGTTGGATGGGTCTTGTAAAAACCTTTCCAACGATATATTATAAGCCAAATTCCGATGAATATTGAGGAAGTTATGGCCAATTTACTAAACCGGGCCCGGTTCGAGCTTTATGTGCGGCCCAATGATCTAGGGGAGGGCCTAATATGATTTATCATTCCTAATGCAATTAGGAATGGTTTTAGTCTTCTAGAATATTCTAGAAGGTTCTTTTCATTCCTAATTCAATTAGCATTGATAAGTTGACTTTGTTGACTTTTCAGAGTTTTAATCAAAATCAAATAGCATTTTCGAAAATATTATATTATTTTATCCTCCAGTACGGTAAACTTATCGGATTTTCGAAAACGCGTTAAAATCAAGTTTGGCGTCCAACCCCAGGCCTTGGCGCCTGGAACCAGGCTTGGCGCATGACGCTAGTCATTGGCGCCTGGCGCTAGTGCTGGTGCCTAGCGCCAGCTAGCCAGGATTGGCGCCAGCTCTGTTTCCTGAGCGTCAGATTCTTTTTGTTAATTTATCTTTTTTGGCTGATTTTCTCTATAAATATCGTATTAAAAACTCTGTTTTCGATAACGGGATTTCATCAATTCTTATTTCAATTCACCAATTCTCACCAATTCTCTTCATTCGCAAGCTTTCATCAACAATCATTAATTCTTTAGCATTCTCTAATTCATTCATCTCCTAAAAACATTCAATTCTTTCTTACCTTGTTTTCATACAAAATTCCGCATTCACAAGATCAAGAAACACCTAGCCATATTCGAAGTTGTCTTCGCCCTAGACGTGAAAGGTTTTAATTTCTGAGGGTTTGGTCCCAAATCTCTCTTTCAATTATTTAATTTAATTGTTTGTTTATTATTTTCCTTGAAGTTAATAACATGTGTATTTTGTTATTAGAAAGAGGTACGAGACATTAAAGTAAGTACTTAATTGGTTTTAATTGATTTTATGATGTAGAATTCATGTTTACATTGTTATTATGATATTCCTAGTATCATGTCTAGGGTATTTTTAATATTAAATATGATTGTTACGATGCTTCCTATGTTCTTCCTAATATTCATGGTTATTAGTATCATGTTAGGGTTAAAGCTTTGATTTTTAATGCTTAGTGACATGCTAGGGTTTGTTATTAATCTTGTTAGTATCATGCCTAGGATCTTGCTATCACTATTATGCTTTCACATGAACGTGATTATGATTATGATTATGATTATAATTGTTATAATTTATGATGATTATGAATATTATTATTATTATTATTTTGATTATTATTATGATGATTATAATTTTATTGTCATGATATTTATGTTGCTTGTTATTCATTGTTATTGCTTGATCACACCTTTTATTGCATGTTTAAAGGGAATTTGGTACTTGTAATCACGCTGAATAAGATAATTAATAATCTTGTTAGGGTTAATATGATTATAATTCAAGTTATCGCCAATAATAGATTTATTTGTGCATTAATATTCAACCAACATAGATTAAACAGGTTTAGGGTTAACCTATTGATTGCATGTTAATTAAAAAGCGCACATGAATACGATCATAATAAAGTAGAGGCCTATTATATTATTAGGGCAGTTTAAATCTCTTATAGGTTGGATTTGTACCTTCATCCCTGAACCCTTATTTGGTTCTAGACCTTATGGAGTTGACGATCTCTTTGATCGTTAAGGGGTGTAACCTTCACCTCGTGAATGGTTTACAAGTTCCTAAGAAACTTGTTGGCGACTCTTTTGCTCTATCTTCTTCCCTTTTGGACGCCACCATACTTTAGTGTATGATCACAGTGGGGTTTAAGCTAGTGGGATTTTAAGGCTTGAAATTTATTCCCTACAGTTTTTGGCGACTCCACTGGGGAGGATTTCTGTTTTAATTCTTGAATTTGTTTCGGCAATGATTTAGAATGAGTGGATGAGACTCGAAACGTTCTAAGTATTTCATGTGCGTAATTTTGATTAACATTATTGTCATATGCATAAAAAAGATCTCATTCGAAAGACCATCCGTAATGAGTTAAAAACATAGGATTTTACACGTAGGAAATTTGAGGAATATCTTTCACAAGTAGGATTGAAATAACACCGCGCGAAACTGGAAAATTTTATCGAGCACAGAAAGCTGCTGAGGCATGTGGTAAGTAGCGTCAGGGGCCAGAGCTTGGCGCCAGCATTTTAGTCGTAGCGCCAGACGCCAGTATTGGCGCCAGGCGCTACAGTTAAAAGCTGGCGCCAGTCTCTGATTGCTGGCGCCAATTTCCCTCAATACCGAACCAGAAATATGCGTTCTAATTTCGACCAGTTTTTCGTATTGTTTGCTCGATCCTACTTCCTGATTGAATTTTTTCTCACTTTTCTGAAACCCATATGTGTTCTACATATGGACATAACCCTTTGGGAATTCATGCTCCATCTACCCGATTGAACGCTCCGTGCAACAAAGGGTACATCCGAGAATGTTGAATTCACCAAACCATGGAAGCGAGTTTTTTTTTCTAAAACTCGCGGTGTCCCATCCACTCGCGCCAACCCTTCACGGTTAAGCTTCCGCGCGGTGCATCCGGACAATTAACCATGGACCCTCTATCGACTAAACAATATCCCGAACTTTAGAGAACTAGAGCCATGGTTAGGTTGCAAACTCATTGCATCATATTGTGCCTACTTGACTAATTGTGCATTATTTGTTGTGCATACTCTATGTGATTTTTCCTAACCGTTTGTTTGACTTGTGTTAAGACTAAATAAACTTATTAATGACTAAAGTACTTTGTTTAATTAATTAATTAATTAATTAGTTTGAGCTAATAAATAAACATAAAATCGAGTCATAGTTCCTTTAAGTCAACCCAAATTTTTATTCCCGTATACTGCACAAACGTCAACCTGTTTTGGTCATAGCTGGAGTTCTAGAAAGAACTACGAGTCTTACAACCTATGGATTTTTATTTGGCGTTGGTTTCATCCCAATCAGAGTCGCAGATCAAAAGTTATGACTAAAATACCACAGTCTGTCCAGTTTAATGCATATACGTGAAGTCTTAACTTAGTCTTTGCTTGAGTCTAGTTACATAGTCTAGCCACATGGTCATGACACGAGTCTTAACATGTCACCTACATTCACTAGTCTTAGCACACACTTTGAGTACACATCACCATGGCCATGTCTTAGGTTCATGCATGAGTCGGTTCTTTTTCCGTCATTTGAGTTTGGGGGTACATTTTATTCCTAATTCTTCATATCCCTCCATCTAAATCTTCTTTCACATTCTATTCCAATCTTTCTTCACTTCCTCCATCCATTGCATGTTGAATAAAGTTTGAGTCAAATAATTAACAATGAATATCCCCAAATTCCTTTTTCACAATACTTGGTCGAGGAGAGAAGGGCGATTAATCAAGGACAACCTCTTTATTCAGGTCTCACTTTTTGATAAACCGATTCGTCAAAAGAGGAAGGCTAAGAAGATAATGGTAACTCAAGAAGAAGTCAATGATCTTAAGAACCAATTGGCTACTGTGACTGAGACACTGAAACTTCTCGCACTTAAGGTCGATGATCCCGTGAAGCAAAAACAGATGAACCTCATGCAAGAGAGTCTAAGCAAGCTATCTAGTGACTATAAATTTCAGGGCATGAGTTCACAAGGGGTCTCGCTGGACAAGGAACTTCTTCCGCATAAGTTCAACGCCACTGACATCCCTAAATTCAAGGCAACAGATAACCCTTACTTCCATCTAAGAGCTTTCGAAACTATAATGAACATTAAGGGTGTCGATAAGAAGGTTTTCCCCTCTCTATTCCCACTATCTCTTGAAACTGTTTGCCAACAATGGTTCTTCTCCCTTGACAAGGAGAAAACCTCTACCTGGGAATCGATAGTAAACGCTTTCATTGAGAGTTACAAGTGCAATATTCAAGTTGAACTCGATCATAGACAACTTGAGATTCTAAGACAAAAAGAGACTGAAGGTTTCACTTCTTTCTTTAATAAATGGAGGGAAAATTCCGCCAAGATGATTGAGTCCCCACCGAAAAGGAAACTGTGAGGATGTTTATCAAGAATCTTCAAGAGAAGTATTCAAAGCACTTAAAATATCAACACAACTTGAATACCTTCAAAGCCGTCTATGACATAGGTATTGAAATCGAAGATGACCTCGCAAAGCAAAAAGCTACTAACAATAGTAACCACAGTGGCTGGAAAGGAAAGATGAACGACAATCCTTCTTCTTCCGAAAACGCCCACTCTAGTAATAATGTTAGTACCTTTGACCATAATGATGTCTTAGCCATGGACAATCAAGGATCTAAAAGGAAACCCAGGCGAGAGTTCACATCCATTGGAATGACCTACGATGCTGCTTTCGATCGTCTCTATGATCGAGGATTAATCAAACCTATTGGCCCTACCGAGGATCCAACACCAGAAAATCGATCTTCGAGATGGAATCCAAACTCCTATTGCAAGTACCATCGAGGAAACGGTCATACCACTGATGAATGCTACATGTTTCAAAATCTTATTCAAGACCTCATAGAAGCAAACAAGGTCCCATTTCCTCTAGCTAGCGAGAAGACTGGGTGATGTTGAAGCGAATGACACAAGACAAAAGGCGAGCTGCAACGACAAGATTTCATGGCCTCTTTTTCTATTCCTTTTTCATTTTTTTCCTTTCCCCAATAAGTCTAACATAGGCACCTTTTCCTTTCCTTAGATTAATTTTATAGATTCTTTATTTTCTTTTAATAAAATGAGCATTTATTTCCTTGCATATGATCATTGCATTACATTGCATCGTAAAAAAAAAATAAAAAAAAATAAAAAAAAAATCCGTGTCGAATTAAGCACAAGGTATACCAATGATTTGAGGCACCCCTTGTAGCCACATCGTATCTCCTTTCACCTTTCAAATATGCATCCTTTCTTCATAAACCACTTTGAGCTTCGTCTAACGATAGACCCTTCTTTTTTCAACCTACATCTATCTATCCTTGGGATGGGATGGTGTGCAACTTTTGCAATTCTAAAGAAAGCTTGAGCAAATTATAAAGATTAAAAAAGCAAAAAATAAATAAAAGTGTACAAAAGGGTAAGTGTTCCAATGTCTTTGATATGAAAATGTCTTCGATATGAACACGTCTCAGATTGCGTCTCTTATCGAGTGCTCGGTACCGTGCCTGAGAAACATGAATGCCAAGTGAGTGATAGACCGCATGATCGAGATTGCCCACACTTATGAAAATAAAATAGATGTTAAAGCAAAAGATAAAAGAGAGCTAAAAAAGAGTAGAAACTCAAAGATTCAAAAGCGAGGTTGCACACCTTGGGGGCTTATCTAGGGTCTTGAGCCTTTATCCCCTTCTTCTTCAAACCTTTAGCCTAACCACGTTACAACCCTTAAAAGACCTTTTTGAGGTATACACACACTTGTGCGAGGTTCGGCTAGAGCTACGTTCGGCCTGATCCTAACGGACACGTAGGCAACCCCACATCGAGGTGCGGCCGTAATAAACATGCATTCATATTCACATTCACACACTTGCACCATGATCATATCAAGGGAATTCCTATGCTCATCCTTATTCAATTAGAGCTAGACTTGGGGGCTTGATCCTTATATCATTAGCTTACCTAGCCTAAGAGTCACCATCATTTGACTCTTCTACAAATAATATTCTTTCCACACATTTAGCTCTTGCGGCCTAGCTTTAGTGTCACTATCACACACCGCATAGATACATGACCAAATATATTTCCTTTAGGAACCCCTTTGTCATGAAATCTTAACAATGAAGCATGCCTTGTCACATCACTCATCAATCATAATCGTCATTGCATCACGAAGTATGAAGTACTTAGCCTCCGTGCCTAAGTTACCCAAATACTTTCATCATTGAGTCAACCATTGAGATAGCCTAGGATGAATTAATCCTTGCACCTTGAGAGATAGTATCAAACAACATTTGACTAAGCTCATTCAACATGCACCTTCACACTTCGATTCTTTTTTCGCGTCTTTCTTTTTCGGGAGAAAGTCGGTACCCTCCACAAAAATGACGAAAAATTTTTGTTTTTTGCATTTTCGAGTCGCACGATCACAATACAATGCACACACAAGTCATGTACACATTGAGTCATGTCGTGTCACATCACCTTGATTTGAGTCTAACACATGTGTCAAACAGTTTGAGTCGAGTCAACCTCGAGTCAGTCAATCAGCGAGTCAAGTTTATACCTTGAGTCGTGTCAAGTCGATGAGTCAAGCGACGTTAAGCCTTAGGTCAACCCCAAGATAATAAAAGAAATTGGCAAAGTTCTATAGTAAAAAATAAATACAGGTGCAGCAGAATAGGGAAGACCCTACTCCAATTCTTGGCACCAGAGATATCTCAGCAACGACAGAGCTCGAAGCCTCCCAGAAAGGTGATTTCGACCTCATGCAGCAATTTTGGGTTCCTTGGTACGCCAGTTAGCCCCTATTAAGTAGTCGATTTGATTACAGTCTAAGTGATCGACCTGACGAAAGATCGTCTCACTTAGCTTAAGCGCCTAAGTATTGGCTCATTACAAGCACCAAAGCATCGATTCAAAAGCAAGCTCTTAAACGACAATATTTCCAAATATGGATTGTCGCGCATTCTGATTAAACGACAAAGTTTTCCAAAAGTTGGATTGTCATCCACAACTGACAATATTTCCAAAAATGGATTGTCGTGCAACGACAATTTTTCCAAAGTTTGGATTGTCATCTCTGGCAAAGTTTCCAAGCGTGGATTGTCGTGCTCCTTCTTTGTTTGGCAAGTTTTTCCAAGTTCGGATTGTCATACATTCATGGATCTTTGGCAAGTTTTCCGAGATTGGATTCTCATACACCTAGTTCTCTATGGCAAAATTTCCCAAAGGATTGTCGTAGGTCTCTACTCATCATAAATTTCGGCAAAGGTTCCTCAACGTGGATTGTCATTCATTTCAGCAAGTGGCAAATTTTCCCGAAGTGGATTGTCGGTCGACTCTTTTTTTGCAAATGTTCCAAGAATCGGATTGTCAATAGTGGCAATATTTTCCTAAAAGGATTGTCGCATAGCGTTGGCAAATTTCCAAGATGGATTGCTTTCAAGAGTTATATTCCAAGATGTGGATTGTCGATCGTATCAAAGTTCTTATGAAAGATTGTTACGAAGCATTGGCAACTTTTCCAAAAATTGGATTTTGGCAAATTTTCCGAGGTACGGATTGTCGCTTCATCGTGACAACATTTCCAAGGATGGATTGTTACGTGGCATTGACAACTTTCCCTAAATCGGATTGTCAAACATCATACAAGAGTTGTGTTGGCAACTATTCCCAAAGAAAAGAGGATTGTCATCACAGCAAAAGTACCGACATACTGGTTCACAAGCAGCAAAGCGCCGACGTACTGGCATAGAAAATATTAAAAAGCAGTGATCTTTTCGAAGACTATCACAGCGGGAAAAAGAAGCTCTTTGTTCAGAACGTCAAAGCAGCAAGGTGGCATTCCCTAGCTTACGGAGAGTTGTCACAAACAACTGAGGATTGTTTCAAGAGAAGCAATCTTCGATGGTATTCCCTAGGATGTGGAATATTATCAATGCGGATGAGGATTGTTTCAAGAGAAATAATCTTCGATAATGTTCCCTAGGATGTGGAATATTATCATTGCGGAGAGGATAGTTTCAGACGAAGCAATCTTCTAATTTGGAAGCAGTTACAGGCGTAGCGGTTTTCAAGCGGGATGGCATTCTCTTGCTTGCAGGAGTTCATCAAAACGAATCGGTTACTTTCAGAGACGTGTGCTCGACGGTGCAAGATACGCGTTTCTTAAGTCTTTTATCTGTTTTAACTAATGCTAGTTTTGCAGGTATCGGCGTTACAAGATTGGTTTAGGATCGCAGAACGTTCGGAATCATTCTCCGTCCCTCTCGCTACTTTGACTTTCGTTTTCGAAACTTGCGTTTCTCCAAACTAAGTCAAAGTGGGGGCTTCTATAGACACCCAAATGTGTCTCCCCAAAACCAAACCCAGTGATGAGTACCTTTCACGTCGAATCATAATCGAATGAAACAAAAGTGTGGAAAGGTCTAGTGTTGCGGAAAGTTTTTATTTCTTTTCTCTTCTCTCTTCTCTCTGTTTTTGAAAACTTTATTTTAAGAAAACAACTAATCCAGTTTGGTTGGTCCATGATGTGGGTCCAATAGTAGTGTAGTTGGATGGGGCTTGCAAAGACCTTTCCAACGATATATTATAAGCCCAATTCCGATGAATATAGAGGAAGTTATGGCCAATTTACTAAACTGGGCCCGGTTTGAGCTTTATGTGCGGCCCAATGATCTAGGGGAGGGCCTAATATGATTTATCATTCCTAATGCAATTAGGAATGGTTTTAGTCTTCTAGAATCTTCTAGAAGGTTCTTTTCATTCCTAATTCAATTAGCATTGATAAGTTGACTTTGTTGACTTTTCAGAGTTTTAATCAAAATCAAATAGCATTTTCGAAGAAATTATATTATTTTATCCTCCAGTACAGTAAACTTATTGGATTTTCGAAAACGCGTTAAAATCAAGCTTGGCGTCCAACCCCAGGCCTTGGCGCCTGGCGCTAGTGCTGGTGCCTGGCGCCAGGTCTATTTCCTGAGCGTCAGACTATGTTTTGTTAATTTATCTTTTTTGGCTAATTTTTCTCTATAAATATCGTATTAAAAACTCCGTTTTCGATAACGGAATTTCATCAATTCTTATTAGAATTCTCCAATTCTCACCAATTCTCTTCATTCGCAAGCTTTCATCAACAATCATTAATTCTTTAGCATTCTCTAATTCATTCATCTCCTAAAAACATTCAATTCTTTCTTACCTTGTTTTCATACAAAATTCCGCATTCACAAGATCAAGAAACACCTAGCCATATTCGAAGTTGTCTTCGCCCTAGACGTGAAAGGTTTTAATTTCTGAGGGTTTGGTCCCAAATCTCTCTTTCAATTATTTAATTTAATTGTTTGTTTATTATTTTCCTTGAAGTTACTAACGTGTGTATTTTGTTATTAGAAAGAGGTACGAGGCATCAAAGTAAGTACTTTATTGGTTTTAATTGATTTTATGATGTAGAATTCATGTTTACATTGTTAATATGATATTCCTAGTATCATGTCTAGGGTATTTTTAATATTAAATATGATTGTTAAGATGCTTCCTATGTTCTTCCTAATATTCATGGTTATTAGTATCATGTTAGGGTTAAAGCTTTGATTTTTAATGCTTAGTGACATGCTAGGGTTTGTTATTAATCTTGTTAGTATCATGCCTAGGATCTTGCTATCATTATTATGCTTTAACATGAACGTGATTATGATTATGATTATGATTATAATTGTTATAATTTATGATGATTATGAATATTATTATTATTATTATTATTTTGATTATTATTATGATGATTATAATTTTATTGTCATGATATTTATGTTGCTTGTTATTCATTGTTATTGCTTGATCACACCTTTTATTGCATGTTTAAAGGGAATTTGGTACTTGTAATCACGCTTAATAAGATAATTAATAATCTTGTTAGGGTTAATATGATTATAATTCAAGTGATCATCAATAATAGATTTATTTGTGCATTAATATTCAACCAACATAGATTAAACAAGTTTAGGGTTAACCTATTGATTGCATGTTAATTAAAAAGCGCACATGAATACGATCAGAATAAAGTAGAGGCCTATTATTAGGGCAGGTTCAATCTCTTTTAGTTTGGATTTGTACCTTCATCCCCGAACCCTTATTTGGTTCTAGACCTTATGGAGTTGACGATCTCTTTGATCGTTAAAGGGTGTAACCTTCACCTCGTGAATGGTTTACAAGTTCCTAAAAAACTTGTTGGCGACTCTTTTGCTCTATCTTCTTCCCTTTTGGACGCCACCGTACTTAAGTGTATGATCACAGTGGGGTTCAAGCTAGTGGGATTTTAAGGCTTGAAATTTATTCCCTACAACTACGTCAGTAAGTCTCTGCTCGACACATAGACCAGGTATTCCGGCCTCGAAAATTCAGTACTTGCTCTAACAACAGCTGTTTAAAAGTTGAGACATTATTTCGAAACCCACCTACTGGTGGTACGCACTAATTTTCCTCTTAAGTCTGTATTACGCAGCCCAGATTTGACTGGAAGGTTAGGAAAGTGGAGCGTCGCTCTCAGCGGGTACGACATCAAGTACCAGCCAAGAACGGCCAAAAAGTCCCAAGCCCTCGCAGATTTCGTGGCGGATTTAAGTCCAGAATTGGAACCCCTAGCTGCCCAAGAAATCAAAGAAATCAACAATGCCCAAAAAGAAACGATCTGGACGATGTTCTGCGATGGCTCGTCGAACCAGAGAGGCGTTGGGCTAGGCGTCGTGCTAAAATCACCACAAGGTGACATGATCGTACAATCCATCAGATTCAACTTCAAAGCGACAAACAACCAAGCAGAGTACAAAGCTCTAATTGCAGGCATGACCGTCGCACTAGACTTAAACGCAACACGCCTGAACGTGTATCGCGACTCGCTATTGATCGTCAGCCAACTGAACGGGGAATTTGCAGCCAAAGATTCAAAAATGATGGCTTAACTAGAGGCCACCAAGAAAAAAAGCTAAGTAGTTCAACCCGTTCACAATCAAGCAAGTCCCAAGAGACAAGAACACCCAAGCAGACGCCCTAGCCAACTTAGGTTCAACACTCAGAAAGTCACCCTTCAGCACTATCCCTCTGGTCCACCTTCAAAAACCGTCAGTCGACACATCCCAGATACCCGATGTAATGATAATAGACGCGACTCCAAATTAGACGACGCCAATCATCCAGTACCTGAAGGACGATGTTTTACCAAACGATCCATTAGAAGCGAGAAAAATCAGGTTTAAAGCATCTAGATATAGCATCAAGCATGATGTATTGTTCAAAATATCATCTACAGGTCTTTGGCAAAGATGTCTCGTTGGCGACGAACAACAAGAAGTCTTGTAGGAGCAACACGACGGAGAGTGCGGCAACCATTCTAGAGGTCGCAGTCTAGCAAACAAAGTCTTGCAAGTGGGCTACTTTTGGCCAACTCTGAACAAAGACTCCGAAACCTACGTAGAAAAGTGCGAAAGCTGCCAAAGATATGCAGGGTTAACGCACAAGTCATCTGAGATGCTCCATCCAACGCTGTGTCCATGGCCCTTCATAAAATGGGGAATGGACAAAGTAGGGAAGCTTCCAGTCGCCCCAGGACAAAAGGTATTCATGCTTGCGTTGATGGACTACTTCTCAAAGTGGATTGAGGCAGACTCATTCACTCAGATACGTGACAAAGAAGTCATTTCATTTATATGGAATAACATCATCTGCAGGTTTGGCATCCCCTCAGAAATCGTGTGTGACAACGGGTCGCAATTCATAAGTGACAAGACCAGAAGGTTCTGCGACAAGTGGAACATCAAGCTTTGCACGTTAACACCTAGGTACCCACAAGCCAATGGCCAAGCTGAATCAAGCAATAAGATAATTATTCAATCGCTCAAGAAAAGACTTAAAGAGGCCAAGGGAAAGTGGGCAGAGGAACTCCCGTAAATCCTTTGGGCGAACAGGATGACCACAAGGACGTCAACAAGATAGACACCATTCTCACTTTTCTATGGGTGCGAAGCAGTCTTGCCATCTAAGGTACGGATCCCAACCGCAAGGTATGGTCTCATGATAGGCGAACAAAACAACATAGAGATGTCATCCAACCTTGACACATCAGAAGAACTAAGAGAGGCAGCCTATCTAAGGATGGCAGCACAACAGCAAATCGTCGCACGAAGCTTCAACAAGAAAGTCAAAGCCAAAGTGTTTAGGATCGGAGACTGGGTGCTAAGGAAAGTCTTCCAAAACACCAAGGATCCAGCAGACGGAAAATTAGGCCCGACATGGGAAGGACCATACCAGATCCTCGACGTTGCAGGCAAAGGAGCATACAGACTCATGACTAAGGAAGGTAGGGTCGTTCCTCAAAGATGGAACGCGACACATCTTAAACTTTACCACTTTTATGTAAAGGCGAAGGTACTCAAATGCCCGATCTTAAGTCTTTAATCCATTCGCTTTTTTCTTTCAATTTTTTGGAATTAAGTGTTCTGACTTAGGCATCGGAAAGTCGTTGGCAAAAACGCCAACGGCCAGCCCTAACGCATGTTTTGTAGAAATAACGCAAGGGCGTTAAGACGCCAGTTCTGGGATAAGACGCGACAGAGAGGTCAGTCAAAACCTAGAAGTTGGATGAGACACGACAGGATGTCAGTCACGACCCAAAATAGCTGCAGCAGCAAAATATCTTACTAACGACGTTAAGTTTGGCCAACTAACGTGCGACTTCAGATATTGGGGGCACCTCCCATATGTACAAGAACTCAAGCCTATTCAACGAAATAGCTAGAAAAGTCTTCGTTTTGCTTGTCATGTTTTCAAATGTAAAGAGCATTTTGAAAGCACGACCATTTTTTAATTCTATGTACTTAGCATTGTTTACGTGCCTTTTAAGCTTGTATCTAAAGTTCAAATATACGCAAGACATGCAAAAATTAATAAAACACAAAGCATTTTAGCATATATACACAAGTCTAAGTTTTTGCAGGAAACAAAAGACTGACTGTCCCACAACAGCCAGTAAAAACTGTAAACATCATTCAAAAGCACAAACCTGGTCGTCCCATGACAACCAGTAAAACAAACCAAGTTCAACAATGGGAAAACAAGTTCAAAAGTTCAACAAAAGGAAGAGACAACAGAAGTCAGGCATCATCGGCAACGACCTCTTCAACATTATCCCCAGCAACGCCTCCTGGAGTGGCTTCAGCTGCGACGTTGGTAGGAACGTCAAGAACTGACTCAACAAAGGTATCCTCAAGAGTCTTGACGCCAGACGCAGCACCTTCCAACGTCTCCTTAGAATCAGTCGTAGACTTTGCATCGTCCCCTAGGGTGTCATCCTCTGAAACCAAATCAGCTTCAGTCTCAAGAGAAGACAGATACTTGTCTCATTCAACCTGAGCAGCCTCCATAGTCAGTCGACCAGACAGGAAAAACTTCAATAGTTTGGCACGAGTCGTTAGTTGGTCAAGACACTTGGAGTTCACAGCGTCTTCGCGAACCTCGACCAATGAAGCTTCTAAGTCAGCAACCTGCTTATCCTTCTGTTGAACCAAGCCCTCCAGTTCAGAGACGCGCTGTCCTCGTATCTCTAAGGTGGCAATCTGCTTGTCCTTCTCATCAACGAGCTTCCTCAGCTTCTTCATCTCTTCTTCGGTCGTGCGCTTCTGGGTATTAATAGTGCCAACTAAAGAGCGAAGGGAAGTCATCTCCTTCTCATTTGAAATAAAATGTCTCCGAATAGCTAACAAATCTTGCAGGGACTACAAGAACAAAAGAAAAGAAAAAATCAAAACGGGACAAAAGTCAAAATAGAGAAAACGACAAGAACCAGGACAGCTTACGTTCAATTGAAGCGACACAGCCTCACTAACAATTTGGGCAGGGGACATCTTTTCCAAACGCCTCTCAGCGCCAAGAAAGAGCAACCTCTCTGCAGAAGGCCAAATTGACGCAGACATGGACGTTCCAGCGAGAAAATCAGCAGGGACATGCACCACATAGTCAGACTCCTTGGGTGCTTTCGGAATCTCCTTGGTACGAGGGCTAGACATCGTCCGAATAGGACACACGTCTAGGACCTCGTCAGCACCCCCCGCAGCTTGCTTCCTCTTCTTCGACGCACGTTCAAGCATCTCAGCATAAGACATCTTCTTGGACTTGCCAGATTGGGATTCTAAGACAAAACAAACACCAACCTATAAATACCCAAGAGATGTAGTAAGACCCAGGCAAAAAGCAACAACACAAAAGCCAATACATGCGGCCATCTTTTGCGAATCTGTTTCCGCGTCAACACCCCCTACAGCGTTAGAAGGACGACCGAAAGATCGTTGGTTAACAGGAATGCTCAGCACGGCCTCAACCTTTCTTAAACTCTTCTTTCCCGGAGAAACTACAGCAACGTCGATATCTGCGACAAAGCAAGCCATAAGAACACACGTCAAAACTAATTGAAAAATTAGGCGACAAGAGATATAAAAATACCTACGTCGCGCCAACCACAACGAATCTAACTAGCTTCTACACCCAAAGATTCCCTGTCAACGAACATGTAACGCGACTTCCAACCGCGATCGTTCACTCCCGCTCGCTCGACGAGGGCAGGGTGTCCTCTCTTCAACACTAAGGTACACCTATTTTTCTTAGTAAGATACAGTTTGTAAGCATAAACCAGATCTGAAAGGTCAAAAGGGTATTCCCAATCCTTGGTCACCCTCTCCAATGTGTGAGCAACCCTCCAAAATTGAGGCATCACTTGCACCGGGCTTATGTCCAGTACCTCCATCAACGACCTCGCTAAACGACCAAATTGGCTGGAGTACCCTAACTTGAAGGGGTACTCGTACAACACAATGTGCCCCTCCGGGCAATCTTCTAGTCTTTCGTCGTCAGAAGCAATCTGAACCAAGGTACATTCGAGTAGTCCGACCAAAGCAAGAAAGGCCGGAACTTCCCCCTCACCAAGGCCACTAGGAGGATCGCCGTTTTCAGCCATTTTGCCAACGATTTCACTTTCGCCCCGCTCTAAAACCCTAAGTGAAAATCTCGTTCTTCGAGCCAAATTCGACTTCCTAGTCATAAGCTAAACTACAAATTGAAGAAAAATGAAAGCGTAAAGTACGAAAGTTACCTGGAAAAGCAAGGGTTGGAGTAGAGAAAACTGCCGGAGAAGTTTGAATCAACGGGAAGAATAAGTTTGGGAATTTTTGGAGACTTGAAGGAATAGTGTGGAAGTGGAAAAAAGGCACGGTTATTTATGCAATAATTAGGTAAGAGAAGTTATTGTCGTTTTTTGAAATGTAGTGGGTTAGTGGGAAGTTAATTGTTCCCCTGATCTACCCACGATCAGTCCAAAAATTGGGGGAAAATTGTTAAGGGTAATTTTCAGGCTCGTCTCAAGGTACGTCAAGTCGCACGACCTAGGAGACGTTAAGCCGCGAACATAACAGGATTCCCTTGAAAGGCGGATTGACCGAGTCATTAGTGGATATTCATTCAGCAGTTATCCTCCAGCATCAAAGATATTCTCCTTGAGATATTGTTTACCAGCAAAGAGATAAGTTCAAGACCAAGTCAAGTAGCGGCTTCCTATTTTCAAGGAAGACGTTAGACGGCTCCAACGGCTCTATGAACAACATCATTAACCTAATAAGCACTACTATGAATAGGGGAGTAATTGTATCACTTAGGCTCATCTCACACCCAGCTCTCCAGAATTCAAACTCTAACACATTCGCAATCATTGTAATCACCATTGTAATCATCAGTTTCTCATAGTGAATCGGTAGTCTTGCACCCACCCGCAGTTTTTCCCGTATTTGGGTTTTTCTACGTCATCAAATACTTTATCTTTTATAGCTTTCTTTTACACTTCACAAAGTTCAATACTCTAGCCGTCGTACGTCCCAGCCTTAGGTCGCCCTTGAGCGAAATTAGGCATAAACAATAGTCATTTTAAAGATGACTACTGCAGGATTTTCATTTAAATTAACATAATTCAATGTTATTTCTTTTCAATCTAATATTACTCTATCTCTTTTCGTCACAAAAAAAAAAAAAAAAAAAAAAAAAAAAAAAAAAATCAATATATTCCTTTTTTCCGTAATAATATGTCTGTTATCTCTTTAGGTTTGGAATTGATAATTAGAATGGGTTGTAGTACCTTACGACAAATCATGCTTAATGTTGATAAAAGGATAAAAGTTGCAATGAGATTGGTGGAGTTGTACAAACCCTACTTATTCTATGAGGGCATGTAAGTAAAACTTTTTCTTAATAATATCTCTTTTGCTAGCTTTTATTTATTTATTTTTTTTAATAAGCTAGAACTACAATATTTTTTGCCATAATTAGTGGATTGTTCTTCACAGTTTTATGGATGCGAAACTGAAAAATTGCTCATCACTGTTCGTCAAAATGGTTCAAATGAGCATATGTTCAGCTTTTATCCCATCTGCATCAATTGGAAAGAGTATTTTCTCAAAGTTCATATACCAACACTCGTTACCTATTTATTCTAGTATTTTGTCTCATATATATAGTCTTGAATCCTATCTTATTAAATATTTAAGGTACTTGTATCATTATAGTTTTAAGCTTTAATATGTCATCATATTGTGAGTTAATGAAAGTGACGAATTCCAAAATCTTATGGTTCCTTTGCAAGCAATAGTTGCTTTGTATGTGTACTAAGTTTTGTACCTTGGACACTCATCTCAAAGTAGTTCTTATTTTGTTCATTTAATCGAAAATTATTTTGTAAAATAATAGAGTGAAAATTAAGGGTCTATCTTTTAATCTAAAGTGTGTCTTTTGCTAAAACGTTAATTTTTTATGAGATTATTTGGAACATGAAGAGATATTGTGTGATGACCGACGTATAGTTGTGGAATAGTGAAAAAAATTATACACCAGGGTGAAATATGCTCATTATGTGCATGTCCTTGCTAGCTATTTATAATAAACAAAACTGCAATTTTTTTTAAAATTCAAATTTCAACGGTAAAACAATTTAAACTCTTTAAAGTATGTCAACATATTTACAATTAGCTCAAAATAAGCCTATATTTTGATTAACTGTTAGTAAGTTAAGCTAACCTTTGGTGGGTATTTTTCTTAATGAATCATGATTTTTTGGCAACCTATTGTATGGGTCACACATGCCTCTCGTTTTTTCTAAACTATACATTCAACCCCTTCCTACTGCATCCCTATCGACCACCAACGTGTTCTCTCGCTACCCCTCCATTGTTCGTTTCTCTGTCCTATCTTAAGCCATCATTGATAATATTTTTGTGTATCTTCTCATCTTTCCACACCATTCCCCTTACCCATAAAAAATGGTAAACCAACCTCAACCAGCATGGAGGAGTTAGAGAACTCACATCTCTACCTTTTAAAAAGTTTATAATAACTCTTTTGAATTTAGTACACCCTTTAAAATGTTTTTTCTTGAACTCTTAAAAGTAGTGTGTGGATATTTGTACCCTTTAAATTATTTATTTACATAAATTCATCATAATGATTCCAACTACTAAATTTGTGATATAAGGCGAAACCGAAAGATCTCTCGAACATGGCTAGCTAAGCCCATGTATCGCCACGTTAGTTGCCTTAATTTTATTAAATTTGTACATTTCATAAAATAAATTTTGAATTCATCTAATTTAACCAAGGGTTAACCTTCAATTTTCTTTTTTTAACTTATTTCAATTTATTGCACTTTCAGGTGTTGGAAATGCCCAACAGAATATTAGATTTCATGGATTAGAAATTTAAATGCAAGTATTAAAATCTTAACAAAATTTCTTTTTTTTTTTAAACATAATTTTACAAAACTCTGAACAAAAACATAGAATTGAAACTTGAATTATTTGAATTGATGAGGAATTTTTATGAGTTTTACACATTCTTTCTCTAGATTAGCTCTCTAACTAGGCTAATAAATAGTGGGAAAAACAAAAACTAAATCTTATTACATAATTACAACAAGCATGAATTATTTATAGATATGAAAAAGAAGAGTTTAAACAAAATAATTCACAAGTAGGGTAGAGCAACTGTACAATGCATAGGTGTAGGCACACCATCCGGGTAGCTCGGGGAGGCAGAGCATATAGCTCCCCATACAAATACCCATATTGATGGAGAAATACATGTTACTCTCTAGTTTAAAAATGCAGAACAATGCGTGCAACTAGGAGAGTGTGTTGCACTAACCGTGTTTGTCTACGACATGTACTTGAAAAACTTTAAGCTTAAGGCTAGTGCGAGTGCACTATAAGCCATTTCCAAATTACTGCCAAACTGAAACAAGTGATGCTGCTGCTGCTTTGTTAGGTGAACCTTTACTCAAGGACTGTTGCTGTAACACCCTAGAAATTTCCTACTTTTGAAATACTTGTTTTGCCCTTTTTAAAATACAAAATAGGAAATAACTAAGACATTATGTGAGGAGGGTGTAACCATCGTAGGGGATCCTTCTCCACTATGCCTATGACCCTTTAAAAGGCTATGACTTTACACTTTTCAAAGGTGTATTAGGATTTGAATTCCCGACTGTTTGGGGGAACTTTGAATTAGAGTTGATCCAATCATTATGTGTTTTTGTAAGAAACTTGTAAGGAGTCGCCAATGAGTTTTAGGAAAACTCGTAAACCTCGTTCATGCATTTCACCCAAGTAGGGTTCAAGGGATATTTAGCATGAATAATAAGTTTACCCATGCCCAAATTGGTCTACGTGTACCAAAAATGAGTCCGGGAGCGAGGGTACTAAAATAACGTTTCTTTTAGGGAGGAATCGCTATTCTAGCTCTAGTGCGGTCTCTACTATCTCTTCCTTTTTCACAATTTCATCACCAAACAATCTATGCAATGTGACACCTAAAACTAAATTAGTTGATTTTATTTACAAACGTTAATCACATAAAGATTACATTGCAACGAAAGTCAGTATTCTTTTGTTAATCAAATTCGGGAAATTATAAAAACAAGATTTGTCTTGACTTAAGTGATAAAACAATCAATTAGTTATTCCAATTCTAGTATTTAATTAACAAAAGAATACTATGTGAAATTAATTAATTAGAAGTTTGTTTAAAGTGATCAAATAACACTAATTAATCAATTAAAGTTATTTAAACAACAAAAGAAAAGTGATTTATCTAAGTGCTCGTGAAACTAACCATTCTTCTTTTATGCTAAATCTCCGTTTTAGATATTAATGGACCTTCTTTATTCTTAATATCTCCAAAGACTTCAAACGGATGGATTAGGGTTGAAGAGTTGTTGGGAAGAGAGTGGAAAAGTAGCTTGATAGTAAGAGAGTTTTGTTGGGTTTTGATGAGTCCGACTCATCACGCAAGAAAAGCCGAGCCAAGATCAAACTCACAATAAATATAATCAAAAGACATATTTAACATAAACAACAAGAGAGATTAAGGAAAGATGGAATTATCCTTGCAGCGTGCTTCGCTCGTACCCTGAGCTCTTACTTCGGAAAGCTTGAATTTCGCGTTTAGCGGAAACCTCCTATGGTATCCACCCGCAACACTCCTCGACAAGGTCTATTTCTTAGAGGTTAGCTAAGCCCGACCAAACTACTCAAGTAAGTATATGTGTTTAAAGGTTTTCTTAATGGAGATGCCTTTTCTAACACCTTACTTAAGTGATTTTTCCCATATCCAAAGTTGGGTATTTATAGGAAAATTATGAGTGAGATTTTCTCTTCCATCAATGTGGGAGAGTTGATTATTCTCCTTTTATATTTAAATAAAAAACAAAAGAAAATAAATATCAACTATTTAATCAACAAGTGTCACACTTAGAAGATGGGTTAGGTAAACACTACTTGGGAAGGGGGGACCAAACTTGCTCCCCAAGCTCTCCCCATAACCGGCCACCTACACCCTCAAGCCCCTAATCCTCACACGCCACGTGGCAGGCCCTAGCCATGGCACCCAAGCTGTAGCCATGGCACGTGGCTGCCTTCACGCCACGTGGCAGCCCTAGCCATGGCACCCAAGCCCTAGCCATGGCACGTGGCTGCCTTGATGGCGCTTGCGACTTAGCCTGTTGCCTTGGCCTAGCAACGCCTTTGCACGCGCGCCAGCTAGCCCAGCAAGCTTGCTTACTGCTTGCTAATGTGCTTGGTGTGCCATGCCGCATCTAATGCTAGCTGCTGCCTGCACTCCCTACAGGCAAAGCTAGCACCATGGCGCACCATAGCTGCTGGTGCTATGTGCGTGCATTGCTAGCGTGCTGGCGTGCCATAGCAGCTACGTCTATGAGCGTGCCTTACTAGCCTTGGTGCGCTAGCACGCACCAACCATCCATAGGCTCGGCTTGGTGCGCTTGCTAGCCACCTTGCTAGGCCATATGCCCCTAGCACTCGGTTTGCTCGGGGCATTCCGATGCTAGGGTATTTTGTAATTTTGTTGATTAATTAGTAATATTATCGTCTCGTCTTTAATTATTTCGACTCAACTTCCGATGCTCGATTTTGACGCTCCTAGATTGATTTTTGACGTCTAAATATTAATTACTTTAGCGAGTCATTAGTTCATTCTGAATTAATTCGTCGTGTAGGTTCGTTTGTTGCTTGGGTGTGACCAGAAGTAGGTCGTTGTAACTAATCTTTCCTTAGGCCAAACAAAATTTATAATCACTCAACACACCATTATACAGGTCAGGAGTAAGTCGAGGGTAAAACCAGTAGGAATGGGAAGTGATCACTATTGCTAGATTTAAGCTATTTCGAAGAGGTGAAATAGAGGTGTGTGTATTCTAAGTCAACTAAGCAAATTAGATTAAATCAAATATATCAACCACTAGGGTTTAGATTCCACATATACTTGCAATGGATACAACTAATCGGGATGGGAATCGACTAATTCGAGTATTGCGAGGGAAAATCAATAATGCAATCAAGAGAGTATGATAAGCTAATCTTCTAGAGGTCAAACTAGCACCAACTACGAGAGACTCTAGCTAGAAATTTCATAAACCAACTCAATTGACAAATGCAAGCCACAAATCAATTGTTTGTATCAATGTGAACTTACAATGCAATCTAGTGTGAGTAACTAGGTAGATCACTCCTAAATTAAACACACACGTGCACATAATCAATCAACCAATTTAATCTCAACATCAACTCCATCAATTTCCCCCAATTAGCATCAATCCATTACTCAAATATGCTTCACCATCACCCAAGCAAGTAAACTACTCACAATCCATGGAAATCAAGATCAAAACTAAGCTAAACAAAAAATTCATCATCATCATATCAATCAAACTAAAATCAATCACAAATCAATCAAAATCGAACAATTAAAAAAACAATTGAAATCAAAAGCTAAAGATTGTATTAAAGTAAACGAAATTCTTACAAACTTTATTAAAATCAAAGCAAATGTAGCTATCTTCAATCATCAACCATCAATCTTCAAGTTTCTCTCTCTAAGAATCTAAGAACTAGAGTTTCTCTTTCTAAGAAAATCAAACCTAATTCTAATTCTAATTCATTCTCCCTCTAAAAAAGAAGGAAAAAACTATAAATACTAAAACTAACAAGATAAATTATTTAGATCGTCCAAAAGAAACCAGTACAGGCGCGGTCGCAACCAAAGGAAAGCGCGCCGCAGAGAAATGGGTACGGAACAAGGGGCTCAGGAGGCGCGCCCGCGCCACCCGGTCGCGCGGCCTCACCATAGTCGCGCGCGCCGGCCTCTAGGAATAGGGTAGCCTCCTTCAACCTCAATACATTAATATTACTGATTGGAAGCGGCCTCCACCTAGGCATTCTGATCACTTGACCTCACTGAATAATTAGATTTTTAATAATTCCGAACCCTCTATCAGAATAATACACTTGTTCGAAGGACACTATTCCTTTCAATCTCCCACTTGTCCTTCCTAAGCACCCTTTTTCTATGTCACTTAATGTCTCTTCATGAATTATAAGGTAAGATAATTCGTCATCCTTATTATTTCTAGAAGTGTTTCTCAAAATCCGAATTTGACTGTCATCAATAAACAGATGATTTCTAAAATCCATCCGAGCACGACCATGCATTTTCACAGTCTCACTCTTCGAGAGGCCTTGTAAACAACAAAGACATGTTCCCTATTGTTAGTAGGACATTTAAGGACCTAGCCGCCCAATTGCCGTCGTTATAATCCCCATGTATAGCAGAAGTTTGACCAACATCAAAACAGACTAGTACTCAAACAAGAGAACTCAGAATACTCATGGTCGAGGAGAAAAGTTCTAATGGCTATAATGAGAAATATACTTATGATGATTTTTAAATCTCTTAAAGTATTCTCATGGGTCAATCTGGTATGGTTCTAAACCAATCCTGTGCAAATGATTTATGACAATCATGTCCTTGTTGCACAAGAAACGGTGTTATAAATAATACTACACACTAATCTCAAGTGGTCATTAATCATCCACCATTTAAATGACCTTGATTAGGGATAATTTTCGATTAAAATATTCAATTTTCACTTAATAGGTGTTTCTTTATCTAAGACATTGTCTTGATACGCTATTTTGAATATTCTCAAATCGAATGGACTCAATATTTAATTGTAAACCACAATTCAAAAGCGACGGAGTGATTAAATTGCTTGAAAATTTTAATTACTCCAAAACTGAATGGTTTATCATAGTGTCATACATTAAAATTGTCCAAAATTAATCAAAACACCGAATAAGGAAATCAAAGCCAGTCTTCGACGTGCCTGATCCCATTGCCTCAACGTGCTTGTTGTGCTTCACTTGAGACAAAGGTTTAGTAAGTGGATCAGCTACATTGTCGTCCGTTCCAACTTTACAAATTCCGATTTCACCTTCTGACTTCCATTCTCTTATCAGGTGAAATTGCCTCTAGACATGTTTTACCTTATGATGTTCTCGTGGCTCTCTAGCCTAAGAAATAGCCCAATTTTTGTCACAATAGAGGTCTATTGGACCCTTGATGGAGGGTACAACATGAATTTCACCAACGAATTTGCGAATCCAAACTGCCTCCTTAGCTACCTCAAATGTTGCCAAGTATTCGTCTTCAGTTGTAGAATCTACGGTTGTGCTTTGATTAACACTCTTCCAACTAAACGCTCCTTTATTTAGACAGAATATGTACCCAGACTGTGACTTGAAGTCTTCTCTGTATATGTAGAAGCTTGCGTCGGTGTAACCTTCAACAACCAATTCATTTTTGCCACAATAGACTAGGAATTTATCCTTGTTCCTTTTCAGCTACTTTAGAATATTCTTAGCCGCAGTCCAATGCGCCTCTCCTGGGTCTGATTGGTATTGGCTCGTAGCACTCAAGGCATACGATACATCTGGCCTAGTACATATCATGGCATACATGATCTATTCAATTAGCGAAGCATATGAAATCTTATTCATCCTTTCTCGCTCATCAGGTGTCTTTAGACACTACTTCTTGCTCAGGGTTATGCCATGTGACATGGGTAGGTGACCTCTCTTGGCCTCCTACATGTTGAATCGTGCTAGCACCTTATCGATATTAGTACTTTGGCTCAATCTAATCATTCTCTTTGATCTATCCCTATAGATCTTGATACCCAATATGTACTGTGCCTCTCCTAAATCTTTCATTGAAATTTTTTTTCCTAGTCATGCCTTTACAGACTGTAGCATTAGAATACTGTTTCCAACAAGAAATATGTCATCGACATATAATATTAGGAAAGCGATGTCACTCGCACTGATCCTCCTGTAAACACAAGACTCATCTAGATTCTTGATAAAATCAAACTTACTGATGGCTTCGTCAAATAGCAGATTCCAACTTCTTCTTGCTTGCTTTAGTCCATAAATATACTTCTTAAGCTTGCATACCTTTCCATCGTTGTTTTGGTCGACAAAACCTTCACGCTGTGTCATGTACATAGTTTCTTCCAAAATTCCATTGAGGAAGGTGGTTTTGACGTCCATCTGCCATATTTCGTAATCATAGTATGCAACAGTCGCTAAGATAATTCAAACGGACTTAAGCATTGTAACTGGAGAAAAGGTTTCATCATAATCAACGCCGTGAATTTGCCTGTAACCTTTTGCTACCAGTCTTGCTTTGTTAACAAATACATTTCCATATTTGTCGGTTTTCAACTTGAAAATCCATTTACATCCGATAGGTGTGTAACCTTCGGGTAGATTAACCAAGTCCCATACTTGATTTTCAAACATGGTGTCCATTTCGGATTTCATGGCTTCTTGCTATTTTGCAGAGTTGGGGCTTATCAAAACTTGCTTGTAGGTGAAGGATATATGTCTTCGTCGTCTGCAATTACTAGATATATAATTGGATCAAATTATGGAGATAATTAAGTTCGTACATTTGGGTCGTTAATTTTCCATAGCTAGAGGTACTAATGATCTTTGGACTAGTAAATTAGCCCAAAGCCGAATTGGACGGATCCTATAATGTTACACAAAGGGGCTAGATCGAGCATTAGAGGACGAGGCCCATCATGGGCCTCATCACTCTAGGTGGCCGCCCATATGGAGGACTAGAAGGGGTTTTGGGCTTCGTGCCCTAGTCTAATTATAATGAGATTATAAATAGACTAGGTGCCTAGGTTTGCATGTATGCAGTTTTAATGATTTATTGATCAAACCCAAATAAGCAAACACAAAACCCAACCCCTCTCAAAGTCCTCTCTTTCACATGGCTATCTCCTCCTCCTCGGCGCCGGTGGTGTCTCGTGGTGGTGGTGGTTCTTGCGGTGGTCGGTTGTCCGTAAAGGTGGTGATCGCGGTTTTCCTCAATCACTCGACCAATCTAGTATTGGTGTACGGCTCGTTCGAATCTCGTGGACTAAGTAGAGGAGCAACGCTTGGGGCTCTATTCTCTCCCTGGTTTTCCTGTCGAATAGCTTCGTGGAATTCACGCATCAAAGGTATGATTATGTGTCTTGTGTGTTATGCATGCGATTCATGGATTAGGTGCTTCATTGAATATGATTCATATTATTTCCGCTGCGTAGTACCTATAAACTCTTATAGTGGTATCAGTTAGCCTCTTGCATGAACGCGCTAGATCATAATAATACGATTATTTGATGTCCATGTTTATTTTAAAATCAATTAAGAGGGAGAAATTAATTTAATTATGGTTCAATTGTTATATTTAATGTGATTAAACTTTTGGAATTGATTAAATGCGATTTAATTATGCTCAAATAGCCATGAAGAGGACCAAATTTTAGCCCTAACATGTTCGAAATTTTCGAACCCTAACCCTAATAATTTTGAATTTTTAGAAATTTATAGCCCTAAAATATGATTTTTGTGCTTGATTTTGATTTAATTCGATTTATTTTATAATTCATAATTTTAATTGAATTGATTTATGCATAAAAGTGTTTTGTGTATGATCGTCGATTTAATTTTAAAAGTTAGAATTAAATTGGGATTAATTTTATGATGAACCCTAATTTTAAGATTGAATGTTGATTTAATTTTAATTTTTGACTAATTTAATTTAATTTTAATAAAAGTTAGTTTTATTAAATTAAAACACAAAAAAAATGTTTTAGGTGGCCGGCAGCCGCGACTGCTGACCAGATGGTGGTCCACGAGGGAGGGGAAGGGGAGGGCGGTGGTCCTGGTGGCTGAGGCAGCAGTTGTGCAAGCGTTGCACGCTGCTGCCGTGGCTGCCTCTGCTGTTGGTTGCTGCTGCAATGCGGCAGTGGTTGCTGCAAAGCAGCCAGCCACCGTGGCTAGCCTCGGCTAGCCAACCACGGTGGCCAGCAACCGTGCATTGTAGTTTTTAAAAAAAAAAAAACTATTTTATTTATTTTAAAAATTATTTCAAGATAAATATGATTTATTTTGGATAAGATAAAATATTGTGAAAATATGACCTTTTAGTTTAAAATATAAAATCGGTTTTATTTGGATAAAATCTTTTATTTTAGGATAAATTTAAATATTCCAAAGTTGTTATATTTGATATTATCCATATTTAAAGTTGTTTAATTGGTTATTATCTTAATTAAAGTGGTTAATTTTGGATAAGATTGATTACGATATTTTGATCATATTCCAAAAGGATAATAATTGATTTAAATAATGTGATTATCTCATAATTAGATTAGGATATAATTGATTTCAAAATTATTTGATTGGCTTGTAATTAGGATAGAATCTCCTAAATTTATTAGGATACTCATGGAAGATTAAATATGATTTATCTTTCTAGATTAAATATGATTTGATTCTATCTCATGACTAAATTAAATAAATGATATTTTATGAACCGTCATGAATAATATATGATATTATCTAATTATGATTAAAATATAAGATATTTTAGAAATTGCGTTGACTTTATTATGAACATTCAATGTTGTAGTTTAGACAAGCATGTTGAGTGATTTGCAATGTTGATTTTTTTGTGACTGCTTACGGAGTTTTTAAAAAAATAGTTTTAAAGTGTCAAATAAGTTGTCGACGTCGTTGTGCTTTAAAGTAGAATAACACTGTTTTTAGCACCGCTTCGCCAAGGGTTGTGCACGGAGTGTAATGTGATATTTTGTTATAATTAGCTTCGTACCCAAATCCAGACAATAAGAGTGACACCTTAGTATGATACATGGGTTATTTTATATTTTGAAGAATTTTGAAGTTAAACTCTTTTGATGGATTTTTTGTTGAATTTCGGCTTAGAAGTAAAGACCTGCAGTTGGGGTTGATGATCTCTAAATGTGTTTAAATGATTTTAAGAAGTATGTTTATAAATTTTATATAATTCTGTGAGTGTAAGAAAACAATTGGGCAGCGGAATTCAATGGTTGGAACATGCCAACATCTTGGCTACGGAATTCGAGATGTAATTTTCTAGGTTAATTGTTGTCTTCCAGAAGTACTCGGGCTGCAAAATTCGAGTAGGAAAACTGGGAGTTTGGCCATTCTCAGACGCAGACGGCTGCGGAATCGTCAGTAGGTTCGCCTTGACAAACCTTTGATGGTGGGATGTGGATTTCACCGGCGCTCATATTTTATATGCTTGCCTCACTATAAATATTTTTTTCAAAAAGGTTAAAATTTATTTGTTTTAAAGATACTATTGATTTTGAGCAGGAAACTTTATAAGTGTTAGTTATCGTCTATATGAGCTACCATTTGCTTAGAGTTGCTAGATTTTTATTCAGAATTCTTGTGGTAATATTTTTACGTTATTATATTTACATGCTTGATCTGTATTACAATCATGATTCGATGTTTTATTATTTTTTTTTTCCATCAACTTTAACTAGTAATTATTATTTCAGTTGATGTTCCCACATGTTGTTAAGTTTTGTGCTAGTGTCTAAGCTTTTCTGTACTTAGCTTTGTATTTCTACAAGTACTGGGAGAACTGCTAGTTACTCCCCACTGATTGTGGAACCTTAATGTTATTTGCAAGTGAAGAGTAGTTCCTGATGAGTCTAGGCTGAGAGCAGAGTATTTGTTGTATTTCTTAGTCGTTTTATAGACTTGCTTTAGTTATTTTTGGAACTTCTCTTTTGGGATTAACATATTTGAGGGTTGTTTTCACTCGTTGGAAGTGTTTATTTTTCATTTTGAATTTCTTTCACTTTACTTTATTTATCTCAGATATTTTAATCAATGTCTTAATTCTATTTTTTTTCTGGTAACCTTTAGAGTGACATTTCCGTCGCGACGTTATTCCCGCTAACGTCATGCCATATGTTTTTTTTTAGACGGGGTGTTACAGTTGGTATTAGAGCAAAACGTTCTTAAAACTCTTATTGAGTTGCTACAGTTTTCTATGAAGTCTGTAGTTCTTGTTATCTCAAAGATTAACATATTAGGCTTCATTAAGTTTATGAGTGAGTTATTTAAGTAGGAAGAAACCAAGGGTATATTTTTCTTCTTCTTATGTGTTGAGTCTTGATGTGTTCTATGAGCTAACCAACCTACTCTATTTGTAGAATGCCTCCACGAATGAGTCCAAAGAAGATTGCTGCACGACACAGGCGAAAGGCGATTGAGGATGCCATTTTAGCATTGGCAAATCGAACTGTTTCACCTCCTCTTAATCAAGGGCAATCAGTCTTTGATCGTTTTGACCGTCATAGACCACCTACCTATGAAGGAATTGCTTACCCAATGGTTCTAGAAAGTTGGCTCATGGAGATGGAGAAGTTGTTCATTACAACTGACTGTCCTCCGCAAGAGAGGGTGCCAATCGGTTTCTATTATCTGAAAATGGAAGCCGACAACTGGTGGAGTACAGTTTGTGAAGAGTGCATGGCGGTGCCAAGTTTTGGGTGGGCACAATTTGCTACCAAGCTAAAGGAAAGCTTTTATCCTGATGAGCTTCGCTGGCAAAAGCAAGAAGAATTTTTATCTTTGTCTCAAGGGTCTATGTCGATCTAGGAGTACATAGACAAGTTCACTGAGTTGTCCCGTTTTGCCATCTTTATTATGCCTTCAGAATCAGAGAAGGTAAAACGATAAATCAAGAAGATGGATCTTAAGGTTAGGACCCATGTCCTAAGTTCTGGTGCAAGTTCTTTTCAGGGTGCCTACGAGATTGCACTTAGCATCCATGCCTTTATCCAAGAAGAGGAAGCTGCAAGGAGCGTGAGTATGAAGAAGCCGGTTGTTACTTTCTCTAAATCCTCGGCTAACAAGCCAAAGATTGACTCTGGTAACCGAAGCAACTAGCAGCAGGGATCTGGTTCTAGTTCGAGTTTCAGGTAGGGTTCTCACTCTAAGTGTCGTACATGTGGAAAATACTATCATCCAGGAAAGAATTGTGACGGATCTACAATTGTATGTTACTACTGTAAGGAGGTGGGTCATAAGTCTTTCAAGTGTCCCAAAAACCCGAATGCTACTTATCCTCCTACTGTTAAATATGTTGATCCTTCCGCTCTTGTCAAAAACCGCATTTATGTGATGACACAGGCTGAAGCAGACGTGCAACCGGATGTGATCTCTGTTACATTCTTTGTTAATTCTGTACTTGCTTATGTGTTGTTTGATATTGGAGCTACTGTGTCTTTCATTGCTAGTGACTTTGTTGTTAAAGGTAATTTGACTAGTAGATCACCTGTAAAGTCTTTGATATCTCTTCCTTCTTAGAGAATTTTCTGTTCCATGATGAGTTTAAAGATGTGCCTATCGATATCTTAGGGACTAAGCTTTTTGCTAATCTGAAAGAGTTTCCAATGATTGAGTTTGATATGATTCTCGGGGTGGATTGGTTGTCGAAATATCATGTAACCATCCATTGTCGCGATTAGATGGTGACGCTTCGTGGCCATAAAGGAAACTAAATCTCCTTTTTAGGTGTCATGGTGAAGAAAGGCGTGAAGGTTGTTTCTGCTCTAAAAATGAGAAAGATGTGACAAAAAGGCAATGAGGTGTTCCTTTGTGTAGTGAAGGACCTATCTTTGGAAGAAAATCTTGAGAGTATTCCAATTGTTTGGGAGTTTCTTGAGGAATTGCCTAGTATTCCTCCAGAAACAGACGTCGAATTCAGTATCGATTTAGTTCCTTGTACTGCGCCAATATCAAAGGCTCCATATAGAATGCCGCCTCCTGAATTGCAAGAATAGAAATCTCAATTTCAAGAGTTGATTGATAAGGTCTTTATTAGGATGAGTGTCTCTCCTTGGGGTGCTCCTGTCTTGTTCGTTAAGAAGAAAGATGGTAGTATGAGGGTATTTATAGACTACCGTGATTTGAACAAGGTGACAATCAAGAACAAGTATCCTTTGCCTAGAATTGAAGACTTGTTTGATCAGTTAAAAGGCGCATGAGTTTTTTCAAAGATCGATTTGAGGTTTAGATATCATCGAATTCCGTGAAAAAGGAGGATATCCCAAAGACTGCTTTCTGTACAAGGTATGGTCACTATGAGTTTGAAGTGATGCCTTTTCGTCTCAAAAATGCTCCTGCAATCATCATGGATCAAATGAATAGATCATTTCATGAGTACCTTGACAAGTGGGTCGTGGTCTTCATAGATGATATACTTGTCTACTCTAAGAATGAGAAAGATCATGAAGGGTAATTGAGGTTGATTCTAGATGCTCTTCAGAAACAAAAGTGGTTCGCCAAGTTCTCTAAGTGTGAGTTCTGGTTAAAACAGGTTCCTTTCCTTGGCCACATCATTAGTAAGGACGGGGTTAAGGTAGATCCTTCTAAGATCAAAGCGATTGTTTAGTGAGAAAGTCCAAAGAATGTGTTATAGGTTCAAAGTTTTCTAGGCCATGTTGGCTACTATTGGAAGTTCGTGCAGGATTTCTCTATAATTGCTCAACCATTGACAAAGCTAATGAGAAAGGACTCCAAGTTCTTGTGGTTCGAAGTTTGCGAAAAAGCATTCCAAGAGCTGAAAAATAGGTTGGCATATGCACCTTTACTAACATTGCCTACCAAAGGGATTGAGTTTGAGGTATATAGTGATGCTTTGAAGAATGGTTTAGGTGGTGTTCTAATGCAAGTGGGTAAGGTTGTCGCTTATGCGTCGAGACAATTTAATGTTCATGAGAAGAACTATCCAACTCATGATCTCGAGCTTGCGGTTGTTGTGTTCGCGCTAAAGATGTGGCGACACTACTTGTATGGGGTTCCATGTAAGGTGTATACTGATCATAAGAGTTTGAAGTATATCTTTACTCAACATGATCTTAATATGAGGCAAAGAAGGTGGTTAGAGGCAATCGTAGACTACAAGGTGACTCTAGTGTGAAGGAAAAGCCAATAATGTAGCAGATGCTTTGAGTCGTAAGAATAAACATTCTTTAAACGCCGTTATGGTCGTGTTTAAGGAGTTGTGTGAAGAATTTTGAAAGCTAAATATCAAGGTTGTACCGCAAGGGTTCGTCTCTTCATTCTTTGATTTTGTGTGTGCTGAGCCAGAATTGTTCCAAGAATTAAGGGCTAAGCAGGTTGATGATCCGGTGTTATAAAAGATTCGTGAGGCTAAATCACAGGGTCTAGCTGAGAAATATGAGATTCGTGCCAATGGTAGTTCGAAATTCATGGGTCGATGGTGTGTCCCAAATGATGTTAGTCTTAAGAAGAGGATCCTTGAAAAGGCTCATAACACTTTGTATTCTATTCACCCGGAAGGTGAAAAGTTATACAAGGATCTCAAGGTGGGCTTTTGTTGGTCTGGTATGAAGAAGGAAATTGTTGAGTTTGTGGCTCGTTGTTTATTTTGCCAAAATGTAAAGACTGAAAATCAAAGGCCCGGAGGTTTGTTGCAACCTTTGTCGATTCCCGCTTGGAAGTTCGACTCTATATCTATGGACTTTTTAATGGGTCTTCCCAAAGTTGCTAGTGGGAAAAATGCCTTGTGGGTTATTATGGATAGGTTGCCTAAGGCGGCTCATTTCATTCCTATGAGACACACTTGGTCAATGGAGAAGTTAGTAGAAGCCTATGCTAATGAGATTATTTGTCTTCATGGTGTCCCGAAAGACATTGTGTCGGATCGTGATCCACGATTCTTGTCGCACCTTTGGGGTGCTTTGCAAGAGGCCTTTGGTACAAAGATGAAGTTGAGCACGGCTTTCCATGCTGCTACTGATGGTCAGACAGAGAGATTTATTCAGACGTTGGAAGATATGCTCCGTGCTTGTGCTCTTGAGTTTCAACAATCTTGGGTCAAATCGTTGAGTCTGGTAGAATTTTCCTACAATAATAGTTATCATGCGAGTATTCAGATTGCTCTATATGAGGCTTTGTATGGTAGGAAGTGTGGTAGTCCTACTTGTTGTAGCGACATTAGTGATTCTCTAGTTTTGGGCCAAGATCTGATTCAAGAAATTGTGGAGCAGGTAAGAGTGATCCGTTCCAAAAAGACGGTTGCTCAAGATATGTAAAAGTCTTATGCGGATCTGTGTCGCAAGCCAATTTCTTATGAGGTTGGGACAAGGTTCTATTGAAGGTATCTCTGATGATGGGGGTGATGCGTTTTGGGCAAAAGGGCAAGCTGAGTCCAAAATATGTTGGTCCTTACGAGGTTCTGGAAAGAATAGGTGAAGTGGCTTATCAATTGGCAATGCCGCCGAATCTCTCAAAGGTTCACGATGTTTTTCATGTGTTACAATTACGAAAGTGTCGTAGTGATCCTTCTCATGTGATTCCAATTGAGTCGGTTACAATTGAGCCGAATTTGACATTTGAGGAGCGGCCAGTTAAAATTCTCGATTGTCAAGACCGCACTCTTCGAAGGAAAGTGGTCCCTTTAGTAAAATTACTTTGGAGAAGCCAGAAGTATGAGGAGGCTACTTGGGAGACCGAGGAGTCGATGAAGCTCAAGTATCCAGAGTTATTTAACCAAGGTAAAGAGCTTTAGCTTAAAACAACACTTTCTATTATTACTTCTTTGTATTTGTAGTTGATATGATGTGTCTTAAGGTTTCTAGGACGAAACTTTTATAAGAAGGGGTGGTTGTAACACCCAATATTTTTTTTGAACTAATAAATTTTAAATTTTTTAGTGTGTAATGTTGATTTCTTTTCAAATCACATTACTATTAAGGACTTTTAATTTATGATTTATAAGAGTGTAAAACTAATTTGAAATATTACTAGTTAATTATTTATTTATAGTTTTTAGTTGAGCCGGTTGAGGCGAATTATACCGAGGTTACTTTTATGAACTGAACCAAATTTTGGTGTTTGGGCTATAACCTAGGAGGTGTTGGGCTGATTTGGCGTGGGATTGGAGTAGTATACAAGTATTTGAATTGGTTTTTGAAAGATAAATATAGGATTCTTTCATTGACTCTTTAGTCACCAATAAGTTAATGCTCCCCTTGATTATTGCCTCCAATTCATATTCTCTTGCCTCTTATAACTCCCCAAACCCATCATTTTTGCTGCCCTCATTAAGCAAATACTCATCAGTTTCTTTTCCCATTTATCGTGGGAATCATTCACAAAAGTATTTGCACTCTTCCTTCTTTCACCTCCATAATACATCTCCTTCTTCCTCAATTCTTGCGAGATTGTTGCTGGGTTTTATTGTTGCAAGGATCATCTTACTTTCCCTCATAATTTGGCTGTGAAAATAAGAAAGTTTAATGGGTTAAACCCTTCCCTTTTTCGTCCCCTTGTGTATGGTTTGTTATACATACATCTTCTTTTTTCAATCTTGTTTTGTATAGGTTTTCATGTTCATCAAGAGGACTAGTTCATTTCGAGTTCCTATAGTTTATTGGGTTTTATCGGAAGTTTATCGAGGTAACTAGCATTGTTCCATTACTCTAGAAATCATGGTTGGGTATTAAGATAAGATTAGATACAATTAGAATTGGTTGTATGGGTTTTCTATTGCGGTTACGAACAAACTTGGTTTCTATTTTTATAACGTATGTAGTTTGCGTGATAGGATAGTCTGTGGATCATGTTATTTATTTTACCTTGTTTATCATGTCTACATGTCATTATTTTTGGTCATATTCAACTACACATAATTTGGCTCAAATTGGAAGTTCTTTAGTCTCATTGATTTTGGTTTGAGAATGGATAATGGGTTTCTTTTGGGTTCAAATTCATGTTGCCTAATTAATTTTTGTACGAGGTTTGCTTGAGTTTTAAATGAATTTTGTAGCCTGGTTGTCATGATTTAGTTTCCAAAAGCAAGTGTATTGTCAAATTTAATCTGGTGGGTATAAGCAAGCTCTATTTTCATTTTAGTCACAATATGATATTTATACCAATGCTTTGTCATTGCTGCTACTGTAGGTTCATATATCTTATCATGACCTTATGCCTATTTGTTCATGTTTAGCCATTAGTATAATCTTGGGTTGTTTTGATTAAGCACAAATATTAATAGTTGTCATGTTTGGTGATGGCCGAAGGCTTGTTGTTATATTCAGTTGTTTGTGGTAATTTTTCATGTTTAGATATTTGTTTGAAGTGTATATATTGAATAATTTAATTTTATAATTCTATCTTTTATTTTGTTGTGTAGAGTTGGGTAATTTATCATGTATTTAAATGATTTGGTATAATGATGGAAATTATGAACTAGAAGCAATGTTGATTTTTTTGTGAGTGCTTATGGAGTTTTTAAAAAAATGGTTTTAAAGTGTCAAATAAGTTGTCGATATCGTTGTGCTTTAAAGTAGAATAACACTGTTTTTAGTACCGCTTCGCCAAGGGTTGTGCACGGAGTGTATAGTGATATTTTGTTATAATTAGCTTCGTACTCAAATCAAGACAATAAGAGTGACACCTTAGTATGATATATGGGTTATTTTATATTTTGAAGAATTTTGAAGTTAAACTCTTTTAAAACAATTTTTTGCTGAATTTTGGTCTTAGAAGTAAAGACCTGCAGTTGGGGTTGATGATCTCTAAATGTGTTTAAATGATTTTAAGAAGTATGTTTATAAATTTTATATAATTTTGTGAGTGTAAGACAACATTGGGCAGCGAAATTCAATGGTTGGAACATGCCAACATCTTGGGCTGCGGAATTCGAGATGTAATTTTCTAGGTTAATTGTTGTCGTCTGGAACTACTCGGGCTGCGAAATTCGAGTAGGAAAACTGGGAGTTTGGCCATTCTCACACGCAGACGGCTGCGGAATCGTCTGTAGGTTCGCCTTGACAAACCTTTGATGGTGGGCTGTGGATTTCACCGGCGTTCATATTTTATATGCTTGCCTCACTATAAATCTTATTTTCAAAAAGGTTAAAATTTATTTGTTTTAAAGATACTATTGATTTTGAGCAGGAAACTTTATAAGTGTTAGTTTTCGTCTATATGAGTTACAATTTGTTTTGAGTTGCTAAATTTTTATTCTCAATTCTTGTGGTAATATTTTTACGTTGTTATATTTACATGCTTGATATGTATTATAATCATGATTCCATGTTTTATTATTATTTTTTTTCATTCGACTTTAACTAGTAATTATTATTTGAGTTGATATTCCCACATGTTGTTAAGTTTTGTGCTAGTGTCTAAGCTTTTCTGTACTTAGCTTTGTATTTCTACAAGAACTTGGAGAACTGCTAGTTACTCCCCACTAATTGTGGAACCTTAATGTTATATACAGGTGAAGAGTAGTTCTTGATGAGTATGGGCTGAGAGTAGAGTGTTTATTTTATTTCTTAATGGTTTTATAGACTTGCTTTAGTTATCTTTGGACCTTCTCATTTGGGATTATCATATTTGAGGATTGTTTTCTCTCGTTGAAGGTGTTTATTGTACATTTGGGATTTCTTTCACTTTACTTTATTTATCTCAGATATTTTAATCAATGTCTTATTTCTTTTTTTTTTTGGTAACCTTTAGAGTGACATTTCCGTCTCGACGTTATTTCCGCTAATGTCATGCCTTATGGTTTTTTAGACGGGGTGTTACAGTTGGTATCAGAGCAAAACGTTCTTAAAACTCTCATTGAGTTGCTATAGTTTTCTACAAAGTCTCTAGTTCTTGTTATCTTAAAGTTTAACATATTAGGGTTCAAGAAGTTTATAAGTGAGTTATTTGGGTAGGAAGAAACAAAGGGTATATTTTTTCTTCTTCTTATGTGTCGAGTCTTAATATGTTGTATGAGCTAACCTGCCTACTCTTTTTGTAGAATGCCTCCACGAATGAGTCTAAAGAAGATTGTTGCACGACGCAGGCGAAAGGCGATTAAGGATGCCATTTTAGCATTGGCAAATCGAACTGTTCCACCTCCTCCTAATCAAGGGCAATCAGTCTTTGATCGTTTTGACCGTCATAGACCACCTACCTATGAAGGAACTGCTTACCCAATGGTTCTAGAAAGTTGGCTCAGGGAGATGGAGAAGTTGTTCACTACAACTAACAATCCTTTGCAAGAGAGGGTGCCAATCGGTTCCTATTGTTTGAAAATGGAAGCCGACAACTAGTGGAGTACATTTCGTGAAGAGTGCATGGCGGTGCCTAGTTTTGGGTGGGCATAATTTGCTACCAAGCTAAAGGAAAGACTTTATCCTGATGAGCTTCGTTGCCAAAAGCAAGAAGAATTTTTGTCTCTGTCTTAGGGGTCTATGTCGATCCAGGAGTACACAGATGTGGAAAAGACTATCATCCAGAAAAGAATTGTGACGGATCTACAATTGTACGTTACTACTGTAAGGAGGTGGCTCATATTTCCTTCAAGTGTCGTTAAAACCCGAATGCTGCTTATCCTCCTGCTGTTAAATATGTTGATCCTTCCGCTCTTGTCAAAAACCGCATTAATGTGACGACACAAGCTAAAACAGACGTGCAACCGGATGTGATCTCTGTTACATTCTTTGTTAATTATGTACTTGCTTATGTGTTGTTTGATACTTGAGCTACTGTGTCTTTCATTGCTAGTGACTTTGTTGTTAAAGCTAATTTGACTAGTAGATCACCTGTAAAGTCTTTGATATCTCTCCCTTCTAGAGAGAGAATTTTCTATGCCATGATGAGTTTAAAGATGTGCATATCAATATCTTAGGGACTAAGGTTTTTTCTAATCTGAAAGAGTTTCCAATGATCGAGTTTGATGTGATTCTCGGGGTGGATTGGTTGTCGAAATATCATGCAACCATCCATTATCGCGATTAGAAGGTGACGCTTCGTAGCCCTAAAGTAAACCGAATCTCCTATTTAGGTGTCATGGTGAAGAAAGGCGTAAAGGTTTTTTCTGCTCTAAAAATGAGAAAGATGCGACAAAAAGGCAATGAGGTGTTCCTTTAGGTAGTGAAGGACCTATCTTTGGAAGAAAAGCTTGAGAGTATTCCAATTCTTCGGGATTATCCGGATGTGTTTCCTGAGGAATTGCCTGGTATTCCTCCAGAAAGAGACGTCGAGTTCAGTATCGATTTAGTTCCTTGTACTGTCCCAATATCAAAGGCTCCATATAGAATGGCGCCTCCTGAATTGCTAGAATAGAAAACTCAGTTGCAAGAGATGATTGATAAGGTCTTTATTAAGCTGAGTGTCTCTCCTTAGGGTGCTCCTGTCTTGTTCGTCAAGAAGAAAGATGGTAGTATGAGGCTATTTATAGACTACCGTGAATTGAACAAGGTGACAATCAAGAACAAGTATCCTTTGCGTAGAATTGAAGACTTGTTCAATCAGTTAAAAGGCGCAGGAGTTTTCTCAAAGATCGATTTGAGGTCTTGATATCATCAAATTCCCGTGAAAAAGGAGGATATCCCAAAGACTGCTTTCCGTACAAGGTATGTTCACTATGAGTTTTAAGTGATACCTTTTTGTCTCATAAATGCTCCTGCAATCTTCATGGATCAAATGAATAGATCATTTCATGAGTACCTTGACAAGTGCGTCGTGGTCTTCATAGATGATATACTTGTCTATTCTAAGAATGAGAAAGATCATGAAGGGCATTTGAGGTTGATTCTAGATGTTCTTCAGAAACTAAACTGGTTCGCCAAGCTCTCTAAGTGTGAGTTCTGGTTAAAAGAGGATGATTTTCTTGGCCACGTCATTAGTAAGGATGGGGTTAAGGTGGATCCTTCTAAGATCAAAGCGGTTGTTGAGTGGGAAAGTCCGAAGAATGTATCAGAGGTTCAAAGTTTTCTACGCCTTGCTGGCTACTATCAGTGGTTCATTCAGGTTTTCTGTAGTTATGCTCAGCCATTGGCAAAGCTATTGAGAAAGGACTCCAAGTTCTTGTGGTCTGAAGTTTGCGAGAATGCATTCAAGAGCTGAAAAAGAGGTTGACATCTGCACCTGTACTAACATTGCCTACCGAAGGGATTGAGTTTGAGGTATATAGTGATGCTTCAAAGAATAGGTTAGGTTGTGTTCTAATGCAAGTAGGTAAGGTTGTCGCTTATGCGTCGACACAATTTAATGTTCATGAGAAGAACTATCCAACTCATGATCTTGAGCTTGCGGCTGTTGTGTTCGCGCTAAAGATGTGGTGACACTACTTGTATTGGGTTCCATGTAAGGTGTATACTGATCATAAGAGTTTGAAGTATATCATTACTTAACGGGATCTTAACATGAGGCAAAGAATGTTGTTAGAGGCAATCGTAGACTACAAGGTGACTCTAGTGTGAAGGAAAAGCGAATAACGTAGCAGATGCTTTGAGTCGTAAGAATAAACATTCTTTAAATGTCGCTATGGTCGTGTCTAAGGAGTTGTGTGAAGAATTTTGAAAGCTAAATATCACGGTCGTATCGCAAGGGTTCTTCTCTTAATTCTTGGGTTCTATGAGTGCTGAGCCAGAACTGTTCCAAGAATTAAAGGGCTATAACAGGTAGATGATCCGGTGTTAGAAAATATTCGTGGGGCTAAAGCACAGGGTCGAGCTGAGAGTTTTGAGATTTGTGCCAATGGTATTTGAAATTCATGGGTCGATGGTGTGTCCCGAATGATGTTATTCTTAAGAAGAAGATCCTTGAAGAGGCTTATAACACTCCGTATTCTGTTCACCCGAAAGGTGGAATGTTATACAAGGATCTCAAGGTGAGCTTTTGGTGGCTTGGTATGAAGAAGGAAATTGCTGAGTTTGTGGCTTGTTGTTTAGTTTGCCAAAAGGTAAAGATTGAACATCAAAGGCCCGGGGGTTTGTTGGAACCTTTGCCGATTCCCGCTTGGAAATTTGACTCTATATATATGGACTTTTTAATGGGTCTTTCCGAAGCTGCTTGTGTGAAAAATTCCTTGTAGGTTATTCTGGATAGGTTGACTAAGGTGGCTCATTTCATTCCTATGAGACACACTTGGCCAATGGAGAAGTTAGCAGAAGCCTAGGCTAATGAGATTATTTGTCTTCATGGTGTTCTAAAAGACATTGTGTCGGATCGTGATCCACGATTCTTGTCGCACTTTTGGGGTGCTTTGCAAGAGTCCTTTGGTACAAAGCTGAAGTTGAGCACGACTTTGTAAGTTGCTAAATTTTTATTCCGAATTCTTGTGGTAATATTTTTACGTTATTATATTTACATGCTTGATCTGTATTATAATCATGATTCCATGTTTTATTATTTTTTTTCCTCGAGTTTAACTAGTAATTATTATTTGAGTTGATGTTCCCACATGTTGTTAAGTTTTGTGCTAGTGTCTAAGCTTTTCTGTACTTAGCTTTGTATTTCTACAAGTACAGAGAGAATTGCTAGTTACTCCCCACTGATTATGGAACCATAATGTTATTTGCAAGTGAAGAGTAGTTCCTGATGAGTCTAGGCTGAGGGCAGAGTGTTTATTTTATTTCTTAGTGGTTTTATAGACTTGCTTTAGTTATCTTTGGACCTTCTCTTTTGGGATTATCATATTTGAGGTTTTTTTTCTCTCGTTGGAAGTGTTTATTGTTCATTTGGGATTTCTTTCACTTTACTTTATTTATCTCAGATATTTTAATCAATGTCTTATTTCTTTTTTTTGGTAACCATTAGAGTGACATTTCCGTCTCGACGTTATTTCCGCTAACGTCATGCCTTATGTTTTTTTAGACGGGTGTTATAACATGTTTAATTATTACCATTTCCTTTAAGGTTCTAAACTCTTTAGGTAACCTTGTTGAGTATAACCAATTAAAATTGCAAATTTTGATTTACTCTAACTTCCCCAAGATATAGTATGACACCCAGCTTTGGCATGACCCATCATATAGATTGAAGGTTTCATTGAGTTTTTAATTGGAAAAGCAAGCCTCATTATTACTGGGACCTAGATTTATTATGTTGTGATTATTTAGTGAACTCTAACGCATCATCAAGCAGCATAAAAAAAATCTAACATGCATAATCTACTAATGCATAAATAAAACATGACATAGAATGACCTCTTATCTTAAGAAAACTAATAAAGCAAAAAATGCTCCCACTTGAATCTTCATGGATCTTATCCATCTTATTCCTCTGGGCCTCCACTCCATTGGCTTCTTGGATCAACTGCAACGTGTAATTTTACTCTATTCTATCTACTACTTAAATAAAATGAAATAAAATTACAAATATACTTTATCGGTTCGTAGACCTTACTAAGATTACAAAAATACATCACGATGCGCAGATCGTACTTAGTAACCTACTGGGCCATACTAGTCATTATATAGCAAAAATAATATCATGTATTATAAAATTGCCACATAATAAATCACTCATCATGCTTTCCTAAACTACAACCTCGAATGTTCACAATTAGGGAAACATGACATCTAAATATCTCATATTTTAATTATTGCAATTAGATAATATCATGTATTATTCATGACCGCCAATAAAATATCGTATATTTTAAATTAATCATGAGATAGAATCAAATCCTACTTTTTAAAAGATAAATCATATGTATCCTCAAAGATTATCCTAACAAATTAGGAAATCCTATCCTAATTACTAGCCAATCACAAATTTAAAATCAATTATTATCCTAAAATAATTATGGGATAATCACATTATTTAAATCAATTATTATCCTTTTGGAATATGCTCAGAATATCCTAACCAATCTTATCCAAAATTAACCACTTTAATTATGGATAATTATCAAAATTAACACTTTAAAAATGGATAATATCAAATTAGTCAAGTTTAAAAATTTGATTTTATCCAAAACAAAACTGATTTTATCCTATAATAATTTCGTAATTATCTTGAAATATTTTCAAAAACAGAAATTTGTTTTTTTTTTTTTAAAACGTGCGTGAGCCACCGTGGTGTCGCTAGCCGAAGCCAGTCACAATGGTCGTACACCTTGCGGTGTATGCGGTATAGTAGCGACGCAGAGCAGCAGCAGTAGTGTCGCGCAACTGTTGCACGGTTCTGATGTTGTTGCACCCCTGAACCGAGCTGCTGCCCTGCCCCCCTCCCTCCAGACCACCTACAGTGGCAGTCGCTATGACTACGCCACCCAGCCGCGGTTGCTGTTGCTAAAACCCCTTTTTTATTTTAATTAAAACAAAACATTTTTGTTAAAATTAAATTAACTTAATGTGGTCTTTTTAATTTCAAAATTAAATCATATTCAATTTCAAAATTAGGGTTCTTCATGAATTTTATTCCCTAACTCAATATAACTCTTAAATTAAATAATTTGATAATGAAAAATTCATAATTTATCATGAGATCAAATAGATTAAAATCATTAATTACATAGTAAACGAATTAAATCAAAACCAAAACATAAAATTCATAATTTGGGAATTAGGGTTATGAAATTTTCAAAATTAGGGTTTGGGGGGGTTGAAATTTTTGGGTAATCTAGGGAAAAATTCGGATCTGTTTATGGCTATTTTAAGCATTATTAAATCACATTTAATCAATTATAAGAGTTAAATCACATTTTATATAATAATTGACCCATAATTAAATTATTCTCCTTCCTAATTGAATTAAAATTGTTGATTATCAAAGAATTATTGTCAATATGCGTAAATGCAATAGGCTAACTAATACCATTGTAGGAGTTTATAGGTACTAATTGCAGAAAAACATGAATCATGTTCATATATTACCTAATACTAAGATCTAATGCAAACATATAATGAACATATATTTGTACCTTTGAAGCTTGATTCCACGAGGAATCGAGAAAGAACAATGGGAGATAAAGAACCCAAAGCGTGATTCCTCTACTTGGTCCACGGGCACAGATTAAACCACCACTAATGCTAGTTAGTTGTGATTGAACCTTTCAATAAACCTTCAACGAGGAAGAGAGATACAAACTAACCACAAACCACCACGAATAAGCATCACACGAGACACCAAGGTGGCCGGCCGCACAGACGTGAAGGGGATGAGAGAGAGCCGTGTACGAGAGGAGAGAGAGATGGATTAGGGTTTGGATTACTGGTTGCCTTGTTTCACAATTGACTGACTGTTAATTATGACTTATGTCAACCCTAGGCATGGATCTTATTTATAGATCATATCTCTAAATAAGAGCCCATGTCAAGCCCAAAATCGTAAGCCTAGTAAAAACCCTCTAGTCCAACACTCCATGTGGTATGTCATAATCTCATGAGGCCTATTAATAGGCCTATTACTTGTTTAACCCAATACCCTTGTTGTGTGACCTTATAGGATCCATTCTATTGGGCTTTGGACTATTTAATTAGCTCGAAGATCATTTGTCATATCTAGCACCAAACAATGACGACCCAAAAGAACGAGCTTATTATCTCCATAATAGTGATCCTTGATATATCTAGTAATTGCACTTATCGAAGACAGAACTCCTTCACTTTAATCTTAGGACGTGAAGCTCTTACAACCTTGGGGGCGGTCATTAATTGCATGAAAAACACCATCACATGTAAGGTGGCTGATGAGAAGATTGTCTTTGAGTTTTCTAAGTTGCTCAAGACCCCCATGGTTGAAAAATGCTATAGAGTTGATGTTGTGAATGAGGAGTTAGACCGTTTGGTAAGGGTCATGATGGAACCTCAAGATCCAATGGTAGAATCTCTTACATGCAAGGAAGAGTTCCACTCTCAAGAGGCAAGAGAATTTGTCATGGAAATGGAAGAGACCTCAAAAGAGGAAGAGGTTGAACAACAAGTAGAGATCAAGCTTGAGCATAAGAAGGAGATATTGGAGGAGAGTTCTAAGCCTCCTCCCAAGGTAGAACTTAAGCCCTTTCCCCTTTCTTTGAAATATGCTTATCTTGATAAAGAAGGAAAATACCCTATTATTGTCAATGCTACCCTTGATGGACTTGATTTGGAAAATTTACTTGATGTTTTGAGAAAATATAAGGATGTGATAGTGTTTAGCATTGATGATATCAAGGGTATTATCCCTTCTTTGTGCATGCATCATATTCATCTTGAAGATGATCATTCCACCTCCATTGAACCTCATAGGAGGTTGAACCCCAACCTCCAAGAGGCTGTTAAGAAGGAAACTTTGAAACTACGTGAGGCGGGCATCATCCATGCTATCTCCGATAGCAAATGGGTTAGCCAGGTTCTTGTAGTTCCAAAAAAGGGTGGGATGACCATAATCAAAGGTGAAGGAGGAGAGGAAATCTCCACTTGGACGGTGACCAGGTGGAGAATGTTTATTGATTATAGGAGGTTGAAAAAAAATACAAAGAAAGACCATTTTCCTCTCCCATTTATGGACCAAATGTTTGAGAGACTCTCTCACCATGCTTTCTTTTGTTTCTTAGATGGGTACTCCGGATTTTTCCAAATCCCTATCCATCCAAGCGATCAAGAGAAAACTACCTTCACATGTCCATATGGGACATTTGCATACCGAAGAATGTCATTCGGATTATGCTATGCTCCTTCTACCTTTCAAAGATGCATGACCTCTATTTTCTCCGAAATGCTTGGAAATGAAATTGAAGTTTCCATGGACGATTTTAGTGTTGGTGGCTCGCTTTTTGACACTTGTCTCTTTAATCTTGAAAAAGTTTTGAAAAGGTGTCAAGAGACGAGTTTGGTTTTGAATTGGGAAAAATGCCACTTTATGGTCGAGGAGGGTATTGTTCTTTGCCATAAAGTTTCAAAGAATGGCATTGAAGTTGACCCGGCCAATGTTTTGGTGATTGAAAAGTTGCCCCCTCCTAAATCTATCACGGGAGTTAGAGCTTTCCTTGGGCATGCCGGTTTCTACTGGAGATTTATCAAGGATTTTTCATCAATCGCCAAACCTTTGACCGAATTACTCAAAAAGGATGTTGTTTTTAGCTTCAATGAGGCTTTCCTTGAGGCATTTCATAAGCTCAAGGAAGCTCTCATTTCCTCTCCCGTTGTGCAAGCTCCGGATTGGAGCTTGCCTTTTGAGCTAATGTGCGATGCGAGTGATTTTGCAGTGGGTGTCGTGCTTGGGAAAAAGAAAGAAGGAAAGTCATGTGTCATCTACTATGCAAGTAGAACTCTTGATGAAGCTCAAAGGAACTATACAACAACGGAGAAGGAAATCCTAGCGGTTGTGTTTGCCTTTGATAATTTTAGGTCCTATCCTATTTGCTCTAAGGTTGTTGTGTACACGGATCATATTGCGTTTTGATATCTCATGACTAAGAAGGAAGCAAAGCCTCGCCTAGTCCGTTGGGTTCTCTCTCTTTAAGATTTTCACATGGAAATGAGGGACAAGAAAGGAGTAGAGAACTATGTTGCGGACCATTTCTCTAGGCTACCTTTTGATAACAAAGATGATTTACGAATCAATGAGGAGATAGGATTTGAAACTCTCATGGCTATAGCTTTAACATCTAGCCCTTGGTATGCAGATATCGCCAGTTATCTTGCATGTGGAGTCATTCCCCCGGAGTTTTCTTCTCAACAAAAGAAGAGGTTTTTCAAGGAAGTAAGGAGATACTTTTGGAATGACCCATACTTGTTCAAATAATGTGGAGATGGCCTTTTTCGAAAATGTGTTCCGGATCATGAAATCGAAGGTGTTCTTGGGCATTGACACTCATTACCATGTGGAGGACATGAAGGTGTTGATATGACGGTGGCAAGGATTTCTCAATCTTTATTGCGGTGGCCGACAATGCTTAAGGATGCCCACAAGTTTGTTTCACAATATGATAGGTGTCAAAGAAGTGGCGGAATAACCAAGAGGGATGAAATTCCTCAACAAAATATTTTGGAAGTTAAGCCTTTTGATGTGTGGGGTGTCGACTTTAGGGGCCTTTTATTTCTTCTTGTGGGAATCTTTACATCTTGGTAGTGGTTAATTATGTGACTAAATGGATCGAAGCCATACCTTCGCTTACCAATGATCGCAAGGTTGTGCTTAAGCTTGAAGATCATTTTTTCTCGATTTCGGGTTCCAATGGTGTTAATTAGTGATGGAGGCTCCCATTTCGCCAAAAAGAAACTTGAAGCTCTTCTCAAGAGATATGGAGCTCATCACAAGGTTGGTCTTCCCTACGATCCTCAAACTCAAGGGCAAGTGGAGGTTTTGAATCGTGAAATCAAGAATCTTCCTGAAAGGATGGTGAAAAAATCAAGGAAAGATTGGTCGCTGAAACTCGATGACACGCTATGGGCTCATAGGACGACATACAAGAATCCAATTGGCACGATCCCTATAGGTTGGTGTATGGGAAGGCTTGTCACTTGCTGGTTGAATTGGAATACAAGGCTTGGTGGGCTATTAAGGAGCTCAATATGGATTTATCTTTGGCCGGTGAGAAGAGATTGTTGAAGCTCAATGAACTCAAAGAGCCTAGAGATGATGCTTATGAGAGCTAAGGTCGTATAAGGAGAAGACCAAAAAGTGGCATGACCAACATATACGAAATCAAAGCTTTAAGGTTGGAGATAAGGTTTTGCTTTTCAAGTCAAGGCTTCGTTTGTTTCAGGGAAAACTCAAGTCCAAATGGTCAGGGCCTTTTGTGGTATCAAAGACTACTCCTTATGGTTCTTTTAAGTTAGATGCGGATGGTAACGAGTTTATGGTTGATGGTCAACGCTTGAAGCACTATTTTTGCAAGGAAGAAGATGGTCTCATTGAATGTCTAAGGCTTGATCCTTTGGGTCCCAAGCCTCCCCCTTGATCATGGTCAAGCTAGTGACCTCATAAAGAAGCGCTTCTCGGGAGGCAACCCAAGTTCTTAACTATTTTCATCGTTATTTTTCTTCTTCTTGGTCAATTTTGTTGCAGGTTTTGTATCTTATGGCTTTTGGTTTTTCTTTGTAGGCACTTGAACCCTTGGTTGCTTTATGTGTGGTTGGGGATTTGAGGCCGTATGATCGTGATTTTTCAAGCTAAGTTTGAGTCGATAGAGGAAGAAGAAAGAAATTCATTAGCTCAAGTGAAGGGAAAAACCGCGCCCAAGGAGAGCCCGCTCCAGAAACTCGCGGGCGTGGCATAGAAAGGAGAGGGTGTGGCTGCTGTTGAACAAAAATTCTCCAACAATTTGGTAGATGCCTAGCCGCGCCCTAGGAGAAGGCGCGATATCAAGGCCCGCGGGTGCGGCATATAGACTCGCGGGCGTGGCCCTTCAGGAGAGGGCGCGGGTTTCTGGGTTTTCTGCGATTAAAATCAGCCCCAAGCCATGTCGTCCTCTTCTATCCTCACATCACTCTTTTCTCTCAATTTCTCTCACTTTCTCTCTCTCTTTCTCTAAAAACCCCCAACTCCTCAACCCTAACTACTAAAAATCCCTCAAATTGCTTCATTCTCATCCCAAATTCCTAAAAATCTCTACATAAAACATCAAATTCATCATCTGTTTTCGACCTCCATCATCAAAATCCGAAAGTTTTGAAGTTCCACCATTGTTATTCCGTGAAGCACCATTGGAGTTCTTGTTCTTTGGGGCTAGTTGGAGTTGATTTGTGGGCTTCATAGTTGGTAAAATCTTCTCCCTTCTAGTTTTATTGAATTTTTGAGCAATTTTGGATGATTTTCATGGTTGATTCTTGTGATTTTTTATTGGTGAATTTTCATACTTGATTTGGTTAATATTATTGTTAATATTGCTCTAACTCTTTGTTGATTATTGTTGTGAGTTGATTACTTGGGAACTCTTGTGGTAATTCTTGGTTAATTTGTGTTGTTTGAAGTTTAAGAAGTATATTGTTTGTTGAGGCTTGTGTTGTGTGATTTGTGGATGGATTTGTTGAATTGGATTATGGAGTTGTGAGTTTTATTTGTTGAAAAGTAAAAATTGAGGTTTGATCAAGTTCTAAGAAGAGGAAGAGTGGAAAAGAACCCCAAGGTTCATCCTCCCAAACCCCTCAAAATGTGGAACCACCACCACCTTTGCCTCCAACAAAATTCACAAATAAATACCACAAAAATAAATTTGATGCCCTTCAATCATGAAAATCCTCCCCACTAAGCACTAACATCAACCCACAACAACCAAATTAGTATTGATGAAGATTTTTGGTTCTTTTTCAACAATCTTAACCTAAACACCTTTGTCTCTAAGTCCTACAACATATACCGTGAGCCTTCCATGGATTTTCTTGCCTCCTTTGAGAAACACACCACCGGGAACAACAACATTTCCGTCTCCTTCCAACTCCTTAACAAAAAAGAGACCATGACCCTCTAAAAATTTAATGAATACCTCGACCAAAACCCCGATGCCGACATTCTCCTCCCCGAGTATGAGCAACTACACCATTACAACCCCAAACATTGGTGGAAACAGATCTCCCGGATGAACAATTTTGATGCAAAGTACTCCTTGGCTAGTGAGATCATGTACCCAGCCCTTAGACTACTACACAGTATACTTGGGTACATAGTTTTTAACAATAAATACTTGGGGAAGATAACTTTGGAAGAGATCCGGATTCTTTGGCTTGCATCTAGGCCGGAATACGGACATAGAGTGAACTTGGGATTTTTCTTCACCCAATGCATTGAGGCCATTATGTCGGGAATTATGACGGGGGGGATCCATTGTGGGGATATGGTGACTCAGTTGGCCGTAACGTTGGGCCATGAGGAGAAGTTGCGCTCATGCACCATAGTGTCGGAAAGGCGACGGGAATGATATATTATTTGATGAGAAGCAACTTAAGACAATGCAATTCATCAAAGGACTTGCCAAGGTCAACGGGATTTGGAGTATACTTGTATCCTATAAGCATAATTGCTTCCTCCCAAAGCCAGAATACACCTCCCACACAAAAGAGGGAGTTGTCCACCCTTGGTGGGTGCGGAAGGACTCGGGAGTCCTTCCCAATAACATAGAGGTAGATTTGGATGAGGTGAATGAGGAGGATGAGGAGATAGGTGTGGAAGGTGAGGAAGAAGATGAAGTTGAAGAGCAACAACAACAAAAACAACATGAAAGAAGAAGAAGACAACAACAACAACAACAACCCAATTTTCAACAAGATATGGCAAGAATGAGAGCCCAAATGGAGAGCATGTAACTTGGCATGCAAGGTATGTTTACCTCTCACCAACGTAATGTTTATTAAACTAACGCCCTTTATGATGCAGTGTATGTAGGGGGGAGGTCACCCCTCCGGTTAACTACCCATATGCACCGGCCCAACAAGAGCCCGTGGCTTCATGGGTGGTGACAACCTTCCTACGTATTCCTATTGGTCGGGTGTCGTGAACCCCGACTAGCCTAGGCATGAGTTTCCCGACGAGTCTAGTCACTATGACTACCGGGTTTCGGATGGGAATGACTATAGGGGTGACCGAAACTACTCTTATGTTCACCCCGATCACCCCGCACTTTGTGTGCAACCGGAGCCATATGACCAATTATCCCCATCCCAACTCGAGCTTTTTAGAGGTCATTGTGGGTGGCCCCCCGGTTACACTGGTGGTTGGGACCCCCATGGCCCCCCCTCGGGGTTTTCATATGATAGTTGGGATGGGGGTAATGGTGGTGCCGACCCTAGTGGCCAATAGTTTCCCCCTTGGTATGCACGTTTTCCCCTCCCCTTTTTGTCCCTCCCTTTTGTTTATATTTGCATGTGAAGCATCAAGGACGATGCTCTTATCTAGTGTTGGGGGTATTTGAGTCAAAAGGGATTAGTTTTGAGTAAGTGTCGAGGATAGCACCAAGGACTCGTGGGAACGTTTGATAGACTTCTATTGGGCATTGTTGTTAAGCATTGGGTTGTATAGCTTTTAGTTTTTTTTTAGCTCGTTGTTGTTCGATGGAATCTTTGATGATGATGATGATGATGATGTCTTTGATTAGGATTTGGGTAGTTGGTTATGCCCAAGGGTCAAGTTTGTTTAGTTTTTCGTCTTTCTTTTCTGTTTTACTAACCCTTTTTCTTTGTATAGTGTTTGTTTTTGCCTTTCTCTCTCTCTTTTGTAACTTTGAAGAACGATGGAAGGAACATTTGGAGCTTTGGTAAATGGTTTGGTTGCTTTATTTTTCTTTAAAAGACATTTGGGTGAGATCTTTTCTTTTCCCTCTTTACTTTTTCTTTGAGTGCTTGGTTTAGGATTAGCTTAGGAAGAAGTTGAATGGTTCGAGGTTGTGTGAATTTGGTTCTAAGAAACCTGGGATTGTTGATGTTGTTATCAACGATCACTTGTATGACGATTGGGATTTACTTGGATTATATGCCTCGTTTGTGAACCTTTTAGATTTCTTCCTATTTCTTTTGTTTTGTTTTCCTTTTTTGTGTGACAAACATGACTACGACAAAATGAAATGATTTTGATTTGGAATTTTCTCATGCATTTGGAATCGTTTGTTTTTATGATGTGCCAATGAATTCTTTTCTTCCTAATTTATGATGGCCTACACGGTTTGAGAGTGCTTGTGGTTGAGATAGACAAATTTTAAGCTAAGGTAGCATGGTTAAGAACTATTGAGGACATTTGAACCCTTAGTTCACGGGAAAGTGGTAAGATGGTGTTGCCCTATATAGTGGATATGAAGCTCCTTAGTTGATATTTACTTACTTCCCATCCCTTGTGAGGTTTAAATTGTTCAAGCCTTCATCAATCTTGTGGAGCGGCATTTAGGATCCTTGACTATCCATAGCTTAATCCTTATATTGTCCTCTAGCTCCCAAGATCGTGACCAATCAACTTTAAGGGGGGAAAAGGGCACCTTTTCTCATTTTTCTTCATTTGCTTTTTGTTTTGTTTCAAATTTGGTTCTAGTTTTGCATCAACCTACTTTCTAAGAAATTTGGGCCTTATTTCCCTTTCTTGTCTTAACCACATTACAAACCTAACGGCCTGTGTTCTACCAACCCTTTTAGTTAGTGAAGCATTGGCATGTGAGGTTTGAGAGTGTTGATCATGAGCAAGAAAACTTTGTGAATTGGTTTAAGTAAGGTTTTGAAAGTTGAACTTGAAAAGAATATGCAAAAATGTTTGAGAAGAAAGATGTAATTCAAGAAAACCAAGTTTTGTTTCAAGAAAAAGACATCCTTAGTTGAAAAAGAGAAGGACATAGAATAAAAGTCTATGAAATAAAAAAAATAAAAAAAAATAAAAAGAGGGGGCTTTAATGATCCTTTATGGATATAGTAATGTTTTGAGGTTTGTATTGAAGGTTGTTAGTTTGAGATTAGGTTAAATTCTTAGTTTGTTCTTGAGAGTTGGCCACTCTTTTGCCTCACTTAGGAATTGCCACCAAAATTTTCAAATTGATTCCCAACCTTTACCCCTAGCCATGACATTACAACCCCAATAAAGACCCTTGGACTTTAGTGGGGCGAGGTCAAAAACCGATAGAGAGAGATAGATTTCAACCCTATGGAGAGAGTATGCATAGTTGAGATGTCGGGATGACCTTAACGTTCCACATAAATACTTGCTTTTCCAATTCCTTCGAGTAATCATGAGGAGCTAACTAGGGGGTGATTTGAAGCTAGTGGAGCGAACGTGGACCGTCTTGGATGGGGCTAGGGCGGAGTATGAAATCACTAGTTCTCTATGCTTAGCTTAGGTTTGTCTCTTTCAAACATGAGCATCTTAGAACGTGTTTTCCCTCATTGAATTGAGAAAGGTGAGTATTCTTTGGTGCATGCCTCTTCGTTTGAGTCCAAATGGAACATTTTCTACCTTAAAGCTTGATTGGTTTTCTTAAACCTTGTCATGTTATGTTTGTTGTGTTTGTCTCTTTGTTTTAGTTTTCCTTGCTTGAGGACTAGCAAGAGGCAAGTGTGGGGGATTTTGACGAGTGGCATTTATGCCACTCTTTTATCCTTTTTATCTAAGGATTCTCCCCTCATTTGAACTTGTTTGAGCCTTTTCTAAGTATTTTATCTTAGTTTTGCTATCTTTTATCCTTTTCGTGTTTTCCTTCCTTTTCCCCTTTTTCTTTTGTTTTCTTAGTGTTTCTTCGCTGTTTTGTAGGTTGTTGGCCCTTTTCGATGAACCTATGGATGCATGCCGAGCTATGGAAGGGAAAAAAATGCTCAAGGAGGGTGTAATGGCCATGCAGGAGCCGCGGGCGCGGAGCCATGGGCCGCGGGCGAAGAGAGCTACCATGAAGACTTCCCCAGATTTCGGTAGATTCCCAGCCGTGCCCTAGAAGAGGTCTCTCTTCTTTAACCCGCGGGCGCGGCCTGTCGAGGGTGACTTTCCTCTGCTCCCAGTCCGAGGCCTCTCCTGAGCAGGAGAGGCCTCTCCTACTTTCACTCGCGGGCGAGCCTCATAAGCCGCGGGCGCGGGAATCTGGGTTAAGTAAATCCGTACCCAGCTTAGAGAGGGCGTGGCAGCTAGCTAGAGGGCTCTCCTTGGTGTTTTATTTCTGACATTTGTAATGCATATAGATAGCCTCTTTATTCAAGTTTGTAATCATCCTATTTTCAATCAACATTTTTAACCCTAATCCTAGAGAGAAAGTAGATTATTGCTCAAGTTTCTTCATGTATTCAACTTTGGTCAAGTTTATCTTCAATCAAGCAATACTTCCAAGTTTCATCTTTTATTAATCTCATCTTTAGTATTCTCTAATCCCTTCTTTTAGCTTTATTTATTTGCTTTTATGTTGCTTATTTTCATTCATCTATTTAGTTGATTTAGTTGTTATTGTTTTCATTGTTCTTAATCATGCTTAGTTTTGTTCTTCTTAAATTCATGATTAGGATTGCTATCATGTTTAATCTCCCTTATTTAGGTTAATTTCTTAGCTAGGGGAAGGGGGTGGAAAACATGTGTTGATATTGGATTATTGATGATGGTTAGATTAATCTCATGCCATAAATTGATGAAATGTATGATTTTTGGATAGCTTGAGATTATTGTGTCACTTTATTTGATGTTCTCTAGTTTAAATGCATGAAAGTGATTTGAATTAGATTAAGATCATCTCTATTTTTAATGATTGCATGAGAATGGGTTGTTAAATTAGAGTTTTATGGATGGTGCACCTTTAATCTCTTGCCTTGATTCTAACTAATAGGATGCATGAGAATGATCCAAATTAGTAAAGACCTATTTCATTGATTTTCCTAGACTATTGCATGAGAATGAGTTGTTTAGGTAGAATCTAGTGTTAGCTCTTTAGCATGTTCATCATGATAACCATCGTTGTTCCCCTCTATTTAACCGTGTTTGACACCCCCGATTCACTAAAGTTGTTCTCTCTTGATTTAATCTATTTTATCTTTCTTTATTTGTAGCTTTAGTACCTTTAATCTAAAAATCAACAAAAATATCCTCTCCATGACTCTTGTTTAGTGAATTTGATGTTTAGCTTGCTTGATTCCTTTTGGGTTCGACCCTTACTTTCCACTAACTAGTTTAGTGAAGGTCTAGGTTTACAAATAATTAATTTAATTAGGGGAGTAGATTCAACGACCTACTTTACCTCAATCACTGCCTAGTTGAACGACTGTCGTATTTCCCGTACTGTCCGAAGACAGGAGGGTTAGGCGGCAGAATAAGATTAAAATTCTAGGGGGTCTGATACTGAAACGGTTGAACCGAAATGGGTGTTGGAGTACGAACAGCTTGCCTCCTGCTGGTCCTGGCTGGGATGGTATGCTGGGAGAGAGAGTGGTTAGAGAATTCATCCGGCATTGTTGGAGTAGAGGTCGTGTCCAAATACACTACACGTTCCCATTGTTTGTGTCGGATGTAGTCCCTTGCATCTTTCTGGCGTTGAGACAACTCATGTTCTTCCCTTTGAGGCTGTCTGGAATGCCCCCTTGTCGACTGTGTTTTCTCAAGAAGCCTAGACAGGTTTGTCCGTGGCACCCTAGGAGACCTTCCATGTTATCGGCGGAATGGAGTGTTCCCATCATCCACAGCATTAGTCGCTTTTCTCTGGGTCTTCTTTGGAGCACCTTCTACCTCTTGCTCTAGGTCTAGAGGTAGAAGCTCTCTTGCTCTCAAACTCATTTCGGAGCTTGTTCACTGCGGCCTGCAAGGAAGCAGCAGTAATAGAAGGATCCTCAGCCTCGAGGAATGAGGCGGTCAAAGGATCGCTAGAATGTATTGTTGTGACTATATCCTCTACATGGTTGTCCTGACCAGGGCCAGGGCCGGTATTAGGTGTCTGACCATCTATTTCCATAACGGACGAGTATCCCTATAGATGGCGCAAAAATTTTCGGGGTATTTTTGGAATCCCTCGGGATACTGGTCGCGCTCCTCTGACAGGTAGACTCGGACACCTGCAAAACAACGAATATCCGGTTGCCGGAATATTCGCCTCTGACGATCAAGTCAGTGACCGAAAACGGAAAAGCTAGAGAGAGAAAGTAGGGAGAAGTTGGAGCTATTTAGTGCTCTCACTACTACAAAAATGGCCAAAGAGACCCAAACTTAGAGACCTTTTTATTCAATAACCGGTCTCTTTGATTCAAGAGACCCAATTTCATAAACAACGGGTCTCTTTGGTATTAGCTTTGGGAGTTGAAAACTAATTGAGACCCTTCATTGAAGATAACAGGTCTCTCTTTATTTTTTATTTTAAATATAGTAAAAGAGAGACCTGTTTTATTAAATAACCGGTCTTTGGATCTATAACTTAAGACCGCCTATGAAGTTAGGTAGTCTCTTGGCTTTTCTAGCCTCCAGCCTTTTTTTTCTTATATCCTCCTTCCCTTGATCTTCTCTCTCTATTTTGATGCAAGTCATGTAACCACCTCTCACCTTCATCCATTCTCTATCCTCATCACAACCCAACTATCGCCAACAACTCCACCGCATCCCTCCCTCATCACCGCCTCGCGGTGGCAGCGTCTGCAATAAGCTCGTCATTCCCTTGCTCCGATCCGAACACTCGGTATTCTCTCTTTGAGTTCTACGATTTGTCTGTCTCTCCCCTCTTCATCTTATCTTTTTGTATAATTATTATTCTGAAGGTGCTGATTTTCGAATTGATATTATTTGAGTGTAATTTTTCTAAATTTTGTTTGTGTAATTTGTTTGGCGAATTGTTCTAAATTTTGAATTTTGGAGGTAATTTTATGGAGCAGACTGAAATTATCACTTTCTTTGATACTATTCGATACCGCACCAAGCTTATCTTTTCATTTAAGTTTTTAAATTAGATCCAAATCCATCTCAAAATAACAATAATAATTTCAAAAATTTCAAGATCTCATCTTAAAAAGGTTGCTTTATACTTTCTTATCACCATGCATTATCTGCTCGGAAGAGTATATTGAAAAGGAAAGTTGTATCTCTTTCACAATTTATTTCATTTATCTTATCAATTAGAGAGGTTTGATTTCATCGAATTGGTTGTCTATTTTTTCTAAAAAACGAATTATGTTTAGTTATATATATATATATATATATATATATATATATATATATATATATATATATATATATATATATATATATATATATATATTTGTTTCATTTCTGTATGTTATTTGATATTTCGTACTAATGATAGATTTTTATCAGATCAATTAGAATGAGTAGTTTTTATTTATTTATTTTTTATTTATTTATTTTTAAAAATAAGTAGTTTTTCAAAGGTAACTTAATTACTGTATTTTTGAATTTCTGGATGTGAAATTTGTTTTAGGCGAAGGTAGTTGTTATTTACAATTTTCTGGGTTAGATATTTGAGTTTTTCACCTAATTAATTCTTTTATGTTAATTGCAGCTTAAGAGCGTATGGATCAGTTCATATTCCAAGCTAAAGACATTGTCCGACATGATATGAATATTTGACGCTCACGCTGAAGATGGGAATTAAGATTTAAAGATTTTTTAATACTTAGTACATTGGGTTCGTTGTGTAATTTGTAGTCTGTACCATTTACGAAGTATTTTTGTATTTGTATAAAACATTAAATGAAATTATAATTTAAAATTTGAATATTAAACTAAATAATCTTTTTTTTTATTTGAAAATGACACCAAAGAGACCTGTTAAGTTCTATAAGCGGTCTCTCTTTTTTAAAAAAGAGACTACCTAACTTCAATAGGCGGTCTCAGTTTTCTAATAAAAGAGACCGATTTCTACAATAAGCAGTCTCACTTTTCCTATTCTAGAGACCACTTTTCTTCAAAAGGTAGTCTCACTATTTTATTTTAGAGTCCGCCTCTATACAGCAGTCTCTTTGCCAAAGAGACCGCTTAGCTAGAGACCGCCTCTAAGGCAGTCTCTTTGGCTTATTTGGACGGGTCTCTTTGGCTTATTTTGTAGTAGTGTCTATTTAATGTTATGTCACAATTCACCCCTCCCATCATAAATAATTGGGGTATTTATAGGGGTGGGGAGTTGTTCCCTTTAGGGTTATTACCCTAGAATGATGCGATTTGATTGGTGGCGCAATCAAGTAGCGTCACGTGTCTAGGGCTCAGCGCCGTTTTGCGGCTTTCTCGGGATTTGGGCCTCTTGATGTGAGGAGGCCTTTTTCTCTTGTTTCAGGTGCTCTTCTTGAGCTTGACACGCGTCATCTTCCCATAGGGACACGTGTCGCCCGTTTATTCGGCCACGTGTCACTACGAGATTGGACCACATGTTGGGGTATTTTTACCCTAAACACATTTCACCGAAGGCAAATTTCATTTGACGTTTTTAAAATATTAAAATCAAAAAAAGACATACAAGGGTTTCTAAGACAGAACAATTCGGAAATCCTAGCACCAATTTATCCTCAGTGTTTTAGTGTTATACTAAGATTCCAGGGTTCCAGCTCTAGACAATTCAAGTCCTGCAAAAACAAACAGATGATCATTTACGTCAGCGTAGCTTAAAATCTTCAACCAAAGGCTAACAAATAGCCATTGAATTCGATCAATATCACATAATCATAGTATAAAAAATTATGGAGTAAGAAACTGAGACGAACCTCTATGCATGCACTAGATAAAGTTAAACGCTGAACATTAGACAAAAGTCTTATAAGGGTATGCATTTGCATACAATAAAACAATTGATTTTCCAGGCAAACACCTGTTTTAACAAAGCAATTCATGTTTGGAACAGAGTATTATAAAGCTAAATTATCAATGTTCTTAAAGATGCTTCAAATTAGGAGTATTTAAAATCACAAAATCATTAGTGCTATCAACGTTTTCAAGTTTTATAAAAATTAAGCGTGATCTCAAGAGAGGTTATTGGGGTATATATTTTGGGAGTAAATTATCCTAGAAATATTTGGCCTTGCCCTCCAACTATACCTAGCTATAAATACATATGTATAGCATGTTGCCGATTAATTAATGAGAATTACTCGTAAATTGTTATGATCTTGAGATTATTTAGCAGAAGTAGACATCCACCATGAGGTCTTCATCAAGTAAAGGACAACAAGAAATTAGCCTTGTTGCAAATTCTTCCTCAAATATGAAAGCCACACGTGATTGAAGTAGTTACAAGTTTTATAGGAAGATGAAAGGATGACATGGTTGACATTCGATCAAGACTAATGTTACATCGAGCTTCAAGACCACTAAAGTTCCACAGGTAAAAACTTCTATGGAAGCAAACAATTACCATGTTGCTTCACCTGAATGTGGAGGTTAAGCTCTCTGAGCTGACGCCACCACTGGTTTATGGAAAAGATATACGTAGAGTAATTTGTGTGGCTTTCAAGTGTGACAAAATGTGGCCGTGAAGTCTACACCCACTCACAAGTTTAAACTTGGTAAAATACTCTTATCTAAACTGGTATGCAGAAAGAACATTAGCAACAAAGGTACGGTGACAAAAGTGAGGAAATATTAGATTGCAAAGGGACGATTCAAAAGATGAAATATGGGCGAATCATCAAATTCGAGGCTTGAAATCTACACTGCATACTCTTGGCCTCTTGGATAAGATGCAAGTAACAGTAGCATCTTTTGTGTAAAGGAAACAGAGAATCCAAATCAACAATTCATCAAACTAATTGATGAACGTATCTAATAGTCACTATGATTGCTAATTTTCAACTAGGTACATGATTCATGAATACACATGCTTAGCACTTTCATGTAACAAGAAATATTGATTTTTTTTTATTTTTTTCTTTTTCTTTTTTTTTTTTTTTTTTTTTTGTATTAATGTGCTAAAATTTGTTATATATTTGGATAAAATTCTTAATATCCAAAAATAATATTTAATATTTAATTAGTTTAAACTTAAAAATTTCATTCGCCAATTTTGTTTACGTGGCATTTAAATTATTTAATTATAAAATAATTTAATAATCTCTTATTTGATTGGCTACAACAAAAATTTATAAACCTACGTGGTGCTCTAAGAAAAATTAAATCCTACATGGCTCTCTAAAAACTCGGGAAAAAACTCCCTTTTATATATATACTAGTTTTGTGCCCCGTGAGATGCCCGGGTGGTTTATGAAGTCTATTTAAATCTGTCCAACGTGGCGCGACACTCAAATTTTATTTTATCAAAAATAAAACTCTAAACTAACAATTTTATCCTAAAATTCTATCAAAATTTGATTCAAAATAGAATTATAAACTAACTTTTTTATCTTATGAAGTCTATTTAAACCTATCCAACGTGGCGCGACACTTGGCGAAATTCACAACCTTTCCTTAAAACTTGTTGGCGGCTCCCTACTTTCCTTGTCCCTAATTGTATTATGTCAATTCCCACTTCCTATGAGTGCCAAGCATATTCACACATGCTTTAACGTAGGCGCACTTCGAACAACGCCTACACAACGATATATTATAAGCCCAATTCCGATGAATAATGAGGAAGTTATGACCAAAATACTAAACTGGGCCCAAAACGGATTTTACCTACGACCCAATGATCTTGAGGAGAGTCCAAAGGTTTAATCCCATTATAATAATCCTTTTTTGAAAAGATAAGATCAAAGAATTTGTGCCCGTGCGGTGCCCGAGTTATTTATTGAATTTTAAGATAAATTTTTAATCTATATGTCAAATTTTAAAACATATCATTGATACAAAATTAATTAGAAATTGATGTGTTTTTATGATGATTTAAACATTTCTTGACCCGTAACCTGAAATAATGACCCTGTCCGAAATGACTCGTGACCTGACCCGATTGAAAGGTCTACATAGAGTAATAAAATTATATTAGATTGTAAAGTATATTGTTTAAATTGATTAGAATATATTATAAATAATGGATGTGGTGCTAATTCCTTCGCTCCAAAAAAAATAATATGATACAAAAAATAAATTTATATGTAATTTATGAGTGTTATAATTTTTTTTTAATAAAATTATAATTTAATTTGTACATATGAAATATTGGTACTTTATCAAAAATAAAACTCTAAATTAACAATTTTATCGTAAAATTCTATCCAAATTTGATTGAAAATAGAATTCTAAATTAACTTTTTTTTTATCCTACAAATTGAATTCTATATAACTCTATCCTATGTGGCGCGACACTTGGCGAAAAGTTAGAACGCCAAGTGTCGATATCTCATCGTCTGGCTAAAAGTTTAGCTTTATATATTAGTTAAGTTATATGATATGATATTAGATTGAACATAGGAAGCAAATATTCCATTATTTATCCATAAAATTTAAAAAATTCATCTAAAACCATACATAGTGTTTAAACAACTAAGGTCCGTACTAAAAAATCGAAACCACCGTTGAAACCGCCATCATCATACCCACCATCGTACCCGCCATCATACCCACCATCATAAGCAGCATCAGAAACCAAATCACCAATCACCATCCCAGCCAACGCACCACCCAACAACCCAGCACCCATCCCCATCCCAAAATTATTATTCCTCCTTATCCCCATCGACTGCGTTTGCGACGGATACCCGTGTCCATACCCGTACCCGTGTCCATGTCCTTGATACGGATATGCAGTAGGCGGTTGTGCAGGATACCCTGATACAGGTTGCCCCCACATTGGCTTCTGTGGCGGTGGCGGTGGCGGTGGCGGGTAACTGGCAGTTGGCCCCGTCCCGCCAACAGTAAAACCTCCTCCAACTCCACCACCAGCAGCAGCAAACTTCTCACCAAACTTACAAGAAAAATTCAACACACCTTTTGGTTTTCCAGAGATGTCTCTCAATTGATAACTCAAAGAACTCGCTTGTTTCAAGTCACCATGACTGGATAAAAGCTCCGAAACTGGCAAGAGTACTTCACCGATCAGCTTATCGCCTGGAAATATGCGTTTGGAGAAAACTTGAAACCGGATAGTGAGGCGGTTATGCATCGCAGCAACATCGTTTATTGTGAAATTAATCGAGTAATTCCATGACGGGTTCTTGTCCCCTTTCTTGTCGATTGGTGTTCGTTGTTTGAGGGTGGTTGAACGACGGTTGACTGCGGAGTCGATGATGGAAACGACGACGTAAACGTCCATTTTTGAGAATAAGTTCACTCGATTTAAATCGTTTGCTGAAAGAATTGTCAAATCAATGGTTCGAAACTCCATTATTTATGTTGTAAGTTTGATTTTATTTGTGAAATTTTTAGGGGTTGTTGAGTTATATACAGCTTTATAGGATTAAGGAAGATACTGAGATGAGGAGGGTCGAGCGAAAGAAGTAAACCGACATATTTTTATTTAAGATAAAATAAAAGAAAATAGAAGTAAACCGACTTATATGACGTGTTTTGTGATTATTTTTGGGTGATATGCTAGTCGTTACGTGTTGTTGAATTGCGTTACCACCGCTTGTAAGTTAGTTAAGAAACCTTTATTTGCGAGGTTACAACAATAATTATTAAAGATATGATCAGTTTGTTACGAGAAACATTCTGGGTAAGAGGTGTGAAGTGTGATTGATAGGGATAAGAAGATTTTTTATTTTTGTTTCAAAAGTACATTTGTCTTGCGTTGGGATGAAAATTTATAGATACAAAGATACAATAAAAAGTATTCCTGAAACAGAATAATTATACCATGAGTGTGAAAGTTTAAAATTTACCTCTCTTATTTTTTTTTTTTTCCTCTTTTTTTTTTCCTCTCATGCTTTATTTTCTTTTATTGTTGTTTTTTTCTCTCTCCTCTAATCTTCATTATCCCTCTTTCTATCTCCTTTGTTCTTCAATTTCACTCTCGTTTTTCTATCTAATCTTGGTTTTCAACTTAATTTTGTAGTTTTGTTCGTTAATTCTTCTTTTACATCCAATTTTGAGGTATGTATGTTCATCTATTGTTGTATTTTTGGTTAGTTTAAAATATGTTCATCTAAATTCTATTTTGATTTTAGTTTTCGAATATAATGACAAATGTTAAGTTTCCAAAGAAGGAGACAATTGCTCTACCTCTTCTACCAGTTCAAACGATAAAAAATGAAGGTGTAGAATTTTGTGACCTTTTTTTTTTTTTTTTTTTTTTTTTTACTTTATTTTAAAAAAAAATCTTTTATGTTTGTTTTTCGTTGATTTTTTCTATGTTTTTCTGTTATGTACTTCGTAAGTGTTTTTATGAATTGCTATTTAATTTTGTTTCCACTTATTTTGCTTATTTTATTTGTTATTTCTATCGATTAGGTATTAATGATTTTTGCATTATTAAATTTATTTAAGCGGTGTTTGTTTAGGCAAATTTTAGTAAAGGCATCTAGGAATTTGCTTAGGGATTTAGGGGTAATAACAATCAAACCACAAGTATTGAATACAATAACCAAGAGCAATAATAAAACAATAAGTAAACAGTTAAACTAAAAGAGAATAAGTTTAGAGACATAATATTGAGTAAGGATAGGCCTCCTTGTTCAGCAAAGACACGACTCGGAGAGCATAAGCAAAATAATCAGTTTATATTAATGTATATGTGAGCATACATGAGTATTATGATATCTTACTATGCTATTTATACTTAGGACCTATTAGGGTTACAAAGATATCGAATATATTCAAAGCGTGGGAGATCCTCTTGACTTATTCTATTTCCTTGTTCAGTAGGTGTATTCTTGGCAAGTATCTTCATGATTGATATTCTGATCTTGCTTGCCTTGCTTGCTCCAATCAAGCCGTTTTGCCTGATTTAGTGTATCTTCTAATCATGGAATGGTGCCCTAAATGTATTGGGTTGCTTAGTGACACGGGCCCAACAATTTCCCCTAATTTTTATGTTCAAGCTTTGAAGGTGAAAATTACCTAAAGGGAGCCGTTGGAGAATTTTTGAATTTTTGGAAGTTATTTCAACAGCTAACAAAAATAAGGAACGTGGTGGCAATTTTAAGGCAAGTGCCTCGATCACTGTGAAGGGCGGTTTATTTCTCTTGCAGTATTTATTGGGTGTGCAGGCTTACATTAAATCACTTCACTCTTTGCCCCAATTTCGAATTTTCTTCAAATACTTTCTCTCTCTTCTCTGTTCTTCCCTGTTTCTTTATTTCTTGTGCTTCCTTTGTGATTGGACATACCTTTCCTTTCTCCCCCCTTGTTCGTCAATTTTTGTCTAGGGTTAGGGTTTCACCTTGTCAATTATTGCCCCAGACTTTGAGTGTTTTGCGAATTCTTGACTTGTTGAGTGCGAAGTTAGGTATAGAACTGGATATAAAGGATTTGTGTTATCCTTACACTATTAGGACCAGTGGTAAGAGTCGAGTTGGACTTCGCTTGAAGGATGGTGTTGGTCCTTTGGTGACAGATTTGGAGAAGGTGTTTGACAAGAAGTGGTACCAGGCCACAAGTTTTTCTTTGTGAGGATTGATTCGTTAGATGATGACTGTGGTTTTTTTATTGATACTGTTGAAGCTGAAGGTATTTTATTTTCTTGTTTTCTTTGTGCTGCTTTCCTTCTCTGTTGATTTGAGCCTCTTTGCTTGATGGTTGCATTGAGTAAATTGAAGTAGCGCTCTCAATCTCCGTCTCTGATCGATAAGTTGTACGAGTTGAGTGCGGACGAGAGATCTTTTATGACGCAACCTGAGGCGGTTATCCAGATTGAGTCTTTGGACGATTCTGACTCTGAGAAAAAATTTGCCCCAACTATGTCTCAAGGTTCGTTTTTCCTTTTTGATAAATTATTATAGTGTTGTCATGATGCCCTTGTTGGACATCTACTTGTTGCAATGTTGTCGTGTGCTTTGTGTTGTTGTTTCTGTATTGTTGTTTCTGCTAGGTTTGCACTGTTGTTTTTTTTAACCTTGTTGTACCTTGCTGAATTTGCTGTGTGTCTTGTAGATACTGTTCCAGGTATGGATCTAAGGGTTTTGCTGGGTGAACTGGGTCCCGTTAATGACCTAAACAAGGCAACACATGTAAACTGCCCTCGGTGGTGGCTTGAGGAACCCCCCTCCGATGCCTAAGTTAGAGAGTGTTTAGAGAGATAAAGTGTACTTAGAGAGATGTAGAGTGTGTAATAAATTGTGTGTCTCACCTCCTTTCTGTTGTATTTTGCCCTCTATTTATAGGTGTACGATCTCGTTTGTGGAGAATATAGTTTAGTCTGCTCTGCGGGCTGACTCTATCGGGCTGCTGAGCCCCTCTTAGTTGTCCTCTCGGCAATGAGTGCGCACCATGGGAGCTGGGCGATAGTTCAGCGGGAGCTATAATATACAACTAGCCCCTTAAGAGTTGGTATGAGGTCACTCATGCCGACTCTTCTTTACGCGACGGAGCCTTCCTATCTGAGCCTAACTAGATGGAATAGCTCAGCAGGAGCTATCCCCTACAACTAGCCCTTGAAGAGATGGTATGAGGTCATTCATGCCAGCTATTCTGAGCGTGTAGCCTTATCGGCCGTAGCTTAACGGGTCGTCTGACCAATATACCCAGCTATTCTGAGCGTGTAGCCTTATCGGCCGTAGCTTAATAGGTGGTCTTTGATTTTCAAAAACTGAGACCACCTATTTCAAATAGGCAATCTATTTCTTCATTTTTATTTTTAAAAAAAAGTATTAACTTTTAACATATACTTCGTATATACAATTCCTCTAATAAAGAAATACAAGAAGTTCATACTTATAAAAAATTATACATATCTTACACTAAAAACTAAAAAACATACGAGTAATCATTAATACTTCAATCAATAAACAATGATCTTGTAAAAAATTAGAAAGAACAAAAAAGTGGGATGTAAGTTGATCTACTACTCTTTAATCTACATTGCCTCCATTGATGTACCTGCATCAAAAGGGAATAAATTTAGTCTTGACAAGTTAATAGCAAAAATCGAGATATTGAAAAAAGAGCAGTTTTAGTCTTGACAAGTTAATGAATTAATCTCCAAAAAATAAAAAATACTAGTCGTTGAAAAACAATCATTTTTTTTTTCAAACAAATAGTATAACATTTTATCTGTTTTTGTTTTTTTTACAGGAATAATTCATATGTTTCTACATGTATATAATCATATAAACAGTTAAACACCTATTTTTTTTTTATCTAAAACATAAAAATTGAACAAATATCCTTAAAACCAAAGTAATTGACGAACCGAATTTTTTTGAAATCAACTAATCAAATAAATAAACATGAACCATCAAATAAGTCAAAATGCATGAGCAATAAAAACAGATCTAGATACTATAAAATCATAAAATAGATCAAAAAGTAGAAGTTGTAAAACAGATTGAAATGCAAAAAAAAAATGAAAATAAGATGAAATCAAACATATGAAATTCATACCAGGATGAACGACTTCAAAAAAAACAATGAAGAAATCAAAATGCAAGTGATTTTGAGTTAGTGAGATCTAGAAATGCGTGTGGGAGTTAGTGGGATCATTTCATCTGTTGACATGATTAAATTGTCACAAATTTTAGTACTTACGAAATTAAGAAACTAAAAAAAAAATAAAAAAAATAATGAAATGTTACCTGTATGCACCATCATCGAAAATAACAAATTGGTAGTGGATGATGGAATTGTTGTTGCTGATGGTGGCATTGATAGTTGTTGTTGTTGCGGTGGTTGTTGTTGCTTGACGTTGTTGAATTGGTATCGGAATTTGAATCGGAGCTTGAACCGATGCCGAATTTTGGAGGCGGTTGGGGAAGGGAAAAGTTTGAGAGAAGAAGAAGAGGAAAAGGACTGAAGATGAGGAAGAAGTGAAAAATTAGGGATTAAAAAAATAGAGAGAGAAAAAGGAGGGCGGCTAATAGATGAAGGGTGTTGGTAAATTTTAAGGTTTGACTGTTTGAGGGAAAGAGGATAGGGATATCTAAGGTTGGATATTTTACACGTGGTAAATCCGTGTAACAGATCGGGTTAAATTTTTTTTTTATTCATTTAATTAAAAGGAGAGACCATATCTCTTAATTAACTGGTCTCTCTTTTTATTTATTTAATTAATTAAAAAGAAGTAAAGACCATTTCTTTTAAATAGATGGTCTCCCTTGTTTTTTATTTATTTGAATAAAAAAAAGGAGAGATCATTTCTCCTAAATAAATGGTCTCACTCATTTTTTTTATTTAATTAAAAAAAAAAAAGGAGAGACCACTTATCTTATATAAAAGGTCTCTCTCTTTATTTATGTATTTGATTTAATAAAAAGAGACCATTTATTTAAAATATTGGGTCTTTTGAAACCAAGAGACCATATATTTAATTAGATGATCTCTTATTTGAGGTCTCTTTGGCCAATTTTATAGTAGCGTGGCTGAGTCTCCTAGTGACCGCGCTTTTTATGACTGCCAGCCCACTTACCTTGTGGAGCCTATAGAGGAGGGAAAACCCGATTTCTTTTTGGATGACAAGTGCTACGGGCCGAAGAACTGCGTGCTGGATTCCAACTAGGAAGCTGAACCTTGCTTATGTGGGACAAAAGTTTTATGGTTTTGGTGACGGCTATGAGCTGGTTTTGCCTACTGAGGGTGCGAAGTTGTCTGCTCCCCCTACTGGTCATATTGCAGTGTTCGCTTCTCAGCTGGATTTGGGTCTGAGGTTTCCTCTTGATCCCACTCTTGAGAAGGTGTTCCGCACCTTCAACCTCTACATTACTGTATTGCATCCCGCTTCTATGCATACTTTAATATGCATGCTATAGTTTATGCGGTTTTGAAGATACCGTGAGTCTCTGCACCTATTTAATTCTTTAATGAGCCTGAAAAGGTCCGCTTTTGGCTCGTAGGCTGGGTGGTATTATGTAGCTCCTAAAGAGAGCAGAGTTTTGTCCTACCCGAAGCTTGGTCGCTTTCGGGATTAGACTGGCAAGTTCTTCTGGGTGAGGGTGCCTTCCACTTTTGCCATACCGCGCAACTTTTGCGAAATTCGCACCAATATGGTTGGGGTTACTGTTTCTCCCTGCGAGCCTGTTCGTGAGACTGAAGCTTTTGATGCTTTGCAAGGAGCTGGGTGAGGCGATTCAAGGTATCCAAAGATATGGTTGCCTAACTCCTTGTACATTGTAGGCAATAAGCAGCTCTCTTCCATGCGTTTATGCCATACACATGAGGTTGGTTAGTTTTGCTTTTCTTTCTCTTCCTTCTTCTTTTCCCTTTTTGTCTTGGCCTTTATGTTGTTTTGTCTCTTTGTCTCCCATTTTCAGGTTATGACAAACTAGACAAGCGCATTCTTGGGCTGGCTGATAATAGGAAGGACCCTTTAACTGTTAATCCTGACAATCCCCCAGAGCTTTTTAATACTGTGGAGGTGTATACTGGTGATCTAGGGCGAGACTAGGTCGTTGAAAACTAATCTACCCTCGGTCAAAACACAATTTGCAATCTCTCAACACACCCCTATACCAAGCATAGAGTAAGCTGAGGGTCGAACCACTAGGAATGGGAGGTGAATGCTAAAGTCAAAGCTAAGCTATTTCGAAGCAATGAGGTGAGGTGTGTCTATTCTACCAATCAAACAATCGAAATGAAAATCAAATTTATAAAGCACTAGGGTATGGATCCACATAAACTCGTAATTAAATCAACTAATTGAGATTGGAGATGACTAAGTCAAGTGTTGCGAGGGAAAATAGATTAAGCAATTAAGAGAATATGGTAGGCTAATCTCCTAGAGGTCAACTAGCGCCAACTACGAGAGACTCTAGCTAGAAAACTTGCAAACCTACGCAATCGACAAATGTAAGCCACAAATCAATTTTCCGTATCAATGTGAACCTACAATGCAATCTAGTATGAGAAACTTTGGTTGATCACTCCTAAATTAAAAACACACATGCACATAATCAATCAACCAATTTAATCACAACATTAACTCCATCAATTTCCCCCAATAAGCATAAATCAATTACTCATATATGCTTCACCATTTCCCTAGCAAGAAAACTACTCACTATTCATGGAAATCATTATCAAAACTAAACTAAGCAACATAGTCAATCAACCTCCTCTGGCCTTGATCCTTTTGCTTCTCACTCTGCTAACACTGGACTCTTTGGTGGGAATGCTAACAAGGGAGTCGATACTCAGAATTCAAGAGAACTTAATCATTGTGTTCACCAATTCTTAAGCGACGCCTTTGAGAACCCACTGTTTGCAACCTCAATCTCTACTAGGGATACCTTCCGCCCTACTGGGCCCATTGAATTTTCTGAGTTCCCCATTGAAGCCCACCTTCGTCCCTTGATGTGCCTTGCTGGAGCTGAGAATGCTCCTTTTCGCCCTGAGATGAATGTGAGGGCTGATGAATCCTTGTTCGTGGATGATCCCAAAAAAGGTGGTACCTTGGCGTATCATCTTACTCATGGAGTTCGTCTCCCTACTGATTCTGCACGCAACTCAGTCAGTCTTCCTGCGGCTACGAATAGTCATGACTTGCAGAAGGTTAGTTCTTGCTTTTAGTCTTTTGTTCACTTGATTCTGGTTTCTTTTTCTTCTTCTGCTTATTCTTTTATTAATGCCTTGTCTTATTTTTATTCTTTATTGATTTCTATTCTAGTTTACTCTTTCTTTTCTCTGCCTTTTTGGAGCTTGCCAGGTCTGTTGGGGACTTGTCCAATGCCTTGCTTACAATGGAGAAAGAGTACCAGAATCAAGGTCTGATTCTTTCTCAGAAGAATTTCGAGATTCAGCAGACTCATTTTAAGAGGGATGCCATGGTCAGTGAGGTGACTCCACTAAGAGAGAGACCGGATGCCCTGCAGCTTCAGTTGGGAGAATATCTGCTCCCCAAGACCAAGCTAACGAGTTGCGAGGAACAATTGCAAACTTCTCAGGCTAGGGTGCAGGCGTTGGAGGCGGAGATTTCTGATCTGCGGGTTGGGCATATAGTTGAGCTAGAAATTGCTAGGAAGGAGGCACTTAGGGCCTTTGCACTCTCTCCCGCCTCTGCTAAGCTGCTAGTTGATCGCCATGATGGTGGCTGGGAGGCTGCGACCCGCCGTGTTAGCAGTTTATATGGTAAGGGTGAGGAACAACAGGCTCGTTTCAACACTTTCTAGGCTAAGGTTGAGGCTGCTGAAGATGTTGGGCTATTCGAGTTGCCTACTGACCACCTTCGTGCTGTTTGCTGCAAGGTTCCTGACCATGATGTGGTGAACTTGGAGGTTCCTCTCTGCCCTGATGTTGCTGCAGCTACTGGGGTGGAGTCCTTGGCTGGTGAACAATAAAGGTTATGGCGGCTGTCACCTTCCTACTCCAGTGGTTCTTCTGAGTTTCCCTCGCCCAGATCTGTGATAACTAGATAGTTTTTTTTTGCTATCTTAGGGGTGTATAGTCGCCAAAGATTATGTTTTTCTTGTGTCTTCTCATAAAAATTTATCTTTTCCCTGCAGGGCCTGTCCAACTTGACTTGAATTTATGTTTTATTAACTTTACTCTATTGAATGTTTACTCTACCTTGGTGGGCATGGGTTCAGCTTTATAGAGATTATGACTTTACCTGCTGAATGTTTACTCTACCTTGGTGGGCAAGGGTTCTGCTTTGTGTCGTTGTATATGATGATCTTTCTACTATTTCGTCCATTAGTCGTTGTTTTGCAGTCTGTGTGCCTGTTTGAACCTATAGTTGGGCCAAGGTGTAATAGTACCTAGACCTTAGCACAACAGCCCCTTTTGTTGCGCTCAATGAACCCTCGTAGGTTGGGCCTCCCTATTTTCCTGATTTGGCTGCTGGGGGCTTTCTTATTTTCTTGTCCTCTACTTTATTTAGCAGGAACTTCAGTGAGCTTTTCTGTTTCTGCCCTGTTTGCACTGTATGCTTGTGCTTTACGTACTCTACTTAATTTTTGAAGAAACTTGCTTGCATATTGATTAGTTTATTCAATTGTTGCCTGTTTGGCATCATTCGGTCTGCTTAGCTGAGACTTATTCGTGTCAACCAGCTTTTGGCTATTCATTTTATGCCATTCAGCTTATTTCGCTGTGACTTGTTTGTGTCGTTCGGCTTGTTTGTGCTGCGACTTATTGCTTTGTGCCCCTTACTTCTCTTTGTAAGGGCTTATCATTTATCCACCTTCTCCTCTCCCCCTCAAAGAGGTGAGCTGGGTTGGACTAAGAGGACCTTAGTGTTACCCACGCAGCTCTTCCCTCTTCATTTTTACAGACCTGCCCTGCTCAAGTTGAACGTGCCAGGCCTCCCCCTCAGGCGTCCCCGAGGTGGTGCCCTGTTTTACTTTGAGCAGGTAAGGTGAATTTTTAGGTAGGGATGCCCTTTTATCATTTAACGTTGTTTTGTTGCACCATGCTATGGTGCTTTCTGCCTTTAGCGCTTACTTTTTTTTTTCTTCATGTTAGTACATGATGCTAAAGCATAATATATTTAAACAAGTTTATGCAATATACTCCTCACATAGAGGCTCATATTTCATTTAATTAAAATGGCTAGAATGCCTTTATTGATATAACATGAACTAAATAGAGTTCTTGCAAAATTGAAATAATTATTCCCAGTTCTAATTAACTTCTTGCCTCTTTAAACAAAATGTTTTTTTTTAGCACATCAGCATTGAAACTATTCCTTAAGACCTGACCTTCTTGATCCGCGAGGAGGAATGCACTAGGTCCTACCTGCTCATGAATGATGAAGGGGCCTTCCCAATTAGCTGACAGCTTTCCATGCTGGTTTCCTCTTCCCACTGCTACTGTCCCAGGAGCTAACGGTGCTTGACTCTTTTATTAAAAGCTTTGGAAATCCTGCTCTTCTGGGCTGCCAGCTTGAGAGCTACTTTTAGCCTTACTTCCGACAGGATGTCTAGCTCCTCCTGCATGCGCTTTTCATTTCCTTGTGGCTCATAGTGTTGTATCTTCAGGCTGGGAATTTGCACTTCCATTGGGACAACTGCATTAGCCCCGTAGGCTAGAGTGGGCTTTTACGATAGATTCTTTTTCAGTGGTTCTATTTGCCCATAACACCTCTGGAACTAGGTCAACCCATAGACCTTTGTGCTCCTCCATCTTCCTCTGCAGGGCTATTAAGATCAGCTTGTTTGCTGCTTCGGCTTGGCCTTACTCTGCGGGTGACATACTGAGGCACTTGCATACTTGGTGCCCATGTCCTCCAAGGAATCCTTGATGGTGTCACTGTCGAATTGGCATCCGTGGTCAAAGACTATGCACTGCGGCACCCCGAACCTTGTGATGATGTTTTTCCATATGAACGTCCTCACTTGGGTTGCCATTATGTACTCAGTGGGCTCGGCCTCTATCCACTTGGTAAAATAGTCTACTACCACTATGAGGTACTTCCTGCCCACTGACCTAGTGGTGAAGGGTCCCAATATGTCCATTCCCCACTGAGCAAATGGGATCGGGCTGAGGATTAGGGTCAGATCATTTGCTGGCTGGTTTATGATTGGGGAATATTTTTGACACTTGTCACACTTTTTCACACATGCCAGTGCGTGTTGTGTCAGAGTTGGCCAATATGCACCCCTTCTGAGAACTTCTATTCCTAAGGCTTTTCCACCGATGCGGTTGGCACATATTCCTGAGTGTACTTCTTCCATGATCTTCTCCTACTCCCACACTAGGATACACCTTAGCAGTGGTTTTGAGAATCCCTTTTTGTAGAGCTCCCTACTCATTACCACGTACCAATTAGCGTCCTTCTTAACATTCTTAGCTTGCACTTCGTCGTCCGCCAGCAAACCATGAACTTTGTATGCCATTATATCTGTGAACTAAGCTCGTTGCTGCCCGATGCAGTTCTCCTGCTCCTTTTCAGCGATGCTGCTTTCCTCAAGGACTTCCACCATCACCGTCCTTATGAGGCTCTACAGGGTGGAACTAGCTAACTTTGATAACGCATCAGCCTGGGAGTTTCCTGCTCTAGGGGCCAAGTCAATTTGGAAGTGAACTAGATGAGCCGCCAGCTCCTTTACCTTGGTTACATCCTTCAGCATTGTGGACTCCCTAATCTCATATTCCCCATTCAGCTAACTGGCGACAAGCTGAGAGTCAGTCTGCAGATGGAATTTCTTGGCTCCCGCTACGATACTCATACGCAGACCTGCCAAAGCTGCCTCGTATTCTGCCTCGTTGTTTGATGCCTTGAATTTGAACTTAATGGCATACTCAAATACATTTCCCTCTAGGGATGTTATTATGATCCCTACTCCGCTCTCTATTTTCATCTACTTCCACCTTCCAGATTCCAATGTCATTTTCTTTCTCTTCGTAAGAGGCTTCCACAATAAAAGCTGCTAAGGCTTGTGCTTTGATAGTTGCCCTAGGCTTTACCTCGAACACATATTCAGAGAGTTCAATAGCCCATTTCAAGAGTCTGTCTGATGCATTCATTTTTTGTAATGCTTTTTCCAGTGGGTGATTTGTGAGGATTTGTATTATGTGCGCGTCAAAATATGGTTTCAACTTCCTTGCTGTTGTTACCACCGCAAAAGCCAACTTCTCCACCAACGGGTACCTTTGCTCAGCCTCGGTCAGCATGTGGCTCACAAAGTATGTTGGCCTTTGCTGCTTTTGTCTTTCTACAGGAGAATGGCTGCGATTGTTTGAATTGACGCGAAAATGTACAACTGCAATTTTATCTCAGCTCCGGGCTTATTATTGTTGGGAGCTTAGTTAGATGCTCTTTGATTCCCTCAAAGGCTTCTTTTTCTGCGGCTCCCCACTTAAATTCCCTGTTTCCTTCAGCAGCTGATTGAACGATATAGTTTTATCAACTGACTTGCTGATGAACCTAGTTAGTGCGTCCATTCAGTCAGTCAGCCGCATGATATCCTTAATGCACTGAGGATCAGGTAAGCTCAAGACTGCTTCAACCTTCTCCGGATTCGCGTCTATTCCTCTCTCGCTGATAAGGAAGCCTAAGAATTTTCCCGAGCTCACCCCGAAGACACATTTCATCGGGTTGAGTTTTATGTTATACTTGTTCAGGGTGGAAAATGTTTCCTCCAAGTCCATGATATGTCCTGCCTGACTATCCTGCCTGCGTGACGCTCTTGACAATTGATTCGTCAACGTATACCTCAACATTCCTACCCTTCTGGTGCATGAGCACTCTATTTATTGTCATCTGAAAAGTAGCTCCAGCATTCTTCAACCCAAAGGGCATAGCTATGTAATTTTAAACTTCCCCCTTGGTGATGAATGCGGTTTTCTGCCGGTCGGGGTTGTGTAAACTTATTTGATGATACCCTGAGAAGGCATCCATGAAGCTTAGCAGGGCGTGCCTGCTAGTTGAATCTACCAGCTGATCGATTCGTGCCCGCGCCTTGTTCACTGTTCCCCCATGTATAGGTCCTCCACTGATCAAATACACCCTGCCTTCTAGCTTGCTGTATCTATCTCTATCCTCAGCGGGACCTTTGTGACCTCCTCTTCGGTCACGGCCTATTCTATCTTCTTTTCTTCTTTAAGAGGGATCAGCCTGCTGTTTGAACTAGTTCAGGTACCCCATCCTGACTAGATCTCCTATGTTGTCTTTCAGGTGTGTGCATTCATTAGTCGTGTGGCCATGATTCCTATGGAAGTCACACCACTTGTTGGGATCACGGTTCCAATTAACCGTCCTCGGAGGTCTCTGCCACTTGTCATCAGCTTTGTTCACGCCGAAGATGTGGGATCTCGAGTGAATGAGCGGGGTATACTGGTCAAACCTTCCAGGTCTTCCTCCCCTCTTCGAGTCTACCCTTCTCACCCCAATAGCTCGATCTGCCTCCCTGAGACCTTGCTCAGCTTTGTTGGGCTGGTAAGCCCGAGGTTTGCTTTCTGCCCGGGTGACTTCTACTCGCTTAACTGGGTCGTTTGGCGCCTTCCTACTCAACATTGCTCTGTTAGTCTCGTCTGCCTTGATGAACTCGTGCACTTTACATAGCGCTTCAGCTAGCGTCTTGAGGCTCTTCACCCCATATACGCTCTGAATGGTGAGCCTGGTAGCAAACCGTTCTGCATTGCCAGTAACGCTACCTCCTGGCTCATATTTAGGATGGTTGTTACCTCCTTTTTGAAACTGTGATAAACTCCGTCAGGGGTTCATCTTTCCCCTGAACTAGTGACATCAACTCAGTTGTCATCATAGTTCGATCTACCAAGGTGACAAAAGGCTCCATAAACATCCTTTTCAGCTGATTATACGAGTACAAGGAACCCTTTGGAATGGCTCCATGCCACTCCGCTGCCAGCCCCTCCAGAGTTGGCGGGAATGCTGCACCAGACTGAATCCATCATGGTGTAGAGCACCATGTGGTTCTCAAAGGCCGAGATATGATTCTTAGGTGTTGTAATTTTGTTGTACCTGCAGCTCGGCATCTTTATCTTCTCCATCGGCTCCTCTTGAATCTCCCTGCAAAATGGGGAATCATCTCAAATAACCTGGATCTGTATTTGCTTCTCCCTATCCAAGCTCGATCCCCGCTTAGAGGCTGGTGACCTGCTGCGGACAACTCGTTTCACCGGGCTGCCCTTAGATTGGGTTATTTCCTCCACGCTCCATTCTCGATTCAGATACTGAGCTTCCAATTCCAACACCTTCTTTCGCAGCTGGATGAGCTCCTTCTGCTCGGGAGTGAGGGTTGCGGGTGTTGCCTTCTTCACCGCTGGTTCCATAGTTGTTGCTACTAGTGACGAGCTCGCTCCCTTACCAAAGTTAGCAAGGACTATTGTCATCGCTGCCAACTGCTCCTTACTATACTTAGAGAGGTTCTGCAGAATGACTGGCATGTTTACGGCTGTGGTTTCTAGGTTATGGATGTGGAAATAATGGGTTCATTGTTCGCACTTGTCAATGGCATATCATACTTGAAAACGGAACTAGATCCTATCGGATCGACTAGTTTCGACGCTGCTTTAGCCGTAGTAGACGTCGATCCAATGGGATCGGATTTTTGTGAGATGGTGGATTTGGGTTTCTCGGCAGATCCTTTAGTGTCGATGGATACTGGTGGTGTTTTTTGTGGTGTTTGATTGGCGTCATTGGCCTTAGGTATGGGTGCTTGTACAACTTCCTCTCCGGCCATGGTGGTTTATCAACTAGTCCCTTACTAAGTTGGTGAACCTCAGGTTGGATGATCCTCCCCCTCCTTCTAGCGCCAAGTGTTCTAGGTATGGATCCAAGGGTTCCGCTTGGTGAGCTGGGTCCCGTTGATAAGCTACACAAGGCAACACACGTAAACTGCCCTCGAGGGTGGCTCGAGGAACCCCCCTCTGATGCCTAAGTTAGAGAATGTTTAGAGAGAGAAAGTGTACTTAGAGAGATGTAGAGTGTGTAATAACTTGTGTGTCTCACCTCCTTTCTGTTGTACTTTGCCCTGTATTTATAGGTGTATGATCTCCTTTGTGGAGAATCTGGCCTTGTCAGCTCAGCGGGCAGATATTACCGGGCTGGTGAGCCCCTCTTAGTTGTCCTCTCAGCAATGATTGCGCACCCTGGGAGCTGGGCGATACTTCAGCGGGAGCTATCCTATACAACTAGCCCCTTAAGAGGTCGTATGAGGTCACTCATGCCGACTCTTCTTTACGCGGCGGAGCCTTCCTATCTGAGCCTAGCTGGATGGGATAGCTCAGCAGGAGCTATCCTCTACAGATACTTCTAGGTCGTTAAGGTCCCATGTCCTTCATAGCTCCTCTTCCCTCTTAGGCCGCATTAGGTCGCGTGCTTCCTCTCATTCTCCTAAGGATGTTCCGCTTAAGATGGTCATTCCTAAGAATGCTCCTGCTCCACCTCCACCTCGCACCAGTCTTAAGAGAAAGTTAGAGATGCCTGTTGATGTGGATGCTGCTGCCTTTTCCTATGAATCACCTGCTTTCCATGTAGACACTCTGCTCTTCCTGGCCTTCAAGGAACGTCAGTCTACATAGACTTTTGTTGTTCTTTTTCAAGAGGTTGTTGTGCAGTCTTTCCAGGTATGGTATACTCCAAAAAAAATTGTTGTTAGGTTTTGATGATAGATAACAAATGATGATTATCTAACTAATATGTATATTGAGATGTGTATGAACAAGCCATGAAGCATGAAGATTGTTGATTACAAATTAGATCATTATTGAATATTACAAAGTATGAATCGTGCTTGAGTTCCTTAGGGGAACACAAAGAGAAGAATTCCTCAAGGCAACATAAAGAGCAGAAGAGTTCCTCAGGGGAACACAAAAGGAAGAGTTCCTCAGGGGAACACAAAGAGAAGAGTTCCTCATGGGGACACAAAAAGAAGAGTTTCTCAGGAGAACACAAAAAGAAGAGTTCCTCAAGGGAACACAAAGAGGAGAAGTCTAAATGTTCAAACGTTCTTTTAGGCTTTATATGAAACTCATAAGAAGCACTAGAAGTCAGTTCTTCGAAAGGAACAAGCAGCCGCAGTTCCTTAATGGAACAAACAAAGAAAAGTTCCTTTGAAGGAACAAGAAGCTTTGGAGTAGAAGCTTCATAAGAGAAACATGAAGACAATAGAAAAATAGGAGTACATTTTTCTAGGAATCATGTAAGTATGTCGGACAAGAAAATTTTTTTGGAACAAGCCTAAGGAACTAAATTGGAACTTTAGTCTAGAAAGAACTAAGTCTGACAGCTTGGAAGGAACTAGGTGACCAGTCAGTTCCTTATGGGTCAGTTAAAGAAAAATAACTAACGTTCTTTTTAATGAATGAGTTTATATTTAGTTATTTTTCTTTAAAAAGATAAATTTTTAAATGTTATAAAATTAGTTTTCGAAAAAGATTTTTATTGTTTTTGGAAAATAAATCTTTGATATTATTTTACAAAAAGATTTTATTTATTTTTGGAAAATATTTATCTTAAATATTATTTTATAGAAATATCTTTTTCATCAAAAAAAATTTTAACTTCTTACTTTATCTTCTCTCCAATAAATCAGTTTTCCTGATTTTACTCCACATTCAACGTAGGGCATAAGACTTTGACTACCACGTTATCACGTTTCTCTATTGCCCCAGTAATTAGCAGTTACCTAAAAATAAGGGAACTGATAATTAGTGGAGGATTTAGTGGGAGTAGTGGTCAAGTCTTATGCATGCTATAAAAGGAGAGTTAAGTTTTAGTTACATTTTGTCTAACTTAAGTGAGTCATTCCAAATTAGCGTATATCTCAAGTGGAAGAGCAGTAGAAAAGAATTATATTTTCTCTCCACGTTTTTGAGTCAGTTCCTCCAGGTTCCAAGTTCCTTACATTTATCAAATTGTCCAACATATTAGTTTTATACATTATACCTTTTATATGTATTTTGAGAGTTACTCAAGGGTTTGAGTGAACTCTTGTAATGGGGAATTAATAAGGGTTTGAGTGAATTCTTGTATTGGGGTGAGAACTTGAGTGAGTTCTTTGTATTGAGAGAAAGAGAAAGCTTTGAGTGAAGCTTCAGAGAAAGAGAAAGAGTTAGGCTTTGAGTAAAGTCTTAAGTTAGAGAGAGAGTTAAAGTAATCAACTGATTGAGGGATTAGTTGATTGGGGAACTCGGGTTCGTTGAGGAACTCGATAGAGGCTCAAGTTCTTTATAGGTTGTAACAGATTCGTCGGCCTATTTTAGTGGAATGTTTCGAGTCAAAATCCCTTGGGATCGAGGTTTTTCACTTCCTATTTTCCCTAGGAAGTTTTCCTCGTAAAATCTCTCTTGCACTATTTCTTACTTTCGTTTAGTTATTTTTATTTCCGCAAAAAGTGACTAAAAACCTCCATACTACAATTCACCCCCCCTCTTGTAGTATTTCATATTAATAACAATTGGTATCAGTGCAAGTTCCTCAAAGAAATCAGGAAACCTTGACGAGCAAGTTCTTGGCTAAGATAAGTACGTACAAGAAAATTAAAGGAAGGATCTCAACCCTGCGTTGCTTCAAGCACCATGTGAAAGTTAAATTTTTTTTGAGAAGTGAAAGATATTCAAAGACTCATACTTTTGAGGTAAGTATTCTGTTTTTAAGTTCTCCATTATAATTAAGCATACTATGGTTTAAGCTTGTTCCTTGTAGTGTTTTTTTTAATATCGTATTAATTCTTTTGAATATTTTTTTTCAACTTTGAATCTTCATTTTGAGTTTGTTTAAAAGTCATATGTTAGATATAAAGATTGATTATTTACTCATAGATAATTGATTTATTAGAAGTAGCTCAAGGAACACATTTTGTGAAACAATAAACTTGAATTCCTATCAAAAGAAACTTTATTTTTTCTGACTAGGTAATACACAAAAAAATTGATTATATGTTAGAGAAATAGTTTTTCCATGTATCTTGAATGATTTGAATATACATCATATAGATATATGTTGTTTCTTGGTTGTAGAAGTAGTTATATTAATTTTTTGCTACTGTTACAAACAAGAAGGAACTAAATTTATCTTGGGTTCCAAAAGACGAAGATGTACGACATATGTACTGTATATAAGAGGAACCAACAAATAATTATTGAGATGCTGGATGGCTTGGTTTCTTTAGAAAATTGTACAAGTTCCTCTCATTGAAATTCTTCATAAGAGAAATGGGAAGATGACATTTGTTTGTACAGGTAATTGGGCAAGTCACTTTTACATTTTTTAAATCTTGATCATAATATATATATATATATATATATATATATATATATATATATACAGTGATACAAGTCAATCTTTTCAATTATGCTACATCATTTTCTTGTAAGATCACTAATGCATGATTGTAGAAGATTGTAGAAGAGATGATTTACAGGTTTATAAATCATAATTGAGACAACATTTGAAGCAATGGTCAACATCAAATTTACCGTAAGAAAAGAAGAGATGAAAACCTATTTGATTCGTTAAAATAAGGAAGAGGAACTATCGCCCGGTGATACTTACAATGTTGAATAAGTTCCAGTTCCACCAACAGTTTAAGGTCAAGAGGAACATGGAAAAGAAGGCGATATCTAGTGAGGGGGAACAACTCGTGGTATCACGACAGCGGGTGCACTTAAGATGTGATAGAAGGCTTGACAAAAGTTTTCTCACTAGTGGCATGCGATGGAGGAACTTCAATTTAAATTTTGGTATTAACTTAAAAGGTTGGTAAGTTAAGTTCCTATTCCATTGTGAACATTCTTTCGAGATTATGAAGCACATTATGATATTTTCAAAGTTTTGTAACTTTATTTGTTTTACCAATAATAGTTCATCATCTATAAAACTAGAAGTATCATGTTGAAAGGGAATCGAAGAAAGAACTCATACTATGTATGAGGGTCATAATTTGGTTCCTTACAATAACCTGACATTTCAAGGATTTTATTACAAATGAATTTCTTCGTTCTGTGTTTCAAACATATATTTGACTTGATAGTTTTCCATACTTGATAAACGTCAAGGAACTTGGTTGTTACTTTATCTTATATCAAGTTCCTTACCATAAGTTTGTGAAGTATGAAAAGTCAGTGATTTTGTCTAATTTATCTTCTTTCAAGATAAATAATGATAAGGAACACAAACCTATTGGACCTCATTAAATTGGATTTGTGTGAATCCTTGAGTATTTAAAGTTGAGATTGAAAGAGATATGTCTTGGTTATATTTGATAATTGTTATTCAATCACTTACCTTTGAATGTAACGAAAATTATATTTTTGTTATCTTTTCTATTAGGGATTAAGTGATTAAGCAGTAATCAAATGTTATATTAAAGATCTAACCATGGAACCAAGTTCCTTTGAAGTTTGATGATTTTTGCAGGAATAAAGTGTTGATTACAAGCTCTCAATGAAATCACTACAAAGTTATCAATGCTACTTGCTGCATCATATACAAGGAAATGGTTAGACCTTTGAGAAACAAGACACTTCATTTGAAAAGGGAAGTTTGATAACAGAAGTAGTAAGGTGGTGTTCTTATTGTGCACCTCCACGTGTGAAACATGTACATGTTACAAAAAGGTATTAATGTGCATTGAGTGACTATAAATTTTATGAATCTAACATGTTACAACAAGCATGCATGTTTAAGAGAATTTACTGTAGAATTCATTAGTTCCTTTGAAACTAGTGGAATTTCTACAGATGAAGTATGTCACTCTATAAAGCAGCATCAATCTGCTACATTGTCTTGTAGTTCCTTAAGCTCCAACGTATCATAAAGTGTTGGTTCCTTGAAGGAAATTAGAGGATATCTTGACCAAGGAACAAATGAAGCTTTCAAACAAGGTTTAAAGGAATTAGTTAAGGTGCAGAATCGTGAACTTATTCGGGAACACCAAAAATTCATTTGATAAGTGTTTATGAATATATATGAGCATAGTTCCTACATCAAGGAACTTTGTCAGGTTCGTATTTTTATAGCTAGATAATGAGTTGATTGCATATCATTTTTGCTGCTTACATGGGAATCAAGTTGTTTTTAATAGATGTCTAATATGAATTTTCTAAATATTCTAATTATGGATGTCTATGAGGAACAACCTTTAGGGTTTTAAAATCCCAAATCTTTTTTTTTGCCATATTTATGAATCAGACATATTCTTTAAGTGTTGAAGCAGGTTCATACATAATGGTATAGGAGATTGATCAAGTTCCTCCTTTGAAGTCGATCTGAAAATTAAGTGTTTTATTTTCAAGAGGAACTTATTGATTTATTAGTTGTACGTACTTATATTGTTCATATCTTTGGTGCATCTAATGAATCTTTGTGCAAGGGCATTCTAACCTTCTGAGCGTAAAAGCATGATGGGAAAGCAGTTTCTCTTTGGATTCTCATCTAAAATAATATAAAGGCATGGTGGTCTAATCAACAAAAATAGGACAAGGAACTTCCAAAGAGAGATGGTCAGCGATATCAAGGTCACTTAATGATTTTTAAGTCAAAAGTGATTGTTCGCATCGGATGTTAGCGCATCAACAGGATGGAACTAATCCTTAAGGAACTCGTAACATAGCCATCAAATTTCGGTCCATTGCAAATTTATTGTGATACAGGGTAAAATATAACTTGAGGTATGTCCTCTCATATTCACGATATTGCATAATTGATGTTAGAACTGAGTGTTGTATTTATTAAGGAACTTGAAATATGATGTTTGAATATTTGGAATCTCTTTCTTATGCTTTCACCTAATTAGTAAAGTACAGACTGTTTTAAGGAATAAAATATGTTGAAGTATTGCATGAGCATATATACATATTTCTTTCTCATAATTATCAAGTGTGGTTTCTTGTGCACATTTTAAATGAAGTAAAATACATACATACATTTAAGTGTAATGTGTCACACTTAATTATTGTGTTGTAAAAGACATATTCACTTGCCTAAAAGTGTCGAAGGTCTCGTTGAGAATTATGGATGCTGTCAAAAACAAAAATCCTAAGTTGCCAAAGGAACAATGGAAGAAACTTTGATGGAATAAGACATGTACATTCCCAAACTATTTTATCTCATATGGTTATATATTCTAGAGGGAACAAACCTATCTTTTTGCCAACTTTCAAATTATCCACACCATTCATCTTTGAAAGCAACATTATTCTACAACATTATGTTGTGCGTCCGTGTTGTGTTATGGTTTGTGTTTCTCATTTTCATATCTTACATATACATACCTTCGAAGATCCTTATTCTCATTATGTTTTCCTTAGCTCATTCATATCTTCTCACTTTATTTTCACTCAACCCATGTGCTCTAAATTAAAATTCATCTTTTTTTTATTGTTCAATGATACATGAAGAGTTGGATGAATACATGTTGAGGGGGAAGTTGTGAAAGGATTGAAGTGCGTGTGATTTATCATTTAATGTCTTGGAGGAAGAATCAGCTTGAGGATGAAAAAGAATGATAAGGAACTAAGGTGAAATAAGGGAGGAACCAATTAAAGTGGTTCATATATTTGGTGTTGGAACTCAATAGTATATGAGTAATCTCTATCTTCATTACTGTACGTGAATGAAAAAAAAAATTTGAAAGTCGCCCTTTATAAAAAAAATGGTGATTATTGAATCTTTATAATTTCCTAGATGATGAAGGATTTTATTCATGAACCTTGAGAAAGCTAAGGAACATAAGGAGATATTGAAAGAACTTGATTATGAATATTCAAGTTTCACTTATGAGCATGTTTATTAAGGAAAATTGGTGATTGAAGTGAAGGGAACTTGGTAAGTACATATTTACCAAAGTAATAATGAGTGTTGTGTTTCGTTGAACATTCAAGAGTGTGAGATGAAGGTAATTAAAATCTTATCTCAAACTTTCTAACTAAGAGCACAACATCTGTCTCAAGTTCCTTCTACTCAAAATATTTCCATTATCTTCTTTCGTATCTTTTGAGCTAAATATTCATTATCCTTTTCTCTAACTAACTTTCAAAACTGTTCTTTGCTTGGAAATAAATCATATATGTCAAGTTCTTCATTGGTTTTTAAGTTGGGTCTTTGGATTGTGAAGTGGAAATTTGGGTAGTAGCATCCTAGTTTGAAAATTGAGTATCTTAAGCTTTTAGGAATACCAAGTGTTTAACCATTTTTATGGTGGTATGTGTGACATTTTCCCTTATGTATGTATGCATAAATGATTGAATTGAATCAGTAAATGTGCAAGAATAACCTTTTCAATAATGACAAAAGGGGGAAGGATATGTATGTGTGATGCTTATGCTTATTTATAATGTGATGTGCTTATTGAAATTCTTATTTATTCATGAGTGATGCTTATTGAATAATGTAGTTAAGCTAAGTCATATGGGTGTACGACCATATAATGCACTTCAAACATGTTATTGTCCTTTTATGAGTAGTTCCTTATCGTACATGCATGAATTATTCAAATGCTCCTAATTTGCATGATTAAGGAGGAATATATATGCACATCTTATATTGTTTAATGTGTGATAAGCATCATTTGTTTGTCATCCTCAAAATGTGGGAAATTGTTGTTAGGTTTTGATGATAGATAACAAATGATGATTATCTAACTAATATATGTATTGAGATGTGCATGAACAAGCCATGAAGCATAAAGATTGTTGATTACAAATTAGATCATTATTGAAGATTACAAAGTATGAATCGTGCTTGAGTTCCTTAGGGGAACACAAAGAGAAGAGTTCCTCAAGGGAACATAAAGAGAATATGAGTTCCTCAGGGGAACAAAAAAGGAAGAGTTCCTCAGAGGAACACAAATAGAAGAGTTCCTCATGGGAACACAAAAAGAAGAGTTCCTCAGGGGAACACAAAAAACAAGAGTTCCTCAAGGGAACACAAAGAATTCTAAATTTTCAAACGTTCTTTTAGGCTTTATATGCAACTCCTAAGAATCACTAGAAGTCAGTTCTTCGAAAGGAACAAGCTGCTGTAGTTCCTTAATGGAACAAACAAAGAGAAGTTCCTTTGAAGAAACAAGAAGCTTTGGAGTAGAAGCTTCATCAAAGAAACATGAAGACGACAGAAAAATAGGAGTATATTTTTCTAGGAATCATGTAAGTAAAGTAGACAAGAGAAATTATTTGGAACAAGCCTAAGGAACTAAATTGGAACTTTAGTCTAGAAGGAACTAAGTCTGACAGCTTGGAAGGAACTAGGTGACCAGTCAGTTCCTTTTAATGAATGAGTTTATATTTAGTTATTTTTCTTTAAAAAGATAAAGTTTTTAAATGTGATAAAATTAGTTTTCGAAATTTTTTTTTATTGTTTTTGGAAAATAAATCTTTGATATTATTTGACAAAAAGATTTTATTTATTTTTGGAAAATATATATCTTAAATATTATTTTACAAAAGTATCTTTTTCATTGAATAAAATTTTAACTGCTTACTTTATCTTCTCTCCAAGAAATCAGTTTTCCTGATTTTACTCCACGTTCAGCGTAGTGGTCAAGTCTTATGCATGCTATAAAAGGAGAGTTAAGTTTTAGTTTCAATTTGTCTGACTTTAGTGAGTCATTCCAAATTACCGTATATCTCAAGTAGAAGAGCAGCAGAAAAGTATTATATTTTCTCTCCACGTTTTTGAGTCAGTTCCTCCAGGTTCCAAGTTTCTTACATATCTCAAATTGTCCAACATATTAGTTTTATACATCACATCTTTTATATGTATTTTGAGAGTTGTTCAAGGATTTGAGTGAACTTTTGTAATGGGGAATTAATAAGGGTTTGAGTGAACTCTTGTATTGGGGTGAGAACTTGAGTGAGTTCTTTATATTGAGAGAAAGAGAAAGCTTTGAGTGAAGCTTGAGAGAAAGAGAAAGAGTTAGGCTTTGAGTGAAGTCTTAAGTTAGAGAGAGAGTTAAAGTAATCAACTGATTGAGGGATTAGTTGATTGGGGAACTCGGGTTCATTGAGGAACTCGATAGAGGCTCAAGTTCCTTATAGGTTGTAACAAAGTCGTCGGCCTATTTTAGTGGAATTTTTCGAATCAATGTCCCTTGGGGTCGAGATTTTTCACTTCCTATTTGGCATATGAAGTTTTCCTCGTAAAATCTCTCTTGCACTATTTCTCTACTTTTGTTTAGTTTCTTTTTTTTCCGCAAAACGTGACTAGAAATCTCCATACTGCAATTTACCCCCCCTCTTAAAGTATTTCATCTAAATAACAAAAATCGATAAAAAGAAAGAATGGAAGATTGCTTTGTCCTTACTTGGTTGTGTGCTTGTGTAGAGTCTTCAATCTTGCCTAGGTGTATTGGGTAGGGTGTTAGAGTTCACTCGAGTTTATGATTCTATGAAGAAGGAACGAGATGACCTTTCTGACAAGTACAAGGCTGTTATTGATGCTTTGAAGGCTGAACGGACTAAGCACAAGGAATGCATTGCTGAGCGAGATGGGCTGAAGAGTACCTTGAAGGATGCTAGGAATGAAACTCTTGACGTGGCAAGTTACTACTTTGGGAAAGCACGCTTGGAGATGATGGAAGAGTTTCATCAAGGAAAACATGAAGCGTGGGACTATGCTGCTGAGAAAGCTGCTTTTGAGAAGACCATTCCTGAAGGGACTGCTGCTCCTAGCTCATTTGTTGTTGCGCTATGATGATGAAGAAGTTAACTCCCTCATGAATGAGGATGTTAAGGGTGGCCCCTAAAGATATGAAGTCTGCTGCTGAAGAGAGGATCCCTGCTGACAACACTGGGGAAAATTAGTTTCAATGGTGCTGTGTCACCTATTTGTTCTAAACAGTTTTTATTTTCTTTGAAGTATGTTTGTTTTTACTGCCTTAGTGCAGTTGGATATATTTTTTTTGTGCTGCCTTGCTGCAGCTGGATGCTTTGCCTGTTTTGTTGCTTTTTTGCAACTAAGTAATCTTAAACTTTGTTATGTTATGCGTATTTTGTGTTGCCTTGTGTTTCTAATTGTATTATAATTGTATTACAGTTATAGTATGGATGCAATATTTCTTACATATATTCGTTGTTGGCGTTTACTTGTTCTACAGGGATAGATACTTGCAGCAATGTTGTGCCTTTTTGTGCTTTGTATGGCAGTGTAGCTGTTGTCCTTGCAAAACATAATTAGGTGAGGGGTGGCCGTGGGTTTCCCCAACGACCCTCCGATGCTTAAGTCAGTACTCGTAGTAAATGTAAACTGAATTGACTAAGTTTAAGTGAAGAAGAGTATCTTTCTTGCTACATTTGGCTGTTGGAAATTTTTTTTCTTTTCTTCTTTTTTTGAGTTTATTGTTGTTTTTCTGCTTTTTTGTTGTTTTTTTTTTTTTTTGTAAAAATGAAAAAAAAAGGTTGGAATAATTACTACATACCTTCATTCTTCAGAAATGATAGAGCTTTAAGTGTGTTGCGTTCCAGCTTCTTTGTACCTCCTTTCCTTCTGCACTCTTGAGTCTGTAAGCTCCGTGGCCAACTACCTTGATGATCTCATAGGGTCGTTCCTAGTTGGTTGCTAGCTTTCCTGCATTTACTTCTCTTGTGTTTTCGTATACCTTTCTGAGGACCCAATCTCCTATTTTGAAAACTCTTGCTCTGACGTTCTTGTTGAAAGACCTTGCTACTTCTTGCTGGTAGGCTGCCATTCTCATTTTTGCGTCCTCTCTAAGTTCTTCTACAGTATCCAGATTATATATCAGTTTAGCTTGGTTTCTTTCTTCTGTCATAAACTCGCACTTTGAAGTGAGGACTTCTACTTCTGTTGGAATTACTGCTTCACATCCGTACACTAGTGAGAAAGGGGTATGACCTGTAGCGCCTTTTGAAGTTGTTCTGTCTGCCCATAATATGTTGGGTAGCACATCTGCCCATCTTCCTATTGCGATTGCGCCTTCCAATCTGTTCTTCATGTTGCTGATTAGGACTTTGTTGCTTAACTCTGCTTGTCCATTTGCTTCTGGGTACCTTGGTGTAGATGTGATGAGGGAGATGTTCCATTCTTTGCAGAACTTTTTTGTCTTGTTGCTGATGTACTGGGACTCGTTGTCAGTAATGATTTTTGCTGATACTCTGAATCTTCTTAGGATGTTCCTTTTGATAAATGAAATAATATGTTTGTCTTTGATGTCCTTGTACGTTTCTAATTTTATCCATTTTGAGAAGTAATCCCTCATTGCTAGGAAGTATACTCTTTGTCCTGATGATGGAGGTAGCTTCACTATGTCCATTCCCCATTTCATGAATGGCCAAGGCGTCAATATTGGGTGCAGCTCTTCAGATGGCTTATGTGTTAAAGGTACATGTTTTTGACATGATAAACATTTCTTGGAAAACTCTGCAACGTCCTTTCTCATGCTAGGTCAATAGTACCCCATTTTGAGTGCCTTGTTGGCCAGGTTCCTCCCTCTTAAATGGTTGCCGCATTCGCCGCTGTGTAGAGACTGTAGAACTTGTTGCTCTTCTCCTTTTTCTAAACATCGTAAGAAGGGACTTGCTGCTTACTTTTTGAAGAGCACGTTGATGATTAGGCAATAATTAAAGGATTTTAAGGAGAGTTCTTGAGCTGCAACCTTCCCTGTTGGTGTTGTCTTCTCTAGGAGATAGTCCTTGAGAGGTTTCGTCCAGCTACTATCTTCCTTTTCTGTAGGATCTGTTTGTATTTCGTTGACGTTCATAGTTGACTCTTTCCCTATAGCTGTTGAGAGTACATGCACTAATGGGATAGCTCCAAACGCTTAAGGGTTAATGTATGACCCCAAGTTTGCCAGGGCATCTGCTTCAGTATTCAAGTTCCTAGGTTTCTAGTCTATCTTGAATTCCTTAAATTCCTTAATAAGTTTCCTTGTTACCTCTAGGTAGGCTATCATCTTGGCATCTTTTGATGCGTATTCCCCGTTGATTTGATTCACGATGAGTAAGGAATCTGATATCACCTCCATGTGTTGTATCGTCATGTCTCTTGCCACAGTTAGTCCTGTGATTAATGCTTCGTATTCGGCTTCATTATTGGTTTCTTAAAAGTTACACCTTACTGCTTGTGCTATTTTATCTCCTTGCGACGATGTAAGCACTACTCCTAGACCTACACCTCGTATGTTTGCCGCACCATCTGTATGGAGTGTCCATTTCTATGTAGCTTTTGGTTGCCGTAGGGCTAGTACATCCTTTTGCGCCTTTTCTTCAAGAGTTGGGCTGAAGTCTGCTACAAAGTCTGCCAGAGCTTGTGACTTAATTGCGGTTCTGGGTTCATATTGTATATCGTACCTACTGAGATGTAGGGCTCACTTCTCCATTCTCCCTGACATTTCTAGCTTCCTCATGACGGCCTTAATGGGATAGTTGGTTCGTACCCGTATAGAGTGGCTTTCAAAGTATGGGCGTAATTTTATTAAAGCAGTGGCTAAAGCTAAGACGATTTTTTCTAAGGACGCGTACCTTGTTTCCGCACTGATTAAGGTTTTGCTTATGAAGTAGATAGGAAATTGCTCCTTATCTTCTTCCCTGGTGAGGACTGCACTAATCGTGCCTTCAGATACTACAAGGTACAATTGGAGTGTTTCTCCTTCTCTTGGTTTAGAAAGTATCAACGAGTTGGCTAAATACTCTTTCAACTTCTGAAATGCTTCTTCGTGCTCCTGTTCCCATTTGAATTCTTTGTTTTTCTTCAGTACTTCGTAGAAAGCTTTGTTCTTGTCGGAAGACTTGGAGATGAATCTACTTAATGTTGCTATTCTCCCTGTTCAACTCTGTACGTCTTTCTTTGACTTTGGTCGTTCTAAATCCAGGATGGCTTTGACTTGGTTTGGGCTAGCTTCTATTCCTCTTTGTGTCACCATGTAACCTAAGAATTTTCCTGATTGACTCCGAATGTACACTTTGTAGGATTTAACTTCATGTCGTACTGCTTCCAGGATGGCGAAGGCTTCTCTAAGGTCCTTGACGTGATCAGCTGCCTTTTTGGAGTTGACTACCATATCGTCTATGTAGACTTCCATTCTATTCCTAATTTATTATGCAAACATTTTATTTACCAACCATTGGTACGTCGCTCCTACATTCTTCAATCCAAAAGGCATAACCCTATAGCAATAGATTCCTTGGCTAGTAATGAAAACAGTCTTTTCTTAGTTGTCCTTGTGCATTAGGATCTGATTGTACCCACTGTATGCATCCATAAAGGAGAGTAGTTTGTGCCCTGCTGTTGCATCTACCATGGCATCAATGTTAGGTAACGGGAAGGGGTCTTATAGGCAGGCCTTATTGATGTCTGTGAAGTCGATGCATATTCTCCATTTTCTGTTCTTCTTTTTTACCACCACTATGTTGGCAAGCCATTTTGGGTACTTTACTTCTTTGATCTTTCCTGTCTTCAACAAGTTTTGAATTTCTTCATTGATGATCTTGTTCCTTTGTGGCGCGAACTTTATTCTTTTCTGCTTCACTAGTGTATGCATTGGATCAACGTTCAACTTGTGAGTGATTACATATGGAGAGATTCCCATCATATCTTCATGAGTCCAAGCAAACGCATCATTTTCTGCTTCCAAGAATTCTTAAATTTGCTGACAAAGATCTGTACTCAATTCTGACCCTATCCTGACTTTCTGATCCGGATGGTTAGGGTTCAGCTGAACCTCTATTGCTTCTTGCTCTTCTGCTATACTCAGTTTCACTTGGCCCAGCTGACCCTCTGATTGCTATGCTGAACTCTTCTCTGCAGATGTTGCCTTTAGTGCAATTTTATAGCATTCTTTGGCTTCTATAGGATCCCCTTTGATTTCTTGGATGCCCCACCTAGTAGGGAATTTAATGACTTGGTGATAAGTAGAAGGGATAGCCTTCATCTTGTGTATCCATGGTCTGCCTAGAATCATATTATACGATAATAAGGTATTAATCACTAGGAACTTGACTTGCAAGTTAATCCCTTTTGCATAAGTTGCCAATGTAATTTCTCCGCTTGTTTTCTTAGTCTCTTCATTGAATCCTACTAGCACTGTTGACTTGTTGATGACGTTCTTCTCATCGATGTTCATATGTTTCAAGGTATCAAGCATAATGATGTTTGCGGAGCTTCCATTTTCAATAAGGATTCTCTTAATCATTCAATTTCCTACTGGGAGTGAATCATTAGGCCATCATGGTGGCCTTCTACTGCATCGCTTTCTTCGAACATGATTGGGATGTCCATTTTTTACCTTGCCTTTCTGTCGGGCTGATCCATATGGCTTTCCTTTGCATGTCGCTTCGCTGCTGAATATGTTAAGCCGCACACCTCTAACCCTCCTGATTTGAAGCAGATAGTCTTAATGATTGGAGGAGGTGGTGGGGGCAACCTTGCTTGGACTCTTTCTCCCTTCCTAGAGCTTTGGATTTGTCTGATAGAAGTTCTTTGAGATAGCCCTTCTTCAACAACTAAGCAACTTCATTCCTTAGCGCGACGCATTCATCGGTTGTATGGCCAATATCTGAATGGAAATCACACCATCTTGATGGATCTTTCTTTTCTCCTGGCCTGTCACTCATTCTGGGCCACTGCATGGTGTCTCCCATTTTGTTCAAGGTTCTAATTACACCTGCAGGGTTAACATTGAAACAATATTCATGTAATTTGGGTGGAAGTTCAGGATCTTCCCTCCAGTCTGAGAATTCTCCCTCGACAGCATTGACTGATCCTTCATCAAAACGGGAACGATGACATTGGCTTGAAACGATGATCCCTTCTGGAGAAGTTGTTGCTCCTTCTTGACTGACGATCTGGTTCAGGAGTCTTTCTTGCTAAAACATCCTCTTAAAATCTGACTTGCGTCATAGCCTTGGCTTGCACATCTTCGAAGGTTGTGCGGGGATATATGGTTAACTCCTTATAGAGCTCGTTATGATCTAACAGCCCCCTTCTGAATGCTCCGATTGTTGTAGAAGCATTGCACTTGTGTATCGCGATCTTCTCCCTATTGAACATGTTAAGATAATCCCTCAAGGATTCTCCATGTCTTTGCACGACACGATACATATCTGAGGATTGCTTCTCGATTTTCCTGCTACTAGCGAATTGAATCTTGAAGGGATTCACCACTCCTGCAAAGGATCAAATCGTCCCATTATCTAAATTAATGAACCAAGTTAGGGCTGGACCTGATAACGTGGCTCCAAAGCCTTTGCACGTGATGACTTCTCTGGTATCTCTGGGGATTGAGCTAGTCATCATCTTCTGCTTGTAGAGGGATACATGCTCATCAGGGTTTGTTGTTCCATCGTACATGGTCATATTGGGCGTGCTGAACCTCTTTGGCACTTCCACCATGGCAATCTTTTCTGAGAAAGGAGACTCTATGTAGCCATCTGCTGCTTCTTCCTCCATGGGCTTTGGCACTCAAGGGATCTTGGCCACAAATGCTTTGAGGTACTCCTTGACCACCTTTTCAATCTTTCCTTCCTCAGTTCCTTCCTGTTTGATATTCTTAAAAGTTCCCACATCCATAAAATCTAAGTCTAGGGGTTGCTCCCTGCTATTAGAGCCTTTTTTCCCATTAGGGGTTTGGAAGGTTTCGAACATATCAAGCTGCATGGCTATACTTTCAGTGCTTTTCTGTTTTTAACGGTTTTTGATGCAACTGATTATATTTGGCTGCGAAGCTTCATATTGTTTGGTTAGGCTAGTGAGCTTGGCTTCGGTTTGAACCTATTGGACCAACTATGTTTCGATCTGGCTTTTTTGCTGGTCTAAGGTTTGACAGAATGCATTCATTCCTTCATTGATATCGGTTATGGTAAAGGGTACTAGTTGTCCAGTCATTGTGATTGTCTTGGTTTTTGGCGGATTGGTAGGTTAATTGATTATCAGCCCCACTGTAAGCGCCAAATTGTTTAGGTAAATATTAGTAAAGGCATCTAGGAATTTGCTTAGGGATTTAGGGGTAATAACAATCAAACCACAAGTATTGAATACAATAACCAAGAGCAATAATAAAGCAATAAGTCAACAGTTAAACTAAAAGAGAATAAGTTTAGAGATATAATACTGAGTAAGGATAGGCCTCCTTGTTCAGCAAAGACACGATTCGGAGAGCATAAGCAAAATAATCAGTTTATATTAATGTATATGTGAGCGTACATGAGTATTATGATGTCTAACTATGCTATTTATACTTAGGACCCATTAGGGTTACAAAGATGTCGAATATATTCAAAGCGTGGGAGATCCTCTTGACTTATTTTATTTCCTTGTTCAGTAGGTGTATTCTTGGCAAGTATCTTCATGATTGATATTCTGATCTTGCTTGCCTTGCTTTCTCCAATCAAGTCGTTTTGCCTGATTTAGTGTATCTTCTGATCATGGAATGGTGCCCTAAATGTATTGGGTTGCTTAGTGACACAGGCCCAAAGGTGTTGATGTTTTATTTTTCTATTTTTAATTTTATGTGTTAAGTTTTAAATCTCTTGTTTGTGATCTACTTTGTTATTGTTTTGATGTATTGTTGTAGGAATTGTATAGTTTTATTAATATATTTCTTATGTGTTGTGGGCATTATAAGTCTTAGTATCCGATTTCTTCTCTGAGGCCTAACCTATTTGCAGCAAAGTTCAAGGAAGCTTGTTATTATACTAAGTGTTCTTACTATTTTGAAAATTATGATGTTACTTTCACTTCCTAGCGGTTAGTTCCTTTAGAAGTTTTATAACTCATTGTCATGATAGAAATGACAATGGTTATATATTAAAAACTTATTGTTAAGTTTCTTTCTCTCTCTCTCTCGCTCTCTCTGTGACTTTATGAGAAAACCAGCTCGTATTCCTGTACTTCTTGGCCAATGTTTTTGAGTACTTTGTGAGCAGACCAGTTTGCTTTGATCATTGACTCATGTTCCTTTGAGAATGCCAAAGTGAAAGCTTGTTGTTGATATGATAATTAGCCCTTTGTGTGAGCATATATACCAGCTTATTTTTCACAAATATGTGATTAAGTTGCCATGGATATGATAGAAATCTAAAGTGTACATCTAATTACAAGGCTATTAGCTCAAATGGTAGAGCAATGTACTATAGTGTACATGATGTGGGTTCAAGCCTCACATAGCCTACATAGCACTTAATTGTGTTATTGTGTAATGGTATATGTAGTATATGTTGATATGTGATTGGTCATTTTATAACTTGTAATGAACATTACATTCATGGTTAGGATCACTTTAATCCTGTTGGTTTGAGTCACTTTTGCCTTGGTTAGAGTCACTTTTAATTTTAAGTAAGGTTACTTTTGTCTTTGGTTAGGGTCATTTTTGTTTTTAATAGGGTCACTTTTTCCTTGAGTAAGGTCACTTTTGTGCTTGGTTTTGGTACTTTTTACCCTTAAGCAAGGTCACTTTTGCTATTAGCTATTAGGTTCATTTTTGCCTTACGGTAACTTATATCCTTAACAAGGTCACTTTGCTATTAATAAGAGTCACTTTTGCTATAGGTTAGGGTCATTTTTGTCTTTGGGTAACTTTTATCCTTAAAAAAGGTCACTTTTGCTATTAATTAGGGTCATTTTTGCTATTGGTAAGGGTCACTTTCGCAGGGACTTGTTTATGTTGTGTTAAAGTGACATAAAGCTCATTAGTAAATCATCATCATCATTGAGAAAATCTATAGCCTAATGATGGAATCAGACATCTCTTGTTCTTGTACTACAATTTGCATCAGCTCTCTTGTCTCAAATGGTCACTTGTCAAAAAGTAAGGTACCCTTGTAACCCATACACCGAAAAATTATATAAATTACTTAAGCCAATCATCTACGGATTAATTTTTTATATCTATCTCCATAAAAAAGGGCGGTAAAAAACCACGAAAAACGAACTAAATTAAGTATTCGCGAGTAATTTATTGAAATTTTTTGTATTTTGTGTTAAATGTCGCCTGAGATAATTTTATTTACCAAATTGTCACTTAGGGTAAACTTTTTTTACCAAATTGTCGTCGGAGTTATTTTTTTTACCAAATTGTCGTTAGCGGTCTTTTTTATTTACCAAATTGGTCAATTGGCCACACCGGGGGCATGTAAATGTTTCTGTATATTAAAATGATTATTATTATTATTATTATTATTATTATTATTATTATTATTATTATTATTATTATTATTATTATTATTATTATTATTATTATTATATATAATGGTTAAATAAAATTATTAATCCAATACTTAAAAAAGATAACACTATTATAATATGGAATGGAACTATGAACTGTGGAGGAGTAATATACAATTGAGAATACTAATGTTTGGCAAAAGTTGCAAAAAAGGTACTAAAGTTTCAGAAGTTGCAAAGAGAGTACTTGACCCCTTATTGTAGGTAAACAATTCGGTTTGACTTGCTGAAACCGGTTGGTACCATTTCTCAATTTAAAACTTTAAAGAAAAGAAAAGAAAAGGCTGAGTGAGCATTGGAAAACGAAAAACCACCATTTCTTTTTTACATTGGCGCCACCATTACCCCAAGCATTCATTTAAACAAAATTAACAATATTCAACCCATTTCATCAAATTATCCAAAAAAAACTCACAATATTTCATCAATATATTCAATTAGCACATTTTCCATATTCATAAATTCAACTGGAAAAATCACCTTTATCTAAAAAATCAAATCAATTAAACGCATAAAACAACAGATCTTCAACATTATTCTCATAATCAATCAACAAAATAAAAAATCATTTAGGGTAAAAAATGCCAAAAATCAAATAAATTGAACACAAAATTGTTCTTCGTTTTACTTCTATTTTCGTCTTTGTTCTCCCCTACAAAAAAGTTGTTACTTCTTCTTCAATGGAGGTATTTGAGTTGCTTTAATGGAGTTTATTTTTGGAAAATTTGTTGGGTAGATTGATTATAATTAATGGAGTTTGACTGCTATTTGTTGGATTATGGACGTAACACTCTTCCCTACGGTGTTCCCTCTCTCCTTAGAACATGCTTGCCAACAATGGTTTTATTCCCTAGGTGCCAAGCGTACTGCGACTTGGCAAGATGTCACCGATAGTTTCATGAATCGTTACAAGTGTATCATTCAAACTGAAACTTCTGAACGTGAACTCTCCATTCTCAAACAGAAAGAGAATGAAGGCTTCACCGCTTATCTGAACAGGTGGAGGGAAACGGCTTCACTCTTGGTAGATCCTCCCAAAGAAAGAGAGATGGTTCGCCTCTTTATTCAAAATCTGACTCACAATTATAGGGAACATCTCAAATTTCTTTCACTGAACACTTTTGAAGCTGTATACGACATCGGCATCAATATCGAGGATGAGCTAATAAAGATTGCGGGTAGTTACAATAATGACACTTGGAAAAACAAGAAGAACGACCATCCTTCTTCTTCGTCTTCTAAGCACGAAAATACTACCAACAATATAAGCCAAGTTAATCTCAACGAACTGTTAGCTCCTGATGCTCCATTGCCAAAGAAAAAAAGAACTTACACTCCTTTAGGAATGACTTATGATGCGGCCTTTGATCGCCTTTATGGTCAAGGCTTGATCACACCTATTGGGCCATTTCCAAAGCCAAAACCTAAAGAAAGGAGCGTCAAATGGAATTCTTATGCCCAATGCAAGTACCATCAAGGAAGAGGCCACACTACCGAGCAATGTAGGAATCTGAAGGACACCATTCAAGACTTAGTAGATGCCAACAAACTTCCTGTCCCTCCAGGTGACAAGAAGTAATGAAGACAAGGCACACGGCGAGCTCTTTGTGCAAGATTTCATTCTTTTCTTTTTTTTTCGTTTCCCTTTCCCCCAGTCATGTCTAGCGTAGGTTTTTCTTTGTACACTCTATTGTGTTTGTTCATTCACCATTCCCATCAAAAAAATGAGCATTGTTCCTCTATATCTCAATCATGTATTTTTTATGCAAAAAAAATAATAATAAAAAAATAAAAAAAAATGAAAAAAAAACCAATTGCCGAACCGAACACAAGGTATACCAATGATTTGAGGCACCTTTGCAACCTTGTCATTCCATGTTTACCATTCAATCACATTCCAATTCTTCATCAACCACTTTGAGCCTCGTCTAACGTTTGACCTTCATTTCTTCAACCCACATTCACTTAACCGTGGGATTGGAAGATGTTTAATTGTATAACATTCAAAAGGCAAGTAAAAAAAAAGTAGCAAAGCAACAATAAAACAATGTCTAAGGGCAAGTGTTTCAATGTCTTTGATATGAACACGTCTCAAATTGCGTCTCTCATTGTGTGCTTGGTACTGTGCTTGGGAAACATGAATGCTAAGTGAGTGATGGATCGCATGATCTAAGATTGCTCACATTGATTCAAGAGAATGAAAAAATAAGAATGTTCAAAAAAATGTTCAAAATAAACTTGTAAAATTCAAAATTTTCAAATTCACAATTACACATCTTTGGGATTCACTCGGGTCTTGATCCTTTTACCCCTTTCTTCCTTAAACAATCATCTTAATCACATTACAACCCTTGAAAGACCTCTTTGAGGTGTACATACACTTGTGCAAAGTTCGACTAGAGGTACGTTGGCCTGATTCCTAATTGATACGTAGGAAACCTCACATCAAGGTGCGGCCACATTCACATTCATATTCATATCCATGCTTGATCGAGTCAAAGAATATCCAATGCTTACCCTATCCATCTAGAGCTAGATTTTGGGGCTTGAATCCACATCATGTAGCCTACCCAGCCTAAAGAGTCATCATCTTTGACTCTTCTCACATATATTTCCATCACCATAACCTTTGCAGCTAGCCTTAGTATCACATTCACACACTTCACTCACACATCCATATCCATATCGATCATCCTTCCCTTTAAGAACCCTTTATCATGAAATCTTGTTTCAACATCGCGCATTCTTCATCATCTTTCAAGACAACATGCATTAAAAGAAACATTGTATACTTGCTAAGCTTCCTGACCTGAGAAATGTTCATTGTTTTACGCATCGCATAATGTGCTTAGTACCATTTATATATAAATTATTTGTAATCATACAAAGCATATCATTCTTAGCTCCTTGACCTAAGCGACGTTCATAATCACTTCATCTATATACGTACTTAGCTTCCAGACCTATGTGACGTTCAAGATCGTTTCTTTACACCATATATAATGCTTAGCTCCATAACCTAAGTTCATTCATCTATCGTGTCACATAATGTAATTGTCCTTAGCTTCCTAGTCTAAGAACATGCATCATGCATACATTATCTTCAAGAAAAGCAATTCAATCCATGTGAATCATTTCATCTTGCTCAACGAGGAAGTTCAAAACTTCTTCCCTTTTTCATGTCTTTTCTTTTGGGAAAGTTCAAAAACTTTTTCAAATTTTCTCATTGAGGGAAGTTCGAAAATAAAAGTTTAGTTTTCACGTCTTTCTTTTTCGGGAGAAAGTCGGTACCCTCCACTCGTCTCATGACAAAAATGACGAAATTTTTTTGCTTTTGCATTTTTGGTTGTTTGTGTTTGCACGCACACACCATAAACACACACACACAACCATAAGTTATACACATGTCATGTCGTGACTAGTAAAACTCGGTCAAGTCAGTTGGTCAACTCAATAACAGTCTATACGAGTCCCTTGGAAAATTTTATTTTGCAGGTCTCAATTACAGTCCACGTCCGGGGACAAGCGGACCATCGACAACCCACGTTCGGGGACAAACAAACAATTTACAGCCCACGTCTGGGGACAAGTGGACCATCTACAACCCACTTTCGGGTACAAGCGAACCATCTACAGCCCACGTCCGGGGACAAACGGACCATCTGCAGCCCACGTCCGGGGACAAGCATACCATTTAGAGCCCACGTTCGGGGACAAGCAAACCTTCTTCAGCCCATGTTCGGGGACAATCAAACCATCATCATTTCATGGCGCAAGGTTCTCGATAAACAAAGATTTGCAATCTCATAAGTAGAAAATTTTATCCTCAACCATGGAAAATTGTCGGTCATTGTCATCTCTCAAAGCGAAGAAGTCAGCGATTACATCATATGTCGACTTTCCTCAAGCATGGAAAGTATCTCAACCGGTGGGTTTCTTCAAGCATAGAAAACTACCAAAACCATCTGTCCACTTTCCTCAAGCATGGAAAGTATTATCCAGTGGATTTCTTCAAGCATAGAAAACCGGCCAAATTCATATGTTGACTTTCCTCAAGCATAGAAAGTATCATCCGGTAGATTTCTTCAAGCATAGAAAGCTACCAAGATCATTTGTCCACTTTCCTCAGGCATGGAAAGTATCTGAACAAAACATCATCCGGTAGATTCCTTCAAGCATAGGAAGCTACTAAACTCATTTGTCACCGATACACCGTTGTCTGATAAGCATTCTATCCCTTTACTCTTTTATCTGTGGAACTAACATTTTTATGCAGGTATCGGCATATACAAAGTGATTTAGGATTGCAGAAAGTATTAAATCATTCTCCATCCCTATCGACTACTTTGACTATCGTTTTTGAAAATGACATTTCTACAAACTCAGTCAAAGTGGGGGCTTCTGTAGACACCTAAAAATGTCTCCCCAAATCCAAACCCGATGATGAACAATCTTTCACCGACATTATTGGTCGGGTTGATTATTCTATCTTTGAAGTGCTTAAATCCATATTCTATTCAATACATTTCATAAACCAATTCATTTCCTTTCTCATTTCCCTAAATCATAACTTGTTTTCCACTTTTCGTGTCCACATCGCAAAACCGAGAGAAACTGAATTTTTGGCCTAATAATTTTGATCCAATAATTATATAGTACGATAGGCATTGAAATAAGATTCCAACCATATATAATAAGCCCAATTCCGATTTAAAACGAAGAAGATATGAGCCAAACACTAAACTCGGCCTAAAACCGACACCCTTTTACTAAAACGGCCATATATTAAAATCTACAAAAGATTTTGACCTGAATATAATTGGGTTGGAAAGAAGACTTGATAAAATTTTCAATGAAATATTATATGCCTTAATTCGAGTTACGGATAAAAAGTTATGATGATTTTAAAAACGGGTAAAAAATTGGAATTACCGTGCACAATATAAGAGCACCGTGTCACGGCGCCTAATGACGTAGCACGGTGCCTGGTGCCGTGACACGGTAGTTTACATCGTGTCACGGTTCTATTTTCAAAGCTTTTTCGCGTGAAAATCCACCATGGCACGGTACCTGATGCCATGACACGGTACCTGCTGCCGTGATACGATATTTCTCATCTTGTCACGGTGCTTTTTCCGTGTAATTTACGTGTTTTTCCATACCATGACACGGTGTACTGTATCGTGCCACGGTGGACACTAACGGGTCACGGTACGTGTGCCGTGTCATGGAATTTTCTCGTGTCTTTTCTTCGTAAACCCTTCACACGTTTTCACTTCCCGTAGGTCAAATATGTCCCGCGTCACGAGATTTTCTCCCATCTGACAGTGCCTGGCACGTTTCATGGTGTTCTCTGATGTGTCACGGTGTTAATTTTTAGGGTTTTTATCTTTTTAGGGCTCCGTGTGTTCCTTATGCTCATTTTCCCTATAAATAAGATCCTCATTTCTGCAGTTCGGGGCATCAAATCCTTCTCTCTTTCTCTCTTTTACACCAAAAATCATTCTCTTCTCTTTCTCTCATATTCTAAGCCTTAAACCTATATTCCGAATTACACCATTCTTCCTTTAAACACTCTAAGGAGTCTATACTAAACTCGAGGTTCCGTCCTTAAACTAAGGCGTGAAAGGTATAAATAACTAAGAGTTTGGACTAAATCAAATCTATATTTATTTAATTTAATTTTCATTTGCTTTATATTTTTTTATTGAAAATACTAACAATTTATTCATGATGTAGCAATTTTAAGGAACGCGCGGAATGTGAGTAGTTAATTAATTTAATTACTTATTTTATTTTAATATTGCTAGTATCATGATTATGTCATTTTATATTTGATTTGACTAACAATTTATTGTTAAATTTCTTTCAATATTATTGTTTATTTTAACATATTTTTTTATCATCATATTGCATGTTTAAAGGGAATATGTAATTGAAAATCACGCCTAATAAGATAATTTGGACAACAAGTTTAGGTTCCTTTTTAATCTCATTGTTTAATCAAGTGATCACTAATATTTTAGAATTATATGTTACATTAATATTCAACCAATTTAGCTTAATTATAGTTTTGAGAAAATTGAATATTTTGTTTGTATGTCTTTTAGATCGCAGGAATCACTTTTCACTATAAGAATCGAGTAGAGGCCAATACGGGCGAACGTGACTCCATGACTCACTTCGTACCATCATCCCCCATCCTCCTTTCGTGGTTTCGAACCATATGGAGTTAATTATCTCATGGTTTATGAATGGGGTGTAACCTTCACGGGGCAATCATTGTTGCCTTCGTTGTCCCTTATTCGTGGTTGCCTTTAATGATCAGTGAACGGTTTACAAGTTCCTTAAAAACTTGTTGGTGGCTCCCTACATTCCTTGTCCCTAATCGTATTATATCTATTCCCACTTCCTATGAGTGCTGAGCATATTCAAAACATGTTTTAACGTAGGCGCACTTCAAATGACGCCTACATCGCCAGACGACCGGGGTTAGCGCTGGACGACAGAATTAGCGCCAAGCGACAGATATTAGTGCCAGGCGACAGACCTTGTCGTCTCGCGCTGTTTAAAAAATCAAACACGCTTTGCACGAGGATACACTCCTTAATATGATTGAGTCGTTAATTCCGTGTGTTGTCAGTTAAAATCGGATTTTCTTAAAACACTTATTTTATTCCGAATAAAACTCTTTAAAACATAATTATCAATCCTACCTCCATTATGATTTAAGAGAACCTTCTAGATTATTCTAGAAGACTATAATCAATCCTAATAGCTTTAGGAATGATAATTAATACTAGGCCCTCCTCTAGATCATTGGGCCTATATAAAAATCATATCGGGCCCAATCTAGTATTTTGGCCATAACTTCCTCATTATTCATCGAAATTGGGCTTATAATATATCGTTGGAAAGCTCTTTTCGAGCCCAATCCAACTACACTATTATTGGACCTTTATCATGAACCACACTAAATTGGACTGGCTATTTTCATAAATAGAGCAGATTTTCGAAAACAAAAAGGAGTATAAATAAAAACTACCGCATCAATAGACTTTTCACACTTTCACTTTGTTCGATTAATCAAGCGATGTCAGAAGTATTCATCACTTGGTTTGGTTTTGGGGAGACACATTTGGGTGTCTACACCAGCAAGGAAAGATGTAACTAGTACTAGGGAAACCTAAAAGCCTAATGTAGGGACAATTAAAACTATTCCCAATCATACTACTTATGTTCCACCAAGGGATCACAAAGCGTATGTTAGGAACCCTGTGACGGAAAAACGACGTCCATTCTTCTTCATTCTTATGTTTGTAGAGAATTCGACCTCTAGGGAATGTTGTCACTCCGTTAGCCTCAAGATTTTGTGGCTGATCTGAAAATCGCCAAGTAATAGGACATTTTGAAATCATCCTCATTCTTATGTTTGTAGAGAGTTCGACCTCCAGGGAATTTCCTCACTCCATGAGCCAAATCTGAAAAGAAAAAAAAGAAGGAAAAAAATTAAAATTAATTAATTTGCGACATTACACAAGTAGGTGGCGCGTGGATCAAAATCAATTGCATGCGCCACACGCGCGCATCCCAGAAGATTGCACTGGTCTTGCCAGCGCAACTTCCCAATTTGCGCTGAAATACAATGAAAAAAAATCGCACGTGTAATATGAGTAGACTCCCCGTGAAACCGTTCTCGTTAGGGTCTCCTCTAAGGCGATTCAAGCATAGAACAGTTTCCGCCAAAGCTAAGGGAGCGGGTGAATGACACCCCTCTATTTTCTCTACTATGGACACCATGGAATAATCTCCGTACACTTTACCTGTCCTAAGTAAACAATTGACAACAAGACAAAAACATAAAGTGCGAATTTGAAAGCGTTATTTAGTCAAGTTTTCACGAGGCACGACAAAGTGTTCAATAAATTGAATTAAATTCACGCCTTCTTCTGTTCCAGTATTGGCCATATCATTATCGTTCAAGCCAAAGAATCTCTGAAATATAGGTTTGGAATCCGACAAGTTAAGGGCATATGTCACAAGGAAAGTATTTACAGGGAAGCCTAGTAGAGCCTTAAAATCTCCAGGTAACAGGACAATTTCATCCCCTTTAAAGAGGAAAATATGATGGTTTGAGTTCTAATGATTAACAACAGCTTGGAGGAAAATTTGCATATAACTCAATAGAGGGTCAAGGTGGTGGTTTGAGTTCTAATGATTAACAGCAGCTTGGAGGAAAAGTTGCATATAACTCAATAGAGGGTCAAGGTGGTATATTTTGAAAGCTAGTTTGTCCTCGGTTGAAAGGGAAGTGACCCAATGTTTCAAATATTGTTCAAAGGTTTTCACCATTGTTCAAAACCAAATTCTTTTTCTCTATAGTACTACTAACGAATGAATGCGAGATGATCAAAAGCCTACACGAAACCACGTTTAAATAGACCCAAAAGGGGAAAATTTTCGGCAATTTTCGCTCAAAGGAGATTTCACCTGCAATTGGCACGCACATCTCACGCGTTGCGCGCGTCTGCCGCGCGCAACCAATTCACATGCGCGTGACCACTCACGCAACACATCCAGTTGCTCACGTCTTGTCTGTCGCGACATGTTGTTAGGTTTATTTCCGTATTTTGAACCACAAAATAATGGAATGTCTACGAAATCTTATGACTAAGCATACGCTTGTCTTTATTAAGCCTTATTTCCTCTCTTTTCTCTCTTTCGTTTCATCTTTTTTTTATTTTCCTTTTCCTTTTTTCCTTTCTTTTTTGTTTTTCGTTATTTTTTCGAGGGGTGTAAGTCAGGAACCCTTTCCCTCCCTCGGAATTTTTTTTTTCTTTTTTTCAAAAAACTCATGGAAACAAAAAAAAATATGATATATATGCAAAATATGTGTCTCATATGTACAAAAAAAAAAATATGTACATTTGTTTTCCAAAAAAAAATATAATAAAAAAAGGAAGTCAAGGTGCTCGGCGACTCCCGGAATGTTGTTGTACATCTGGCAAAATCCAAAACAAAGATTAATACACAAAATGTGTAATAACTTTGATTAAAAAAATAAAATAACTTACTGCGACCATCCGATGATCACGGCAAGATGAAGCCACGAGGGCTCTCCAATAAGCGGCTCGGAAAGCACGCACAGTCCTCACCATGTCGTTCATGGTCTCTCGCGAAACCTATTCCAAAAACACAAGGACGGTTATTAAACAAATGTATATGAACAAAAATAATAATAATAAAAATAATACATATACAATGTAAACACACCGACTCGACCGTCTCATGTACAAACGGTATGTCCTCGTCCTCCGCTGCTGGAAGAATCTCACGAATTACCGACCCAAAAGCATCGAATACGTGATCTCCACCGTAGGAGGCACCCAACCGCCTAGCTATTGCTCGACTCGCTGAAAATACAATGATTAAAGATTCAAAGTTCCGAAAATAAAAGAAAAGAAGAAAAGATAATAAAAATACTAACCGAAACGAAAGCTGGAAAAAGAATCAGCCTGCATGCAAAAAATGTTGGGTATGATGCACCCGGCAACACCAGCTGCTCCGCTGGATAACCAAGGATCGCCTGAGCTTGATCCTCGGTAGACAGCAGGTCCGGACGCAACATCCGGATCAGAGGATCCGCAGAAACCAAAGGTTCCTCAGACGAAGATTTCCAGAGAACACGCTCGCCTAAAAACAAAACGTCCGTCTTCTGGAGCACCGGAAGTCCCTGATAAAGGGCCCAGAAACGGCAACGAACCATGCCAGACTAGACAGCCATAGGGACTCCGACGATCAAACTCCAAGGACGAAGATTGATCTATAAAACACAACCACATGAGAAAATTATCCAAAAAAAAAAATAATAACAATAAATACATACATGTGTTGTTAAAATAATCACCGACGCACGAGTCGCCGAAAGAATCCTCTGGCGAAAGTCGCTGGCTAAAGTTGCTCGCTTCTTCTTAATCGTGACCAGACGATGGTCGATAGAAAGCGAGCCATCTCAAGCATTCTGGAGCTAAGAAATGCAGGTACGAGTATCCCTAAGCCTAGAAGAAACGAAAAATGAAAAAAATAAGTTTAAAAAGCAAAAATGGTGATAAAGGTAAAAAAAATTGAGAAACAAGTATGTACCTCAAGGATACGACCATGCCACGAAATGGAGATCCGAGGCACCTCAGTAGCTGTTGCAGAATCCATCACTCAGGTCTCCTTGCCCATAGTTGTAAGCATACGGGCATACAACATCTCCGCCCAACTCAAGTTACCTACTTCACAGGGTAAAGTCGTATCACCTAATCAAAAGTATTACCTAAGTCCTCTAACTAAAGTAGATAGGGAAGTAGGGTCGAATCCATAGGGAAACTGGTCTTTCTATTCCTAATTAATCAATTATAATCTAAATTATTAAAGTAACCAATTTGTTGTTGTTAAAGGAATTATACTACAAAGAATAAGTTTAGGGAGAAAAACAATAATAAGAAGGCCTAGGGTCACAGGTTCACCAATAATTAATATTCCGGGATAAAACATAATAATTAATAATTAACATTGCACAAATAACATGATTAACAGGCTCTCGAAATTTATTAATCAACATAGATCTAACAGGATCTCGCAATTTACTAGATCTAAGTTCCTATTAAAAATAGCCTTTAATATTAAATTAACATCTGCTCGATTCATAAATTCAATATTGCTAAACATTCACAATCAAATTACATCTGCTCGATTCATAATCTAATTGCAAAGAATTAAAACAATTCAATAAGAAATTATCATGCAATACCAATAATCAATAATAACAAATTATGCCTTCATATTAATTATGGATCCCCACACTAGTAGAAAAAAAGCATTAGGCACCCCCCATATGGCACCGGTTCAGCCTAAACCGGTGCCAAAAACCGGTCTAGAATTGGGCGGCTTTTTACCAAAAGAGAAAAGGCACCGGTTCAGCCTGAACCGGTGCCAAAAATCAAAAGGGCACCGGTTTGAACCGGTGCCAATTGAACCGCTCCTTAATTTAAAGAAAACCGCTTAAACTTAAAAAAAAAAAAAAAAAAAAAAAAAAAATCGGCCATATTAATACTAAACCCTATTATTCTCGCCGCTTCTCCCCTCCTCTTCTTTCCTACTCTTTCTCTCTCCTCTTCTCATCTCCTCCTTCGCCCTTTCTCCTCCTTCGCCCTTTCTCATCAGTCTTTCTCATCTCCTCCTTCGCCCTTTCTCTCCTCCTTCGCCCTCATTAGTCTTTCTCATCTCCTCCTTCGCCCTTTCTCATCTCCTCCTTCCCTTTCTTCATTCTCCCAAAGCTACCACCACGACGAGCACATGCAACACCTCCACGGAGAGCACCAAGAACACGTCTCCTCCTCCCTCAATTTCTGGGTTTTTGTTTTCTGATTTTGATTTTTGATTTTTGAATTTTGAATTTTGTTTTTCGATTTTGATTTTCGATTTTTTCTGGGTTTTTTCGATATCAATTTCAATTTTTTTTTCGTTTTTGTTTAATTTTAATTGATTTCTGGGTTTTTGATTTGTTCGTTTTTGTTTTTATTTTTATGATTTCTAGGTTTTTTTCTGGGTTTTTTTCATTTTTTTTTCTGGGATTTTGTTTTTATTTTTTCGATTTAGTTTTTTTATTTTGATTTTTGTTTTTCTTTTTTTTCGATTTCGATTTTTGTGTTTCAATTTTTACTTTCGTTGTCTTATTTTGATTTTGATTTTCGATTTTTTCTGGGTTTTTTCGATTTCAATTTTTTTTGTTTTTGTTTTTATTTTAATTGATTTCTGGGTTTTTTTATTGTTCGATTTTGTTTTTATTTTTATGATTTCTGGGTTTTTTTTTCATTTTTTCTGGGATTTTGTTTTTATTTTTTCGATTTTGTTTTGATTTTTTGATTTCTGGGTTTTTTTCGATTTTGTTTCTAATTTAATCGATTTTTATTCGATTTTTTTTTCTGGGTTTTTTTATTTTTTTTCGCAGCTTGTTTTGATTTTTTGATTTCTGGGTTTTTTTTCGATTTTTTATGTTTTAATTGGCGCAGGTATACATAATCCAAGAATCAAGAATCAAGAATATGGGGATTTTTAGATTGTGATGTTGTAATTTTTTTTTTTTTTGATTTATATTGTATTTTATTTATTTATTTATATGTTGTAATTTTTTTTGATTTATTTGTAATTTTTTTTATTGATCTATGTTGTAAAATTTTATTGATTATATATTAAACAGAATCGTTTATATTGATTGTGATGTTTGATTTATATTTTGTGTTTTTACTTAATTTAGTTTATTTATTTTTAAAGCAAAAAAAAAAAAAAAAAAAAAAAATTGATTTTTGGGGTTTTTGGCACCGGTTAACCGGTGCCAAAAACTTTGAAAAAAATTTTAGTGGCCCTTTTTGGCACCGGTTAACCGGTGCCTATTCCACCCTATGGCACCGGTTTTGAACCGGTGCCAAAAACTTGGTTTTTGGCACCCCTCACATAGGCAGCGGTTCAAACCGGTGCCTTAGACCGGGTTTGAACCGCTGCCAAATGCCTTTTTTCACCTAGTGCCACAAACCCTAGAATTAAACTACTCAGACATAATAGAAACTAAACTAATCAAAGCAATAAAGCAAGACATGATTAAAGGAATAAAATAAACAACTAAGATTAAGAGAAGAGAAATCGTTACCAAAATAAATCTGGAATTAAGAGTAGATTAAGAACAAAGGTTTTAGAGAAAGAAATCTAAGAAAACAATTAAGAGAGAGAGAGAGAGAGAGAGAGAGAGAGAGAGAGAGAGAAAGAGAGAGCGAGATCCTAAAATCGTATTACGGAGGAGTATTTATACTCCGTACAAATCCTAAACTAAAACAAACTAAAACGACGCTAATCGTCTCCTAACAATTACACGCTCCGACGGGCAAGGCACCACCCGATCGGGCGCGCCTTTTTGCTCTTCAGTACTAATCTCGCGCCCGGCCGGGCGCGTCACTGGGCGCCGACCTTAGTTTTCCCCGCCCGGCCGGGCGCGCCTGCGGGCGCCAGCCTCTTTGGTCAGGCGGCTCTCTTGGACCACTATTTGGACTATGATTGGGCTCCAATTCTTCGGGCCAATCTGGGTTTCCTCTTCCGGTCTTGAATACTTGGTCCAAATGCCCCGGTATCACCTATAGCGAGCCCTTAATCACCGGTTCGATGGCTCTAACCGGGCCTGGGCTATAAAATCTGGTCATGCTTCTCCAGTGCTCGTGATTGCTACAAAATATCTCGGGAAAATACTCCAAAAGTGTAATTCCCTGAAAAAGTCAACCAAATCTACGAAAACACTAGAAAACACCAATTAGTAATATAAGTGGCTCTAAAGAGCCAAAAACGCTACTAATTATGACCAAGGGACGGGGGTAAAATACTATATAAAATAGACACATCAAACTCCCCCAAGCCAAACCTTTGGTTGTCCCTAAGCAAAGATCTCATCAATGAATCAATAAATATGCTTCACCCCAAAAGTAAAAATCAAGCACAAACGATCCAGGGTAAATCAAATAAACATGCTTCAAAATCAACCAATCAAATCCATCTAACTACCAATCTTCCCTAACAATTGTTAAATAGAGCAAACCACAAGAGCATATAGAATTCAAGACTAGTGCTCACACACTCAACTCTCATTTATGTGGCGAGTAAAAGATGTACTCGATCGCTCTCCAACCAACCCTTTATGTGAACAATGCCCTCCCAACTCACACTCTCGTGTGTATAAAACAATGAACGCTCAACCTACTAGTCGACTCGAAATATGTCAAATCATAACTTGCATTGATAAACAACACTTTCACATTCATACAATTCTATGCACAAAGTTCGGAAGGTGTTTAAAGCTTGTAATGTAAGGCTAGGGTAAAGGGTAGGAATCATTTGGGAACAAGTGAGAGAAAAGCTATACTTAAGGGAGCAAATCCTAATAAAGCCCATGATCAAAATAAATAATTATCAACATCTCCTACATAACCATCTCTAACATCAACCAAACATACTCCAATCACAATAAACAATCCCAACACTTACAATTTCACTCATAAGAAAATGATAATGAAGAAGTGGAGTGAATAAACAAACTTTATTTCCAAACTTAAATTTTTCATTGAAGCTCTTTTTTTCCTTTATTGAACCTCCAACTAGAACATTTGAACATTGAACACTTTTTTTTTCTTTTGAAGTTCACTTATTTTTTCACATTTTTTTTTCTTGAACTTCTCTCTTTTTTTTTCATAACCTCATGCTTTATTTTTCCAAGAAAATATAACACTCAAACTCATCAAAAACAAACATGATAAAAAACAAAACTACTTCTCAAAAACCCACCCAAGTTGAGCAAATAATAAGCACACTACAATCTCCCTCACCTCACTCACTAATAGCTCCCCCAAGCCAAGCTTGGGACTAGTAACCAATGGGGCAAAATAGGCTTGTAATGTGGCTAATAAACAACAAAAAGTCAAGGCAACAACATGGGTAGCAAGAAGGAAACAAATGTATCTACAATCATCTGGAGGCTACCTAAAAGAACAAATGCCTTCGTCCTCCACAATGTGCATAATAATGAATCATAAAAACATTACTTATAGTTGCAAATCAATACTCAAATTCCTTGACATACCAGGAACTAACACACATTCCTAACCAAATCAACTAGTCAAGCACTATATTCACAAATAGTTGTCAAAATTGACGCATGTTAAGGTTTCAAGGCAATCGAACATCAAATCATGATCAACTAATCCACAATTCTTATCATCAAATACCAAGAATCAAAACAATTTTCTCAAGTAAGGGGCACAGGGAAGCATAATTTACAATTCATTGGAACGTATTTTTGGATTTTTTATTTTTCAATTTTTTTGTATTTTTCATATATAAGAAAGCAATAAAACTTACCTAGAAAGCAATAAATCTAACCTAAGAAAACATTATTGGCCAAATTATTGAATAATAATTCTTATCATCAAATACCAAGAATCAAAACAATTTTCTCAAGTAAGGGGCACAGGGAAGCATAATTTACAATTCATTGGAACGTATTTTTGGATTTTTTATTTTTCAATTTTTTTGTATTTTTCATATATAAGAAAGCAATAAAACTTACCTAGAAAGCAATAAATCTAACCTAAGAAAACACACCAAAAATAAAAGAAAATAGAAAAAGAAATATACTAAATCCAAAATCTCCCCCAAGCTAGAATTAGACAATGTCCTCATTGGCTCGGGAACTAGCCCAGCATAGCTAGTCTTGATCATCCTCATCCATCGAGCCGAAACTCGCACCTCCACTGCCACCTGCACCAGAAGAGCTACCACCAAAATAATCAGCATGAAAACTCCACCCGCCGGTCCCCCGAAAGGAATGTCTTGGTCGTACCCATGGAAGGAAGAATAGTCAGTGTAAATACCATGGGCAGTGGGATCCCTATCGTATCCTTGGGGTGGAGGCTGAAACCAGTCAAGGTGAATAACGTCGTCGGGGAATTTCCCCGACGAGCATAATCATCGTACATAGGGTAGAGAGCTCTACCCTAGTTCCTCTCTAGGTACCCTAACCTATGGTCTATGGAGCCTACCATCCTCCTAAGGTCAGTATGGGAATGCTCGATGCGTCCTAAGGCCTGACCTATACTCTGAAAGTCCCAAACTAGGTCAAAGTCAACGTGAGGGACGGAGTGAGACATGCGAGGTGGAGAGAAAGCCACCTCGGGCTGAGGTTGAGGCTGAGGTGGTGGAACTGGTGGTGGTGGTGCCTGCCCCCTAGCGTTGGCAACTAGAAGATCATATGTATAGGATGGTTGCCCTGGGGGAAAGAAGGTCAAGTCAGGACAGGGTAGGGAAAATATGGGCAAAGGTTGCTCGCTCCCAGTCCTAATACACCAAAAGGGTGTCTGCTCACTATCCGGTCATACCCACCCCAACTCCTCAAAATACCTAGAAGTCATATAGGTATCTGGTCCATAGTTGGTCAGTTGGTGGGGTCCATCCACTACAAAACCGGCCTTTTTCACTACTATTCGAGTGATAAGGCCTCCTAAACAGATGGGGGTGCGAGATGTGGTGCTGGCCGTGGCATGCCTGCTAAGATGGTGAATAATAAACCTACCTATGTTCAATTTCCCGAACCCATACACATAGTTTCCTATGATAGCTAGTTCATTAGTTTGGGCATTATGGGGCTCGTTCCTACCTAGAAAACACAAACCCGCAAATCTTTGCCAGATTTTTGGGACAGGGTGATGAATAGGTTTGGTACTAGCATGTTAGGGGTCAGGAGTAGGCAAACCAGTCAAAGCATGATATATGTCACCCATTTTATAGTCCGCATGCCATTGGTGAGGTAATTCAGAATTTAATTCAAAGAATTTACAAAATTCTACATAAGTTAAACTAATATTCCTATTGTTCAACCTAAAAATTAAATTCGGCCCATTTCTACTAATAACAACTTGTAAAGAAGACAAGAATTCACAAGTAAGTTCTCAGAATGTAGGATAGTGCATATCAACAAATTTTCTCATGCCAATGTCATTTAAAAATCGTTTTACAAAATCATACAAACCAAATGATTCTAGAGTAGGGCGGTGTAACCACCAAGAAGGAATTACCTCACGCCCGATTAAGTGTTCTAGCCGCTCCTTTTGCTCTCGGCTAGCAACACGGAATGTCGGCCAGTACGGAAGTTGCAAATCCGGGTCGTATTCCTCCCTCGAACTGGAGCTCCTACCGAAAATAAACCGAGCCCTCTTTGAAGCCATGGTAGAAATGGGTATGAAAATTTATTTGAATAAAATCTGAAATTTTTTTATGGAAATGTAGAGGATGAAAAGAGGATTACAAATATGTAAAAAGTTTTGAATTTGGTTGAGGGATGGAGGAGAAATCTTAGAGAGAAGGTAGAGAGAATTTGAGTTTTAGAGAGAGAAAGTTATGGAGAATTAAGAGTGAAATGAGAAAAGCTGAAGAAAGAAGAAGAAAAGGAAGGGTCGGGTATGTCGCGCCCGGTCGGGCGGCAGCTCGCCCTGTCGGGCGATCTAAGTTGAAAATGTCGCTGTGCTCTCGCGCCTGGTCGGGCGGCATTCGCCCGATTGGGCGATCTAAATGCCTGATTCGCGTCAATTCTCGCGCCCGGTCGGGCGATCTAACACTCGAATTTTTACCTCTTCTCGCGCCCGGTCGGGCGAGAGTCGCCCGATCAGGCGGACAAATATGTCCGTATACGACGGGTTTCGCGCTCGATCGGGCGAAAATACTTAATTTTGAAGCCTAGCTCTCGCGCCCGATCGGGCGGCATTCGCCCGATCGGGCCCGAGGCTAAATATCAGCTTTCGTATTTTCTTATTTTTTCAAAATTTGGCTAATCTTTTCCTCTAAACCTGTATAAACACTCATAAAAACTCATTAAATTCCCTCATCTCTCCTCTCATAAGAAAAAAAAAAAAACTAGTCTAAAAAGCATTAAAATACGGGTTGCCTCCCGTAAAGCGTTGGTTTATCTAGGTCCTGCACGACCTTCTTACCAAGTACAACAATTAGGATCCTTGGCCTAACGCTTGATCGGGCGGTTTCTCACCCGGTCTAGCGATGTTTAGGCTACGACGCGGCTTCCTGACATGCCCTGTGGGACTCCAATTTACTTTGTCTGGTGGATCCTCCTTGACTTGGACTGGGAGGTCTTCAATGCTACGCACCAAAGATCCCCCTTTGATCGAAAGTTGCTTCAAATTGTTATTGCATTCAACACTTGCAACTCGATCTGGCGGAACACTTACCGTAGGCTCAAATCGCACAACTTGCTTGACTGATTCCACCTTTTCGTCCTCAAAACCAAGACCAACAGTGTAGAGGGCTCTTTCTATTGCATCGACTTCCTTCTTCCATTATAAGGTACCGCCTCCAAGGGATCTTTTTCATGAGCTTGGGGCTTGTTAGAATAATTTTCAACCACATTAACACTAAAGCATTTCTCCTCAGTCATGGAGCTTTTAGGGGTATTATTAAGATTGAAAATAACCTTATCATCCCCTACTGATAGTGTTAACTTACCACTTCTCACATCTATGATTGCTCCTGCAGTGTTAAGGAATGGTCTACCCAAGATAATTGGGGTTTGCATATCCTCAGCCATATCAAGAACAACAAAATCAACAGGTATATAAAATTTAACTACTCTAACGGGGACATCCTCTAAAACACCTAAGGGGTATTTGAAAGAGCGGTCGGCCAATTGTAGAGTTATATTGGTAGCTTGTAATTTACTCATATTCAACTTGGAACACACAGATAATGGCATGACACTAACACTAGCACCCAAATCAAATAATGCATTATCAATCATTAGATTGCCTATATGACAAGGGATAGAAAAACTACCCGGATCTCTTAATTTAGGTGTTGACTTATTTTGAAGTACGGCACTACACTCTGCAGTGAAAGCTACTGTCTCTACCTCAGTAATAGACCTTTTTCTTGTCAATATTTCTTTCATAAATTTTGCATATGAAGGAATTTGTGTGATTAATTAAGTGAAGGGAAATGTTACCTTCAAATCTTTTACCATCTCCAAGAATTTACCAAACTGCTTATCCAAGTTTGTCTTCAAGTGACGATTGGGGAATGGAAGTTTGATAATTGGCTTTGGAGCATTATTGCTCTTATCTGGAGTATCCACCTTCTCTGAAGTCGTACCCTGCAATGTAGAACTAGATATCTTAATACTATCCTTTAGCCCTGCAGGGCTATTAACTACATTGTTTGGTTTAACGGAATCAAGATTAGCATTATTTAATAAAATAGGTTCATCAACTCTGGGCATAGAGGGCCCTTCATAGTTTGAACCACTCCTTTGAGTAATTGCATAGGCTTGATCCGTAGGCCTGGTCGGCTGTGCCGGCAAAGCTCCTTGTTGGCGGGCTTGTAGAGTAGCGGAAAGTTGCGCAATTTGATTATCTACAATTTTATTGTGCGCTAGAATTGAATCAATTGTCGCATCTCTACTCTCCATGTGCTTCCGCATGTTAACCAACATCGCTCTAATATCCACCAAAGAAGGATCGGGAGATGAGGAGGGCTGTTGTGGTGGGTTTTTCTGGCCAGCATTGGGATGGTTATATTTCTGGTGTTGTGGCGCCTGTGGTTCTTGTGGTGGTGGATTTTGAACATTAGTACTCCGGTAGGAAAGGTACGGATGATTCTGATACCCAGGATTGTAGGTGTTGGAGTATGGGTTATTCTGCCTATAAGCTTGAAAGGCATTAACTTGCTCAACGGAACTCCTGCAATCTTGTTCCCAATGACCTAAAATACCACAATTTTCACAAAAAGCCTCATTAGAATTATTATTAATTGCAGAAACATTAGCTACATTGGCATTGCTAAGATTATCTAATTTTTAGCATATAGAGGTTAGTTGAGCTTGCAAAAAGGATACAGAGTCAACACTATGTTTCCCCTTGTTAGCAAATCCTCTAGGATTCCCATATTGGGAATTGTGTATCGCCATATCTTCAATAACCTGACCTGCATCATCAACATTAAGATTCATAAATCTCCCACTAGCTGCAGATTCTAAAATTATTCTAGAAGAATTTCCAATGCCATTATAAAAGGCTTGGATTAACTGCCATTGTGCTAAATTATGGTGGGGGCATTCTCTTTGTAGGTCCTTGAACCTCTCCCAAGCCTCATATAAAGATTCATCGGCTTCTTGGGCAAAGTTCTTAATCGCACTTCGTAGTACTGCTGTTCTCTCTGCAGGATAATACTTATTATAAAAATTCAAAACCAGAGTTTCCTAGTCAGTTATACCAAGTGCAGTTCTATTTAAGCCATTAAACCACAATTTAGCTTTTCCAGTTAAAGAGAAGGGAAAGAGAATCTCCCTGATTTGGTCTTGAGTGACCCTGGCTTGCCTGATGGTATTGCAATATTGACAATAGTCGGCAATGTGAAGATTTGGGTCTTCACCCTTGGCTCCACTAAATTACTTCCTCTCTATCATCGTTATAAATTGAGGTTTAATTTCGAATTGAACCCCATCAAGAGCCGGAGTGGGAGTGAGATGTGGAAAATCTGTGAGCTTTGGTTGTGAATAATCACTAAGCTTCTTTGGAACCGCCATCTCTAATTCTGCGTCTGATGATACCTATGAATCGCTAGAAACAGTTGGAGGATCGCGGTGATTATTATTATCACCAGAATCCGCCAGGATTTGCTTGTAGAGATTTTTCTGTCTATGAAAGGAACGTTCGATCTCAGGATCAAATGGGATGTACCCTGATCTGGAACACCTGGGCATAAACGGAAAAAACTAGATGCAAATGTGAGATTTGTCTCAAAGAACTAATGTTCTCTGAGACAAAAAGAAATAATCAAAAATAAAAATAAAACCGTTTCCCCGGCAACGGCGCCAAATTTTGACAAGGTAAAGTCGTATCACCTAATCAAAAATATTACCTAAGTCCTCTAACTAAAGTAGATAGGGAAGTAGGGTCGAATCCACAGGGAAACTGGTCTTTCTATTCCTAATTAATCAATTATAATCTAAATTAATAAAGTAACCAATTTGTTGTTGTTAAAGGAATTATACTACGAAGAATAAGTTTAGGGAGAAAAACAATAATAAGAAGGCCTAGGGTCACAGGTTCACCAATAATTAATATTCCAGGATAAAACATAATAATTAATAATTAACATTGCACAAATAACATGATTAACAAGCTCTCGCAATTTATTAATCAACATAGATCTAACAGGCTCTCGCAAATTACTAGATCTAAGTTCCTATTAAAAATAGCCTTTAATATTAAATTAACATCTGCTCGATTCATCAATTCAATATTGCTAAACATTCACAATCAAATTACATCTGCTCGATTCATAATCTAATTGCAAAGAATTAAAACAATTCAATAAGAAATTATCATGCAATACCAATAATCAATAATAACAAATTATGCCTTCATATTAATTATGGATCCCCACAAACCCTAGAATTAAACTACTCAGACATAATAGAAACTAAACTAATCAAAGCAATAAAGCAAGACATGATTAAAGGAATAAAATAAACAACTAAGATTAAGAGAAGAGAAATCGTTACCAAAATAAATCTGGAATTAAGAGTAGATTAAGAACAAAGGTTTTAGAGAAAGAAATCTAAGAAAACAATTAAGAGAGAGAGAGAGAGAGAGAGAGAGAGAGAGAGAGAAAGAGAGAGCGAGATCCTAAAATCGTATTACGGAGGAGTATTTATACTCCGTACAAATCCTAAACTAAAACAAACTAAAGCGACGATAATCGTCTCCTAACAATTACACGCGCTCGATCGGGCGAGGCACCGCCCGATCGGGCGCGCCTTTTTGCTCTTCAGTACTAATCTCGCGCCCGGCCGGGCGCGTCATCGGGCGCCGACCTTAGCTTTCCCCGCCCGGCCGGGCGCGCCTCCGGGCGCCAGCCTCTTTGGCCGGGCGGCTCTCTTGGGCCACTATTTGGACTACGATTGGGCTCTAATTCTTCGGGCCAATCTGGGCTTCCTCTTCTGGTCTTGAATACTTGTTCCAAATGCCCCAGTATCACCTTTACCGAGCCCGTAATCACCGGTTCGATGGCTCTAACCGGCTCTGGGCTATAAAATCTGGTCGTGCTTCTCTAGTGCTCGTGATTGCTCCAAAATATCTCGGGAAAATACTCCAAAAGTGTAATTCCCTGCAAAAGTCAACCAAATCTACGAAAACACTAGAAAACACCAATTAGTAATAAAAGTGGCTCTAAAGAGCCAAAAACACTACTAATTGTGACCAAGGGACGGGGGTAAAATACTATATAAACTGGACACATCACTACTTGACCCAAATCACTGAGGCAATTCAAATGAGTAACTCGATAGTGAAACGCTCTCCCCGATCACTCAAGATAGTGACGGAAAGAACGTGAGCAATGTATATCTGAGCCAGCTGCTCAGGTGTACACTGTCGATCAACCTCGTCGGCTAACAACTCGTTGACAAGAACCGAGTACAGACAAGACTGTCCGTACATATGAAGGGCCGCCGCAAGACGGTCACCCACAAGGTTACTTAGTCTCTCGTCCAACCCTTTCACGATCTCTATAGCCATAGGTTCACCTCCAAAAGGAAAACCCGTGATCATGGATAAATTGAAAGGGATAACCGTCATCTCTCCCCATGGGAAGTGGAAAGTGTTAGTGGAATCCCACCAAAACTCCAGCAACCCACAAAGGAAAGCTGACGATGCAGGCTAACGGGATAAATCTCGAAGAGCCGCCAACTGGGGGTGATCTTCGAAAGCTTCACTTACACCCTTCACCATGTCGGGTTAACTCTCAAAATGACCTCTCAACTCTCTTGATCTATACAAACGCATGCTAGGCTCACTCTAAAAAACATATGAAAACAATTACGTTTGTTTTAAGAAAAAGAGAGAGAAACAAAAAAAACGGAGACGCAAAAGAACTCACTATGCCACGCCAACTCTTGATCAAAACGTGATGGTATGGGTCCCACTTAAGGACTCGAGGGTCCCAGCTAGGAGGTGCCTCCCACACCACATCCTCTTGGAGACGTCGATTAACTCCGACGCGCCGCTCCCGAACCTCCTCACGAGGGCGTGTCACCCTCTTTCGAGGGCGAACTACCTCGTTAGGTACGGGACCTCCTAGATCCTCCTCAGCATCAACGAACGGAGGGGAATTCATACTATAAATGGATAAAGTTCCATATTAGTTTATTTCTTAAACTAAAATAAGCTAATATACGTGTTCTAGACCCATTTGGCAGCATAAAGGCTGGCAAAAGGGCAAAACACAAAAATTGTGCTACCCATACTTGGGGGCTACGATACTTGCAGTTAAACTTAGTAAATGGGGGCTTTTAACTCCCACAAAATCCATCCTATACCAGTTTCAACTAAAGCATTCAAGAGATTATATTCCTAAATCTCAAAGAATCAACTACTTTTAGGCGAATAATGGTAACAAAAACATAAAAACAATCGTAAAGTTCAAACATGGAAAAAATAAGCTAAGAGTATACTTAGCGCTAATTTTTTGGATTCAAATTTTTCAAAACATGACTTATTAACACTGGTGCATGGAACTTAGTGGAAGAAGTGGAAGACGTCCCACGTGTCATGACACGAAGTTGGGCCAAGCTCCTAGGAGGTCACCTTTTAATACTAACCATCATCACACTTGAAGACAAGAAGAATTAAAGAGGTTCAGCCGGACCAAGGAAGTCCGACCGAACCATTTTGGCAGTTTCAAACCCAATTTTGTCAGTTTTGCAGTAGTGGTCGAACTCCAAAGGTTCGACTGAACCAGTAGCAGGACAATTTAACCGAACCATCCCTAGGTTCGGCCGAACCTACCAACAAGTTCGACCCAACTTACCCTGAGTTCAACCGAACCTTTTCTCATTTTTCTGTCAGCTTTTGCAAACTATTTAAGTTGTTTTAAGAAGTTTTTGCATTTTAATTAAATGTTGAACTTTTCTTGATTTTGTAATCAAAGAGACTTTCTCTCTCTACCATAATCTTTGTGATTATCTTGCTTTCTTTGTGATTTCTACCTTGTAATCTTTGTGGTTACACCTTAATCCTAGATTTACTTAGTGTTGGCTTTGATTAAGACCCCCCTATTTCATTATCTTGGTGATTTTGAGATATGTTTGTGTTATTTTGTTGGTTTGAACTTGTTGTTACTTCATTTCTCTTCCCTTTTTCTTGGGTTTTGTTGGTTATTTCATATTATTTGGTATCAGAGCTAGTTAGCCTAGAAAGATCCTACCTTTTTGAATTTCTCTTTCCCCCTCTCAAAAGATCTCATCTTTTCCCATAAAAATTTGAAATTTCTCTCAAAATTACAAGCTTTCTATCTTGAAACATGGGTGATAGATACTATTATGAAGATGATGAAAGTTATAATGAACACTCTAGATTGGATGCTCTAGAAAGGAAGTTGATAGACTTCTTGAGGTTTTGGAGAATAGAAGAAGTCCTAGAAGAAGGAGAAGCCCTAGTGAAGAAGATGACTCTCACTCTCCTCACCGGAGAAGGGAACACCGCCAACGACACCATGAGGACAACCGTGACTGAGATATCAAGTTGGAATTTTTGAAATTTGAAGGTAATCTTGATCCTAATGAATTTCTTGATTAGATTAGAAGTATGGAGAATGTGTTTGAATATAAGGTTTACAATGATTAAAAACGTTTCAAATTGGCCATCCTTAAACTCAAAAAACATGCTTCTTTGTGGTATGAGAACTTAAAGAATCGTAGGAGGAAAGATGGAAAATCAAAAATCACTTCTTGGGAGAAATTGAAGAAACATATGAACAAGGCCTTTATGCCTAAAGATTATTTGCAAGATGCTAATTTTAAATTGAACTCTCTTAAGCAAGGAACTATGTCGGTAGAGAAGTATACTAGGGAGTTAAGAAACTTTTTATCATGAGTGGAATTGAAGAAGCACCGGATAATAAGATTGCTAGGTATATTAGTGGTCTTAAAAGAAAGCTTGGGAAAAACGTTGATGTGCATGCCCATGGAAGTTTTGATTAAGTGGTACAAAAGGCTTTGAAGTTTTAGAAGTATGACAAGGTGAGTAGTGCTAGTGGGTATACTAAGCCTACCTTCAAGAGTTATTTTGCTCCAAAGGGTGAGACACGCAAGCCCATTGCCAAGGATGACAAAGGCAAGGCTCCCATGCACTCTTCAAGCAAAGATGATCACAACAAGATGAGCAATCGGAAGACTTGCTACAAGTGTAGAGGTTATGGACATTTTACTAATGAGTGTCCAAATACTAGAGCTATGATGATTCGTGAAATGGATGATGATGAGTACGAAGATGAGAAGCGGGATTTTGGAGACCCTATATATGATGAAGAAGATGAGATTCTAGTTGAAGTCGATGAGGGTTAAATCCTTGTTGTGAGAAGGGTACTTCACTCCATTTCTACCCTTTTGGTGGAAGAGCAAAGGGAAAACATCTTCCAAACTCGTTGCACCATCAAGGATCGAGTTTGCAACCTTATCATTGATAGTGGCTTTTTCACTAACGTGGCTTCAACAACATTGGTGAGCAAGGTCAATCTTGAAACTAACAATCATCCTAATCCCTACAAACTTCAATGGCTTAACAATCACAATGAGGTAATGGTAACGAAACAAACTCTTCTTTCTTTCTCAATTGACAAGCTATATAAGGATGAGGTGCTTTGTGATGTATTGCCTATGGATGCTTGTCATGTATTGCTTGGTAGAGCATGAAAATTTGATAGAGATGTAATGCATGATGGGAGAAAGAACACTTATTCATTCATAATGGATAAGAAGAAGATTGTACTCAACCCCTTGTCCCCCACCATCAAACACAAAGAACCTTTGGCTACGGGAAACACCATCAAAGAGAACCTTCTCATTGGGGAGAATGAGATAGGAAAGGAGATAAATCAAGGACACCTTGTCTTTATTTGTCTTCTTAGGGAAACACAAGAAAGTGAGCGAGAGAACTCAACCCACCCCCTGGTAAAGGATGTATTGGTTGAGTACCATGATGTTTCCCGATGATCTCCCACCCGGTTTGCCACCTATTAGGGGAATTGAGCATCAAATCAATCTTATTCCCGGATCACAACTCCCTAATAGACCGACTTATAGGTGTACCCCCAATAAAGAAAGAGAGCTTCAAAGATAAGTTAGTGAGTTGATTAAAAGAGGATTTGTGAGGGAATCCCTTAGCCCTTGTTTGGTTCCGACTCTTTTAGTTCCAAAAAAGGATGGTACATAGAGGATGTGTGTAGATAGTAGGGCCATCAATAACATCACCATCAAGTATTGCTTCCCTATTCCCCGACTTGATGATATGCTTGATGAGTTACTTGGTTACAAGGTGTTTTCGAAGATTGACTTGAGGATGGGGTATCATCAAATTCGCATGCGTGAAGGAGATGAGTGGAAGACCGCTTTCAAGACAAAGCAAGGCTTGTATGAGTGGCTAGTTATGCAATTTGGGCTCTCTAATGCTCCTAGCACTTTCATGAGGCTCATGAACGAGGTACTTTGCCCCTTCATTGGTAAATTTGTTGTTGTTTATTTTGATGACATACTTGTTTTATAGCAAATGTGAACTTGATCATGTTAAACATTTGAGGCAAGTATTTGAAACATTTAGAAGTAGGCGGCTTTTTGCCAAGTTGGAAAAGTGTACTTTTATGGTGGATAGTATTGTTTTTCTTGGTTATGTGATTTTAAATGTAGGGATCTCAATGGACCCTAGTAAAGTGGAGGTCATTCAATCTTGGCCTACTCCTACTACTCTCACTCAAGTTAGGAGTTTCCATGGTTTAGCTTCCTTCTATCGAAGGTTTGTGCAGAATTTTAACACTGTTTTGGCCCAGGTGACCGAATGCATGAAGAAGGGTACTTTTGAGTGGACACCATCGGCTCAAAGGGCTTTTGAGACCCTAAAGAAGAAGTTGTGTGAGGCTCCAATCTTAGCTCTTCCGAATTTTGATTAACCCTTTGAAGTTGAATGTGATGCTAGTGGGGTTGGAGTTGGAACAGTTCTTGTGAAAGGAGGGAGACCGGTTGCTTATTTTATTGAGAATCTTGGTGGAGAACGAATGAGATATAGTACCTATGACCAGGATTTCTATGCTATTGTGAGGGCTCTTTATCATTGGTCACATTACTTAAGGCCTAGACCATTTGTGCTACACTCCGATCATGAATCTCTCAAGTATATCAATGGTTCTCATAAACTCAATGCAAGGCATGCCAAATGGGTTGAATTCCTCCAATCATTAACTTTATCTTCTAAGTACAAGGAAGGGAAGAGCAATGTTGTCGCTGATGCTCTTTCTAGGAGGCATTGTATGATCACTATTCTTGATGCGAAGTTTAAGGGTTTGAGTTGCTTAAAGAGTTGTATAGCGATGATGAGGATTTTGGTGGGTTGATGAAGAAGTGTGAGGAAGGGGTCGATGGTTCTTTCATGGTGCAAGAGGGTTTCCTTTTCAAGGGAAACAAGCTTTGTGTTCCGAAATTCTCTCATCGACGGTTGCTTATTAAAGAAGCTCATCAAGGAGGACTAGTCGGACACTTTGAGGTTGCAAAAACATATGACATTCTTCGAGAACATTTTTATTGGCACAAGATGTTTGGTGATGTGCAAGTTGTGATAGCTCGTTGTGGGGCTTTTCACAAGGCTAAGAGTCAATTCCGTGAAGGACTCTACTCTCCTCTTCCGGTCCCTAGTCACCCTTGGGATGATCTTAGTATGGATTTTGTGGTTGCTCTCCTTAGCACTCAAAGGCAAAATGATTCCGTGTTTGTTGTGGTTGATCATTTTAGCAAGATGGCTCACTTCATTCCTTGCCATAAGACCGATGACGCTTCTCATGGGGCTACCTTGTTCTTTAGAGAAGTGGTGAAGCTTCAGGGCATTCCAAAAAGTATTATGTCGGACCGAGATCCTAAGTTCTTGAGCTACTTTTGGAAAATTTTGTGGAACTTAGTGGAAACCAAGCTCTTGTTTAGTACCTCTAGTCACCCTCAACCGACGGCCAAACCGAGATAACTAATCATACCCTGTCCACCGTTCTTCGAGCTATCATTAGAAAACACATGAAAGATTGGGGATCTTAAGCTACCTCAAGTTGAATTTGCTTACAACCGCTCTCATCGCATAGCTACCGAGAAAACACCATTTGAAGTAGTGTATGGTTTCAATCCCCGCCTACCACTTGACTTGTTGCCTAGTATCCCTCAAGAGGAGTTGAGATTTAAGGAAAAAGATAGAGTTGAAACAATGAAAAGGCTTCATGAAGATGTCAAGAAGAGAATTGAGAAGGCAAATGAGAGTTACAAGGCAAAGGCAAACAAATTCAAGAAGCCAAGGGAATTCAATGTAGGTGATCTTGTGTGGCTTTGATCCATCTTTGGAAGGAAAGATTCCCAACTAAGAGAAAGAACAAGATCATGCCAAGATCCGAAGGTCCCTTTGAAGTTGTGGAGAGAGTTGGACCTAATGCTTACAAACTCAAACTACCAGGAGACTTAAGAGTTCATGCTACTTTTAATGTTGGTGATCTTGCTCCTTTTATTTTTGAAGATGATATTGGTGATGATGATCCAGAATTGAGTGTAATTCCTTTTGAAGCGGAGGGGTTTGACGCGGGTGCATGGAACTTAGTGGAAGACGTGCCATGTGTCGTAACACAAAGTTGGGCCAAACTCCTTGGAGGTCACCTTTCGGACTAACAATCATCACACTTGAAGACAATAAGAATTAAAGAGGTTTGGCCGAACCAAGGAGCTTTTGTCAGTTTCAAACCCGATTTTTTTAGTTTTGCAGCAGTGGTTGAACTCCAAAGGTTCGACCGAACCAGTAGCAGGACAGTTCAACCGAACCATCCCTAGGTTTGGCCGAACCTACCCACAAGTTCGACCGAACTTAACCTGAGTTTGGCCGAACCTTTTCCCGTTTTTCTGTCAGCTTGTGCGAACTATTTAAGTTGTTTTAAGACGTTTTTGCATTTTAATTAAATGTTGAACTTTGCTAGATTTTGTAATCAAATAGACTTTCTCTCTCTACCATAATCTTTGTGATTATCTTGCTTTCTTTGTGATTGCTACCTTGTAATCTTTGTGGTTACACCTTAATCCTAGATTTACTTGGTGTTGGCTTTGATTAAGACCCCCTTATCGTGGTTAGTTTGAGATAGGTTTACCTTATTTTGTTGGTTTGAAGTTGTTGTTACTTGATTTCTCCTCCCTTTTTCTTGGGTTTTGTTAGTTATTTCATATCACTTATGCAGATAAAATTAGTTTCAATACTATAATTTACTTCATAATCAATAAGTATAACCAAAATGAGCAAGCAAAACAACAAATTTGAGAAGAATTCAAAGGAAAAATTGTAAGAACGCACTTAAACAAAGAAATGCTCATAAAGGGTTCAATACTTAACCATTTTTCATGAAATTTGTTGCAAAACACTCCTTAAACATAGTATAATAACATGGAACAAACAATTTCAAGAAAAATGGATCAAATCAATAAACCCCTCAAATTCGAAACTTGGGGTTTTACGGTTCGAAAATCGTCCGAATTTAGCCAAATACAAACAAAATTTAGCAAAAAACTTACATCGGATTATGGAAAATGTGAATAGAGGACGAGATCTACTTCCTTTAGCTTCAAAAAACAAGAAAAACCAAGCTTTTTAGAGAGAGAAAGGAGCAAAAATGGCGAAGGAAAGAGAAAGAAAGAACGAAAATGAAAATCGCGCTCGGTGATTTCTTTTTGGCTGATTTAAATGTCGCGTGCAACTTAATCAGTTGCGCGTGACAGACCAGCGCAACTCAAAAGATGCGCGCGCCTGGGCAGCGTGACCTACTGAATTGCCCGTGGATACTGGTCACTTAAAAGACCGGTGTTTGAATTTCAATCCGTTTGATTAACTTTTAACAGTTTTTGCTCATTGTTAGACGTAATGGCGCTCAAATTATCAAAATCTCTTTAACTGCTTTGCATTTTATAGTTTGTTTTCTTCTTTGATAGTTTTTTGCATCATCCTGTATGCCCACCGTGCTTTGTGCCTTCCCCAAGCATACGTTTTGGTCGTTTTTCGTAAGCGTGTCTTAAGACGTTCCGTAGTGGTGCTTTACGTAAAAGCTCCCATAGACAGGTTTGTCATTTTACTGTACTAACTTAAGAAATGTCACGTTCTTTTCTTTCTTTTTGGCACCACAGAAAAAAGGACGATGTTCATGCGGCATAAAAATGTATGGCGTAGGTGTTGCATAAAATTTCACCTCTTCCCAGCTCTACGTGATCTACCTCTAGCACCTAAAAGGTAGAATTTCTTTACTTAGGCGTTATCTAAACGAGTCGAATGGCGCATCGAACCATCGGGGATAAGGCACGTTCTCGATTGGAAGCAAATATGGTAGTTAGTGAGCTTACTGGCTTACCGGACAGTTAGGGTGTCATCCATCCCCTGTGTAAAGAAAGAAAATACGGTAGTTAGTGAACTTACTGGCTTACCGGACAGTTAGGGTGTCGTCCACCTCCTGTATAAAGAGCGACGTGCGATGTCGCATCTATGTAGGCACGTGCCCCCAATCCTAAGATATGTGTTTTCATCTTGTGGACAAAACTGTTGAGAGAGTTTCCGATTTTCTTCTCTCTCACTGGATTTGGATATATGCCTCCAGTTGCGAGACATGTATTTCTATCTTGTGGACACTGAATACTACGTTTTGACAAGCGAATTGTCAAGAACTCTATTAACATGTTAGGCTACGAATGTCGAAACACCCTTTTATCATCTTTATAACTTGTTAAAATCAGGCTAAAGTTTCAATGACATATCAAGGGACTTTAGACAAACGATGACATGATTGGGAGGACATCATCCCCTTTATTCCTTTTTAAACTGATCTCTTCTCATGACTTGACATCACCCAGAACACCTTTACTTGTAAAAGTGTTCTACAATTGTAAAGGATCAATCTAGATTCTTTAGCGCGTTAAGACTAGAAATAACATTTTTTGGCCTTAATAGCTACTTGTTTCAAACACTTAGCAAATCAAGGATCGTTTTGACATCCTTTTCATTTCTGAAAGATTATCTATTCTTTGAGAACTTAGTAGAATAAGTCTTGGATTTATTTCCTTGACTACTTTGATCCTCGTCTATTCTAGACTCGATCAAAGTGGGGGCTAACTGTAGACATCTACTTTTGGCCTTCTGTCCCGACAGGATGTGCAATGACGATAAATAAAACCATCTTCATGTTGGACCAGCGTGAAGAACACTTATGGATAATTGATTAAATCACAAAGACACAAAAATCACTAGCCTAACCCAAAAACAAATGCAATAGGGTCCAATTAGCTAAGCCCGATCATATAGGCTTAAGCCCGAGCTTAAGACTTAAAAATGACGGATTTAGAGGCGCCTAGGTTAAAAATTAATGTTGCCGTAGAAAATCCGCGCGCATATCAATGAGTCGCGTAGGTCTGGCACGCGCAACTAATTCAGTTGTGCACGACACCTAGCGCAACTGCTAGTGATGCGCTTGCAGAAGATTCAAAATTTCATAAAAATATAAAATTGAATCTTACCATAATACCGCGCGCAAGAAACTCAGTTGCGCTGCCAATAACAGCGCAACCAAATCACTTGCGTTGGGATGTCGCGCACAACTCATCCAGGTGCGCACGACACCTGCTGTGGTAGAACGTTCAAAACCCTAAACACACCCATTCCCTATATATAGAGGCTTAATACGAGGATCGAAGAGACATAAATTAACCTAAAACTCTTGCAGAACGCCTGGAAACTTTTTGAACTTGTGTGCTACCAAACCCTCTTGTCCTAAACACTCACCCCTCTCATACTTGTTACTACGGTGGAGGTTCCCGAACAAGAAAGAGTCCATACGTGTTCTATGCGAAGATCTAGGAAAGAGAAGTGGTAAAATCCTGAGCACTTAGACCAATCACCTTTATTTTATTGTTTAAAATAACTTCAAATTAATTAATTAGTGTTGTTTGATCACTTTAAACAGACTTTTAATTAATCAATTCCACATAGTATCTTACATTAGATAAGAATAGAATTGAATAATTAATTGTTGATTGATCACTTATGCCAAGGCGAATCTTGTTTATTTTTGTTTTATTCACAAATATTGATAAATAAAGAATAACGACTTCGCAATGTAATTCTACGTGATTGATGCGTGTAAATAAAATCAATTAACTCAGCTTTAGGTATCACGTTGCATATATTGTTTGGTGATGAAATTGTGAAAAAGGAAGAGTTAGTAGAGGCCGCACTAGGGCTAGGATAATGATTCCCCTCTAAAGGAAACATTATCTTAGTTTTTTAGAAGTAAAGCTTGAAGTTTCAATAATGAAGGAAAATAAGAAACTAGGTGTAGAAGGAAGAAGAAGTTCATTGACGGCTGAAAACTCACCTTAACCTATTTTTTAAAACAAAATGGTGGACCCTTCCCTTTTTATCTTTTCTTTGTCTTATTATTTTAACTTTAGTGCCTAGTTTTTAATTATGTACTAGAGCTGTATAATTTTTTTTTCTTTTTTTTTTTGTTAAAACCTTTCTTCCAATTTAATATCTTTATACTATAGATTTATTAGTTGCCTTCATTGGGAAAAAGGATACGCATGGGTAACTGTAAAGTCTAATTACATCTATATTATTACTATTATAGAAAGTAGTTTTTATTACAGTATTGTTTATCATATTTTTGAATTTCATCTATATAAAATATTTAGTTTTATGACTTTTATCTTTTTTTTTTTTTAAGTGTCGGATTAAATTTTTTAGACACTTTATACAGTAGCCGTATCCTAAGTATTAGTCAAGACACTCCCTTGACCATGTCGAAGTGTCGACCAAAATTTAGGACTGAGGTGTTGGACACCTTGTCGGACACGACACTTGGAGACGAGTCCAAGTAACATTGATATTATTCCATTTAGGTGCTTAATTGTTCTAGTTTTCCCTTAAAATATTTTAATTTTTAAACTATTATTATTATTTTTTTTGGAAATTCTCTCTGGTAACCACAAACTTTTATTTTTTCTAAGTGGTAAAGCCTGAAACTTTTGATTATCATCACGAATTAATAAAAACTAAGCTAATGATAACATTAGTGATATTAAAACATTATTAAACGATAAATTAGGGTTAATCTTGAGTCAAATAACAATAGATTTACGTTAATACCCTTCAAATTTTTTTTTAAAAAAAAACAAAAAATCCAAACCCCTCCCTAGCCACCAACCAAACACCAGCCTTTCTTCCCTTGTCGGCTCTGGCGCAGCTGACGACGTCTCAACCCTCTCCCCCGCCGGAGACCCCCACCACCAACACCCCAATCCCAAAACGAGCACCCCACCCCTGTTCCCGACCCACCCTCTCTCTCTCCTTTCATCACCACCAAAACTACTTGTCAAGGACGCCGAAATCAACTATCCTCCCTTGCCGAAATCAACCACCCTCCTCCCTTCCCCGATTCCCTCTCGTTCCTCGATTTTGGGTTGAAATTTCTAGGATTTTTGGTGATTTTGGGGTCGAATTTATCAAAATTGTTGGATTTTGGGGTCGAATTTATTGGTTTTGGGATCAAATTAGTTGGTTTAGTGGTAGATTTTGTTGATATTGGGGTCGAATTTGTCTAGTTTGGGGTCAAATTTGTTGATTTTTGGGGTCGAATTTGCTACTTGTAGGGTCGAATTTGTTAATTTTTGGAGTCAAATTAGTCGAATATGTTGATTTAGGGTCGAATTAGTGGTCGATTTTGGTAATTTTGGGATCTGTTGAATTCGCTGGGGTTTTGCGGTTCGAATAGCAGTGTTTGGAGGTGGCAGGAAAGGAAGTGCAGCGGCAGCACCAAAAGCGGCGGCACTGCGTTGAATTGAGTTCGCTCCGATTTCGACCTTAATAAACAGTTTAACAATGGCAGTGGTGGCTGAAAAGGGAGTGCAGCGAGGAGGTGGAAAGAGATAGGAAGAAGATGGAGGAGGAAAGAGATAAGGGCATTTATGTCTTTTTACAATCTAGTAGCTAAACCATGGTAAAGGAATTAACAAATTGTTTAGCTTAAGTTACCATTAGCTTAGTAATATTAATTCGTGATTACCATTGATAATCAAAAGTTTCAGGCTTTACCATTGAGAAAAAATAAAAGTTCGTGATTACCAGAGAGAATTTCCCTATTTTTTTAATGTATAAATAGTTAATCAACAAAATTATTCCTATTTTTAAAAATGTTTTTACTTTGTATCTTTTAGTCAACAATCCAAATCATTTTCTCAGTAGAAGTTATCCCTTTCAATTGTATGCAAGGTAAAAAAGTAACATTAAATATTGATTATAAAACCATGACACATTATTTTATTAATTTATCCGTTTTAAAATTAGTCATATATGTTAAAACAAATAAATTTCCATTCTTCCTCAAACAATAATAGTTGGTGATTTTTCTCAATACATATGCCACAACCAAAATTAAGTAAATGGGGAGTGGTAGAAATAATATAGGTCCTTTTAAAAAAACATACACGTAGAGCTGTCAAAAACTAACCCGACCCGAGAATTCGACTTGAACACACAATGATCTGAACCCAACATGTACCCGAATAATGGGTGAAACTAGTGACTTGTAACCCGACCTGAACCTAACCCTGATGTTAACCGACAACCGATTTGATCCAATACTTTATGATTTGAACCGAACCTGCACCCGACCTGATAGTAAATGTCAACTGATTTAATCCAACCCGAGAACAATCCGAACCCAAACAAGTACCCAACCCAATTTAAACCTATACCCGAGTCATGGAAGGTTTAATAAAATTTTATATATGTACCTTTTGTTCAGCTTATATGCTGGTAAAATTTTGTAAACCCTCAATCCGGTTCAGCTTATATACCTTTTGTTCTCTATTACTCGTATATAGGTTTAATAAAATCTTGATAATGATTGATCAAATTTTGGAAGGCGTAATTATATAGGTTCAACTTGACCTCATCGATATTTATTAGAATTGAACTTGAACCAAAACCCGACTCAACACTAACCCGACCCGAAAGTACCATTTATTAACCCACCCAAACCCGACTCAACACAACCCGAACCTGCAATTGAACTCGATTTCAATTTGACTCGAATATAACCCAACCTATATCGGAAAAGGTGAACGACCCAGAATTTTTTTAACTGAAATTGACTCGATCCGAACCTGAACTTGACCTAAGGCTAGACTTACCCAACATAACCTGATCTTGATTAATCTGAAATCTGATTTGACCCGACCTAAACCCGACTTGAATACCCGAATTGACAGCTCTACATGACGCTATATTCTAAATGGGTTTAGGGACGGTGTGACAACTATTTTGAATTGAGGGAGTATATCTTTAGCCCAAAAACATAAGAAATTAGTGCTTATAGTGCAATTTTTTATGCTCGTCGTCGTGGGTTTTTTTTCCTCTATTTAGAGGGATTTTCCATGTTAAAAATCGTGTCTCCTTTTATTGCTTATCCTGCATTTTACCTTTAATTTCTCGTTCTATCTTACATTTTCGCTGCGTCCTCATACCCTAACAATCAGGGGTTGTTTGGCAAGTGGGAATTGAGGGTGGAATTGGGAATTTTAATCCCAATTGAAAAAATAAGCCTTGTTTGTTTGGTGGGAATGGGAATAAAATGGGGTTTGAGAATGAGATTATTTATGAGTGAATTCCCGCCATTTTATTAGCTAGGGAGGGTAGGTAATAAATGGATGGGAATGAGAATAGGGAAAAATGACATTTTTGCCATTAATGAAAAAAATAAAATAATAATCTTAGTAAGAGTATTTTTGTAAAATTGTTATTTATTCCCTATTTATTGCCACCCACTATCGAAACAAGGTATTGACATATTTTCATGTATTCCCATCAATTTATTTCAAAAAAACAAAAAATGTATTCCCATCAATTTATTCTCAATTCCATTCCCACCTTTTAATCCCCAAATTCCCATTCCCATTCTCACAATCCAAATGCCCCGTCAGCATTAGCTTATGATAAATGTTGTGATGCAGTCGTGAACTCGTGATACACATCAATTAAATTGCAGTTGACAAACTCCAGCCTCCGCCTCCACTCCAGCACCTAGCTATTGACAAACTCGGGTCCAGCTTTTGGCTTTCATCAAATGGGTGCATCTGAATCTACGATTTCATCCTCCATTGTAACTACCACTCTTGAATTCCCTTTTCTATTTATTATATACAAGTACCAACTATTGCTTTTGGTGCTACTGTTTGATTTGTTTCCCATTTTTATAACCTAGTTACATATTTTCATATTTTGGATGTCATTAGAAATCGGAGGATCAGATAACTACAGTATCCGAACGAATTGAAGACGCTGACCCAATTTTGGATAGACTAAAATCGCTAAAAATCGTAAGATTTAACTATTATTGTGTAAGTTAATTTTGGTGCTTTTGTTCCTATATATATGTAAAAAAGAAAATACATTGGTAAATATTGTTGTAGGCAACGCCAATTCTAACAGCCCCTCCAGCAGAGAGTAGTTTGACTGATCTTCTAGTGAGGAAGCCCTTATCCTCCTCAAAACATGGTACCTGAGCTCCTTACTCTATTTCTGATTCAATTTTACTTCATTTTTTTTTGTTATTGTGAATTGAAACCAATGTTACATGGACTTGGGTACCCATGTCTGACATGAGTACGTGTCGAAGTATGTGACTCGGCTATTTTGTGAAAAAGTTCCATGATTTTGAACTAAAAGTGAAAGTGTCCAAGTGTCATACCCTATTTTTTGAAAAAGTTCCATGATTTTGAACTAATAGTGAACTGTCCAAGTGTCATACCCTATTTTGTGTACAAGTGTCATGATCTTGAACTAAAAGTGAAGTGTTCAAGTGTCATACCCATGTCCGAACCCATGTTCGAGTGTCGAGGGTCCGACATGGGTACTGAAATGAGGAGTCCATGTAACATTGATTGAAACAAACTATCTAGATACTAAGGACTCCTTTTATCAGCTAAAAGACAACTCATTATTAACTTGGTAAATAGGGTTTGAATGGAAAAGCTAGGAAATAAATCAGGGGTCATTTGATTTGCATAGTAGTATGAGTTTGGAACGAGGAACGAAATTAGGGTGGTATGTTGTCTTTGTACGAGATATTTGTGTACAAGTAATTCATTCACACACCTGATCTCCTGTCTGTCACATATTCAAAAAGACTCCATATCCACTATTGAAGCACTGGCAGTACTTAAAAAGTCCTTTAGGCTGGTAGGCTCTTTGAGGTATACCATGGTCTTTTAGTAAATTTATTTTTTTTTTTTATTTTTTTTTTTTTTTGTGAGAGATGATCATTTATACTTTGTTTGGATTGAAGAAAATGGAAGGATAAAGTATCTTTCATTTGGATAAGGATTGGAGAGAGAGAAATAAAGGGATTAAATTGTAAGAAAATGATTAGAAGGATAACTCATTATTCTACCCACCTCTTCCCTTCCTTCCCACCCCTTCCCGTAGTATATCCGACTTTCATATCGGTGTAATAAATTCTAATGGACGAGACCCCAAACAAAAATATCAGAAATCTTGGCTTTTCAGTTTCATTTTTCCGTATGTTGGGGAGGGAGGAAGGGAAGGTTATAAAGAAGTGAATTTACTTTACCAAACTTTTTCCACTACTAAGGAGGTGTTAGGGTTATTAAAAACAAAAACAGTTATAAGGATCACTAAGCTAGAACCAGCTGGATATAATAGTAAGGCGATGATCCTAAACCAAAGGATCACCAAATAAAAGCTAAAGAATAACCTATGCTTTACAAAATCTACAACTTTTTTTCTTTCTTTCTATGTCCAACACTAAATAGCCAAGAAAACCAGCTCCCACATCTCACTAATTCACTTCATAGTCATCTGCCATGCACCCAACAAACTATAATCTTGACTAGTTGAACAAGACCACGACATAAAAGGAAAATGCTGAAGTAAGATGTAGTCCACCAATTTCTCATATTTCTGCAAAACCGAATATTAGTTCTCTGGAGAGTTTCTTTTATGGGTAATATCTGCAGTATGTTGCTGACACAGAAGCATTCTTTAGGAGAAATCTTCAACCTCCATGTATTTTTTTATGGCTGGGAAATGGGAATTTTCTGCTCTTAGTCACAGATCATAGCATCATTGCCTACAGGGCTGCAACATCCACCTTAGTCACAGAAATAAGAAGTAATTGCGACAAACTAATTCAGGATGGTTAAACTATTTGTGAATTCATAATGCTATTGATTCAGCTAGCAACTGATGGCATGGCAGTTTCAGAGGCCTATTGTCAAAACTAAACTTGAAACTGTAATGTAGTTGGCATCCATTAACCAATGTTTTTGTTTGCCTCTGCTAAAAAGGAAATGATGTAAAGAATGATTCACAATGAAGAACTAAATAGAGTAAAGACTAGAGAACATGAATGTATCTTCTTGTGGGAGGTACTGGGTATGGACATGTCGATCACATTGTACCTTGAAATGATCTGCAATACCATATTATGGATTATGCAAGGACTGTGGCCACGAGCATGTTAAGGGATGTCAAGTGATTTGAAAGGCTTGCTTGTGAAATTTTTTGTTTGTCGCATTGATTTTTTTCCTTTTCGCAAAGTGATTTGAAGTGAAATGCAATGGCAATTCAACAAAATTCACATCATAGAAAGCTTTCTGAATTTCTATGGCTTATGGTTGAATCAGGTACTTTAAACCCAAAGGTGATCCTGGATCTTTTCTCTATGTATCGTTACTGGCAGGAGGACAAGGCTTATAAGATCTCCTGTAGACAGGTTTGAATCCTATCTTATAATTAACTTCATGTGTCCAATACATTGCTGCAATCACAATTAAGGTGCTTACTATTCAGGGCATGGGATAAAAATGAGGATTTATGATTTGTAATGGTAATTTTTTTCCTTAGACAGATGCACCCCTGCACTCTATGAACGAGGAGGGAGAGTCCAGATTTCAGCCTTTAATATGTCAAACTCAATTTATTTCTAACAGCCAAATCTTCATTTTATGTGGTAGTCTCTGAATGAATCTTTGCTTATTTTGATACTTTTGCTGGATAGGAGCTATATGTATGAAAAATGATACTTTATTCATGTTGTTTTAAGAGGATTCCATTTAAGATACCTAAAGCAGAGGTGGAACCATTGTATACCTGGTGTTCATGAACTCACTACTTTACTAGAGGAATTGTAATACTGTATTCTGGCAAACGTTGAGACTTTGCTTAGGCTTGCTTCATATCCTAGCTTAATCTTGCTCTTAGTGTTCCTACACGGTGCATCTGTCAATCTGTCATCGAAATTGATTAAGTTCGTACACTTTGCATTCAGCAAACTCTGATCATTAGAGCTTGGAGGTAGGAGTTTTGAACTCAAATCAATTTACTTAGAGGTTGGAATTTATTGAACTATCATTATAGCTTAGTGGTATAAGTTGTTACACTAATTTGCCTATCATTTATCTTTAGTTTGGTATTTAGCTTCACATATTCCTTGGATTGTCACTTTGTCCAATAAAGTTATAGAGTCATAAGTGGTGTTTCAGGGTTTATCATTTTAAGAATTTGGGTTTAAAACTTTGTTAATGAATGAATTATAATCATGATAACAACTAGATACTTGCTTTTAAGCCCAGTCTACAGTCTACAATATTTCCCCTGCTCTTCATCAAAAATCTACTTTTTGCAGGATGAAATTGAAAACAAGATAGAGGTTGTAGATGCATTGGCAGTTAAACTTCTGCAGCGATTTAATGGCTCAGTATCAACCATGAAGACTGCATCACAACATTTATCTGAAGGTAATGCTGATGATCTCAAGACTAACTTTACAATCGCAATTTTACTTATTTTTTTTACTGATCTCTTTGTAAAAAAAAAAAGTAAAAAAAATAATTATAAAATACCTCACTATCCAAAAACTATAATAATAATAATAAAAAATCCGCAACAAAGTATCAGTCTATTACACAATAAACAAATAAGTCAATTAAATTAGCTTAAAAATTTGTGTGGGTCAAAGTATGTCAACTAAATAGGCATGAAATTGGTAAATCTTATCTGCATTGTACATTTGTACCTCTTGTAGTCATCCCCGTTGTAGCATGATTTGTTGATACATCTCATATTTGCATTGTACGCAGTTCATGCATTGCAAGTGGAGCTTGGGGAGCTGAAAGGCCGGTTGACTGAGGTTATTAGTAACTGTGATACATTATGCCGAAGAATTGCTTCAGATGGTCCCGAGTCACTTCGGTCATCTGTTGAGCCCTTTTCTGCATCCAATGCTGATGTAAATATCAAATCCAAATTGTGCCCAGGAGTTAAAGATACAAGCCAGCCTTCAAACAAAGCGAGAGAAGATTAATTTTGCAATTTAAATTATCCAATCTATGTTTGCTTTGTAGCTCAAAGGTGATTTTTGAATAATTCATGTTACCCCTTGTACAATCAGTCTATCTATATATATACACACAGAATTCAACGGAAAGCGGGAGAAACCACGAGACATTTCTGCATATCAGCTACCTCCCAAATTTACCCTACTTTTGGACCTTTCATGGCAAGCCGAAACCTGGCTGAATATCGAGGCTCTTCATCTCTGACAAGAACTCGTCTCTTGTTCCTCTCATGCCTACGTGGTGTGGAGGGGGTGATTTCTTTGCTCCATCATCGTCATAATAATGGTTCAAGTCCTTGCAAGTCTGGTACGGGAGCATAATCCGTAGGCTGCTTTGATTCGTCCATTCTCCTGAAAGTAATAGAAATTCAGAGAAGCTTCAACAATTGGAATTGTGTTACTAAGCTTGCTTCTGGTTGGTTGATGAAATGGCTCGAATTTGACACATTGAACCTAATAGATCGATATGTAAGCATTGGTTGGATGCCCTCCTCAACTATTATAGTTGATGTTTGTATATTATTTCTAATTTCAGGTAGCAGCATGGGAATTTTTATACCTCAAGTTGAATGCTGATTAATATATTTTGATTTTTGATTTAATTAGCTTAGATGCATTTTTGAACATAGGAAAAAGCGAAGAAAAAAAAAAGAACATAGGATAGAAAAATTTTAGGACATAGGTAGAATAAATTTAGATCATAGGCTGAAGAAATTTAGAAGATAGATAGAAAAATTTTACGGAAATTTTACCAAATGTCCCTGAGTTATTTTTTTATTCACCATATACCCATGAAAAGTTTTAAATTCACCATATACACTTGAGTTTTACAAAATTGTCATCAAATGCCCTTAATGACTAACGGCAGTTAACTCTGTTAGTCATTAAGATAATAATGTCACGTGGCGGCTTCTAATTGGTTCTTTTTTAATATTATTTTATTTAACAAAAAAATAAATAATAAAAAAAAAAACCAAACCCCCAGCCAATCTCCCCACCGCACTACCACCCCCCACGACAGCCCAACCCCTTGCCTCCACCTCACCAGCGACCAATGTCCTCTTCAGCACCGTCGACCACCCTCCCTCCCCTTATCAATGTCGTAGTCGCCCCTCTCTTGTCAAGAATAACGTTCCCCCCACCCTAAACCCCTCCCTCCACACTCGAAAAACACCTCTCTCCCCTCCCACCGGCGCCCAGCCCCCATCCCCCTGCTCCGGCGACGCTAATTCCCCCCATCCCCCTACCATCTCCACCTACTTCCCCTCCTTAAACCACCAGCGCTGACACCTTAAAACCCCAAAAATCGAAAAAACCCCAAATCGAAACCGTATATTTTGATTTGGGGTTTTTTCGATTAAGGGGTTTTTCGGTTTTTTTGGGTGGTGGTTTAGGGTGGAAATGGGGTGGGGATGGCAGGGGGGTGGGGCTAAAAAGGTTCGCCGGCGCCGGGGAGGGGGTTTCGACGCCGGCCGCGAAGGAAGGGGGGGTTTTCTTTTGGATGAGGAGGGGTTAAAGGGAAGGGGAAATAGAGGGAGAGGGGGCAGGGGGTAGGGGAGGGGTGTCGAGTGTGGGGGGGCTTGCCTCGCCGGCGGATAAGGACCCCCGGCTCAGGGGGAGGGGTGGGATCTGGGTGGTGGCAGTGGTGGGGCGGTTTGGGTGGGGTGGGTCTTGGGTGGTGGGTTTTTTTTTTTTTTTTTTTTAAGTTTTTTTTAAATAATTAATTAACTAATATTACAACAACCAATTAGAGGCTGCCACGTGATATATTAGTCATTAATGACTAACGGTGTTAACCGCCGTTAGTTATAAAGGGCATTTGGTGACATTTTTCTTAAATTCAGGAGTATTTGGTGAATTTAAAAGTTTTGATGGGTATTTGGTGAATAAAAAAATAACTCGGGGGCATTTGGTGAAATTTCTGAAAATTTTAAAACATAGGTAGAAAATTTTTGAACATAGGAAAAAAATTATCTAAAACATAGGACTTTGGAACATAAGCAGAAAAAATTTAGAACATAAGAAAAAATTTAGAGCAAGTTTAGAACATAGGGAAAAAAAAAACTTTAGAACATAGGTAGAAAAATTAGTAAGAGGGTCATCTCGCCTATTGTTTTAATTGTAAATGATATTTTACACCTTGCTAATTCTTGTGTATCTATTTCTTATTTTCATGAGCGTAGGAAGGCTAATGGCTTAATGGGTTAGCCCATTGTATGATTCAAATTAGCAAATGGTATGGATTGAGGAAGTTCCCATAAGTGCATTAGTATTGCTATGAATCTTGATTCTTTATGTAACACCCCCAAATCTCCCTCTACGGAAATACCAGTATATTACGTATAATTATATCGTAGAGACAGACTTGGGCGTATTACCGCCGCGTGATTACGCAAGGCTACTTAAAATACTTAACTCAACAACAAAACTTGCAACGAAAACTCAACTTTCTTTTATTAATACTTATAAAAAAATAGTAATATTGTTATGAGTGCTCAAAAATACAGACAAGACCAACATTCCTAAACTAGGTGAAGCAAATCCCTGGACTCCCATATGCTCATTCATGACTCCACCTGAAAATAGTCAACACTGCTTACCATTACAGTAAACAGGGCGAACCAAAACAAATAAGAAATACGGATTAGCAAAATATGCTAAGTACGATAAGTGCAAGATAGTGTAAACTCAATTTATTTGCAAACATGCTTTAGAAACCAATTCCAATAATTAATCCAATAAATTCAAAACTCATTATTCCAAAACCGATTCCAATGATTCAATATTCAAAATAATAGTTAATAAAACCAATTCCTTTTAATCCAATCCCTCACCTAAGTGTGCACACCCCCCAAGCTAGTCTCCTTATATTACAAGGCTATTCTTGAGGAAAGACCCGGTCATACAAAGTCCAAGGCCTTATCAATAAACTAAATCCGCATAGTGGGATTACTAACATGCTTATAAAGCATTAATAATAATAATAATTCAATGGTTCAATAAATCCTTTTAATATCCAATAGTTCCTAATATTATTTAAACACGATAAGTAATCCAAACCATTCAAAACATGATTTAAAAATCAATCATTCAAATACTTTTATTAAGATAAATACCTTCAAACATAATTTATTTCAAAATCAATTTAATTCAATTACCAATCAAATCATGTAAACATGTTATTCAAACCAATTACTTTCAAAGGTATCTAGCCACCTAAACGTACCTTGATCATTGCTAGAAAAACTACACAAAAAGAACCTCAAGAACCTTGATTGAACACACCCTACAAATAAATATAACCTTAATCAATATAAGGTTAACAAATAATCACAAATAGTTAAATAAAAACCTCCCAACTATATGTACATGAACCTTTCAACATAAACATTATTAAAAATCTGATTTTATATAATTAAAACTACTCATAATAATTATTTACAAATCCCCCATAATAATAATAATAATAATTATAGTTGAATAAGAGAAGAGAATAAGAAAAGATAAGAAACCAAGGAAAAGAGAAGAATTGGATTTGCATTGGAAAGAATAGGCAGAACTTGCAGAGGCTATAACTCCTTTGATATAACTTCGAATTGGGTGATTCTTGAGCCTAAACTCAAGGAATTTTTGAGAGGAACAATAGTCTGTGACACATAAATACCCCAAAACTGAACAGAAGTGCCCGAAAATTGGTTTCAAAGATAAACGGGGTGATTTGTGCAAAAAAAGGAGAAGAAAAGTAGAGAATTGGTGTGAATAAGTTGGAAGAATTAAGGGTCTATTTATAGTGTTGAGGGTGTAGAAAGGATAGATCTTAAGTTGGGATTATATTAGAATAAGAACATGATAAGTTTAAGTTTGTTAAATGAATTTGAGTAACATTTGGTCTAGATTAGTAGGTTGGTTAAAAGATAGGAAAAATTAAATGGATACACATATGGTTGGGAGAAGGAAGATAGGAACAAAATGAGATTTAGAATTAGAGTTTAAGTTAAATAATTATTAACAAACTAAGGTGATAAAATCACTCTTAAAAACATGATAAGCTCACGTTCACAAAAATTTCTATTTCTATTTTTTTTTTAAAATAAAAACGAAAATCATAATAAAATAATTGAATAAATAAATATTTTAGATAATATCAAAATTAGTTAAATACATAATATATATTAGATATTTCTCTTGAAATAGTTAGTATAATAAAGTATGAGCCGACCTTAAAAAAGATAGTTAAACCTATATTATTAATTTAGAAATCCGAAAATAATTAATTATTCAAATGATTAAACTTATATTTGGTGCCAAAATCCAAATATTATTTTGGCTCCAAATAATGAATTTACTAAAATACCCTTTTTATAAAATAATTCTTAATTAATTAATTAGAAAATACGTATGAAAATACGGGGCATTACACTTTAAGCTCCCACAGGAGGTGTAGGTACGATTCCTACATAGGTTATCTTAAAAAAATTACTAACAAGAACTATAAAAAGTAAATTGGCACAAAGTTATACGAAAATAAAAATTACCTTTTACAAGATTACGAGTAATAATTATGAAATCTATGAAACAACTAAGCTCTTATACAACTCTCGTCTCCATATTACAAAAATAAACCCGTGTGGGATTTAAAGCACATCTTTTGTGCATTTACACAATCCTCTACCCATTGAGCTAGTAGGCTAATGTATATAAACCACTCGAACTAGCTAGAATAATTACTAAAACCTATATGAAATAACCTCAAAAGTAATTCTTTTAAAAGAAAATTGAATTGTATATTACATGTGTAGCATTACTCTAATCATACATACGTACATGGCTGGTCCTTACCGTGTGCAGGGTGATCTGTTGCTTAGGGCCCAAAATCTGATGGGCCCCAAACTCTTGAATTTGACTATTTTGTTGCAAATACATTAAACTGCATAGAATTTGGCATAGTGGCAATACAACTATACTATATGTTTCTTGGTCTAGTGTTCAAATCCTATGATGATTCATATAATTTTTTTTTTTTTTATTTTTTATTTTTTAATTTTGTTTTGATAATAAAAAGTCATCAATATATTTAATTAACTAAAATTTTTTTGTGTTCTTGGCTTTTTCCCCATACTCCTTATCTAACAACTAATTGTAATTATTTAAGATTACCTAGGTAACTACACGACATGGGTCTAATTTTGTATATTGGGTATCTTTAATATAGAATATAAATAAATTAAAGGGCCTATATTTTTCAAAATTGCACAGGGCCCCCATATTTATTGGGACGGCCCTGCATACATACATTGGTACTTTTAATTATACAAATTATCGGTAGTAGCAATGTCCGATTTTACATTTAGGTTTCCAAGATGAAGCAATTAATGTGAAATGTACGGAGTAGTACGCAAGATATCTTATGCAACAACATTGTGATGGAAACAATCAACATTATGGAAAATTTGAATTTTGGTACCTCAAAAATGGGGGTAATTGAATTTTAGTACCCATCTAATTTTTTTTTTAAAATTAGTACCTCCAAAATTACAAAACTATAGCTTTCAGTACCTCCGTTACTATTCTGTCAGATTTGCCGTTTGTAGGTCCCAGCTACCAAACTTCCCTCCCTTTACTCTTTCTCTCTCTTCGATTCTAATTCAATTCCCTCCATTTTACTCTCTCTCTCTCTCTCTTTGCCCTGTTCTTCCATAATCAAAGCCTCAACCACATGCAATAACTCCATTGCCCAAATTCAACCACATTTTCTTTCTCTCTCCCCTGTCAATTGAAAGGCTGTAATTATTTTTTGTTTTTTTTTCATTGTACCTCTGAATTTGACTCAAAGTTGTGTTCTTTTGACTCGAACCACACATCAGCAAGCTACTGGGAAAGCTGAAGCTTGGAGTCGTCATCTCCATTGACAGAAGTAGGAGATTCTTCTGACAACGACCAGGTATGATTCCCCCAACTTTTTGTACTGTCCATTAATAGTTTGTTGCGCAATTTTTTTGAAATTTGTGGGCATTTTTGGAAAATAATTAAGTAAACCCTAGATTACTGTGTTTGGATTAAAGTATCAATTTAATTGAAATTGATTTATAATTCAATGTTACAGATGCATGTGTTAGGGTATTTGTGTTGTTGAAGTTACTGTGTTGTTTCTTTATTGTAATGAATTGGTGTAGGGTGTGACATAATGCATGTTACAATTGCTGTTATTGTTGTTTATGATATAGGTAAATGGTTAATTACATGCTTTATTCCTTAATTTGTAGATTACTCAAATGGATGAGCTTGATAACACTGTTGACATTAAGATAAGACTTTTTGGGGGTTTTGTGTTTAAGAAAAGAAAAAGAAAGGGTAGTGAGTATCAAGTTTATGAGGCTGGTTTTGTGTATTGGAGGTTGAATGTCCCTTTGTCATTTATAACTGTGTTGTACTTGAGATGGTTATGTGCAGAAGGGTTTAGGGAAAAGGGGTGGGCAGTCCCTCACATTTATGTTAATGAATGGGAAAAGGAAAATAGAGGATGATGAGGGTGTGAGGGGGTTTCTTGAGGCTAAACACAAAGATGGGTACTTGGAGTTGTTTGTTACTGTTAGTGAGGAAAACCCCCCTGACCAAACAGATCCAGCTCAAATTGCAAGCCCAAGTCAAAATCCAACCATAAGCCCACCCAAACACACTGAAAATCTGTCTAAAGTCAGCCCACCTTAATCTACAGTTACTGAAAAAGGAACTAAACCCCAAGTTCAAGAAAAAAAGCCCTGGTAAACACACTCCCAAAAAAGCTTGTACTTCTTTATTTTTGAGGAGGAGCCCTAGGTGGCAACAATCCAACCCAGTAACAGAAACTGGTACTACAGTTAGTGAGCCATTAGTTAGGAGGAGTCCTAGGTTTTCCTCAGGAAGTGAATTTAGGGTGGGAATTGATAAAGGGAAAGGGAAGCTGACTGAAGTTGCTGGGTTGGGAAAGAGGAGAGCCAAATCAGAGGGGAAAGGAGAGGGTAAGGCACAAAAGAAGCTGTTCATTGATGATGAGGAGAGTGATTCTGGTTCTTCTAGTGAGGATGTTAGTGATATAGATATAGATTGGAATCTAGGAGAGGAGGAAGAGGGTGATTCTGAAGATGAGGGATTGGGTCAGGGTATTGCTAAAATCCTAGGTGAGGTGGAAAAGAGTTTGGCATTGGTGCAACCTGGGTTTTCAGGGCAGGGGAGTAAGCAGAAGTTGGATCAACTGGTGAAAGATCTAGGGCAGTCTGAGGTACAACTTAAGGAAGAAGAAACTGATGATGATGAGCTGAGAAGTGAGCATGGTTCTGATGAGGACATAGATGACAGTCCTTGGTTTAGGGATGATACAGATTTCAAGAAACCTGTTGTGTTGGTGAAGAATTAGAAGTTCACTAACATTTTGGTGCTTAGGAAAGCCCTAAGAACTCATGCCATTAAAAATAGATATGAGTTCTATTATCTAAACAACAACAAAGAGAAATTAACCACTTTCTGTAGGAAGAGATGTGGTTGTGAATGGGATTCAAAGAGGAGTAAGCTACCTATTTGTCAGTGCAGTGAGGTAGTGAGGACATGCAATTATAAGGTCATTGCAAGGCCTTTGTTCAAGAGTAGTGCTTGGCAAATTCAGGATCTCAAGTTGGAACACAATTGTATGCGGAGCAACATGAATGCCAATGTTACTACAGAGTACTTGGCTGAGAAATATGTTGAAGAGTGGAGAAGCAACCCTAGTTGGAAGATAAACAACTTTAGGGATAGGGTTTTGAGTGACTTGGGCATTAAGATTGGGTACTACAAGGCATGGTTAGCTAGGGCTAGGGAAAAATTCATGATTTATGGGTCTGCTTCTAAACAGTATGCCAGATTTTGGGATTATGGGAAGGCATTGCAGAAATATAGCCCAAGGACTATAGTAAATGTGGTGGTTGATCAATTGGATAGGCCAGAGCCACCAATGTTCTTGAGGATGTTTGTGTGCCTTTCCCCATTGGTAAGGGGCTTCTTGAAAGGCTGTAGGCCTTTAATAGGGGTGGATGAATGCCATTTGAAGGGCTCTTACCCTGGTCAGATTTTGGTGGCAGTGGGAAAGGATGGGAACAACAACATCTATCCCTTTGCATGGGCTACTGTAGAGGTGGAGAACAAAGAAACTTGGTGCTGATTCTTGGAGTGTTTAAAGCAAAGTTTGGATGACTTGGCAATGGGAGGTGGCTTCACTTACATGTTAGATAGGCAGAAGGTTAGTTTAGCATCATTTCAGTTATATTTTGTGCAATTGATTTTGAATTGACTGTGTTTTATTTGTTTACTCACAATTATTTGTCAATTTTGTGTGTTAAGGGGCTCCTTGAAGCATTTGAGGAGGTGGTACCCTTTGCTGAGAAGAGGTTTTGTGTGAGGCACATATGGGCCAATTTCAAATTGCAGTTCACAGGGTCCACATTCAAAGAGTTGTTTTGGAATGCCGCTAGAGCCACAACATGGGTATGCTCTGTTCCTTGTTTGTTTATTAGCATGGTATTATGTATAAACTTGTGATAGTAAGCATCTATGTGCTCAGTTTTGTGGTCAGTAAAATTGTGATAGTATGTAAGCATCTATGTGCTCAGTTTTGTGCTCCACATGTATTAGGAATGGTAACTTTGTAAGCAAAGTTTATGTTTGTTCATTTTTGTGATCTTGTGACAGTGTGTGAGCTGATTTTGTGTGCTGACTTAGTATGGTAAGTGTATGTGGTCATTTGGAATTATGCTAATTTTGAATGCTCAGTTTGTAAGATCAATTTGTATGATCAGTGTATATGACCAGTTTAGATGCTGATGTACTTGCTCAGTCTATGTGCTTAAATTACAGTGCTAGTTAAATTAAGACTTAATGCCTTTTTGTGAAGCTTCTGTCTGTCTGAGCTACTGTAGGCTATGTTCTGGCATTGACCTTATAAGTAATTGCTTTTCACTTATTGTAGGCTGATTTTGAAATTGCAATGGAATCCATAAGGTTCCTTAGTGAGGATGCCTATGAATATCTAGACAACATCCCTGCCCAACATTGGTCAAGGCATGCCTTTTCAACTAATTGCAAATCTAATATGCTGTTGAATAATATGTGTGAAACCTTCAATGCTTGCATTAGAGAAGCTTGGGAAAAACCTATCCTAACCCAAATGGAATGGTTAAGGAGGTATGAGGCACAATGACAAGTGGGAGGGTGTGAAAAAAATTGAAGGAAAAGTCATGCCTTATGTGAGTAAGCTGTTTGAGAGAATGGAGAGGGTGGCTAGGCACTGCATAGTGCAGGTTTCAAGGGATGACACTTATGAGGTCAACCTCAATGCAGACCAAGTCACAGTTGACCTTCAAAATAGAACATGCACATGCTACCACTGGCAATTAACTGGTCTCCCTTGTGTGCATGGGTTTGCTTGTATATTAGACAAGAGAAGTGACCCAGAAGAGTATGTGGACCACTATTACACAAGGGAGAGATATTTAGAGGCATATGACTTGCCTGTACAGCCTATGCCAGGTCCCAAGCATTGGGAAAAGATTCAGCTAAGGGAGCCACTGCCACCACCTGTGAGAGTCATGCCTGGCAGACCTAAGTCCAAAAAGAGAAAGAAGGAAAAGGGAGAGGGTGTACCAGATGCAGCTGAGGGTATTTCACAAAAAAGGCAGAAGAGGTGCAAAAAATGTGCTCAATTTGGACACTATGCCAAAACTTGCTCCAATATGCCTGCAGAAGTGAAAGAGTCTTCTTCTAAGCCTAACACAAAGGGTAAACCTACTGTAAACACACCATGGGTGGTAGAACAGAGGAGAATCAAAGCAGCAAGAGCTTTAAACAAGGTTATTTCAGAAATTTTTCCCATTTCTTTGTCAGTTAATGTGTTTTTCTCTGTTTTAATTGGTTTACATCCCTTCATATTTGCAGACTACTCCTGGAGCTTCAGCAGGACCTAACAGCATTGCCAATAATAAGTTCCCACAAGAGGAGGCTAAGAAGAAAGCTGCAGCTGCTGCAACAAAAGCATCCTCAAAAGCTGCTGCAACAGCAGCATCTCAAGGAGCAGAAGCTGCAGGTAGAGCTAGAGCATCTCAAGTAGCATCAGCACCTTCTCAATCAGCACCTTCTCAAAGACCTAATACAAGGTCAAGGCAGAGTGTAGGAGCTGAACCATACCTCTGTAGCCAAGCATCAACCACAACAACAGCAAAATAATCAACAGCAACAAGGCCAAGCAAGAAAAAAAAAATTAGTGCAGTTTCTGAACATTGTTAAACCTATTCCTCTGAAAATTTCCATTATGTATTCATTTTTATGAACTTATATATTTAGTAGTCAGTTTTTGGACTAAGTCTCATGTAATTAGACATATATATGTATATATCATATGACTCTATTTTAGTAGACAAATGAAGCACATATATTTCAAGGTCAATATTTTTTGAAATTCATACATAAATAAAGTGCAATACATAACTTAAGTTCACTACAAACTAACAGCAACTAAAATTAAGTACATTACATAAATAAGTCACCATACTTGGACATAATAGCCTGGATATCCTCAAAGTCCCCTAAACAAGTTTTATGACTACACTAAGTCCTAAAACCATAACAAATACACAAAGTGCAACCACTACAGTCAACTGAACCGTGTCACCACTACCATTGCTGCCTGTCATCTTTTTCCTATCACCAGACAAGGCCTTGCATTTAGTCTTCAATGTGTCAACTTCATTAAGCAAACACCTCCTTTGCCCAACAAGATCTTCAACCTCCCTTTGCAAAGAATTCATCTTAGACTTCATTAACTTCTTGTCAAGTGTGAGCTGGTTGATACATCCCTATGCCACTCAGTTTGATCTGAGTCAAACCATTCAAAACATTTGCATCCCCTTGTCTCAGTGTTTGAATCCCAAAATTTGCAAGCCTTGAACTTGCGCCCAAGATTGTCCCTTGTCCAAGATGTCATCCTTGTTAGTGGCAATCCACAGTTACACTTCTTCAGTTTAGAGGGAGATTCAGTATTCCAGGACATTATTACTCCTGCAAACAACAAACAACATAAATACAGGGGCATTAGACAAAACACACTACAACAACAACAACACCACTTAGCCACACCAAGCTCACACAAACCTTGTTAAACTGGTGGCTGAGCACCATTATAAGGATAGCCAAAGGGTGGCCAATTCCCATTCTGTTTCTGCTTAAACTCCCACATACAATCTGCCAAGAACCCAGGATCATCAATGGTGCCCACATGAATAGTGTAGATGTCCTTATTACCAAGCCTCCTAATCATTTTGAACACATCCCCATCATCTTCTAAATCCCTATATTTCCCTTTATAAATGTACTGGAATTTGGGAAACAAAATATCTACGGATCCTTCTACTGGATCATCCATTTCACGCAAACGGTCTTCCTACTCTAGGCATTTATCCATCAAGTTGTCTTTACCTATTTCTACTTCAATGTCAATAACTACACTCAATAACTTATATATAAAAACCACCCTATTCTCAGCCATTCTGCAAATAAAAATGAAACAAATATGCAACAAAAAACCCCAATTTCAGAAATATGACAAACATGCAGCATTAATTTCAATAAAACAACAATTCCCTAAATTAATCAAATTTAAGAACCCTAACTTTTCTACAGCATCAAAATACAAATTACAACAACATTATTCAAATAATCACACAATTGGTAGTACAAACTACAATGTCAATATCATATGAACCACAAATACATCACAATTCTACTCAAATCAACTTCAAATATAACAATTTTATACAAAATTTGTCAAACCTGACCTTTTTTTTTCCGCCAACCAGACCTTCAGAAAATGCGTGAACAATCCTCCCAACACCTTCGCAATTCAGCAATTAACAAGAACCCTAAGTGTAATTCAATTTCTATCCCACAAATTTTTGTGTTTTGATTCTTCAATTTAAACAGCAGCAAAATGGGCAAATAATGAACAAAATCTTTCTTTAAAAGGAGGGAGGTAACAAACTAGCCGTTAACCTAGGACCCACAAACGGCAAAGCTGACAGAATAGTAACGGAGGTACTGAAAGCTATAGTTTTGTAATTTTGGAGGTACTAATTTAAAAAAAAAATTTAGATGGGTACTAAAATTCAATTACCCCCGTTTTTGAGGTACCAAAATTCTAATTTTCCCAACATTATTGCTTCAGATCCCACCTCCGTTTGTGAGAATGTTAATGTACAACAAAATATAATTACACCTCATCTCAATTGCAATTTGCAATTAAGAGTGACCTTGCATTATTAGTTTCAAAGATGTTGCAAAAGATCTATTGCATGGATGCCACAAGCATCTTTGGGAAGGACATTACACATATTTATTATTAGTATAACATTCATTACAACATTGATACAAAACTTTAGAGCATAAAAAGTAAACTTTAAAACATAAAGAGTAATGTATAGAACGTAGACACAAAAATTTAGAACATAGAGAGAACATTTAAAACATAGAAAAAACAAAACATTTGAACATATAGAGAAAACTTTAGAATATAGTGAAATACTTAAAACATAATTAATTACTTAGTACATAAAGGCTTTCATACTAAATTATCGATTTTCACCTGATTACTATCTCTTCTCTACTATGTCATTTTTTTACACTCTCCGTTTATTAAGTTTTAAACTTTTCTTGTGCTGGCGTTTTTTTTCCGGTGTTCGTTACATTTCTTTTTTGGCACTTATACTATTTACAAATTAAATCTCCCTCCTCTCGTGGTCTTTAATCAAACCCACTACTATTTTTTATTCTCTTATTTTTACTCTCACATCCCTTACTTTTCAATAAAAACTAGTGAGTAGCCCGGGCGTTACCCGGGTTGCTACTTTTGTAATTGTACAATGAGAATATTTTTTTTAATGGATTTTGTATTTTGCTATTGTCTTTTTGTAAGAAAACTTTTTTATTTTTTAATAAAGTATAAGATAGTTTTGACACATCAATTTAGCAATAATGAAAACAAAGAGTAAAATAAAGTTTCTTTTGTCTTTAATAATGGGGAATAAAGAGTCTAGTTGTCAAGGTAATTCAGTACCCGCCTTAAATAATTAATACTGTCTTTTCAATTTTTTTTTTTGAATGAATGTTTGTGCTTTTTTTAATAACTAAACTATGTGGTTTATATATATATATTCCTTTTTCATATTTGTAACATGTTTGATAATTGGCATATATGGTTGAAGAGTTAATTTTGTTATAAGTGGTTCGTAGTTTGAATCTCCTTATATTTAAATTTTTAATATGAAGTTATGATGCGGCATGATGATATGTTGGGTAGGTGACATGGCGTCATGAAATTCTTATGAAGTGACATGGCGTAATTTAGAGGGGTCTACGTGGCACATTGACGTTTTTATAAACGCCTTTTAATATATTAGTATAGATATTAACTCCACTATTTTCTTTATAATATTTAAACACCCCAACTACATACCCCACTTACATCTGTTTATATTCAAGTGAATTAGTTTGCCTAAAATGATGTGTTACTAAAAGTGTAACACTTTAAAAAAAAAAGGGGAGTAAAAAAACTTATTTTTTTGTTTTTCATCTTTCATATGCTATCAACCTTTATTACACTCATTTTTTTTTTACTTTGAAGTTGAAGCTAGGAACAAGAGTACATCTGTTTTGGGTGTTTTTGTCTCTCGGGAGAGTTACGGCTCAAAGACTGGTCTGATGCGGACTGTACCTGCAAGACAACAAATACTCCAGGTGGTTAGAGTTCCGCCTCCGACGATCAAGTTGGAATACGCAGGAGAATGTGAGAAGATGTAGAAAATAAAGTGAGATCTTCTCAGATTCCGAGATCAGGTGTTTTCTCTGATGAAAGAGAATGTAGGGTAATTGTAATAAATGAATGTGCCCCACAAAATGAGGGATATCTCCCTATTTATAGGGTCATTGGGAAAAGTGCAATAATTTAGATCACTCTAACCTAGATTTGATAGGCTGCGCCGTTTTGCGACATTCTCGTGAATTGGGCCTTGAAGACCGCAATTCAGCGTGATATCTGAGGTTGACACGTGTCAACTTGTGAGTGGCCCTTGTGGACCTATCCTGGCTTGACACGTGGCCCTCTCTAATTGATCCACATGTCTAGGGTATTTTTACTCTAAACATTTGCCCCTGGGGATTCCAAGGGAGGTTATTTATGTATATGCTCATACATAAATCGTTGCAGCTACTAGATTATTAAGAGAATTTATAAAGAGGTTTTATAAAGATAAGATAATTTATTAGCTTTGAAGATTATTTACTTAAAGTCTACTACTGTAGACACCCATTTGTGTCTCCCCAAAACCAAACCCAGTGATGAGTACCTTTCGCGTCGAATCATAATCGAATGAAGTGAAAGTGTGTAAATTCTAGTGTTGCGGATAGTTTTAATTTCTTTTCTCTTCTCTCTGTTTTTGAAAACTTATTTTAAGAAAAACATCCAATCCAGTTTGGTTGGTCCATGATATGGGTCCAATAGTAGTGTAGTTGGATGGGGCTTGAAAAGAGCTTTCCAACGATATATTATAAGCCCAATTCCGATGAATATTGAGGAAGTTATAGCCAATTTATTGAACTGGACCCGTTTTGAGCCTTATATGCGGCCCAATGATCTAGGGAAGGGCCTAATATAGATTTATCATTCCTAATGCAATTAGGAATGGTTTTAGTCTTCTAGAAGATTCATTTCATTCTTAATTCAATTAGCATTGATAAATTGACTTTTGTTGACTTTTCAGAGTTTTAATTAGAATCAAAGAACATATTTTGAGGGAAATACGATTTTATCCTCTTGTACGGCAATTTTTATCTGATTTTAAAGAAAACGTGTGAATTTCCAGATCAGCGCCAAACGCCAGCTGTAGCGCCTGACACTACGCTTGGCGCCTGGCGCTAATGTTGGCGTCTGGCGCCAATAGCCAGCGTTGGCGCTAACATCGTTTTATCCGCGCCAAAACTCTGTTTTGATATTTTATCTTTTTGGCTGATTTTTCTTTATAAATAACGTCGTAAAAACTCCGTTTTCATTCATCAACAATCATCAATTTCCATTAACCAATTTTCATTCATCTACCAACTCTCATCAAGATTTTCTTGATTACTCTCTCTCTCTATTTTCTAAACTAGCTTCTCTCACATACAAAATTCCGCATTCATTAGATTTAGAAACACCTAGCCAAATTCGAAGTTGCCTTCACCCTAGACGTGAAAGGTTTAATTTCTGAGGGTTTGGTCCCAAATCTCTTTTTCAATTATTTAATTTAATTGTTGTTTTATTATTTTCCTTGAAGTTACTAACGTGTGTATTTTGTTATTAGAAAGAGGTACGGGGCATCAAAGTAAGTGCTTTAATTGTTTAATTGATATTATGATATAGAAATCATGCTTAGATTGTTATTTTGATTCCTAGTATCATGTTAGGATGTTTTATTGCTTCCTAGTATCATGTTTAGGGTAAATTTAATATTAAGTATGATTAAAAGTATGATGCCTTCTATGTTCTTCTAATATTTATGATTGTTAGTATCATGTTAGAGTTAAATATATGATTTTTATATGCTTAGTGAAATGCTAGAGTTTGTTATTAATCTTGTTAGTATCATGGCTAGGATCTTGCCATTATTATGCTTTAACATTATTATGATTATTTTTATGATTTATGATTATAATTATTATAATTATTGTTATGATGAATATTTTTAAGTATGATGATTATGATTATTATTATGAATATGGTTATTATTATTGATTTATTATGTTGCTTGATATTTATTTTTATTGCTTGATCACACCTTTTATGAATGTTTAAAGGGAATTGGTACTTGTAATCACGCTTAATAAGGTAATTACTAATCTTGTTAGGGTTAATTTGATTATAAGTCAAGTGATCGCCAATAATTGTTTTATTTGTGCATTTAATATTCAACCAACATAGATAAACAGGTTTAGGGTAATCCTATTGATTGCATTTAGTCAGAAAGCGCACATGAATACGATCAGAATAAAGTAGAGGCCTATTATTAGGGCAGGTTCAATCTCTTTTAGGTTGGATTCGTACCTTCATCCCCGAACCCTATTTGGTTTAAGACCTTATGGAGTTGACGATCTCTTGGATCGTTAAGGGGTGTAACCTTCACCTCGTGAACGGTTTACAAGTTCCTAAAAAAAACTTATTGGCGACTCTTTTGCTCTATCTTCTTTCCCTTTGGACGCCACCGTATGTTAGTGTATGATCACCGTGGGGTTCAAGCTAGGGGATTAACGCTTGAAATATTCCCTACAGTTTTTTGGCGACTCCACTGGGGAGGATTTCTATTTTAATTCCTGAATTTGTTTCGGCAATGATTTAGAATGAGTGGAGAGATTCGAAACGTTCTAAGTATTTCATGTGCGTAATTTTGATTAACATTATTGTCATATGCATAAAAAAGATCTCATTGGAAAGACCATCCGTAATGAGTTAAAAACATAGGATTTTACACGTAGGAAATTTGAGAAATATCTTTCACAATTAGGACCGAAATAACACTGCGTGAAACTGGATTATTTTATCGAGCACAGAAAGGTGCTGAGGCATGTAGGAATTAGCGTCAGCGAACAGAAGCTGGCGCCAGACATTTAACTATAGCGCCATACGACAGCTCTGTCGCCACGCGCTAAAGCTAAATCTTGGCGCCAACCTTTGTTTGCTGGCGCCAAATTCTTCCAATACCGAGCCAAAAATATGCGTTCTAATTTCGACCAGTTTTTTGTATTGTTTGCTCGATCCTACTTCCTAATTGAGTTTTTCTCACTTTTCTGAAACCCATATGTGTTCTACATATGGACAGAACCCTCTGGGAATTCATGCTCCATCTACCTGATTGAACGCTCTGAGCAACAAAGGGTACATCCGAGAATGTTGAATTCAACTAACCATGGAAGCGAGTTTTTCTAAAAAACTCGCGGTGTCCCATCCACTCGCGCCAACCCTTCACGGTTAGGCTTCTGCGCGGTGCATACGGACAATTAACCATGGACCCTCTATTGACTAAACCATATCCCAAACTTTAGAGAACTAGAGCCATGGTTAGGTTGCAAACTCATTGCATCATATTGTGCCTACTTGACTAATTGTGCATTATTTGTTGTGCATATATATGTTTTCTTAACCGTTTGTTTGACTTGTGTTGAGATTTAATAAATTAATGACTTAAAGAACTTTGCTGAATTAATTAATTGATTAATTAATTTGAGTAAATAAAGTCTAATTTTTTAATCAGAATTGACCTAGTAAGACTTTAGGCATACCCTGTTGATTAATAACACCAAAAACAGTCTCAGATTGAAGCTCCAGCATTGGCGCCAAAGTCTAGACTGTAGCGCCACTCTGTGGAGTGTGGCGCTTGGCGCTACACTACACAGTGCGACGCCAGTCCTGTCGTTTTGCCGACAGTTCGGATTATTGATCGAGTCATCACCTAGTGTCTAATTAACCACTTTGATAATTAATTCGGTTAATATTACTGTCAATAATACCCTGTTAAGTCATTAATTGAGTCTAGTCACATAGTCTAGCCACATGGTCATGACACGAGTCTTAACATGTCACCTACACTCACTAGTATTAGTACACACTTTGAGTATGTGTCACCATGACCATGTCTTAGGTTCATGCATAAGTCGGTTTTTTCCGCCATTTAAGTTGGGGGTACATCCTATTCCTAATTCTTCATATCCCTCCACCTCCACCGTTTTTCTTCACTTTCTATTCCATTTTTCTTCACTTCCTATATCCCTTGCATGTTGAATAAAGTTTGATCCAAATAATTAACAATAGATATCCCCAAATTCCTTTTCCACAGTACTTGGTCGAGGAGAGAAGGGCGATTAATCAAGGACAACCTCTTTATTCAAGTTTCACTTTTTGATATACCAGTTTGTCAAAAGAGGAAGGCTAAAAAGATAATGGCAAGTCAAGAAGAGGTCAATGAACTTAGGAATCAATTGAATGACATGACTGAGGTGTTAAAGGCTTTAACCCTCAAAATTGATGACCCTGTGAAGCAACAACAAATGAACCTTATGCAAGAAAGTTTGAGCAAGTTATCTAGTGACTATAAATTTCAGGGCATTAGTTCACAAGGGGTCTCGCTGGACAAGGAACTTCTTCCGCATAAGTTCAACGCCACTGACATCCCTAAATTCAAGGCAACAGATAACCCTTACTTTCATCTAAGAGCTTTTGAAACTATAATGAGCATTAAGGGTATCGATAAGAAGGTTTCCCCTCTCTGTTCTCACTATCCCTTGAGACCGTTTGTCAACAATAGTGATTTTCCCTTGACAAAGAGAAAACCTCTTCTTGGGAGTCGATAACAAACGCTTTCATAGATAGATATAAGTGCAACATCCAAGACGAGACGGATCATAGACAACTTGAGATGTTAAAACAAAAAGAAAATGAAGGGTTCATGTATTTCTTCAATAAATGGAGGGAAAGTTCCGCTAATATGGTCAAGGCTCCTGCCGAAAAATAATATGTGAGGATTTTTATCAAGAATCTTCAAGGGAAGTATTCAAAGCACTTAAGATACGAACACAACTTGAATACTTTCAAGGCTGTCTATAATATTGGCATTGACATTGAAGATGACCTTCTGAAAGATAATAGTGCGAGAGGAAAGAAGAATGACCATCCTTCTTCTTCCTCTCCCATTAATGAGGTACATGCCACGAACGCCTCTAAATCGCGAATCCAAAGGTCAAAAAGGGTGTTCACTCCACTTGGTATGAGTTATGAAACAGCTTTCGAGAAGCTACATCACAAAGGACTAGTCATGCCCATAGGGCCCATCAAAGATCCAGTTCCGGAAGCCAGGCCACCTAAGTGGGACCCTAATAAGCACTGCAAATATCACCAAGGAAAGGGTCACAACACTGAGGAGTGTTGGAAACTCAAAGAAGCTATTCAAGATCTGACTGATAACAATGGAACTTCCGAGATTCTAGCCATTGAAGAAGATCAAACATCCTTCGATCCATCACTTCTTATCACACCTTTAGGAGAGCCCATGATCGAGACAGCTTATATAACCTCTCTTGATTAAGTGGCCATAATTGAGGAGGATGAAAGTCTTTTATTAGATAATACCAGGGGAGACTCGTCAAGTCTAAAAGTGGACGTCCGAAAACTGTAAGATGTCGTTGCCATGCTCTTGAATGTGGTAAAAGGATTAGCAAATCGAGTGATGGCCACGGAACAAAATTCTCTCCAAGGGTTTAATGAAGAACTCAATGCTCCTAAGCCACAGGCAAAACGGACCATTGAAGAATACACACCAATAGGAATAACCTACAATGCAGCTTTTGACTGTCTTCATGATCAAAGTCATATTCACTCCATTGGTCCCAGTCAAGACCTTTAACCTGAAAAACGTTTTCCCAATTAGGATCCAAATTCCTATTGTCAATACCATAGAGGTCGCGGTCACACTACTGAAAAGTGTCTCGCCCTCAAGGATCGTGTTCAAGACTTCATTGATTCAAATCTCCTTCATGTTCCTCCGCGCGACAAGAAGGCTAATATTAGTAACAATAACAATAGTGGCTGTAAAGGAAAGAAGAACGACTATCCTTTTTCTTCCGAAAACACTAACTTAAGCAACAGTGTTGGTACTTTCGACCTTAATGAGATCTTAGCCATGGATAATCGAGGATTTAGAAAGCAACAAAAAAGGGATTTTACCCCTATTGGAATTAGCTATGATGATGCTTTCGATCGAATCCATGCCAAAGGACTCATTACTCCTATTGGACCTATTCAAGATCCCCCGCTTGAGAAGAGAGTGCCTAGTTGGAATCCAAATATGCGCTGCAAGTACCACCAAGGTAGGGGTCATGCTACTAAGAGCTGTTGGAAGCTAAAGGAGGCTATCCAACATTTAATTGATAATAACAAGATTCCCATGCCTCCAGTTAACAAGAAGAGCGAGTGATGATAAAGCAAACAACACAAGACAAGAGGCGAGCTTCAACGACGAGATTTCATGACATCATTTTTTCTTTTTCTTTATTTACCCTTTCCCCAATAAGTCTAGCATAGGCACCTTTCTTTTCCCTTAGATTAATTTTGTAGATTATTTCTTTTTCCCTTTTAATAAAATGAGCATTTATTTCTTACATATGATCATTTCATTACATTGCATTAAAAAAAAAAAATCCATGCCGAACTAAGCACAAGGTATACCAATGATTTGAGGCACCTCTTGTAGCCACATCGTATCTCCTTTCACCTTTCAAATATGCAATCCTTTTTTGATAAATCACTTTTCGCCTCATCTAATGATAGACCTTTTATTCTTTAACCTACATCTACCTAACCTTGGGATGGGATGGTGTGTAAATTATGCAATCTCAAAAGCTTGAGTGATTTCAAAAGATTAAAATAGCAAAAATAAGCAATAAAAAATAAATAAAAGTGTACAAAAGGGCAAGTGTTCCAATAACTTTGATATGAAAATATCTTTGATAAGAACACGCCTCAGATTGCGTCTCTTATCGAGTGCTCGGTACCGTGCCTGAGAAAAATGAATGCCAAGTGAGTGATAGACCGCATGATCGGGATTTCCCAGACTTATTAAAATAAAATAAATAAAAAAAAGAGAGCTAAAAAGAGTAGAAACTCAAGCATGAAAATATAAAGATTTCAAAAGCAAGGTTGCACACCTTGGGGGCTTATCGAGGGTTTTGAGCCTTTGTCCCCTTCTTCTATAACCTTTAGCCTAACCACGTTACAACCCTTAAAAAGACCTTTTTGAGGTATACACACTTGTGTGAGGTTCGGCTAGAGCTACTTTCGGCCTAATTCCTAACGGATACGTAGGCAACCTCACATCGAGGTGCGGCCGTAATAAACATGCATTCACATTCACATTCTCACACCATGATCATATCAAGGGATCTCCTATGCTCATCCCTATTTACTTAGAGCTAGACTTGGGGGCTTGATCCCTACATCATTAGCCTACCTAGCCTAAGAGTCACCATCATTACTCTTCTTGAAATAATATCTTTTTCCACACACTTATCTCTTGCGGCCTAAATTTAGTATCACTTTCACACACCGCCCAGACACATGACCAAATATACTTCCCTTAGAAACCCTTTGTCATGAAATCTTAACATAACACTGACGCATTCCTTGTCATGTCAAAATGCCCAACATCACTCATAATCATCATTGCATATCGAAGTATGAAGTGCTTAGCCTCCGTGCCTAAGTTACCTAAATACTTTCATTATCGAGTCAACTAGGATAGTCTAAGATGTTACAATCCTTGTATTGTGAGAAACAACATTTGACTAAGCTCATTCAACATGCACCTTCAAAACTTCAATTCTTTTCGCGTCTTTCTTTTTCGGGAGAAAGTCAGTACCCTCCACAAAAATGACGGAAAATTTTTGCATTTTCGAGTCGCACGATCACATTACAATGCACACATGAGTCATGTACACATCGAGTCATGTCGTATCATATCACCTTGATTCGAGTATAACACATGTGTCAAACACTTTGAGTCGAGTCAACCTCGAGTCAATCACAGCGAGTCAAGTTTATACCTTGAGTCATGTTAAATCAATGAGTCAAGCGACATTAAACCTTAGGTCAACCCTAACATAATTAAAGAGATTAGCAAAGTTCTATAGTAAAAAATAAATACAGGTGCAGCAGAATAGGGAAGACCCTACTCCAGCGCCAGACGACAACATCTAGCATCTGGAAATAGATTTCAGCGCTTGGTGCTAGATCTCAGCGTTTGGCGACAGAGTCAATTCTTGGCGCCAGAGATATTTCAGCAGCGAAAGAGCTCGAAGCCTTTCTGAAAGGTGATTTTGACCTTATACAGCAATTTCGGGTTCCTTGGTAAGCCAGTTAGCCCCTATAAGCAATTTGACATGATTAAGTAGTAGGTTTGATTACAATCGCAATAAGTGATCGACCTGATGAAAGATCGTCTCACTTAGCTTAAAGCACCTAAGCATTGGCTCATTAACAAAAGGCACCGACGTACTGGTTCATTCACAAAAGGCACCGACGTACAGGTTCAAAAGAAACAAAAGCGCCGACGTACAGGCATAGCGGAAGCAAAGTTCAAGCGAGCTTTTAAAGATCGACAAGAGGAGATCTTCGGTAATTTCCTTGGAAATTTATCGCAACAAATGAGGATGGCTTCAAGCGAGGATATCTTCGACGACATTCCCTAGATTGTGGAGAGTTGTCACACACAACTGGAGGTGATTTCAAGCGAAATTGTCTTCAATCATGTTCCCTTGGACGTGAAAGATGGTCACATAGCAGAAGAGGATTGTTTCAAGCGAAGCAATCTTCGATAGTATTCCCTTGGATGTGGAATATTATCAATGCGGAAGGGGATTGTTTCAAGCGAAGCAATCTTCGATAGTATTCCCTTGGACGTGGAATATTATCAATGCGGAAGGGGATTGTTTCAAGTGAAGCAATCTTCGATAGTGTTCCCTTAGACGTGGAATATTATCAAAGCGGGAGAGGATCATTTCAAGGAAGCAGTCTTCTATATCAAAAGCAGTTACAAGCGTAGCGGTTTTCAAGCGGGATGACATTCTCTTGGTAGGAGGTCATCAAAAAAACGGTAATGCGGCAACAAATTGGTTACTCTTCAGAGACGTGTGCTCGACGGTGCAAGATGCGTGTTTCTTAAATTTTTTATCTGTTTAACTAATGCTAGTTTGCAGGTATCGGCGTTAGAAGAGTGGTTTAGGATCGCAGAACGTTCTGAATCATTCTCCGTCCCTATCGATACTTTGACTTTTGTTTTCAAAACTTGCGTTTCTCCAAACTCAGTCAAAGTGGGGGCTTCTGTAGACACCCATTTGTGTCTCCCCAAAACCAAACCCAATGATGAGTACCTTTTGCGTCGAATCATAATCGAATGAAGTGAAAGTGTGAAAAGTCTAGTGTTGCGGATAGTTTTAATTTCTTTTCTCTTCTCTCTGTTTTTGAAAACTTATTTTAAGAAAAACAGCCAATCCAGTTTGGTTGGTCCATGATATGGGTCCAATAGTAGTGTAGTTGGATGGGGCTTGACAAGAGTTTTCCAACGATATATTATAAGCCCAATTCCGATGAATATTGAGGAAGTTATGGCCAATTTACTGAACTAGGCCCGTTTGGAGCCTTATATGCGACCCAATGATCTAGGGGAGGGCCTAATATAGATTTATCATTCCTAATGCAATTAGGAATGATTTTAGTCTTCTAGATTCTTCTAGAAGGTTCTTTTCATTCCTAATTCAATTAGTATTGATAAATTGACTTTTGTTGACTTTTCAGAGTTTTAATTAGAATCAAAGAACATATTTGAAGGGAAATACGATTTTATCCTCCTGTACGGCAATTTTTATCTGATTTTAAGAAAAAGCGTGAATTTCCAGATTAGCGCCAAACGCCAGCTGTAGTGCCTGGCGCTAATGTTGGCGTCTGGCGCCAATAGCCAGCGTTGGCGCTAACATTGATTTATCTGCGCCAGAACTCTGTTTTAATATTTTATCTTTTTGGCTGATTTTTCTATATAAATAACGTCGTAAAAACTCCGTTTTCATTCATCAACAATCATCAATTTCCATTAACCAATTTTCATTCATCTACCAACTCTCATCAAGATTTTCTTGATTACTCTCTCTCTCTATTTTCTAAACTAGCTTCTCTCACATACAAAATTCCGCATTCATTAGATTTTGAAACACCTAGCCAAATTCGAAGTTGCCTTCGCCCTAGATGTGAAAGGTTTAATTTCTGAGGGTTTGGTCCCAAATCTCTCTTTCAATTATTTAATTTAATTGTTGTTTTATTATTTTCCTTGAAGTTACTAACGTGTCTATTTTGTTATTAGAAAGAGGTACGAGGCATCAAAGTAAGTGCTTTAATTGTTTAATTGATATTATGATATAGAAATCATGCTTAGATTGTTATTTTGATTCCTAGTATAATGTTAGGATGTTTTATTGCTTCCTAGTATCATGTTTAGGGTAAATTTAATATTAAGTATGATTAAAAGTATGATGCCTTTTATGTTCTTCCTAATATTTGTGATTGTTAGTATCATGTTAGAGTTAAATATATGATTTTTATATGCTTAGTGACATGATAGAGTTTGTTATTAATCTTGTTAGTATCATGCCTAGGATTTTTCCATTATTATGCTTTAACATTATTATGGTTATTTTTATGATTTATGATTATAATGATTATAATTATTGTTATGATGAATATTTTTAAGTATGATGATTATGATTATTATTATGAATATGGTTATTATTATTGATTTATTATGTTGCTTGATATTTATTTTTATTGCTTGATCACACCTTTTATGCATGTTTAAAGGGAATTGGTACTTGTAATTACGCTTAATAAGATAATTAATAATCTTGTTAGGGTTAATTTGATTATAATTCAAGTGATCGCCAATAATAGTTTTATTTGTGCATTTAATATTCAACCAACATAGATTAACAGGTTTAGGGTAATCCTATTGATTGCATGTTAGTCAGAAAGAGCACATGAATACGATCAGAATAAAGTAGAGGCCTATTATTAGGGCAGGTTCAATCTCTTTTAGGTTGGATTTGTACCTTCATCCCCGAACCCTTATTTGGTTCTAGAGCTTATGGAGTTGACGATCTCTTGGATCGTTAAAGGGGGTAACCTTCACCTCGTGAACGGTTTACAAGTTCCTAAAAAAAACTTGTTGGCGACTCTTTTGCTCTATCTTCTTTCCCTTTGGATGCCACCGTACTTTAGTGTATGATCACACAAGGGTTCAAGCTAGGGGATTGACACTTGAAATATTCCCTACAACTACTGAACACTGAATTTATATCTCTGGATAGTAATTTTCTATTTCTAGAACTATTAAGCATACCACTGCACGGAAGATTGAAGTTTTTAAATTATTTTATTACTGATAAAAAGCTTAATATTACAAGATAACTAATTTGTGCAACTAAGTCTTAAATATATATCATTGTGGCCTGTAGTGATATTAGTTTGATTCGCAGTTGGACTTGTTATATATTTTCTCATACATAATAGTTATGCATTAGTACTTCCTCCCGTAGAGGGCCTAGTATTCTCCAGTTTTACTTAGTTATTAATAACTTAATTTGGCTTTTTAACCGTATGGCTCTAATACCAATCGTCACAGCTACTAAATTATTAAGAGAATTTATAAAGAGGTTTTATAAAGATAAGAGAATTTATTAGCTTTGAAGATTATTTACTTAAAGTCTACTACTGAACACTGAATTTATATCTCTGGATAGTAATTTTCTATTACTAGAACTATTAAGCATACCACGGAAGATTGAAGTTTTTAAATGATTTTATTACTGATAAATATCTTAATATTACACGATAACTAATTTGTGCAACTAAGGCTTTAAAATATATCACTGTGGCCTGTAGTGATATTAGTTTGATTCGCAGTTGGACTCATTATATATTTTCTCATATATCACAGTTATGCATTAGTACTTCCTCTTTGCCCCTCACAGGGGTGACGTGGCAGGCCATGTGGCGCCTGTGACACGCGTGTCCCTGCGAGTGGTGAAAAGTAAAAACAACTATTCATCTTCTGGGGTGTGACGAGGATGCCCCCGTTTTACCCCTCTATAAATAGGGTTTTACTCCTCTCTTTCTCTTAATATTTAACTTTGAAATTTTTAGAGAGAGAAAAAGAGATTTCTAGAGAGAGAGACTCTGCCCTCGCCTGTAGTGAGTTTTTAAAGCTTCAAACTATGTTCTAGGCGAACACATCCGGTCACCGTCTGAGGCTGTTTTCAGATTTTTCAAAGTTCTAGACAATAGTAACCGCCTCTACCCTCTTCTAGCTTTTTATACTTTTTCCGTTTGTATACATAGTCTCCAAAAATAAAAAAGGACACTCCATCGTCTTACACGGCACTGCCTAGGTCATTTAGCCGATCTCCTGGTATGGCTGAATCTAGAACCGGGGGTGCCTTTTTTGGACATTCGGACCTTCTTTGCTCATCTCTAAATCCTCTATCTCTATGTCTGTGCAGGATACAATGGCTGTAGTAAAACAAACGGTTGTCAAGCCAAAGAGGCGGTGTGCTCAGGAAGTGCCTTCCAATGAAGTTACTCTGGATGAGGAGTATAAGGGGTCAGAAGAGCAAGCAGGTTCTCTAGGTGGCGCCCTTCCACCCCGAGCGATAACATATTGAGGGAGTCAGGCGGTGAAGATGTTGCCTTTGCCCAAGGCTCAGAAGAGGAGTCAGGCGTTGAAGAGGCCGCTAATCGATCTGGATCAGAAGCGTGGTCAAGATAACTTTGCGGCTGACTATCAACAGCCGGCTAGGGGGCCAGTCTTTCCAGATCCTTTGCTGATTGGCATTCTCCCTAAAGACATTGACCTCTTGATCTGAACTCTTCAAAAGTACTTTTGATGCTTTCCAAGATGCATATCCCATAGGGGATGGATGTCAAATAGAGGTTCTGCCTATGGAGGCGACGGTTGCCTGGGAATATGATATAGATAATGCCGACAATAATTTCGTCTGCTATGAGGCCGTGATTTAATCCGGTCTCCGCTTCCCCCTCCACAAGGGAATTAAGAAAATTCTGAAGGGATACGATTTGGGCGTCTGGTAGCTCACCCCGAATTCTTGGATTAATATTCAAAGCTACATCGCCGCCAGCGAGTTTTAGAATATAGAGCCAAGTTTTGCAGCCTTTGCTCAATTGCACTATATGAGCTCCTGGATGATGGGACTCAAATAATTTTCCCTAAGAACTAGATACCCCATCCGGACTTTTTGAAGGATGAGGCATTCCTTTCCGCTTGCGGGCTTAGCACCATGTTCACAGAGGGTAGATTTACTATACATCCTGCAATTTGCCGTCTCTATTAATGCACTGTTTGAGTTTTTGAGTTTATTTAATTAACTGTTTTCTTGCTTCTATAGAAGAAGCGTTGAACATGGTTGATCCAAATAAAACACCGACTAAGTCCGTCGCGCAACAGAGAAAAGAACAGCTGCTGGAGAAGCAGGCAGCCTTGGAGGCCAAGGATGCTAAAAAAGTGGGGTAAGACCGCCTATCATACTTCCTAGCTTTTTACTTAATCTTAATTTTTTGCCGGTTGTAAACCTGTTACTTCGTTTTCAAAGTGGGAACAGATCCGTTACACGCTCCATCTCTAAATTATTCAAACGACCGGGGGATGACCTAGCCAAAACCTCGACTAAGACTGTGAGGAAGAACTCTTCGCAAACAACCTCTTCAACCAACCCGGATCGACCTACAACCCGGGGTAAAACTCCAGCTGCACTGAAGGCTCTAAGCGAAAGCTCTGAGCGAGCCGAGAAACAGTCAGATGCCTCTACGGCATTGAAGGGTGGCGATCCACTCACTGTTGCAATCGACGCTGCAATGGTTGGAGAGGGGGGGACTTCTCAACCTAAGTGTCACGGTCCGATGCGGCGCGCTTGTCTTTTGGCGACAAGGACACAATGCAAGCCTAGAATGAAAGAGGCTCGTGAGCACACAACAACACGGACCCAAGGTATCTTAAGGAAGCACTCATCAACAACGAGTGCGGAGTCGGGGCTTGTGACGGCCGATACTTCAAAGCGGGCACAAGAGGAACCGACAAGATCAGAGAGTCTTTTGAGGGTCTCTTGGTTTGGTGGGGGATGCTTTAAAACAAGGTAAGCAAAATATCTATAAAGGCTTAAAACAACACACAAGTTTTAAAGCAATAGCAATGGGGTAAGGAGCTTTGATTCATTAACCATTCGCTGCTTAAAGAGCTTTATATTGAATACAAAGAGAATTACCAGTGAATGTTACAACGATAGTAACACAATAATTCTACCTAGCGCCTAGAAAGCAAAAAGAAAGACTTAAAAGACATTACATAAGGAAAATACAAGAAAAAGGAAGAAGAATACATAAGAAAGGGGTTTGATTCTAACATCCTCCCCCAATTAAGCCGTCGATGTCCTCTTCGACTTACAAGACATACTCTAAAAGATCCTAGCAGCTTCAATCTTTTGTTACATGAGTGGTTCTTGTCCTTATTCTGATGTTGGCGCAGTAGTTGACATTGCGGTTATTGTCTTTGAGTTCTAGATGGTAGGGTTTGAGACAACTATTGTGGAAGATGGGGTGAATCCGCATCCACACCGGTGGCTCAATCTTGTACGCGTTCCTCCCAATCCTTTTAGTTATACGGATGGGGCCTTTGTGAGGAACTTTAGCTGTTCTGGTAGGACCTTCATCATCACCATGTCCCCAACTACAAACTCAATTGGCCTTCTGTTCTGATCAGCCCATTTCTTCATCCGACGAGACGCTCGCTCCAGGTAGGCTTTAGCACTGTCAGTGTTTTTCTTCCACTCCGTTATAAAATCTCGAGCCTAAGCACTTCTTCCACCCTCTCAGTCTTCCACTATGTGTTAGAGAAGGGGTTATTGTCCCATAATTAGCTCGAATGGGCTTTTGTTGGAGGAGGAGCTCCTTTAAGCGTTGAAGCAAAGTTGTTCTACGTCCAAAAGTCTCACCCAATCTTTCTGGTTGGCACTTACGAAGTGACGTAAGTATTCTTCTAGCAGACCATTGAATCTCTTCGTCTGTCCATCGGATTACGGATGGTGGCTTGAGGACATAATGAGGTGGGACCCCATCATCTGGAATAGCTCAGACCAAAATATGCCCGTGAACCTAGTATCCCCGTCACTCAGTATGCTCTTTGGCAATCCCCAATACTTCACAATGTGTTTGAAGAAGATTAATGGCGTTTCTTCTGCTCCACAAGCCTTTTGCATGGGACCGAACATGGCATACTTAGATAATCTGTCTATCACCAACATGATAGAGGAGAACTGATTGACCTTCGGGAGACTACTAATAAAGTCCATTTAAATACTCTGCCAAGGCCGAGTGGGTACTGGAAGTGGTTTTAGGAGGCCCTCGGGTTTTTATCTGTCGACCTTGTCCTACTTGCACACAAGGAAAGTTTTGGTGTAGCTCATGACATCTTCCTTTATTCCTGGCCAGTAGTACCCCATTGCGAGTAAACTGAGGGTTCTCTACCACCCTGGATGTCCCGCCCATAGTGTGTCATGGCATTCCTTCAACAACATTTTCCTTAATCCCCATGCTTTAGGGATGAAAAGCTTTGTACCTTTAGTGAAGATGAGGCCATCTTCCATCCAAAAACATCTTTTCTTTCCTTCTTCAATCATCTTCATTATTGTTTTTGTCATCGAATCATCTGGTATGTAAGCTCGTATTTGATCCCTAACAGATGAAGCAATACTACTTGCGGTCATTGATGCTAGCTTGTACATTAGGGCAAGATCAGCACGTCTACTCAGGGCATCAGCGACTCTGTTGCTTGCTCCCGGTATATAAGTGAACTCCACATCAAAGTCGGAAAGTGCCTCTTGCCAACGAGCCTGCTTTCCCGTTAATTTTTGTTGGGTGAGGAAGTAGCTAGCTACCGTGTTATCGGTGCGAACAATAAATTTTGATCCCAACAAGTAGTGTCTCCACCCTTTCAAGCAGTGAACAATAGCTAAAATCTCTTTCTCTTGTGCTGCATATCTCCTTTTTGCATCACTCTACTTCCGGCTTTCGTAAGCGATTAGGTGTTCTTCTTGGAGTAAGACCCCACCCAAAGCATAATCGAATGCGTCCGTATCAACTTTAAACGGTTTGTTGATGTTTGGGAGTGCTAAAACCGACTCCTTCAATACTGCTTCTTTGAGCTTGAGGAAATCCCCTTGTTGTTTCTCTAACTAATACCATTTGTTGTCTTTCTTCAACAACTCCGTGAGGGGGCTTGGTATTTCAGAGTACCCTTGAATGAAGCGACGATAGTAATTAGCTAATCCCAAGAACGATCTTAATTTCGAGACGTTCTTTGGAGATTGCCAATCACTAATGGCTTGGATTTTCTTAGGATCCATTCTTATGCGGCCTCCTCCTACAAAATGTCCAAGAAAGCTTACTTCTTTCTTCGCAAAAGTACATTTCTCTCGCTTCACAGACAAATGATGCTGTCTCAATTTCTCAAACACCTTCCTCAGGTGTTCTAAGTGATCTTCGAGGGTGTTGCTGAAGATTACGATGTCGTCTAAGTAAACAACCACAAACTTGTAAAGATAGTCATGGAAGACTTAATTCTTCAAGGTACAAAATGTCGCAGGAGCTTTCGTTAGCCCAAATGGCATGACCAACCACTCAAACGCTTCGTATCTAGTGACGCAGGCCATCTTTGGTTCATCTCCTTGAGCAATTCAAACTTGATGGTAGCCGAACCTTAGATCAAGCTTGGTGAAGTATACATCATCTCCTAGTTGGCCGAACAAGTCTGCCACCAAGGGAATCGGATAGTGATTTCTCACCGTAAGCTTGTTCAAGGCTCTGTAGTCGATGCACAATCTCAAACTCCCATCATGCTTCTTTTGAAAAAGGACCAGTACACCATAGGGAGCTCTGGAAGGTCGGATAAATCCGGCTTCCAACAACCCATCTAATTGTTTGTGCAACTCTACAAGCTCTGGAGGGGCCATCCGATAAGGACTTCTCGCGGGTGGTCTAGCACCAAGCACCAGCTCAATAATGTGATCTATGGCCCTTCGAGGGGGAAGAGATTTCGGGAGCTCCTTGGGAAGGATATTTGAGTATTCCCCAAGTAACTCTCTTATGACCTCAGGGATGTCCCCCTCATCCTCTTCGTCCTTCATCGAGAGATTTGCGAGGAACGTAGGCTCATTCCTCATAATCCCCTTTTTGAGTTTGTAGGGAATAATTTCAAGCCTTTAAAATCCCACTAGCTTGAACCCCACTGTGATCATACACTAAAGTACGGTGGCGTCCAAAAGGGAAGAAGATAGAGCAAAAGAGTCGCCAACAAGTTTTTAAGGAACTTGTAAACCGTTCACGAGGTGAAGGTTACACCCCTTAACGATCCAAGAGATCGTCAACTCCATAAGGTCATGAACCAAAATAGGGTTCGGGGATGATGGTACAAATCCAACCTAAAAGAGATTGAACCTGCCCTAATAATAGGCCTCTACTTTATTCTGCTCGTATTCATGTACGCTTTCTGACTAACATACAATCAATAGGATTAACCCTAAACCTGTTTATCTATGTTGGTTGAATATTAATGCACACATAAACTATTATTGGCGATCACTTGAATTATAATCACAATTAACCCTAAACAAGATTATTAAATATCTTATTAAGCGTGATTGCAAGTGCCAATTCCCTTTACAATGCAATAAAAGGTGATCAAGCAATAAATAATAAAAATCAAGCAACATAATAATAATTAACATCATTAATAACAATAATAAAATAATCACAATCACCATAAAAATAATGATAATCATAAATTATAATTATAATCATGTTAGAGCATAGCAAGATCCTAGGCATGATACTAACAAGATTAATAACAAACCCTAGCATGTCACTAAACAATAAAAATCAAATCTTTAACCCTAACATGATACTAACATGAATAAATATTAGGGAGAATATAGGAAGCATCGTACTTTTAATCATACTTGATATTAAAGTTACCCTAGACATGATACTAGGAATCAAAATAACAATCTAAGCATGATTTCTACATCATAATATCAATAAATCAATTAAAGTACTTACTTGGATGCCTCGTACCTCTTTCTAATAACAAAATACACACGTTAGTAACTTCAAGGAAAATAATAATCAAAGCAATTAAATTAAATAATTGAAAGAGATATTTGGGACCAAACCCTCAGAAATTAAACCTTTCACGTCTAGGGCAAAGGCAACTTTGAATATGGCTAGGTGTTTCAAGATCTAATGAATGCGGAATTTTGTGTTAAAAAGCAAAGAAAGAATATTTATTCTAAAGAATGGCTGTTAATGAAAATTGATGAATGAGATGAGAATTGAATTGATGAATGAAGAAGAGAATTGATGATTCTTGGCGAATGAAAACGGAGTTTTAGATACGATATTTATAGAGAAAATCATCCAAAAAAAGATAATTTAACAAAACAGAGTCTGAAGATCGAAAAACAACCTTGGCGCCAGCCCTGGCTAGTTGGCGCCAGCACTAGTGGCTAGCGCCAATCCTGGTTCCAGGCGCCAAGGCCTGGGGTTGGACGCCAAACTGATTTTTAACGCGTTTTCGAAAATCCGATAAATTTCCTGTACTGGAAGATAAAATAATATAATTCCAATCGAAAATGCTATTTGATCTTGATTAAAACTCTGAAGAGTCCTAATTGAATTAGAAATGATAAAAACTTCTAGAATGTTCTAGAAGACTAAAACCATTCCTAATTACATTAGGAATAATAAATTATATTAGGCCCTCCCCTAGATCATTAGGCCGTACTTAAAGCTCAAACCGGGCCCAGTTTAGTAAATTGGCCATAACTTCTTCAATATTCATCGGAATTGGGTTTATAATATATCGTTGGAAAGGTCTTTGCAAGCCCCATCCAACTACACCACTATTGGACCCATATCATGGACCAACCAAACTAGATTGGCTGTTTTCTTAAAATAAAGTTTTCAAAAACAGCGAGAAGAGAAAAGAAATAAAACTTTCCGCAACACTAGACCTTTCCACACTTTCGTTTCATTCGATTATGATTCGACGTGAAAGGCACTCAGCACTGGGTTTGGTTTTGGGGAGACACAAATGGGTGTCTACAGAAGCCCCCACTTTGACTGAGTTTGGAGAAACGCAAGTTTCGAAAACGAAAGTCAAAGTAGCGATAGGGACGGAGAATGATTCATAACGTTCTGCGATCCTAAATCAATCTTATAACACCGATACCTGCAAAACTAGCATTAGTTAAACAGATAAAAGAGTTAAGAAACGCGTATCTTGCACCGTCGAGCACACGTCTCTGGAAGTAACCGATTGTTGCTGTATTGCTGTTTTTTTTTTGATGACCTCCTGCAAGCTAGAGAATGCCATCCCGCTTGAAAATCGCTACGCCTGTAATTGCTTCCAAAATAGAAGATTGCTTCGCCTGAAACTATCCTCCTCCGGAATTATAACACTCCACGTCCAAGGGAACATCTTCGAAAATTATTTCTCTTGAAATAATTCTCATCCGCATTATGATCATCTTCCATGCCTCAGGAACTATGATCGAAGACAACTTCGCCCGAAATTACCTTCAGCTGTTTATGACAACTTTCCGCAAGCTAGGGAGTGATGCCGAAGACATCTTCTCTTGAAGTCATCCTCATTTTATGCGATAATTTTCCCAAGGAAATTACCGAAGATCCACGCTTGCCGATCTTTAAAAGTTCGCCTGAACTTGCCTTTGCTATGCCTGTACGTCGGCGCTCTTTTACTTTGAACCTGTATGGCAGTGCCCTTTGCTCTTGAACCTGTATGTCGGTGCCCTTTGCTCTTGAACTTGTAATTCGGTGCCCTATGCTCTTGAACCTATATGTCGGTGCCTTTTGCTAATGAGCCAATGCTTAGGCGCTTTAAGCTAAGTGAAACGATCTTTTCATCAGGTCGATCACTTTACGTAATCAAGCCGATTACCTAATCATGTCAAATTGCTTAGAGGGGCTAACTGGCGTATCAAGGAACCCAAAATATGTTGCAGAAGGCTAGCACAACCCCAACATGTGGCTGGCTGCTTTGGCGTCACTGAAAATCAACCAGCGCCAGCCTAAAGGCATTAGCGCCAGGCGCTGGTGTTGGCGTCAGGCGCCAAGCACAAAACGTGACGCCAATGTCTAGGGGCTGGTGCCAGCACGGGAATCTCCTTAAATTCCCGTTTTCGTTCATTTTCTTGCTCTGGTTTGTCGCGAACGCTGCTCGAAGAAACCGAGAGCTTCATTTGATCGTTGCTTGCTCATTTTTCAACCGAATTTGCTCAAATTTGTTGCAAATAAAAGCTCCTTTCATCTATATTCCCGATCTATGTAAGTTTTCCTCAAACTCACACCGGTTTTCATGAATTCTTGGCATGTTTATTCACGAATTTCATGAAAATTCGAAACTTACAATGCTCAATTTGCTTTGTTTATCAAGTTTTATGCCATGAAATTGCTTGTTTATGTTTGTATATTGCCTTGGGAGTAATTTGAGACTTGTTTGACTCAATTTGGCGAAGAAATGAGCAATCTGCCATTGTTAGACCTCTTAAGGTCGTGAAGAACAATATGGCTTGTTCTTGATGTTTTTGCTAGCAATTCTTGTTCAATTTGTCACAATAATCACTATAGTGTTGCAAGAAATTGTTTGATTGCTTGAAAAAAAGCTGTCATGCTCAATTTGAATTTGTGCTCTGTTTTAGTACTACGTACTCTGTTTTCTACGAACATAGTATCATGCGGCTAGGCGAACCTTAGATACTATAGAACCTTAATTTATGATGATTCTGCACAATGTAGTATGGCTAGACAACGAGGCTCGGGTTCACGGTCCCGAAACACCAGACGGGAGCATGAGCCCGTGGAGGACGACACCACACCGTCCACTTCGCTTGGTCGGTTCCCAGAGTGGGATGAGCAGACTTTGTTCTTTGCCCCTGTCCACCACATTTCTGAGAGGGTGAGACGGGGAACCGAGCCTGGGAGGACACGACATCACGGCTCTGGCTGCGATGGTCTAGGCGATTTGTACAGGATGCACATCGCCAGAGACCGCGAGACGAGACTCCTATGGGAGTCCTACGGACTAGTTGCCTTGTTCGAGACCTCTGAGGCTATGGTCGCCTCCAGCGGGGGTCATCACGTAGTACGCGCCTTGGTGGAGTTCTTCTGGGACACCACAAACACCTTTCATTTTCCCTGGGGCGAGATGATGGTCACCCCTACAGACTCAGTCTCATCACAGGACTGGAGTTTACTTCTGTGCCGCTGCCGTTCGACGGCGGGATCGACGACTTTTCTCCAGAGGTCGAGGAGCTGTTGGGGCCGACTGTTAAGGTCGAGACGACTCATTTCAGTGCTAGGGGGATTCGCCGCTCGACGCTGGCAGCGACTCTTGATGACGATGCGACTACCTGAGAGCAGCGGGTGCGCATCTTCGTGCTGATGTTGTTGTCAGGGACATTCTCCCCGGACAGGGGTAGTAGGGCGTTGCTTTACTACCTCCCTGCTGTTCGCGATCTCCGGCGGATCGGGACTTATGACTGGGCCAGCTTGGCCTACACTGACTTCGTTCGCGCGCTGAGGGACTCGTGTCGCCACCGGTCCTTTAGGACGAACGTCGCTTTGTCTGCTTTCTGGAAGGTCGTAGAGGTAAACATTATTCCCTATAAAGTTTAGCCCTACATGCCAGTTAGCATTTACTCACGCTTTTAACTTCTTGTAGATCTGGTTCTACGAGTACTTTCCTTCTATTGCGCCGGCGAGACCATCGCCGAGGGGGTATCCGGTGAGCGTCTCTTGGGGCGGCCACCATGTGGACCTGTCTACTGCACGTGTCCGGAGTCGGATCATCTCGGAACGACTCTTAGTGTTTATCTTGCTCTTCTGTGATGTTTTGGACATATTCTTACCCGATTGGTGCTTTTTATAGGGACCTGAGGTAGTATACCGACCATGGGGCGGTTGGACGGTCCCTGGATTAGCCGCACAGTACTCTGCTGAGCGCCGCTACTTTCTGGGGACCTATGGAGCGGTTGTATACTTAGGAGAGAGAGTTGCTAGACAGCACTCTTCTGATGTTTTCGTTGTTCCTGCCCCTCCGCCACGTAACATGTTCGACGAGAGAGAGTTGTCGAGCATGGCTGAGGAGTCTGGTTCCCTCTGGCGGTCCCATGTGATCCTTGGGCGGAGTTACGCTGGGGAGCTACTTCCTTTGTTGGCTCCAGCCCCTGTACCGGCCGAGGATGTGAGGGTAAGATCCTTAGCTTTTATCTTTCGCTGAGTAGCCCCCAAGTAATACCTTACTGATTTCTTTCCGTCTTATCAGGATGGTCCCACTGAGTTTGTTCCACCCCGTATGTCCATCCACTACCAGGGGATGTACGGGCCGATCGAGGAGATGATTTCTCCGGCTCCTGAGGGCGAGCGCTTCGTGGAGCGATCGATTCCTCGTCACCAGACTAGGGTAAGCCTAGTTTTTAATACAGAATCTTGTATTCAGTTATCATGTATTTTCACTGACTTTTTTTTCTGACAGTTCCCACGCGAGGTGGTTTCGGCTATGGCACGATGTATAGGTGCCTTCCGGAGCCAGCTCGTCCTGATGAGGAACGCGGCTACCTGTCGTCGGGACGACGCTGTCCGAGAGGTAACTTCTCTTCGCTTATTATTTCTGCATTATGGCTTCAGTTTTACCTTGTTTCTGATTTAATTCCTTTTGCAGGGTCAACCAATCGCTTCTCACACCCGTACGAGGCCTGAGGGGCGGAGAGATCTTGCTAGGTCTAGCTCGAGACGTCGTCGCACTTCGTCAGGAGGTAGAGGTGGTCGTTCCGAGGCTGCTCGGGCCGACGTTGCTGAGGGCTCAGGGTCTTCATCTGACGGTGCTCCTGCTGCACCGGTAGGAGAGGCTACCTCGGCTTTCAGAGGTGGTGGGATGTACGAGGTTGGCTCGTCATCGCAGCAGCCTCCGCGATCTCAACCTCAGGTTGATCTTGGCTGGAGCGGTCCTGTCTTGAGTTTTCCTCCTCCTACGGAGACTGGAGCTGGTGCGGAGCTGGTGGAGAGGTGACTCCTCGGACGGCGCAGTTTTATGGCATGATGGGCCTACGTCCCCCGGCGCCGTAGTTTGTTTCTGTATATGCATTTTATTTTGACTTTTTATAGAACTTTGCCTTTGACTCATTATTTAGACACTTTGTACTTTATGTTATTATAAATTCATTATTATCTATTATTATGCTAGTGTATGTTAGTGTGTGCAAGTGTGATAACAATTTTGCGCAAAAATTCCGTCATTTTTATTATTGATGGAGGGTATAATCCGACTCTCTCCCCCCAAAAGAAAAAATAAAAAGGGAAAAAAAGCTGTTTTTTTGAAAATTAATATAAAATCCAAAAAGAAATAAAAGTGATTAAAAATAATTGCTATATTTAATTAATTAACGGAAAAGGGTAGAAAAGATTATTTAGAAAAAAAATAAATAAAACGGGGCCATAAAGTCATTAACCGACTCAAGTGTAGTATCAAAACGCAACTGAGCACGCGCAACTTCTCTGCTAACTTGGCGCCAGCTGGCGCCAGCCTGTGGCGCGTGGCGCCAGGTGCTACACTTAGCGTGTGGCGCCAAGCACTTATGGGTGGCGCCAAGCACTGATGGGTGGCGCCAATGTCGAGGCTACGACGCCAATTGGCGCTGACTCCGTATTTCAGTCAGATTGAAATTCCTCGCGATTTGTGCATAAATAGCCCCTGCTCAGCCGATTCTTCTCATAATACCAGCGAAAAATATTCTTCTCTTTAGAAAAAATAATAATCATGTCTTTAGCCACTAAAACCTTCACCCAATATTCTCATGAATGGTGTCGATCTCTTAATGCTAGAGAAAGAAAAGAATTGGATTTATTCCACTTGGGGGGAATTTATGGCATCAAAGGGGTAGATTTAGACATAGACTTCATACATACCTCTTTAGAGTTTTGGAACATCGATACACATTGTTTTAGAATAGGGTATGATGAAATTAGCCCTTTGCCAGAGGAATTTGGTGCTATTTTAGGCTTCTCTGCAATAGACCTGGTAGTAATCCCTAGAGTAGATGCATATTACTATAAAGATTTTGAGCGCTTCTTTAATTTGAAGGAAAGGGATTTATCAAAAATAGTAGATGGCAATGTGGTTAACTTGAAAGAATTCGCACGCTATTATTTTGATAAACCTCTTTCCGAATATTTTCACATATATAGAAGAAGGGCGTTCTTATTCTGCATGCTTAATCAATATTGTCTTAGTAGTGGTAAAATTAATGAGGGTCAATCAATTATAACCACTGTGCTAGAACAAATTGAATCAGGGAGAAATCCAATGCCATTGATAGTTGGAGAGACTATGATTAGTCTAGATGAATTGAAAAGGGACCCAAAAGCACCTATTCGCGGCTCTCCAATTTTATTACAGGTAGAAAAATAATATTTTTAATTACAGAAATCAAAAAATATATTTTTGTATTGTAATATTAATTTATTTGCATTGCAATTTTTTACAGATGTGGCTAATGGAGAGGCTAGGATTGATTAGCCCTCCGGATGACATTGAAAATTATACTCCCACTTGCTTTGTGAGAAGGAAAAAACGCATCCCTAAAATTGGGCGCCATGGGTGGAGAAAAGTCTTTGAATCACGTGATTTTGCTATCAAGTGGGTCATCCCATGGTGGAAAATAAAAAGGATGGTTGGTGTTAACAAGCAACCTTTCTGCCGTCTCCCAAGCTTGTCTCGTGTTACATATTATTATCCCTGCAGAGTAAAGAGACAATATGGCTTGCTTCAAAATATTCCTTCCGGGGATCTTCGTCCTCCTTATGAGTACCCCGTGTCTCAAGAAGTGGATAAATTTGACACTTACTGGAGTGCTAGACCTTTATGGGAAGTGATTACCCAAAAGGTTCCCCCTTCTTTACCTAATGATGTAAAGAAGTGGTTGTTGAAGAAATCCTCAATTGATCAGGGTAAAACCGATGTGAAGAATCGTCTAGGTGACAGGGTGACACCGGCCAAAGAACGCTTAGGTGCAAGAATTGAATTCAAAGCACCTACAATGCCTAAGAAGAAGAATTCTACTAAAGACAAGGGGAAAAGGAAAGCTACCAGTACAGACAAAAATGTTTGGGTGGAAAAGAAGCATGGGGTGCTAGCGGAAGGGGAAACAATCTATTCCAAAATTGAATGTAGGTCCTCTAAAGGATGCCTACTAGCTAGAGTAATGGATGAAGAGGAGGAAATAGAAAAGAATTGGAAAAGAGCTAAAAAGGAGAAGAAAGATTAGAACATTGCTTAGCTTTAGATTTATTAGATTGTTGACTTTTTATTTAAAGTTAATTTATTTCAGCCTTATTTAAATTCCATTAACAATGTAATTTTATTTTATTAATGAAATTTCAGCTTTCAATTAAATTGTAACTTTAAATTTATTTTATTAAAGCAATGAAAAACCGAAAAAAATTAATTTTCCAGAAGTTCTTCGAGTACGGAAGTCGAAAATTTTCCGAAAAACACCGAAATTCGCCCAGATTTTATTACTGAATTGGCGCCAGTAATTTCAGATTGGCGCTAACTATTGAGGTCTGGCGCCAGGCGCCAATTCCATCGTCTGGCGCTAATAGCTTGTTGCTGGCGCCAGACTCTGTTATGTGATGCCAATAACTTTTCCGATTTTTTTTGTTGACTTTTTGTTGATGTCGAAAAATAATGTGGCCGCACCCGTAAAGGGTTGCCTACGTATCCTTTCCTAAGGAATCAGGCCGAACGTAGCTCTCTTGAGTGTCCTACTCAAGTAATTATGGGTAGTATTTTTTAAATTGGTCAAGATTGGTCATGTTTGAGAATTCATTGCCATCCATATCAGTTAATTTTGCTGCACCACCTGACAGGATTGTTTTGACAATGTAGGGGCCAGACCAATTGGGTCTAAACTTTCCCCTTGGATCTAAAACATTTCTTCTTAGTGCTTTTAATACCAAATCTCCTACTTTGATATTTCCTGTCTTGACCTTCTTATTAACATGTCTAGCCATACGAGTTTGATAGCACTGAGTGTGATGTAGAGCTTCTAGTCGTTTTTCGTCGAGTAAGATCAATTCTTCATATCGTGCCCTAGTCCATTCGACTTCATCAAGTTTACTCTCTAACGCAATGCGTAGAGATGGTATTTCTAGTTCGACAAGTTGTACGACATCCATTCCATATACCAAAGAAAATGGTGTATTTCCTGTTGACGTACGGATTGACGTGCGATAACCCCACAGTTCAAAGTGAAGCTTGTCAGGCCAATCTTTATAATTTTCTGTCATTTTCTCGATGATAGTCTTTAAATTCTTATTAGCTGCCTCGACTGCTCCGTTTGCTTGAGGTCTATAAGGGGACGAAAGATGATGTTGGATACCATATTTATGTAGCAATTCTTCGCATTCGGCTTGAAAGTAAGTTCCATTGTCACTTATCATTTCATGTGGGACCCCATATCGACAAATGATATTTCTCTCGATAAAGAGTGCTACATGTTTTGCAGTGAGTTTAGCATATGATTGCGCTTCAACCCACTTCGTAAAGTAATCAATTGCTACTAGAATAAATTCGTGGCCTCCTGTTCCTGGGGGAGTGATCTTGCCGATTATGTCAATTCCCCATGTAGAGAATGGCCATGGTGATGTGTAGGTGTAGAGCAAAGATGGAGGAACGTGTTGTAAATTGGCATAAATTTGACACTTAGGGCATCTTTTCACATATTGATGGCAGTCCCTATTCATGGTAGTCCAATAATACCCTTCTCGCATTATTTTCTGGACTAACATTTTGCCATTTACATGAGTTCCACAGATTCCTTTGTGGACCATTCTCATTATTCTTTGTGCATCCACCTTTCCTACGCATAAGAGAGCTCGACCTTTAGGTATCCTTTTATGTAGCTCGTTGTCTATGAGTACATATTGAGAAGCCAAAAGTCTCAATGCTCGTATTGCTCTTTTGTCAGCATGAGGAGGGTATTCTCCATTGGTGACATAGTTGAGAATGTCTGTGTACCATGGTTCTTCTTCTTGTTCTTCTTCCTCGTCTTGGACTGGGTCGTCGTCTTCTATAGCCTGTATATATGCTGGTTTGTGCCTTTTTTCGATAGTTAGAGGCATTTGCTCGATATCCGTGGGAATCCTAACCATCGAGGCTAATCTTGCCAAGGCATCAGCAAATTGGTTTTCTTCTCTAGGTAGATATGTGTATTCTACCTTCTCTAACTGGTCGGTAAGAGTTTCCAGATAAGTTTGGTAAGGGGCTAGGCTTTCGCTCCTTACTTTCCACCTTTTAGATATCTGATTGATAATCAAAGAAGAATCTCCGAATATCCTTAACTTCTTTACTCCCAATGCCAGGGATGTTTCAAGGCCTACCACACATGCTTCATATTCAGCAGCATTGTTGGTAACGTCGAAATCAAGCTTTATTGAGATTGGGACGTGTTCTTCTTTAGGTGATACTAGTAGCACTCCAACACCACATCCCTTTTGGTTTGAGGCTCCGTCGAAATACAAGGTCCAAGTATCATCTTCGGTGACCATCAAATCTTCATCTGGAAATTCATTGTCTTGTATCGGCGTCGAGTCTTCTATTGGAAAGTCTGCCAGAAAGTCTGACACCACAGATCCTTTAATAGCTTTTTGTGGCATAAACCGCACATCGAACTGGGCTAAGTTGACTATCCATCTTGAAATACGTCCATTGAGTGTTGATTTCTCGAACAAGTATTTGAGTGGGTCCAATCGAGATACTACGAAAATGGTATGCACCAACATGTAATGTCTCAACTTAGTTGTGGCCCACACCAAAGCGAGGCACAATTTCTCGAGTGGTGTATAGCGTGTTTCGTATTCGAGCATCTTCTTACTTAAGTAATAGATTGCATTCTCTTTGTTTTCTACCTCTTGTGCTAGCATGGCTCCCATTGTCTCTTTGGTAACCGTCAAATATAACCTTAGAGGTATTTCGGGAAGTGCTGGCGCTAATACGAGAGGATTTACGAGATAGGCTTTGATCCTGTCAAAGGCTTTTTGACACTCATCATCCCATATTACTGGTACATTCTTCTTGAGCTTTTTGAAGATTGGTTCACATATCGTTGTCAGTTTTGATATGAACCTACTTATGTATTGCAACCGGCCAATGAATCCTCGAATCTGTTTCTCGGTCTTGGGCGGTAGCATCGACATGATTGCTTTAATCTTGGTGGGATCTATCTCTATTCCTCTAGAGCTTATGACGTATCCCAAGAGCTTGCCTGAGGTGACTCCAAAAGTGCATTTTGATGGATTTAACCTCATATTGTATTTTCTTAGCCTTTCGAAAAATTTCCTTAAGGCTACTTGATGGCCTGGACGGTCCTTTTATTTCACAATCATGTCGTCGACATATACTTCAACTTCTTTGTGCATCATGTCTGGAGTAAGGCAGTTGCTGCACGTTGGTAAGTAGCACCTGCGTTTTTCAACCCAAATGGCATTACCGTGTAACAGTAAGTGCCCCATGGTGTGATAAAGGTCGTTTTCTCCATGTCTTCTTCTGCCATGAGAATCTGATTGTACCCTTCATATCCGTCCATGAATGAGAGAAGCGCGTGATTTGCAGTGTTGTCTACCAGAATATTGATGTGTGGTAAAGGGAAGTCGTCCTTTGGACTTGCCTTATTTAGATCTCGATAGTCGACACACATCCTTACCCTTCCGTCTTTCTTTGGAACTGGGACGACGTTGGCGACCCATTCGGGGTATTTGGATACCTTGATGAAACCTGCAGTTATTTGTTTTTGAACTTCTTCTTTTATTTTAAGTGCTACGTCGGGTTTCATTTGACGCAACTTTTGTTTTACAGGTTTCATTCCTGGGATTAATGGTATAGTGTGTTGAGCTATTTCTCTGTTAATGCCTGGCATATCTTCATATGACCAAGCAAATACATCGATAAATTCTTTAAGCAAGTTAATTAAATCGGTTCTTTCTTGTTTATTCAATGTTAGTCCGATTTTAACTTCTCTTTTATGAGTTGAATCATTTGAGATGTCAACTGTTTCATTCTCTTCAATTACTGGTGTTTTCTTTTCAAGTGTTTCCATTGCTTTAGTAATTTCTTTATCTTTTTCATCGTTAGCTAAGCAATGTTCGTTATCTTGGGTTAGGGAAAAACACGAGAAGTAAGGAGAATGAGCAATATTATTATACTCTGAGATCATTACATCAAAGAGTGATATGTCCTCAGGGACTGGATCACTAACTATCCTAGGAGAAGAAACAGGAAGGGGAGACACTATAGCTAAAGACTTAGAAGATTCTAAAGGGAAAGACTCTGACTCAGACTCTGACTCTGACTCTGACGATTCTTCAAACATCGGCCCTTGTCCTGTCGTGATTGATATCTTCCTTCCACTCGGAGTAATCACCTTAATAGTCTTGCGCCACCCTTGCAGTAATCCTTCAGCAGGAGTAATGAGCTTTGAGGGGTCGAAGTTTTCGCTTTGTAGGACCGTTTGAATGAGGGAGGAGTTATCTTCCTCATAAACTGGCTCATTCTTTTCTCGCCCGAACATTAATCCCATGATGTTAAAGTCAAAGCATGGGGGTGCTTTCTCCTTATGGACGGGAGTTGGGATTTCGTCAGTGAAGTAGCAATCCAAGAAAATCTCGAATCCTGGTTGTCGTATGCCATTTACAACAAATGGTTCGGGAAATTCATGGCATGGATAGTCCTCTCCTTCTTTTATAAACTGACCATTAAGCGTAAGAGGGTACTGATCCATTGGAATTGCTTTCTTTTGAATGCGAGCGTCCCTACGTGCTTTCAGCTTCTCCTGGGCTTGCTTGAGATCTTTCCAAGTTGGTTCGAAACCAAGTCCGAAAGTATCTAGTTTAGGGAGGCCAGGTGACTCCATCGATTTTGCTATCCCCTTCTTCTTTCCTAAGGTCATCCCAGGGAAGTCTCCTTGTTTCTTCAGCATGGTGTTGATAATCATGTTGGAATGGGGGTCGTGGCAAAGAGATGTCCTTTCATCCTCTTGGATTAAGGAGACTTCTTCGTTAAAGCCCCATAGGTCTTCATCATCTTCGTCGTGCTCCACGTTGATGATTGGATTTTCTATTGATTTGATCCTCATTGGCGAAGCGTCAATAGTGATGGGGATTCCTCCAACTATGGCTTTCACTTGTTGGTGGAGAGATGAAGGGACGGCCTTTAGATCATGGAGCCAAGGGCGTCCTAACAATAGGTTGAATGAGGCTTTGATGTCTACCACTTGAAAAGTAGTAGCATGTTCTATTGCTCCTGCCGTCACATTTAGGGTTATTTTGCCAAGAGCTTGACGACGAGTATTATCGTAAGCTCTTATTCCTTGTGTGGACGAAGTTAGATCCTCATCCCTTATGTCGAGCATCCTCGCAGTCCTAAGTGGACAGACATTAGTAGCCGATCCATTGTCTACAAGAGTCATGGGAACATTCATCCTTTTGCAGACTACCGTGAGGTTTAATGCCTTGTAGTGTTTGTCACCTTCTGGAGGTAAATCTTTGTCAGAGAAGGTGATTAGATTAATTGGACTAGGGAGGTCACTCGTGAGGAATTTAGCTAGTCCCTCAGGAGTGGTGTCAGAATCTATCCCGATTTTATCCAAGGCATTCATCACAGCCAACCTATGTTCTCGAGATGTTGCTAGAAGCTTCCATACATTCATCTCAACTTTTGTCTTCTTGAATTGTTTAACGATATCATTGTCTTCGATAATAGGTATGGGAACTTGTTGTACAGTAGGCATAGGTTGTGTTGAAATGGGAGGTTGCATTCTCCCAGATCTTGTGAGGACGTCTATTGATGAATCTTCTTCAGCCCAAATGTCGTCTGTGGTGTATGATACAGAAGGTGAAGGTCCTACTATGTCTTTTAGGTAGACATCTTCTTCATCACTGTCCCATACTCCATTAACAGTTATGTCCTCTTCTTGTTGAACTTGGATTAACTTTTTTTTATCAATCATTTTCTGCACCAAATCCTTGAATTTGAAGCAGTTTTCTAGGGTGTGCCCTCTTGACTGATGGTACTGACAGTAATATCTATCTGTCCTTTTTAATGATTCAAATGGTCTCGGTTCGAGAGGTTTGACCTTGCCACTCTCGGAGAGCATTTCGAACATTTGTGCATACGGGATCCCAATTGGAGTATAAACTTTACTGCTCTTCTTGGGTCTTTCGGTGACTTGTAAGGGAAAATACTTTGCCTCATAAGTCGTTTTCACTGGTGTGGACTCTTTTTTAGGAAGTTCATCATATTTCTTGTGAAGTTCGTTCATAATTTTAAGAGTTTCACGTAACAGTTGCGATGTCTCCCTCATAAACAGTGTGAGCACTCGTATGTCTTTCTCGTTTGCTGGTTCTGGAAGGTTATCTTCGACATCGAAAAAGATCTCTTCTCCTCCTTCTTCGACATTGGTTGCTTTGACAGGCTTAATGAGAGATGAGGGGTCAACTTCGCTTTCTTCATCGGAAATAGCCAAAGTATGAGCTAGAGGTGCATTGTCGATACTTGGCTTCTTACTGGCAGGGGGCAACGGCAGCTTGTTATTATCAATTAGGTCTTGGATAGCTTCCTTAAGCTTCCAACAGCTTTCAGTAGAATGGCCCCTACCTAGGTGATATTTGCAATGTGCGTTGGGGTTCCAGTTAGGCGACCTCTTCTCAACTGGTGGATCTCCAAATGGTCCAATGGGAGTTATAAGACCTTTTGCATTTAATCGATCAAACGTGGTGTCATAACTCATGCCAATAGGAGTGAAGTTTCTCCTAAATGGTTTCTTTTGTCCTTGGTTGTTCATGGCGAGAACTTCTCCTAGATTAAAGGTGCTAACATTATTTGAGTGGGCAGTTTTGGAAGAAGAAGGTTTGTCGCTCTTCTTCCCTTTCCAGCCACTGTTGGAGTTATTGTTGGCAGCTTTAGATTTAGCCAAGTCATCTTCAATATTAATCCCAATATCATAAACAGCCTTAAAGGTATGAAGGTTATTTTGATATTTAAGATGTTTTGAATATTTTTCTTGGAGGTTTTTAATGAACAGTCTCACGGACTCTTTTTCACTTGGTACCTCGATCATTTTAGCTGAGGTTTCTCTCCATTTGTTAAAGAAAGCAGTGAAGCCCTCATTCTCTTTCTGTTTGAGGATTTCAAGTTCTCTATGGTCAGTTTCGACTTGAATGTTGCACTTGTACCTATCAACGAAAGCATTTGCTATGGATTCCCAGGTAGAGGTCTTTTCTTTTTCAAGAGAAAAGAACCATTGTTGCCAAACGGTCTCGAGAGATAGTGAAAACAGGGAAGGGAAGACTTTCTTATCGATACCCTTGATACTCATTATTGTTTCAAATGCTCTTAAATGAAAGTAGGGGTTGTCGATTGCCCTAAATTTTGGGATGTCGTTGGCACTGAACTTCTGCGGAAGAAGATCTTTATCCACCGAGACCCCTTGGGATGTGAGTTCTTGAAACTTGTAGTCGCTGGAAAACTTGCTTAGGCTCTCTTGCATGAGGTCTATTTGTTGTTGCTTCACGGGATCCTCGATCTTGAGTGCGAGAAGCTTCAGTGTCTCAGTTACAGTAGCCAGTTGGTTCTTGAGATCATTGACTTCTTCTTGAGTTTCCATTGTGACTCTTGCTTTCCTCTTGCCGGCTATAGGTTTGTCGAAAAGTTGGAATTGTACGAAGAGGTTATCTTTGATTAATCGTCCTTCTTTTCTTGACCACGCGCTGTAAATTTAGCCAATTTGCGTTTTAATTACTTGACTCGAATCAATTTAACTTTATGGTTTTTTTATTTTTTTTTAAAAAAGTATGCATATTTTTAGGGAGCAATAATGTACATGTGTTTAGGGAACTAAGTATTATTATTTATTGGAGGATTAATATCCGACTTACTCCCCTAAAAAAAATGACGAAAAAACACGCGCATACAAGACTCTCTTAATCATGGTCAAGATATGTGTATTGGTGTGTGTATTGAGTGTGAGTGACATGTTTGGACTCTTGTGTAAGACCATGGGACTTAGTGCCTAGACTCGAACATTAATTTAATTAAGCATCATAGTCAGCAAAATTAACCGAATTGAACAGAAAACTGATTAATTAGACATTAGGTGATGACTCGACAAATAATCTGAACTGTCGGCCAAGCGACAGGACTGGCGTCACAACATAGTGATTGGCGCCAGACTTTTTAGTAAATGTCTGGTGCTACACACCATAAAGTGGCGCTATAGCTCAGACTTTGGCACCAACATTGGAGCTTTGGTCTGGGACTGTTTTCGGTATTATTAGTCAACTGGGGTATGCGTAAAGTCGTACTAGGTCCATTCCGATTAAAAAGAAACTTTATTGACTCAAATTAATTAATTAATTAATTAATTCGGCAAAGTTCTTTAAGTCATTAATTTTAGTCTCAACACAAATCAACAAACGGTTAAGGGGAGCATAGAATATATATGCACAACCAATAATGCACAATTAGTCAAGTAGGCACAATATGATGCAATGAGTTCGCAACCTAACCATGGCTCTAGTTCTCTAAAGTTCGGGATATGGTTTAGTCAAATAGGGTCCATGGTTAATTGTCCAGATGCACTGCGTAGAAGCCTAACCGTGAAGGGTTAACGCGTGTGGAAAGGACACCGCGAGTTTTTTTTTTAGAAAAAACTCACTTCCATGGTTTGGTGAATTCAACCTCTCAGATGTACTCTTTGTTGCCAGGAGCGTTCAATCGGGTAGATAGAGCATGAATTCCCAGAGGGTTATGTCCATATGTAGAACACATATGGGTTTCAGAAAAATGAGAAAAAATTTAATCAGGAAGTAGGATCGAGCAAACAATACGAAAAACCGGTCGAAATTAGAACGCATATTTCCGGCTCGGTATTGGGGGAAATTGGCGCCAGCAAACAGAGACTGGCGCCAACTTTTAACTGTAGCGCCTGGCGCCAATACTGGCGTCTAGCGCTACAGCTAAAAGTTTGGCGCCAAGCTCTGGCCCCTGACGCTACTTCCCACATGCCTCAGCAGCTTTCTGTGCTCAATAAAATCATCCAGTTTCGCGCGGTGTTATTTCAGTCCTAGTTGTGAAAGACATTTCTCAAATTTCCTACGTGTAAAATCCTATGTTTTTGACTCATTACAGATGGTCTTTCCAATGAGAACCTTTTTATGCATATGACACAATGTTGATCAAAATTACGCACATGAAATACTTAAAACTTTTCGAGTCTCATTCACTCATTCTAGATCATTGCCGAAACAAATTCAGGAATTAAAATAGAAATCGTCCCCAATGGAGTCGCAAAAAACTGTAGGGAATAATTTCAAGCTTTTAAAATCCCACTAGCTTGAACCCCACTGTGATCATACACTAAAGTACGGTGGCGTCCAAAAGGGAAGAAGATAGAGCAAAAGAGTCGCCAACAAGTTTTTATGGAACTTGTAAACCGTTCACGAGGTGAAGGTTACACCCCTTAACGATCCAAGAGATCGTCAATTCCATAAGGTCATGAACCAAAATAGGGTTCGGAGATGATGGTACAAATCCAACCTAAAAGAGATTGAACCTGCCCTAATAATAGGCCTCTACTTTATTCTGCTCGTATTCATGTGCGCTTTCTGACTAACATACAATCAATAGGATTAACCCTAAAACTGTTTATCTATGTTGGTTGAATATTAATGCACACATAGACTATTATTGGCGATCACTTGAATTATAATCACAATTAACCCTAAACAAGATTATTAAATATCTTATTAAGCGTGATTGCAAGTACCAATTCCTTTTAACATGCAATAAAAGGTGATCAAGCAATAAATATTAAAAATCAAGCAACATAATAATAATTAACATCATTAATAACAATAATAAAATAATCACAATCACCATAAAAATAATGATAATCATAAATTATAATTATAATCATGTTAGAGCATAGCAAGATCCTAGGCATGATACTAACAAGATTAATAACAAACCCTAGCATGTCACTAAACAATAAAAATCAAATCTTTAACCCTAACATGATACTAACATGAATAAATATTAGGGAGAATATAGGAAGCATCGTACTTTTAATCATACTTGATATTAAAGTTACCCTAGACATGATACTAGGAATCAAAATAACAATCTAAGCATGATTTCTACATCATAATATCAATAAATCAATTAAAGTACTTACTTGGATGCCTCGTACCTCTTTCTAATAACAAAATACACACGTTAGTAACTTCAAGGAAAATAATAATCAAAGCAATTAAATTAAATAATTGAAAGAGAGATTTGGGACCAAACCCTCAGAAATTAAACCTTTCACGTCTAGGGCGAAGGCAACTTCGAATATGGCTAGGTGTTTCAAGATCTAATGAATGCGGAATTTTGTGTTAAAAAGCAAAGAAAGAATATTTATTCTAAAGAATGACTGTTAATGAAAATTGATGAATGAGATGAGAATTGAATTGATGAATGAGATGAGAATTGAATTGATGAATGAAGAAGAGAATTGATGATTCTTGGCGAATGAAAACGGAGTTTTAGATATGATATTTATAGAGAAAATCATCCAAAAAAAGATAATTTAACAAAACAGAGTCTGAAGATCGAAAAACAACCTTGGCGCCAGCCCTGGCTAGTTGGCGCCAGCACCAGTGGCTAGCGCCAGGCGCCAATGGCTAGCGCCTGGCGCCAATCCTGGTTCCAGGCGCCAAGGCCTGGGGTTGGACGCCAAACTGATTTTTAACGCGTTTTCGAAAATCCGATAAATTTCCTGTACTGGAAGATAAAATAATATAATTCCAATCGAAAATGCTATTTGATCTTGATTAAAACTCTAAAGAGTCCTAATTGAATTAGGAATGATAAAACCTTCTAGAATGTTCTAGAAGACTAAAACCATTCCTAATTACATTAGGAATGATAAATTATATTAGGCCCTCCCCTAGATCATTAGGTCGTACTTAAAGCTCAAACCGGGCCCAGTTTAGTAAATTGGCCATAACTTCCTCAATATTCATCGGAATTGGGTTTATAATATATCGTTGGAAAGGTCTTTGCAAGCCCCATCCAACTACACCACTATTGGACCCATATCATGGACCAACCAAACTGGATTGGCTGTTTTCTTAAAAAAAAGTTTTCAAAAACAGGGAGAAGAGAAAAGAAATAAAACTTTCCGCAACACTAGACCTTTCCACACTTTCGTTTCATTCGATTATGATTCGACGTGAAAGGCACTCATCACTGGGTTTGGTTTTGGGGAGACACAAATGGGTGTCTACAGAGTTGCATCACTGAGAGGAGGGGACCTTTCAGTTCTTTTCCTTCTTTAGCCGAGCGTGTGTCCGCAAGAGGCATGGTTGTTGGCTTGTCACAAGTAAAAACCTTAGGTAGAGCATCGGGACAGCCTTACTGGTGTGTAGGAAGTCCATCCCAAGGACCAGGTCAAAATCATCCATTGTTGCCACCGTGAAGTCTAGAGTCCCACTCCATTCTCCAATCTTAGTGTTCACATTCCTTTCCACCCCGCACGTCGGTTGTGCTTCAGAGTTCACGGTCTTCATTCGACCTCTACTATGCATGGCTTTCAGGCTTAATCTGTTTGCCTCACGCTTTGTGACAAAATTATAAGTAGCTCCCTTATCAACCGTCGCTCGGGCTTTCTTCCCATTAATCAAGACATCTACGTACATCAGGCTGGTGGCTCGACTCTTATCTCCTGACGTCTCTTTTCCCAATGCACACATATAGTACACTGCCCCCAACTTAGAGGGTTCTTCTTCGCTGACTACCTCCTCCTCTTTGTCATCCCCCTTGGTAGGTTTTGAGGACATTGAGGAGAGTTTCTTCTAGAGGCTGTCTATTTCCGACTTGTGCTACAACTCGAACTATTTATGCAGCCCACGACAGAGTATGGAAGTGAGAGGTTTGTTCCATGATGATGAGCCGGAGGACCCACCTCTCTTTGTGGACGCAACGACTCTACTCTTCCGCGAGTCCTCTCCCCCATTCCTATATCTCCCTACACTATTCAAGCTAGCCTGAGAATTAAGACTAGTACTCTTTGGGGTACTTGGAGCTGACCCAATGTTTCCCTTCTTCTGGCTAGGCACCCTTTCTGATGAGTAATCCATCAACCTTTCAGGTGCAGCTATAGCACCTGACAAGGTATCAATTTTCTAGCGCCATATCTCCATTTGGGCTTAATCTTTAAGATCTCGCACGAAGTTGAATAGACGGTCTTTCTATGACATGTCATGAATCTCCAACATGCACGCCGAATATTCTTTTACATGCTCTCGAATGGAGGTCTTGTGTTGCAAGGTTGCAAGCTTGTTGCGAGTAATGAACTTAGGCCTTGTTCTTTTGAGCTTCCGGGCAGAGTAGAGCAGAGCAGGGCAGGGGTCAGCAGAACAAAGCAAATTAAACTTCAGCTAAGCAGAGCCGAGCAGAGCTGATTTCAACATTATTATTAATACTATTATTAATGTTATTATTAATGATGTTGTTGTTGTTATTATTATTATTATTATTATTGTTATTATTATTATTATTATTATTATTATTATTATTATTATTATTATTATTATTATTATTATTATTATTATTATCATTATCATTATTATCATTATTGTTGTTGTTGTTGTTGTTGTTGTTGTTGTTGTTGATTATTATTATTATTATTATTATTATTATTATTATTATTATTATTATTATTATTATTATTATTATTATTATTATTATTATTATTATTATTATTATTATTATTATTATTATTATTATTATTATTATTATTATCATTATTGTTATCATTATTGTTGTTGTTGTTGTTGTTGTTGTTGTTGTTGTTGTTGTTGTTGTTGTTGTTGTTGTTGTTGTTGTTGTTGTTGTTGTTGTTGTTGTTGTTGTTGTTATTGTTATTGTTATTATTATTGTTATTATTATTGTTATTATTATTATTATTATTATTATTATTATTATTATTATTATTATTATTATTATTATTATTATTATTATTATTATTATTATTATTAAGTGCATATACCATTGATTAAGGTGAGTGAAAACATAAATATAAGTGTACCATATCAACATATGTTATAGTAGAAAAATAAAAGACAACAGTTTACTTATATTTACTTCACAAAAATTTTAAAATAAAATAATTTAATGAGTAATAATGATTTTACTTAAAAATTTGTCTTAATCATATATTTTTAACCCTAAAAATAACAATGATATACAAAGTATTACTTGAAAACAACCTCTTTTTTTTTAATTCTTAAATTGTATGGAAAGATTTGAAAAATAACTCAACTCAATGAACTAACAATCAATACCCACATAAAATGTTTCTACACATTGTGATTCTAATATATATCAAATTTTTATAAATGAAATTGTTATTAATTTTTAGTATTATTATTTATTTCTTTGAAATAATTGTTATAATTATTAGAAATTATTAATTAATAATATTATTAAATATTAATTCTTAATAGTTTGAATTATTAAATATTATTATAATTATTCAAAATAATAAATTATTTTTAATATAAATAATTATTATAATTATTCAAAATAATAAATTATTATCATCAACACAATATTAATTATTATTATTGAATATTAATTATTATTGTTATTATTAATTATTATTTGAAAATAGAGCAGAGTAGAGCAAAACAGAGCGAAGCAGATTTCTTTTGAGCAGAGCAGAGCAAAGTAGAGCAGAGCAGAGCAGCTCTAAAGAACGGGGCCTTAGTATTCTTCGGGTAGAATTGAGCCATCAACTCTTCCTTTAGGTCCTCCCAAGTGTCTACTAACGTCCTCTTAGCTTGGATGTCGGCATACTTAGTGCGCCACCAAAGTTTAGTGTCGTCCACTAAATACATCGTGGCAGTATCTACTTTTAGTCCATCCTCCAACTGACATATGCGGAAGTATTGCTCCTTGTCGAAGTTGAAGTTATCAACTTCCTTTGAATCTCTCGTGCCACTAAAGGTCCGAGGTTTAGGAGGTTTTATTCTAGCACCTCCACTTCCCTCGAGCCCTCTTTAGGCATGCATCAAGGTTGCACATTTATTTTATGCCTCATCAACTAAGCCCTGCACAAAGTTAAGCTGTTCTGTCAACCCATCTACCGTCGAAGCAAGCCTCTCTATCTGCTCGGCTTATTTTATCACAATATCTTCGAGGTTGGGTAACCTTTCTCCCAGCACAGCCCACTCTTCCCACTTGCCTTCAATCCAAGCAAGTCATTCTTCCCATGAATATTCAGGGGTCTCGTCGTGCACCATTTTTCGAGCTACCTCTCTCTTATACCAACTGTCACGGTCTGAGAGTTCTGACAACGGATCGTGCGGCACACTCTTGTCTTTTGGCAATAAGGAGGTAAGCCTAGAATGAAAGTGGTTCGTGAGCACACAGCAACACAGACCCAAGGTATCTTAAGGAAGCACTCGTCAACAACGAGTGCGGAGTCGGGGCTTGTGACACCGATACTTCAAAGCGGGCACAAGCAGAACCGACAAGATGAGAGAGTCTTTTGAGGGTCTCTTGGTTTGGTGGGGGATGCTTTAAAACAAGGTAAGCACAATATGTATAAAGGCTTAAAACAACACACAAGTCTTAAAGCAATAACAACGGGGTAAGGAGCTATGATTCATTAACCATTCGCTCCTTAAAGAACTTTATATTGAATACATAGAGAATTACTAGTGAACGCTACAACGACAGTAACACAATAATTCTACCTAGCGCCTAGAAAGCAAAAATAATGACTTAAAAGACATTACATAAGGAAAATAGAAGGAAAAAGGAAGAAGAATACATAAGAAAGGGGTTGGATTCTAACACTAAGGCCCAAGGTAAGACTCGTATTAAACTCCCTTAGCTGCTTGACTTTATGCGAGTCAAGACTCAGGTCAGCCCCTCTGGAGGTTCGATCAGCAGTCGACAGATAATGAATGTCGATTATGTTGCCTTCTCACCAAGTACTTCTTGTGGTGCAGATGTTACCTCAGAGCCGCCTGATGTACAAGCGTTTGCCAAGCGGATGTTGAGGTCTCTGACTAGGTCAGAGAAGAATTCAGTGCCTAAATTGCAGGTGGTGGATTTCGACAAGGTATCGGGTCTGCTGGATGAGGTAACTTAACATTCAAATGATGCTTCATTCTTTCTATTCTTTTCATATTTATTCAAGTGTTTAACTTGCCGCCTGCTCCCTCTTAGACAATGATGAAGTTAGACGGGCTGAGAGACCCCTTCAGGCGGAAGCAGGACGAGGTAAATGATGACAAACAAAGGTCCACTTGACAGGGTGAAGACGTATCCCCAAATCAAAACTAATTCCTAAATCCTCTAATTAATGTAGATAGGGAAGTAGGGTCGTATCCACAGAGAAATAAGTCTTTCTATTCTTAATTAACTAATGTAATCTAAATTATAAAGTAACCAATATATGAATTTGAATATGAAACAACTACAAAGATTAAGAGTAGGGAGAAAACAATGAATAAAAGGATCTAGGGCATAGGTTCACCAGTAAATAATATTCCAGGGTAGAATAAAATAATCATTCATCAATGCATACATTAATCAGATTATAAAGGGCTTTCGCTACGTATTATAATCACACAATTAATTTACCGGTATTAAATCTCATCTTTCGAATCTCGACTTAACCATTTATAAATTAACCTGCCTATTGAAACTAGACCTAAACATCAATTCTCATCTGTCGAATCTCGAATCAATATTGTCAAACTCGTGCATAAAAGATCGGGCCTAATCTAGTCACAGAGCATTAAATCAATCAATAGGAAATTAATCTAGCATTGACAATTAACAACAATAATTTACCCCTTCATATTATTTATGGATCCCCATGAACCCTAGAAATAGAACTACTCACACATAATAAAAACTAAACTAATCAAAGCAATAAAGTAAGACATGATCAAAAGAATAAAATAAACAACTAAGATTTAGAGAAGAGAAATAGTTACCAAAATAAATCTAGAATTAAGAATAAAGTAGAGAACAAAAGTATAAGAGGAAGAATTAATCTAAAAGCTAAGTAGAGTTAGAAAATCTAAGAAAATAATTAAGAGAGTAAAAGAAAAGAGAGATGCTAAAATCATTTTACGGAGGAGTATTTATGCTCCGTATAAATCCTAAACTAAAACAAACTTAAACGACGCTAATCGTCTCCTAACAATAACACGTGCCCGATCGGGCGAGGCACCGCCCGATCGGGCGCGCCTTTTTCCTCCAAGGTTGAATCTCGCGCCCGGCTGGGCGCGTCACCGGGCGCCGACCTTTGCTTCTCTGGCCCGGCCGGGCGCGCCTTCGGGCGCCAGCCTTTTTGGCCGGGTGACTCTCTCGGCTAATAATTGGACTACGATTGGGCTCCAATTCTTTGGGTCAATCTTGGTTTCCTCTTCGGGTCTTGAATACTTAGTCCAAATGCCCCGGTATCACCAATACCGAGCCCTTAATCACCGGTTCGATGGCTCTAACCGACCCTGGGCTATAAAATATGGTCGGGCTTCTCCAATGCTCGTGATTGCTCCATAATATCTCGGGAAAATGCTCCAAAAGTGAAAATCCCTGCAAAAGTCAATAAAATCTACGAAAACACTAGAAAACACCAATTAGTAATAAAAGTGGCTCTAAAGAGCCAAAAACACTACTAATTATGACCAAGGGACGGGGGTAAAATACTATATAAAATAGACACATCAAACTCCCCCAAGCCAAACCTTTGCTTGTCCCTAAGCAAAGATCTCATCATTGAATCAATAAATATTCTTCACCCCAAAAGGTAAAAATCAAGCACAAACGATTCAGGGTAATTCAAATAAACATGCTTCAAAATCAACCAATCAAATCCATCCAATTACCTTTCCTCCCTAACAATTGTCAAATAGAGCAAACCACAAGAGCATATAGAATTCAAGACTAGTGCTCACACACTCAACTCTCATTTATGTGGCGAGTAAAAGATGTACTCGATCGCTCTCCAACCAACCCCTTTATGTGAACAATGCCCTCCCAACTCACACTCTCGTGTGTATAAAACAATGAACGCTCAACCTACTAGTCGACTCGAAATATGTCAAATCATAACTTGCATTGATAAACAACACTTTCACATTCATACAACTCTATGCACAAAGGTCGGAAGGTCTTTAAAGCTTGTAATGTAAGGCTACGGTAAAGGGTAGGAATCATTTGGGAACAAGTGAGAGAAAAGCTATGGTTAAGGGAGCAAATCCTAATAAAGCCCGTGATCAAAATAAATAATGATCAACATCTCCTACATAACAAACTATAACATCAACCCAATATACTCCAAACATAATAAACAATCCCAACACTTACAATATCACTCATAAGATATAATAATGAAGAAGTGGAGTGAATAAACAAACTTTATTTTCCAAATTTGAATTTTTCATTGAAGTTCTTATATTTTTCTTCTGATCAGCCTCCAACTAGAACATTTGAACATTGAACACTTTTTTTCTTTTTTGCCTTTTTTTTTCTATTGAAGTTCACTTTTTTTTCTTTCACTTTTTTTTTTCTTGAACTTCTCTTTTTTTTTCATAACATCATGCTTTATTTTTTTCAAGAAAATATAACTTTCAAACTTATCAAAAATAAACATGATAAAAACAAAACAACTTCTCAAAAACCCACCCAAATTGTGCAAATAACAAGCACACTACAAACTCCCTCACCTCACTCACTAATAGCTCCCCCAAGCCAAGCTTGGGACTAGTAACCAACGGGGCAAATCGGCTTGTAATGTGGCTAATAAACAACAAAAAGTCAAGGCAATAACATGGGTAGCAAGAAGGGAACAAATGTATCTACAATCATCTGGAGGCTACCTAAAAGAATGAACGCTTTCGTCCTCCTCAATGTGCATAATAATGAATCATATAAACATTACTTATAGTTGCAAACCAATACTCAAATTCATTGACATACCAGGAACTAACACACATTCCTAACCAAATCAACAAGTCAAGCACTATATTCACAAGTAGTTGGGCAAAATTGACGCATGTTAGGGTTTCAAGGCAATCAAACATCAAATCATGATAAACTAATCCACAATTCTTATCATCATATACCAAGAATCAAAAAAATTTTCTCAAGTAAGGGGCACAGGGAAGCATAATTTACAATTCATTGGAACGTATTTTTGGATTTTTTTTTTGTATTTTTTCATAAAAAAAAAAAGCAATAAAAATAACCTAGAAAGCAATAAAACTAACCTAAGAAAACACACCAAAAATAAAAGAAAAGAGAAAAAGAAAGATACCTAATCCAAAATCTCCCCCAAGCTAGAATCAGACAATGTCCTCATTGGCTCGGGAACTAGCCCAGCATAGCTAGTCCCGATCATCCTCATCCATCGAGCCGAACCCTACACCTCCATTGCCACCTGCACCACCTGCACCAGAAGAGCCACCACCAAAATAATCAGCATGAAAACTCCCCCCCGCCGGTCCCCCGAAAAGTATGTCCTGGCCGTACCCATGGGGCAGAATAGTCAGTATAAATACCATGGGCAGTGGGATCCCTATCTTATCCCTGGGGTGGAGGCTGAAACCAGTCAGGGTAAATAGCGTCGTCGAGAATGTTGCCCCGACAAGCATAATCATCGTACATAGGGTAGAGAGCTCAACCCTGGTTCCTCTCCAGGTACCCTAACCTCTGGTCTATAGAGCCTACCATCATCCTAAGGTCAGTGTGGGAATGCTCGATACGTCTTAAGGCCTGACCTTTACTCTGAAGGTCCCAAACTAGGTCAGAGTCAGCATGAGAGACGAAGTGAGACATGCGAGGTGGAGAAAACGCCACCTCGGGCTAAGGCTGAGGCTGGGGTGGTGGAACTGGTGGTGGTGGTTCTTGTCCCCTAGCGTTGGCAACTAATAGGTCATACGTGTAGGATGGTTGCCCTGGGGGAAAGGCGGTCAAGTTAGGACTGGGTAGGGGAAAAATGGGCAAAGGATGCTCGGTCCCCGTCCTAATACACCAGAAGGGTGTCTGCTCACTATCCGGTCATACCCACCCCAACTCCTCAAAATACCTAGCAGTCATATAGGTATCTGGTGCACAGTTGGTCAGTTGGTGGGGTCCATCCTTAACAAAGCCGACCTTTTTCACTGCTATTCTAATGAAAGGCCTCCTATACGAATGGGGGTGCGAGATTAGGTACTGGCCTTGGCATGTCTTCTCAAATGGTGAATAATATACCTACCTATGTTCAATTTCCCAAACCCATACACATAGTGACCTATAACAGCTAACTCGTTAGTTTGGGCGTTATGGGGGCTCGTTCCTACCTAAAAAACACAAACCCGCAAATCTTTGCCAGATTTTTGGGATAGGGTGATGAATAGGTTTGGTACTAGCATGTTGGGGGTCGGGAGTAGGCAAACTAGTCAAAGCAAAATAAATGTCACCCATTTTATAGTCCGCATGCCATTGATGAGGTAACTCAGAATTTAATTCAAATATTTTACAAAATTCTACATAAGTTAAACTAATATTCCTATTGTTCAACCTAAAAATTAAATTCGGCCCATTTCTACTATTTACAACTTTTAAAGAAGACAAGAATTCACAGGTTAATTCACGATATGTAGGATAGTGCATATCAATGAATTTTCTCATGCCTATGTCATTTAAAAATCGTTTCACAAAATCATACAAATCATACGATTCTAAAGTAGGGCGGTGTAACCACCGTGAAGGAATTACCTCGCGCTCGACTAGGTGTTCTAGCCGCTCCTTTTGCTTCTGGCTAGCGATACGGATCGTCGGCCAGTACGGGAGTTGCAAATCAGGATCGTATTCCTCTCTCGAACTAGAACTCCTACCGAAAATAGACCGAGCCCTCGTTGAAGCCATGGTAAAAATGGGTATGTAAATTTATTTGAATTGAATTCGAAAATTTTGATATAGAAATGTAGAGGATGAAGAGGGGATTAAAAATATGTAAAAAGTTTTGAATTTGGTTGAGGAATGAAGGAGAAAACTTAGAGAGAAGTTAGAGGAAATTTAAGTTTTAGAGAGAGAAAATTATGGAGGAAAGAAGAAATGAAGGAAGAAAGAAAAAGAAAGAAGAAGAAGAAGCGGACGTGCATCTCGCGCCCGGTCGGGCGGTCTGTCGCCCGTTCAGGCGATCTGGGCGTTTTATTTGAATGGTTCTCGCGCCCGGTCGGGCACCATTCTCCTGATAGAGCGATGTAATAGCCCGATTTTCCTCAACTCTCGCGCCCGGTCGGGCGCCCTTTGCCCGATCGGGCTATCTGATGATGTAATTTTCGCTTCTTCTCGCGCTCGGTCGGGCAAGTCTTGCCCGATCGGGCGGACAAAGATGTCCGTATACGACGAGTTTCACGCCGGGTTGGGTGCCTATCGCCCGGTCAGGCAAAAACACTCGATTTTTGGACCCTAGCTCTCACGCCCGGTTGGGCGAGCTTCGCCCGGTCAGGCCCGAGGCCAATTTTCGATTTTTTTGCTTTCTTCTTTTCTTCATTTTTTTTTGCTAACTCTTTTCCTTCAAAACTGTACAAATACTCATAAAACTCATTAAATTCCCTCATCTCTCCTCCCATAAGAAAAAGAAAGAAAAAAACTAGTCTAAAAAAACATTAAAAATACGGGCTGCGTCCCGCAAAGCGCTGGTTTATCTAGGTCCCGCACGACCTTCTTACCAAGTACAAGAGCTAGGATCCTTGGCCTAACGCTTGATCGGGCGGTTTCTCACCCGGTCGAGCGGTGTTTTGGCTATGATGCGGCTTCCTAACATGCCCTTTGGGACGCCAATTCACCTTATCTGGCGGATCCTCCTTAACTTTGGTTAGGGGTTCTTCAATGCTACGCACCAAAGATCCTTCTTTGATCGAGGGTTGCTTCGAATTGTCATTGCATTCAACACTTGCAACTCCATCTGGCGGAACACTTACCGTAGGCTCAAATTGCACAACTTGCTTGATTGATTCCACCTTTTCGTCCTCAGAGCCAAGACCGACAATGTAGAGGGCTCTTTCTATTGCATCAACTTCCTTCTGCCATTTCTCTATCTCATGTGAAAGGGATGCAACACAAGATACCGCCTCCAAGGGATCTTTTTCAAGAGCTTCGGGCTTGTCAGAATAATTATGAACCACATTAACACTAAAGCACTTCTCCTATGTCATGGGGATTTTAGGGGTATTATTAAGATTAAAAATAATTTTATCGTCCCCTATTGATAGTGTTAACATGCCACTTCTCACATCTATGATTGCTCCTGCAGTGTTGAGGAATGGTCTATCCAAAATAATTGGGGTTTGCATATCCTCAGCCATATCAAGAACAACAAAATCAACAGGTATATAAAATTAACCTACTCTAACGGGGACATCCTCTAAAACACCTTAGGGATACTTGAAAGAACGGTCGGCCATTTGTAGAGTAATATTAGTAGATTTTAATTTACCCATGTTCAACTTGGAACACACAGATAATGGCTTGACACTAACGCTAGAACCCAAATCTCACAATTCATTATCAATCATTAGATTGCCTATATGAGAAGGGATAGAAAAACTACCCAGATCTTTTAATTTAGGTGGAGATTTATTCTGAAGTACGGCACTACACTCTGCAGTGAAAGCTACTGTCTCTACCTCACTAATAGACCTTTATCTTGTCAATATTTCTTTCATAAATTTTGCATATGAAGGAATTTGTGTGATTAATTCAGTGAAGGGAACTGTTACCTTCAAATCTTTTAACATCTCCAGGAACTTACCAAACTGCTTATCCAAGTTAGTCTTCAAGTGATGATTGGGGAATGGAAGTTTGATAACTGGCTTTGAAACATTATTGCTCTTATCTGGAGTGGCCATCTTCTCTGGAGTCGTACCCTGCAATGTAGAATTAGATATGTTAGTACTATGCTTTAGCCCTGCAGGGCTACTAGCTACATTGTAAGGTTTAACGGAATCAAGATTAGCATTATTTAATAAAACAACCACTCCTTAGAGTAATTGCATAGGCTTGATCTATAGGCCTGGTCGGCTGTGCTGGCAAAGCTCCCTGTTGGCGAGCTTGCAGAGTAGCGGAAAGTTGCGCAATTTGATTATCTACAATTTTATTATGTGCTAGAATTGAATCAATTTGTGCATCTCTACTCTCCATGTGCTTCTGCATATTGACCAGCATCGTTCTAATCTCTACAAGAGCAGGATCGGAAGATAAGGAGGGTTGTTGTGGTTGGTTCTTCTTGCCGGCATTGGGATGGTAATATTTCTACTGCTGTTGTTGTGGCGCCTGTGGTTCTTGTGGTGGTGGATTTTGAACATTAGTACTCCGGTAGGAAGGGTACGGATGATTCCGATACCATGGATTGTAGGTGTTGGAGTATAGGTTATTTTGCCTATAAGCTTGGAAGGCATTAACTTGCTCCACGGAACTCCTGCAATCTTGTTCCCAATGACCTAAAATTCCACAATTTTCAGAGAAAGTCTCATTAGCATTATTATTAATCGCAGAAACATTAGCTACATTAGCAGTGCTCAGATTATCTAATTTTAGGCAGATAGAGGTCAATTGAGCTTGCAAAATGGATACAGAGTCAACACTATGCTTCCCCTTGTTAGCAAAGCCTCTAGGATTCCCATATTGGGAATTATGTATCGCCATATCTTCAATAACCTAACCTGCATCATCAACATTAAGATTCATAAATCTCCTACTAGCTGCAGAATCTAAAATTATTCTAGATGAATTTCCAATGCCATTGTAAAAGGCTTGGATTAACTTCCATTGTGCTAAATTATGATGGGGGTATTCTCTTTGTAGGTCCTTGAACCTCTCCCAAGCCTCATATAAAGATTCATCGGCTTCTTGGGCAAAGTTCTGAATTGCACTCCGTAGTACGGCTGTTCTCTCTGCAGGATAATACTTGCTATAAAAATTCAAAACAAGAGTTTCCCAGTCAATTATACCAAGTGCAATTCTGTTTAGTCCATTAAACCACAATTTAGCTTTTCCAGTTAAAGAGAAAGGAAAGAGAATCTCCCTGATTTGGTCTTGTGTGACCCCATCTTGCCTGATGGTATTACAATATTGACAATAGTCGGCAATGTGAAGATTTGGGTCTTCACCCTTAGCTCCACTAAATTGCTTCCTCTCTATCATCGTTATAAATTGGGGTTTAATCTCAAATTGTACCACATCAAGAGCCGGAGTGGGAGTGGGATGTGGAAAATCTGTAAGCTTTGGTTGTGAGTAATCACTAAGCTTCTTTGGAGCCGTCATCTCTAATTCTGGATCTGATGATACCTCTGAATCGCTAGAACCAGTTAGAGGATCTCGGTGATTATTATTATCACCAGAGTCCGCCAAGATTTGCTTGTAAAGGTTTTTCTGTCTATGGAAGGAACGTTCGATCTCAGGATCGAATGGGATGTACCCTGATCTGGAACACCTGGGCATAAACAAAAAATACTAAAAGCAAATATGAGATTTGCCTCAAAGAACTAACGTTCTTTCAGACAAAAAGAAATAACCTAGACTACAATAATAATCAGAAACTAAAATAAAACCGTTTCCCCGGCAACGACACCAAATTTTGACAGGGTAAAGTCGTATCCCCAAACCAAAAGTAATTCCTAAATCCTCTAACTAATTTAGATAGGGAAGTAGGGTCGTATCCACAGAGAAACAAGTCTTTCTATTCCTAATTAACTAATGTAATCTAAATTATAAAGTAACCAATATGTGAATTTGAATATGAAACTAAACTACGAAGATTAAGAGTAGGGAGAAAACAATGAATAAAATGATCTAGGGCATAGGTTCACCAGTAAATAATATTCCAGGGTAGAATAAAATAATCATTCATCAATGCATACATTAATCAGATTATAAAGGGCTTTCTCTACGTATTATAATCACACAATTAATTTACCGGTATTAAATCTCATCTTTCGAATCTCGACTTAATCATTTATAAATTAACCTGCCTATTGAAACTAGACCTAAACATCAATTCTCATCTGTCGAATCTCGAATCAATATTGTCAAACTCGTGCATAAAAGATCGGGCCTAATCTAGTCACAGAGCATTAAATCAATCAATAGGAAATTAATCTAGCATTGACAATTAACAACAATAATTTACCCCTTCATATTATTTATGGATCCCTATGAACCCTAGAAATAGAACTACTCACACATAATAAAAACTAAACTAATCAAAGCAATAAAGTAAGACATGATCAAAAGAATAAAATAAACAACTAAGATTAAGAGAAGAGAAATAGTTACCAAAATAAATCTAGAATTAAGAATAAAGTAGAGAACAAAAGTATAAGAGGAAGAATTAATCTAAAAGCTAAGTAGAGAGAGAAAATCTAAGAAAATAATTAAGAGAGTAAAAGAAAAAGAGAGATGCTAAAATCATTTTACGGAGGAGTATTTATGCTCCGTACAAATCCTAAACTAAAACAAACTTAAACGACGCTAATCGTCTCCTAACAATAACACGCGCCCGATCGGGCGAGGCACCACCTGTTTGGGCGCGCCTTTTTCCTCCAAGGTTGAATCTCGCGCCCGGCCAGGCGCGCCTCTGGGCGCCAGCCTTTTTGGCCGGGCGGCTCTCTTGGGCCACTAATTGGACTACGATTAGGCTCCAATTCTTCGGGTTTGGGTTTCCTCTTCAAGTCTTGAATACTTGGTCCAAATGCCCCGGTATCACCTATACCGAGCCCTTAATCACTTGTTCGATGGCTCTAACCGGCCTTGGGCTAGAAAATCTGGTCGTGCTTCTTCAATGCTCGTGATTGCTCCATAATATCTCGGGAAAATGCTCCAAAAGTGCAAATCCCTGCAAAAGTCAACCAAATCTACGAAAACACTAGAAAACACCAATTAGTAATAAAAGTGGCTCTAAAGAGACAAAAACACTACTAATTATGACCAAGGGACGGGGGTAAAATACTATATAAAATAGACACATCACCACTCAAGCTCTCGACTCTGCTGAATATGGTAAAATTATGTGTGATATTGAAATTAAAGTAGTGGAGTTAAAACAGGAGGAGCTGATTATGAGCCTGACGATTGCTAATGACTTCGCCAACAACCGAGAGTCCAACCTTGAGCTGGAACTGAAAAATACACAATCCAACCTCAAAGCATTGGAGAGGGATGATAAGGAGAATTTTAAACTAAGGGAGGATGTTAGCCGGCTGGGGATTGAGCTTGTTCAAATGAGGTTCAAGCACCAAGAAGAGATTTCTAAGGAGCAAAGCCGGATGAGAACGAACGAGACACTAAAGCTCCGCTGAGGATTGCCTGGAGCCTCTCCACCCAACCGTCAACTTTAAGGTGTTCAAACTGAGATACGATTACGCCACTGCGATGTATGATGCTTAGGTTTTGAATGAGCAAGCCCCGCCTCCTTTTAAATCATGGGCCTTGGAACAAGGTTATGAGGTTTCGGATGGTAAGGAAGAGACGGATAAGGATGAAGCTGATCAAGTCCCTACTGATCAGGTCCTAGCTAGGTAGAGCGAAGTGATAAGTGACTTTTATGTCACTTTTAAGGTGTTTATTGAGTCGTTTTTCGGCTTATTTTCCAATAATTTAACCCTATTTGTCCTTTATTTCTTTTATTTGCTTATTCTCGTCTTTTATCTTTATTTTGAGTATTTTAGTAGTTTTTAGTTTATTTTTGTAGTTTTAGTTAATAATTTCCCTCTTCTCTCATTTTATTTATTTTCTTTTAGTTTCTAGTTTGTTTTGTTTTATTTTATTTTATTTTATTTCATTTCATTTAATTTATTATTTCTTTAGTTTTAGCATTTTATTTTATTTTATTTTACTTTATTTATCTTATTTTATTTTACTTTATTTTTCTTATTTTATTTTATTTTATTTTATCTTCCAATTCACCCTCGTGTTTTTGGTTGTAGGTGTTCCGGGTTTCGAAGTCATATTCGTGTTCGGAGGTCCAAGGTTTGAGGCACAAAACTTGAGCCAACCCCTGCTGCCACCCTAACCTACACCACCCCATTTCCCTATCCTACACCACACTGCCCTGCTCCCAACTCAGCAACAAACACCCAACTCACCCACGCAAATCAACAACCAAAACCCAATCAATTACCCACAACCTTCAATCTACCACCAATAGCAGCACAACACAGCACCGTCACACACTCACCAAACCACCACCAATTGCACCTTCAACACCACCTCTCAGCCCTCACAAACCGCGGCTATTTCCCCGCCACTGAACCACCATCAACAACCACCTGCGAGCAGTGATTTCGAACAGAGCAGCCACTAAATTACTTACCTCATAGTCACACCCATACTCACCATCTCAAGCCTCAAACGCGGACGCACAACCCTGTCAGAAAGCGCACAAAATGGAGTCCTAAATCAGATTCGAGGCAGAAGCTTTGCGCGACCTATGTGCGTCTTCTGTACGGGCACGCAATCGTGGGTCAATCACGAGCTTTTCACGTGATTTTTAATGAGAATTGGACGGCCACGATTTTGGATGCTAGATGGCGATGATGCTGATGAACGGTGATGATGGTTGCGTGATGATTGATGATGGAGTTTGGTGTGGCGTGAAGCAGGGGATTACATCCCAAGATTGAAGCAGCCAAGGAATTCGAAAGTGAAGGAGTTTTGGGGGTCTGATTTAAAATCGTGGGGTTTGTACGGGAATTGGGGGTTTTGGGGTTTGTTTTTGTTTTCCCTTTTCATTTTCCTTTTTATTTTATTTTATTTTAAGTTTTTTTTTTTTTTTTTTTTTTTTTTTTTGGTTTTTAAGTTTAGTTATTTTAAATGTTTTAGTTTAGTTTTTATTTCTTTTTAGTTTTCTTTCTTTTATTTTAATTTTACTTTAGCTTGTATTATAAATACCCTCTTTGGGTTATTTTCTAAAAAGACTATCAATGAACATTTTATTTTAGATTAGATTAGTTTAGCCTTTACTTTCTTTCTCTTAGGGTTAGTTTAGGAGTAGTGTAGAGAGAGAAAGCTTGGATTTCAATGGAGTTTTTGAGAGGTTGAAGAAGCAACTTTGTGGAACTTCTTCTCATCTATTCAATGTGCATTTTCTAACTTTCTCTCATCTTTATTTCTTTCTTAATTTTTAGTTTTTGTTTTTTTTGTTTATTGATTTGAGTAGATTAATTAGTTTATTTGTTTAATCTTGTTTTTATTCTTATTTTACCTTGTTTTCCATGTCTTTCTTCATTATGTTAGCTTAGATTTTGTTCTAGGGAAATGGATGAAGGTTATGTTAATAAATTGAATGATTGATTGTGATTAGTATGGAATTGTTTCTTGATTATTGTGTAGGGATGATGCTTTTATGGATTAGAACCTTTCTAGCTAATTGAATTCTATGTTCTTAATTGTGCTTTCAATCGACTGTGCGAGAGTGAGTTGGTTGAGAACCCTAATTTCTTCCATACCTTTGCTAGGCTAGTTGCATGAGAGTGAATTAGTTTAGTAGGATAATTAACATGCTTAATTGTGCGAGAGTGAGTTAAATGTGTTGATTGTTCCTAATCAAGATCATTTTCATCTAATTGTATGATGTTATTGAATGTATTAATGTAATTGGATTCCACTTTCCCTAGTTTTAGTTATTTGTTCTCAGTTGTGTTTAGTTGAACCTCTCTCTATCTCACAAGCTTTCCTAGTAGTCTAATTAGCACAAATTGATACACTTAGTCCTTTTGGGTTCAACCCTTTTCTTGCCACTAACTAGTTTAGTGTAAGTTTAGGTATTATAAATTTCTAATTTGGTTAGGGTTAGTAGTCCCAACGACCTAATTCAACCTCCGATCACGAAGCGAACCTCTTAGCCGGCCAGGACTAACCGGAGCAGACTCAGCACCCCTAGTTCAGCCACCCTTCCGTTTTTTGCGGCAGTATGCCTACTTCTTTTTCTCCGGCCTGTGTGTCAAGTATGTTTGTATTTTACCGACTGAATTTTTTCCAAACTCTTTAATAACATGCGGCAAATAATTATCCGGCTGTACTTGCCCCTAGGTGGCTGTGTGATTGGTTTCAAGTTAGATTGATTGATTGACTTGGGAACGTTTGATACTTTAAGGAGTATGAGATGTTTCCTAAGTCAATCAATCACAATAGTGATTGTTCCAAACCAAGTGCATATCCGTCCATTGTTACAGGGGAGTTTGCATCACAATTACGCTCAATGTCCCTTTGCCCCATAGGGAGGACCTGCATAATTTTTGAATAAATAATCTAAGTAAGAACATCTGTCGGTCACTGGTTGATGTCTTTGGACATCCGATTTTTCAAAAACTTGGTCTTTCTTTAGATTATTCTGGTTAGATGGATATGAGTTAACAAATTAGGTCGTTCAATTTTTGCTGTCTGCATGCGTTTGTAGAGCAAACGATAGAATGCCCACTTTGACAATAACACCCGTAGAGGTGTCGTCGAACTCCATATTTCACATTGGAGCAGGCGAATTTATAAAATATATAACCATCCGACCATTGGCCTCATGTCTTTTTCAAAACGGTTGTATAGCCACTAAGCTTTTAACCTTAGTTTATTATCCAGTCATCAGCCTCTCGTCACTTCGACATTAGTTTAGCCACTAAGTTTTTAACTTAGCTTAATCATTTATGGATAGAGATGGGCCGTTTGTGCATTTCACAGGCGGTGTATGATAAATTACTCAAGCAATATAAAGCAACAAATAATATAATTGAAAACAAAAGGCAACTTTTTATTGATAGACTTCATGTTTAAAAAAATTTACAATTCTCAGAAGTAGTACCTTTTTAAGTTATCTACAATCCAAGTTCTAGGCAGATTCCTTCCGTCTAGTGTTTCCAGGTGGTAGGTGTCGTCTTGTACTTTATCATAGATTCGGTAGGGTCTGTCCCAATTAGGAGTTAGCTTTCCAAGCTCATTGGCTCTACCGATTGCCTCTATTTTTCGTAACACAAAGTCCCCAACTTTCAAAGGGCGCTTGTGTACTTTTTTATTGTAGGTTCTTGTCATTCTCAGTAGGTTCTTGTCATTCTCAGACGGTAATTCTCATGACGCAAGGCGGCATTGCCCCTGCGTTGCGGGAGTTAGTCTAATGCTAGCCGCATGGCCTCCCAGTTTGCCTCTTCATCGTATAGCATGACACGTAGAGTCGACTCATAATGCTCGATGGGCAAGATGAGTTCAACACCGTATACCATGAGAAATGGGGTTTCATTGGTTGCCCCTTTTGTAGTTGTCCGGATGGCCTATAGGACATGAATTAACTCTTTCGACATAAACCATCGGCTCTTTTCATATTCTTTTTGTTTCCGTCTGAGATGAGTTTGTTGAAGGCTTCAACCTTGCCGTTTGCTTGGGGTCGGCCGACTGATACAAAACAAATTGAGATCCCTTGGTCTCCCAACCAAGTTTTGAGCTGAGGTGTTTCAAACTGAGTGCCATTGTCAAACACTATAGACATAGGTACCCCTAACCGGGTGATGATGTTCTTCCAGATGAAAGAGATGACATCCTTTGTTTTGATGTTCTTAACCGCCTCTGCCTCCACCCACTTGGTGAAGTAATCTTGCTTAAAAGAACTTTAATTAATTAATTAGTGTAGCTTGATCAGCTTAAAAGGTTTAATTAATAAATTCCACATAGTATCTTGCATTAAATAAGATTAGAATTGAATAATTAATTGTTGGTCGATCACTTAAGCAAAGACGAATATTGTTTATTTCTTGTCCTATTCACGAATTTGATTAAATAAAGAATAACGACGTTGCAATGTAATTCCTACGTGATTAATGTAAATAAAATCAACTAACTTAGTTTTAGGTATCACATTGCATATATTGTTTGGTGATGAAATTGTGAAAAAGGAAGAGCTAGTAGAGGCCGCACTAGGGCTAGGATAGCGATTCACCCCTAAAGGAATGTTATTTTAGTACCCTCGCTCCTGAACTCATTTCTGGTTTATGTAAACCAATTTGGGTATGGGTAAACTTACAATTTGTGCTAATTATCCCATGAACTCCACATGGGAGAAAGGCATGAACGAGGTTTATGAGTTTTCCTAAAACTCATTGGCAACTCCCTATTTGTTTCTTATAAAAAAGTGTGATGATAGAATAGATTCTAATTCAAGGTCCCCTAAACATTCAGGAATTCAAATCCTAATACACCCTAAAAAAGTGTAAAGTCCTAGGCTTTTAAAGGGCCATGAGCATCTTAGGAGAAGGATCCCCTATGATGGGAACACCCTCCTTACAACATCCATAAAACTCATCAAGGCATGACCGGCTGTAGAGTCGATTAGACTGTTGATCTTTGGAAGCGGGTATTTGTCCTTTGGACATGCCTTGTTGAGGTCTGTGTAATTAACACACATGCGCCAGGTACCATTAAATTTCTTTACGAGCACAACGTTTGTAACCCAATCAGGGAAGTTACATGGTCGAATGAACCCGGCGTCTAACAACTTTTTTACTTCTGCAGCTGCCGCCTGACTTCTTTCCTCGCCGTAATTTCTACTCTTTTGCTGGATGGGCTTCTTTTTTAGATCCACGACAAATTTGTGGACAGTGAGATCTAGGCTGACGCCTGGCATCTCTTCCACTTCAAAGGCTAAAATAATGTCTTTGAATTCTTTCAACAGAAGGTGTAAGTCTGCACCCAAATTAGTATAGGTAGCCTCCCTACCTTAACAATACGCTCTGGATGGCTGTCGTCTAGAATGAGATCAATGTGCTCACCAGCCGGCTAGGGACGGAGTTCATCTGACTGCTCTCCAATTAGTGATTGCTATTTCTTTTCTTTCTTTACCTTCACCAGCTGATCATCTTTTCTTTTCTTTCCGGAAGCTGGTCAGGCTGGATTGGGATCCTTGACTTTGTCAAGGTCTATTGGCTCCTTCCCTTGGCCGGCTGGGGCTACAGTGGACATGACGGTTGAGATATAGCACTCTCGAGCTATCTTCTGATCCCCATTCGGGGAACCAACAGAACCATCATCCCTTTCATACTTCAATAGCATGAGGGAAGGGATAATGACAGCCTTAGATTCGTTAAGAGTTGGACGACCTAAAATGATGTTATAGGCGATCAGCTCCTCAACTACCAAGAACTTGACGACTAGGTGCCGCCCTTCTCCTTTATCTCCCAGCCGGATAGGTAAGTCAATCCTGCCAACTGGGTACACCGTTCCACCCCAAAACTAACTAAGGGATGAGTAACCGGGAGCATGCTGCTAGGCTTGTACTTGAGCTTTTGCAAGCACTTGTAGCTGATGATGTCCGAGGAGCTACCGGTGTCTATTAGGATCCGCCCAACCAGTTGATTGTCGACCTTACGTTCAATGACAAACGGGTCGTCATGCAGACGGCGGACACTGCCTCGGTCCTTCTTAGTAATAAGGACGTCTGGGAAGTTACCGTAGGCAGACTCCTGCTCATCATTAGCAGCCTTATCCATCTTTTTCAGATGATCCTTGGTGCCCCGGATGGTCGGGCCACCACATGAGAACCCGCCTGCTATGGTGTTGACCGGCTCTTTTTTAGTGTCCGAGCTACTACTATGCTGGGAAGTCTTGGATGATTGTCCCGGGTTCTTATTAGTTCCTTTGGACTTAGTAATGTAGGACTTCAACATCCTCTTGTCAGCAAGACGGTCCAACGCCCGCTGAAGATTGAAGCAGTTGTTGGTGTGACGGCCAACCTCCTCATGGTACTGGAAAGATTTATTTTTGTTCCGTTACTAGATGGAACTCTTCATAGGATTCGGCTTCTCAAGAGTCAGCTGGTCCTTGATCTCTATGAGGATGGAGTTGCAGTCCTTATTATACTCGTACTTGGGGAGGTACGGTTTAAACTCTTTCTTTTTCTTCTAGGACAACTGATCAGAGTCATTGACCGTCCATACTTCTTTTCTCTTTTTGTTCTCTTCTAGTTTCTTAGCCGGCTGAGCAAACCGACTATCCTTTTTCTTGTTAAAATTCTACGAGTCTGACTGATTGCCGAAGTGCAGAAGTTTGTAGCTTGGATAAAGCTTTACGCCTCTATCAACGCTGCTTGTAGGGTGAAACCCTCTTTTTGACGAGGTCGAACTTGAAAGTTGACTCGTCCTTCAGACCCTTGAAGAAGTCTGCAAAAGCTACGTCGTCAGACAACCCCTAAATTTGAATTCTCCCCCCTACTTAATGGTGCTCAAGTCTAAACTTGTTATCTTCGCAGGGATGTCCATGAAGAAGTTGGACGCAAACAAAAACGCAAGCTTCTTGAACCTGTCAATACAACCGGCTGGCAAGTTACCTAATCATTGTTGGGCGGTGCGCTTCAATATAGCCGGGAACCAACGGCACCACGCGACATCATCCAACCCCTGTAAATACATGAGGTTGGTGTATGCCATGAGGTGGTGTTTAGGGTTGTTTGTACCATCATAAGTACCAACCAACACATTCTTAACCTCGAACGGCTGTGCCGCCTCGGTTATTTCCCTAGTGAACGTATAAGGCTGTTCACCAAGTCTGAGCAAACGAAGCTGCCAATCTAGTGGCTGGACATTGTTGTATGCCGCCTGACCTCCATAGAAGGGCGGCTGCATATATTAAAGGACATATTGCCCGTTCGGCATCTGAGGCGCATACGGGGCTGACCCAATCATCTGAGGAACAGTATGGACGGACTTGCCGCCTATATGGCTCTCATGCAAGGATTGAGTATTCCTGGCGGATGTGGCTTTGAAGCTGTCTAGCTAGCTCGAAGTAGAGGTTGACTCAGACAGCTGCTGTTTCTCTTGCGCTCGATTATTTCTCGAGCGTAAGAGATTATTTTCTTGTTGTTACCCGACTGGTCCTGCTTGGGGTATCTCTTTGGAACCGTCTGGGATAGAAGGATCTTAGACAAGTCAAGTGTTGCGAAGACCTTCTCTTTTGGATGTAGAGTGGGCTGCCTGTCCCTAACTGGCTTCCTCCTCTCAGCTTGAGGAGTCTTCTTAGCCGACTAACCCCTGCTTGAGCCAGCCTCGTTTTTGCTGATCAGATCCTTGATCTCACCCTTGAAGCTACTCATGAATTTCATGATCTCATCCCGGGTGACGGGAGGTGATCCTGTCGCCTGAGTATCAGACGGTTGGTCAGGTCGGCTACTTGGACCCGCCTGACCCTCGCCCTGTTCCAGGGTGTCAGTAGTGGAAAAAAGTCTCATTTGTAACTGGCTATTTGTAATGGGCAAAGCTTTTCCCCTTACAATTAAGATATTCGTAACGGGCAAAATAGTGTTCGTTACGAATACTTATATATTCGTAACGGGTAAAATAGTGTCCGTTACGAATACATATGTATTTGTAACGGACATAATTAGTGCTCGTTACGAATAAATAAGTATTCGTAACGGACACTATTTTGCCCGTTACGAATACTATATTACAAGTAACAAACCCAACTGATGAGAGGAGCCTATACTTGGCTCTTGAAGGTTCCACATAATAGCCGTCACACCTCTTTCTCTCTCATCAGTCCCTCTCTCCCTCTCTCTCTCCTCTCCTCTCCTCCTCGTCATTCACTGACCTCTTTCTCCTCTCCTCCATCAATCTGAGTTTTCAAAACACTTGTGCTCTTTCTCTCCTCCTCCGTCCTCCTATCCCTTGTTCCTCCTCTCTCTTTAAGCTCTTACAGAGAAATTATGGTTGATGGGCATGTGAAAAAGTGTTCGAAGATTTTATTACGGGCGGTGCACAGTGCGAAGAAAAAGAAATCAGTGTTAATTTGTTATTCCTCTTGTAGGGAATTCCAGATATTGGATCTAGATAGCGACAAATTGTCAAAAACTACTAAAGAACAATTCTTAGATAATTTGGGATATCTTTGCCTAAAACTTCAACTGTAATACCCCGTATTTTTATTGTATTTTATAAATTATTTACTTATTTATAAAGTATATTTTGGGGTCACCTTGTTTTAATTATGGGATTTAAATAAATTGAGTTTTTAATTTGATTAATACTCACTCTACCAAATTACAATTATATATATATATATATATATATATATATATATATATATATATATATATATATATATATATATATATATATATATATAACAAGCCCAATCATTCTTTTATTTATTTGGGTCAATTGTTTCTCCCTCCTATCATCTTTTATGAAGCCCAAATATCTTAAATCTACCCTACTCTATATATACTCCTTTAATCCCCAAAAAATTTCCCACACAAGAGGTTAGTCTTACTTTTCTTTTCTCTTTATTTTCTTTATCTTATTTTCCTTTAATTTTCTTTTCTTTTATTTCTTTTTCTTTTTCTTCTTTCTTTTCTTTCCCCTTCATCCTTCCCGTAAAAACAAGCAGCCCCACCCCCCTGCTGTCCGGCCAGCCTCGTCGCCGGCCAGCCACCTGCTGTCGCCGGCGACCTGCCGGTGGTCGCCCAAACTGCACCGCCGCACCACCTTTCTTCCTGCCTTCTCTCTCCTCTTGTTTTAATTATTGTTCTAATAATTTGTATTTGGGTTTTTGATTTTAATTGTTTAAATATGATTAGTATGTTTTATAATTATGTTTTGATAATTAAAGATTGTAAATTTTAGAGTGTGAAGTGTTTTAATTTCAGATTTTACAAAGCATTGAAAGTTAGGGTTTTTATTATTAAAGTATTGATTTTTAGGGCTCTAACTTGCAATTAATTTGGGGGTTTTATATACCCATTGATTGGAAGTATTAATCAAGCTTAAAGATTGAATCTTTATGGAGTTTTGATGAGTTTTTAATTAAACTATAATGCTGGAATTTTTGCCCAAAGTACTACTTTTGATGGTTTTATGAAAAGGGTTTAATTACCCAATAAAGAAGAGTTTAATTAGGGGTTTTTAAATAAATTTTCAGATTATTTTAAGTAGTCTAAAGTGAGTTTAAGTTGCTGGAAGTTGTGTATCCAGGGGTAATTAATTTAGTATTATTGTCCCTTTATGTAGGAGACTTGATTCGGGAATTGTTGTAGTGTTTTCGGCCACTTTAAGGGCTTTATTGAGGTACATTCGCGTACTTAGCATAGTTATGTTGATGAAGTAGCATGCTAAATGTGTTTGATTAATTAAAAATTGTATCATGCTAGGTTTGGAATGGAAATTTGTGATTTGGATGTTATTAATGATTGAATTGAGAAGCATGATTTACTTGTGATGAGTTATTGAATGGAAATTTATAGTTTAGAATATTATTTATGAACCACATGTTTATTTATGGCTTGATAGAGAGCATGTTTAATCAAACTAATTGTTTAATTGTGTTTGGAATATTGAAAAGGAATTTTATTATGGTTCATATAAATTTTATTGATGCTTTAAGCATGAGGATGGAGCTATATAAGTGTCTATGTACACGAGGAATAAATTGTATGTTGGTGCCTTTGTGCACTTAAGGTGTTTTTAACACCGAGGGATAGGATTTTTGGCACTTTATGCGTTTAAGGTGTCTTTGACACTGAGGTAGAATTAAAAAGGGCTCAACATTAAATATTATGTGGTCACTAAATATTCAAGAATTAAATTGGTATGTTTGTTGATTGAATAATTATTGATGATTGAATAGTTATGCTTTGTGAGTCATCACCAAGTCTAATAATATGTAAATAACGTAAAGTGAAAGAGATTACGCACCAAAACTCTTGGAACGTATATACCTTGAGTATGAACATATGGGGGGAGTTATGTGACTTTATATTTGATCATAACTTCTAACGGAGTACAAGACGCTGTATATTCCTTTTTATTATTATTATGCGCTGGAATTCCGCCACCTATGTGTGGCACAGGTTTGTCGCTAGCACGGTTAGCTCCCGTGTCAGTTAACCTCAATTTATTGGGGGAGGTATAGTTGGAAACCCGTTCGATGTGTAATCAACGCTAAATGAATTATTTAGTGTCTAGTTAAAGTGTCTTGTTGATTGTTGTGTGTGCTTGTAAACAGGTGCATTGAGGTAGGTGTGTGTTGATAGGTGAAAGCATGTTAGTGTGTTTAATTACGCTTATGTACTCAACTTTGCTGATTGTGTGTGTTTGTGTGTTTGGCCATGTCTTTATCTGGGCCCTATGATGACCCATTTTTAATGGAGAGTAGTGGGGACAAGTGGAGATAATCTTTTCAGGTGTTGAAGCATATTCATGACGGGGTGAGTGAAGAGCGAATCATGCTAGTTTCTATTAGTTGTGATGCGGTTTATTGCTTTCAAATATTATATTATGTTACGCTTATGAGACTAACGCAAAGTTTTTTGTAATTTAATTGGTTTTGATAAGGGTCTTCAATGGTTCCAAGTTGTAGGTTGATTTTAATTGACTTCGTTTGACTTTGGTTATAACTTTACTTTCGTTTGGTTGATTTTTAAGTTGACTCGTTTTGAATGGTTTTGATTTAAGTCTTCCGCTGTGTGTCATTGATAATTGCCATAGCCGTTCTCACGATGGCGGTAATGTCTTAGATATTCCTAAATCGTATTTTAAAGAGTAAAATAGGTATTTTTAAAGGAAAGGAATTTCTAGGGTGTTACATCAACCATTTTAGATAGTGAGGTAAGAATTCCTTCAATTGTTTTTTCCTCTTCTTGAATTGATTTCTGAGCATCTAATTGTTTAAATTCTTGAATTTGTTCTTGTGAATTCTAATTTGCTTTATTTTTTTTAACATGCAATTTGTATTTAATTCATTTTTGGCATTTGTATGGTTCGATTATCCTTTGAATGTCTAAACAAATGATAAATCTAAAAACAATATGTTCTTCAATTGAAACGGGTAATACATGCAATCAGTAATGAATTTTGATAATCTTTGTCGATTAATACCTGATTGCCGAATTTTTTTGTAATTTTTTTTTTGTTTATAGAGAGAACTAAGAAATCCGATGTGGCATGTTGATTAATTCTAGGGTTCTTCGAGTTTTGTTAAGTGTATGACTTGCATTTTTCAATCCTTGCACATATCTGAATCACTAGTTTCTGATTTTTTTTTTTTTTTTTTTTTAAAAAAAGAACTTTAGAGGCTGCCTTCGATTTGGATTTGGGTATGTGTCAAATTTGTACTACTATTTTCATCTCTAGGTATTGATGAATAAAAGGCTTATTTTATGTGAATTATGTCTATTCCTTGTAGTAGTTAATGGTCGCTTGTCAACTTAATCACTAGTAGATCGATTTTCTGTAGTTGATAGAAGCTAATGAAATGTTACTATATATGTTAGTCCTTGAAATAGATGATATCAGATAATATGTTAAGCTATTGCAATGTTAGTCATTCTATCTATGATCTTATCTATGCATTTCTATATTTTTTTCAAGAACAGATAATATGTTAAGCTATTGCAATGTTTGTCATTCTATCTATGATCCTATTGCAATGTTAGTCATTCTATCTATGATACAGTCAGGCTATTACAGATAATAGTTGATGGGAATTACGATATGGCAGTGATATAGGTTGCTAGTATTCATTTCAAGAACTTAATTGCCATGAATTGGTCGCCTCATGATCCCGGTTCGTTTCCTTTCGTGTAGTGGTTAAGAATTTGACTTTAATGGTTTTTTTGGATAAAGAAAAGGGAAGGAAAAGAAGGGGAGGGAGGAGAAGAGGAGCGGAGGGAAAGGGAGGGGAGAAAAGAAGGATGAGTTTTCCTTCCAAATCTCTCCATTGTTGGAGGGATCAATTTCCTACAATTTAATCCTTCCATTTCTCTCCCCTCCAATTCCCTCCCTTCCTCATTTGCTATCAAAATGAAAGAGTCTCCATCTCTCCATTTCTCTTCCCTTCCTTTCCCTCCATTTCCTTCAATCCAAACACACCGTAATTGTCGTAGCTCGGTCATTCAATATTGATATTGTATGCTTGGTTATATTTTTATTTTTAATTTTAGAAGAGCAATCAAAGATCTCACCGGCTGAAAGCCTTGGTATGTAATAATTGACTAATAAAATAATTGTGTAAGCTAGCTAGTTATATATATATATATATATATATATATATATATTATACACACATAATTGTGTAAGCTAGCTAGCTGTCCAGCATGTGCTGGATTTTTTTTTAATTAGATCTCACAGTATTCGTTCTGCCCGTTACAATAACCCCCGTTATTCGTAACGGGCAGAACCTACAAAACATGTGACCGTTACGAATAACGGGGTTATTTGTAACGGGTGTTTGAAATGCTCTTACAAATAATGAGATAGGTAACGGGCATTTCAGTTGCCTGTTACGAATAAGTACTTATTCCTAACGGGCGGTGCCCATTACGAATAATAATGGCCATCCGTAACGGCCGCATACGTAATAGACGCTGCCCGTTACGGATGGCCTTTTTTCCACTACTGTGTCCTTGGGACGGAGACGCTTAGAGATGAATGACCCATCTTTGGCCACATACGTTCCGACTTGAGGGTTGTCGTCATCCTGGTCTGTAAAGACCTCCGACTGATGATCCGGTTGGTGATCTTTGGGATCAGAAATTGGTACAGACTCTTGAACCATCTTTAAGGTACTCTCCCCACAGACGGCGCCAAATGTTTTGGGTGTTTTTGTCCCTCGGGAGATCGAGTTACAGCTCGATGACTTGTCTGATGCGGCCTATACCTGCAAGACAACGGGGGACTCCGGGTGGTTAGAGTTCAACCTCCGACGATCAAGTTAGAAATCGTAGGAGAATGTGAAAAGCTGTGGAAAATAAAGTGAGATCTTCTCGGATTCCTAGATCAGGTGTTTTCTCCGATGTGAGAGAATGTAGGGTAATTGTAATAAATGAACGTGCCCTAATATGGGGGATATCTCCCTATTTATAGGCTCATTGGGAAAAGTGCCCCCTCTTAGGTCACTCTAGCCTAGATTTGGTGGGCTACGCCATTTTACGGCATTCTCAGAAATTGGGCCTTGAAGGCCGCAATTCCACCTGATATCTGAGGCTGACACATGTTAACTGCTGAGTGGCCCATGTGGACCTATCCAGGCTTGATTTGTGGTCCTCTCTAATTGGTCCACATGTCTAGGGTATTTTTACCCTAAACAACATCTAATTAGACCTAGTTATTGGGTGGATCTGGTCAAAGATGGTCACATTTTATAGGGCCTAAAATGGGTCAAGCAATGTGGGTTGTAGGTTGATAATGGATGTGCCAATAAATTGATCAATTAAAAAGAATATAGGACAAAGTCATAACTTTTTGTTTTTAAGGTAAAGGACAAAATCATAATTAAGTATATATATTATTACAAAAATATTTAATTATCAATCAAATTGGATAAATATTTTAGCTTTATATTAACACTACATAATAAGGCCATGTCCGTCACAAAACTTATACATTAAAGGTCTTTAAAACTTGACATTGACTCTATTATCATTGGACTACGCTATCAAAACAGGTTTATTTTACTAGTCAAACTATCCACAACAATGGAATATATGACATCTTTCTCTATGTAAACTATTATACATTTATACATATATGAGGTTGTCCCTCTAAGGCTCTAATAACTCAGTTGTAAGGGTTGACAATTCAAAAGGTTATTATAACCACACTTTTTTCCGTATCTTCATTTTTAATAGTTTAAAACATGCATTACTTGTGCAGTTGTGTTGTCCACGTAGTAGATCAAGTAACTAGCTTATTAGTTGACTAATTGAAGTTTATCATAAAAAACATATAATAATTAATTGAAATCGTTGATTATGAATAATAGATTATTATATGATGCAACTTTACATTAAAATTTACAAACAATATAATGAATGCGAAATTCATGGTTGAATTTTAGTATGATTATGTTAAATTAGTGCAAATGGGTATAATTATATTACTAACACATACAGCTATGTCTTTGTTTTTACAACTGGACAAACATTATTGACTACGATGCTACATATATAATTTTAATAAAATTCATTAGTAAAATTCCTTTTATAAACTTTTATTATGTAATGTTAGCTAATATTTGTCTACTAAAATCTACAAAAACGATCATATTTGTATTCATATGATCTTAAAGATGGAGAAAAAGGCTACGATTGTGTTCCTATTTGTTGGTTTGGCCATTGTTCTTTGCAAAATAACAATAGTTTCTGTATCTTCTAGTAAGTTTTTATTTTATAAATTAAATTATTTGTTGCTTAATCATCCATGATAAATATACTGTTAATACTAGCTAGTATTACATACTTTTATAATTTTCGAATAATCGATATTGTTGATAAAGAAGCTTAATTTGTTTCCTAATTATGTTATTCTAATGAAATGCTTTTATATTTTAGAAAGTGGAAGTTTCATTGAGGAAGATTCGTCAGATGGAGTGTTAAATACCCAGGTATTATTTACTCATTATGATCTCCATTTTACCCCCATCAAATTTTGTTTATTGTTTATGCTAGTTTGTTTAAAGTTCATTTCATTGCATATTAGAATAATTAGTCTAACTTGTATACGAAAAGTATTAATCAATTTAGTAACCCTAAATTTAATTTAAGAAAAATTGATTCTAATAATGGACCTTTGACGTGTTTGCTGTTAATAATCCCACCTGTATAAAGGATCTTCTTCTGTTGGTCTCTAACATGTTGCTAACCAGTTATGATAGGTTAATATGCTATGTGTTGTTTTTTAATTGGTTGAAAAATAAAACCTAAAAAAAAAACTGAAAAAAAAAAAAAAAAAAAAACCCACTAGCCACCTCCATCCACCATGAACCTAACCTTGCCTTAGCCCCACAAAAACCGGCCGGCCGCCACGCTACACCCCTGAAAATGGCCGGCCAGAACCCTCCATTACCGAAAACCACCCACCGACCAAAAGCAACCTCCGAGATTATCCCCTAACTCGAATACCATTCCCAAAACCACCACATCCACCACCCTAGAAACCCCACCCAACCGCCGAAACTCCCCTCTAATCGCCGAAAATTCCCTCTAACCGCCAAAAGCCACCGAAAATCCCTGAAACTCTTATCCAAATTCAACCTCACGCCATCCCTTCAAATTGATTAATTGAATTTTTTTTTTAGTTCATTGAAATTAAGGGCTTCGATGGTTTTCGTGGGTGTGACCGTGTGAGCCTGTGAGGGTTGGAATCGGACCGGTTTTTGTTGGGTTAAGGTGGGAATGTGGTTCCGGCGGTGGGGATGGGGGTTCGGCGGTGGAGGAGGGGCTGCCGGAGTTGGGGTTAGGGACCTTCGGGTGTTTGTTTGAGGCTGGCTTGGTTTTTTTTTAAAAAAAATTAAGTTTTTTTTTTAAAAAAAAAAATTGACTATTTTTTTACTAATTATTTTGTGACACGTAGGAACCAATAGAAGAAGATCCTCTATAAAGGTGGGATTATTAAATAATAATCTAAAGGTGTTATTATAAATAGTGAACGAGCCAAAGGTGGGATTATTAGATAGAATAGTATTACATGAACATGCATTTGTATGATTGTGTGTGAATAAACTCATTATATACTTTTTTTTTTTTTTTCCTCAAGTGAAACAATAAGAATTTGATGATGGTCTATACACTTCTTTCGTTTAAATTAAATTATTTAATTACTTGCAATACACCACTTATATTGATAATTAACAAGAATTTGATGTTATTCGTTTTTATATACCACTTATGAAAAATTGAGGTCACGAATTTAGATAATCTCAACGACAAGTGCCTAGGTGAGGACGCTTTCCTTTCACTTTCATGAGTTTTGATCCACGAAAATAGGTTGGAAACAAAATTGTAAGGATTAATTTTCAATTATGCTCTAGAGAATAAAATCTTTAAATCTTATAAAAAAAAAATTAAAAAAATTTATTTTAAAATCAGTTGAGATTCAAAAAGTTAGTTGTTGATTGCAGGTCAGATAATCTTTATTTTTAATCGTTGTATTTTGGGTTGAGGATCTGTGATATTTTTGGTGGGAAGTTGAGATATTAATTTCAAGTTTAGAGAGATTTTGTTGAAATACATTTGTTAAGAACTAGATGATTTCCAAGCTATGCTCGATTTTTAAATTATAACTAATGGTAATTGAAATACAATTGTATAAGTCTTTAGAAAAATGTAATACAAAAGTTAATCATAATAATAATAAATAATTCAATAATTAAGTTTCCAAGACTCTAGTATAGGTGATATAGATATAATTTATGTTATATTCTTGGGTGATTTGAGGAACGACAAGTGATGAGTTTTCCTTAATGTGGGAAAGGGTAGAAGATATTAGTAGGCCTTTAGTCTAGGGTATTTAACAAAGGAGCAAAGAACACTCCTAATTCTCTAGCTTACCTTTTTTTTTTTTTTTTTTTTTTTTTTTTTTTTTTGTTAAGAGAGCCACAACGGCGGGTGATGAGAATTGATCTCAAGATCTCCTGAAATCGGAAGGGATGCTTTAATCACTTGAGCTACATCTCACTCTCTAATAATTCTCTAGCTTACTCGTTGTTTGTTGATTATTTTTTCATTCCCTTTACTATAATGTTACTCCCATTATTATGTTCTATTATTATTACCTAGGGTTCTAGCTATAAAAATGATAATTCATTTAGAATAATTTTGACATATATAAAATAAATTAAAACCCATCACCATTTTCCCACTTCCCAGGCCATCCCCACATGCACAAAAGTTATTATTCATAGTAGAGCTGTCAAAAACTAACCAGATCCGAGAACCCGACCTTAACCTGATATGTGCCCGAACATTGGGGTGAAACAAGTGACCTGTATTTCGGCCTGGACCCAATCTAATGTTAACCAACAACCGATTTGATCCAATACTTTATGACCTGAACCCGAAGCTGCAACCGATTTGATGATAACCGTTAACCGATTTAATTCGACCAGACAATAATCCAAACGATTTAATTCGACCCAACAATAATCCAAACTCGAACTAGTACTCGGCCCAATTAAAGCCTTAAAATGGTTATAATCCAACACAACCTGCTATTGACTCGATTCATGAAAGGTTTAATAAAATTTTGCACACCTTTCGTTCAGCTTGTACAGTTCTGTAACAAAATATTGGTACAATTTGTTCAGCTTATATACCTTTTGTTCTCTATTTCGTCGCACATAGGCTTAATAAAATGTTGATAATGTTTGATCTAATTATAAAAGGCGTAATTATATAGGTTCAGCTTCACCGAATCGATATTTATTCGAATTGAACTTGAACCAAAACCAAGAATGATCTAACATTAAGACTATCCGACAAAATAATTATTTGACTCAACCCTAACTCGAACCCGAATGTCCAATCTATTAACCTGACTCAACACAACCCGAACCTGAAATTGAACCTGATATGAATTTTACTCGAATCAAACCCGACCTACACCCGAAAAGGTAAACGATCCAGAATAATCTAAACCAAACTTGACCCGACCTGAACATGAACCTAATCTGAGGCTAAATTGACCCAACATAACCGGATCCTAATTCAATCCGAAATTTGATTTAACCTAACCCGAACCCAACTTGAATACCCGAATTGACAGCTCTAGTTCATAGTACAAAGCTTTTAGTTTTCATGGGCTCCAAAACATGAAAATCATGCAAAGAACATCGGGTGAGATTCACTTTCTTAGCTTCTTCGACACAAATGTATAGTGTTACAATTTTCTTAAAAACATAATAAGACTACTTTCACATAATTATTATTTTTTAGAATAATTTTTTTGAAAATTTTTTGATAGGTAAAGAATTATGTTAGTATTTATTAGTCAAATATATTATAGGCTAAGGATTCTCCATTTTATTTAATATTTACGAAAATAATCAATGGACAACTATACAGGAAGCGAACATGGACTTGGCAGTGGAAGAAAATATGAAATTAGAAAATCAACCTGATGGAACTACTCCACGCAAAATGATGGCTTTTACAACTCAAGACTATGAAACCGGAGCTAACCCTGTTCATAACCCTGGCAGAGGGCGCCATTAAAATACTCATGGTTCTCTATGGTGATCCGATTAGTGCAGGGTGTCATTCTATACTCGAGTATTTATAAATATATTCTCGAAATGTAGGATAGAACTTGTGCAATATTTCATCAAGAACATTAAACTTTTTTTTATGTATTGTGTTACTTAAGTCTAACCATCAAGAATAGTGTTACTTTACCCAGGCACAAGAATTTGTCCTTTTCATTCTCGATCAATGTTTGGCATGCTATATTTTGAAAATTTTAAGAACATTATGTTATATGCATGCTATTTTTTCCAATAAGGTTTGTTATGTGATAAATTATCTTTTATTTTCCCTTAATTTCTAAGTACCTGAAATAGTTTTTCTTTTATTTTATTGGTGTATTAACTTCAACCACATTTTCTTACTTATGTATAAAATTCATATGTTATAAAGTAATTTTTTGATTTGATTTTTTTTTTTTTTTTTTTTTTTTTTGTGTGTGTGTCTCCACACAAGGAAAAAGCAATAAACAAAACAAAGGGGGAACTAGACGTGGCTAAGCCACACTAATAACATCATTAAGTAAGACACACCCTAAAGAAAAGGGGGTGACTTAAATCAACTAATATTTTTTGTTCTTATGGACTCATTGATTGGCTAACCAATTTGCCGCGCTTGGTTCGCTTTCCTATATATATATATATATATATATATATATATATATATATATAATATATGCTTCACCTCTACCTCCCAATCATGATTTTCAATTTGGCTTCAGCAATAAAGAATATCGTGGATGCACCCACCATTGTAACCTTTCAAGCTATTGAGAATATGTACTATTGCTTGATTGTCTTATTGGATTTGCAGTTTCTTCACACCCATTCTTCTGGCCAACTTAATCCCATACTCCACTTCAAGAACTAAGGCTTAATAGCTTTCTAGCTTGAGTGAACAGGCATAGCATAGCCTCCCTGTAGAATAACTGATCAAACCTCTCATTAGCCTCCAGTAGGCCTTGGAGTACCCTTAGCTGCTCCATCGGTGTTCACAGAGAACCATCTAGTAGGTGGTGCTTCCCACTTAATAAATAACTCCCTCCTAACAATAGGTAGTTGTGTGGAACTTGTAATACCATCCCCATTACTCGTCTACACTTCTTCAAACCTTTCTAACAAGAATTGTCGAACATCAATAGGAATCTCATTTGTTCTATTGAAGACCACTTCATTTCTCCATCTCCATATCCACAAAACAGCAATATCAAAATACGTACGCCAAATTTTCAAGGATATTCCATTATGCTTTTGTACTTTTATGTTCCTTCTTAGCCATTGCTTCAAAGAACTAACCAGTGCAAAAATCTGATGCATTAGCTAGACCTCCAACCTGACGCCAAACCTCCCTTACGACCTTGCAACCTCTTAGAACTTGAAGCGTGTTTTCTCCAACCTTAGGGAATAGCTTACAATAAGGCTCATTAGTAAGAGATCTTTTGAACCTATTAGTGTTACACATAATTTTATCGTGTAACACAATGCATAGGAAAACTCTTACTCTTTGCTCAACTCTGAGCCTCCAAATCAAACTCCATAAACCATCATCTTGTTCACTCTCTTATTGCCTTATAATTTTTGTATTTGACTTAGTAGTAGACCTGCCCTTAGAGCCACCATTCTAGTAGAGCAGATCCCCTCTGTCAGGATTTTTAATTAAGGCATGCATGAGCTTTGATTTCACGCAATGTTTCTTGTGGTAATAGGTCAGCGAACACTACCCATTTCTAGGCCTCTATTTCATTCACATCTCTGCTACGGTGGCGCCTTCACACTTTGTTTGGATAAGAAGAAATGGAAGAAAAAGACGAGAAGAGAAATTGAGGGGGATAAATTCTCTTGTTTGGGTAAAGGATTGGGGGAAGGAAGCGGAAGAAGAGGGATGGTTCCATTTTCTCTCTCTTTAATAAGCATAATCTCTCCAAAATTGGAGAGATTTGGAGGGAAAATGGAGCTGACCTCCCCCTCCCTTTCTTTTCCCTTCCCTTCCTCCATTTTCCCTCCCCTTCTTTTCCTTTATTCTTTGCTATCCAAAAAAAGCATCAATGTCAAGAGGAATGTGAGTTATTATAAGCTCTCTTAAAGGTTTAGAGCAACCCGATGATGATCCGTAAATAGAGTATATGCGCCATCACTTACTGCCACTCTTGCCTCTTTACCAATTACATGAGCATTCTCCTCCAAAAATTAGACATATTTCATTTTGATTTAAACATGTCAACATCACACCTACCTCCAATCCCCTTGCAATACTCACTCTAGAGTACTCTAAACCATAAAGCGTTAGGTTCGGTAAGGACTCTCCACCCCAATTTGGTCAAGAAGGCCGAATTAGCTTGCTTGGCCTTGCCGTTTTGATACTTAGCCCCCAACTCTCTCAAATTTTGTAAATTTTCCTAAGAAATAAGATTTATTCTTCTTTTCTCTTCGTCTCCACTTCAAATGAATCTCCTTATTCTTTTATCAATGTTGGTAAAATATCTATCAATTCCAATAACAAAATAAAGAAGATGAAAGGAAAATACTTTATTGAAGATCTCAATAACACATTTGTGTCGCAGAACAAAATCTACTGCATTAGAAGCGAAATACGCCACCATTGGTACATGTTTCCTAATAACGCACGCCCCCAACGTTAACACAACTCTCCTCGTAATTTGTGTACCCGAATCCGAAGAGTGTAATTACTCAAGAACTGTTTAGATCTCAAAGGGTAGGTTTGTGTTTTTGTGTTTAGGTTTTTCCTTTTTTCCTTGGAAAAAGAACGTACGTGAAAAGTAGTAGTAGTAGTATATTTATAAAGTCTCCAAAAGAAAACTAATAAATATAAACTTCCTCTTTGCTGCAGTCTTAAACGGTCGTGTAGGTGAGGGTACATGACCGTGTAGTAAATACTTGTCCTCTGAAAAACACGTCTGTGTAGGAAATAACACACGGCCGTGTAGTCGGGTTTATATGCAAGAGCTATCACACGATCGTGTACTATTAGACACACGACCATGTATTAATTACTGCAAAACGATTCTACAACCAAATGAGAACAAATATCTCCGGTAGCATTACCAACTCCAACAATCCCCCACTAATGCAAACGGACATGAGATCATGAAATCTGACCAGCAAAATGAAAGGTTAGGTACTTAAACACTAGTATCAATAAGGTTTGACCTAATGCGTGCCTTATTGACACATGTATTCAACACTCTTCTGATGAGTATCAAAAGGTTTGAACTCCCAGGAGCAAGGAAGGAACTTGTATCACATAGTTCACCATTTGAGCTTGAGCAATTCCTCCAGTCTTGGCCAACACATTGGGCTCTCATGAGTACTTATGGTAAACAACAACACAGATTCCCTTTAAGGAGGTCACCTCTCGTACTCAAGTAGGTGTTCCGTCTGTGCAATACTTACTGTAGGGAATATTTCAAGCATTATCCAAAACTTGAACCCCACTATGACCATACACTTAAGTATGGTGGCGTCGAAAGGGAAGGAAATGAGAGCAAAAGAGTCGCCAACAAGTTTTAGGAACTTGTAAACCGTTCACAGGGTGAAGATTACACCCCTTAAAGATCCATGAGATCGTCAAATCCAATAGGTCTGGAACCATGACTGATGTTCGGGGATGAGGGTAAAAATCCAATCTAAAAGAGAAAGAACCCGCCCTATAAAATAGGCCTCTTTTATATTATGCTCGTATTCATGTGCGCTTTCTGACTAACATGTAATCATTCGGTTAATCCTAAACCTGTTTAATCTATGTTGGTTTAATATTAATGCACAAATAAAACTATTATTGACGATCACTTGAATTAAAATCATATTAGCCTAAACCAAATTACTAATTATCTTATTAAGCGTGATTTCAAGTACAAATTCCCTTTAAACCTGCATAAATGGCGTGATCAAGCAATAACAATGATATATATCAAGAAACATGATAATAATCATAATAATCATAATCATCATGTTAATAATAAAGCATAATAATAATAGCAAGATCCTAGGCATGATACTTACAAGATTAATAACAAATCCTAGCATGTCACTAAGAAATAAAGATCAAAGCTTTAGCCCTAACATGGTAGTAACATGCTATTGATATGATATTAGAAAGCATAGGAAAGCACCCTAAACATGATACTTGAAAGCAATAATAACATCCTAACATGATACTAGGAATTAATAAAATCTAAGCATGCTTTCTACATCGAAATAAATAGGGAGTAAGCTAATTATTTACTTTGAAGCCTCGTACCTCTTTCTAATAACAAACGCGTTAGTAAACTTCAATAAAATAATAAATCAAAGAATTAACTTAAAGAATTAAAATAAAGAGTTAAAAACACTACTACAAAAAAGGCCTATGGAATAACTCTTAAGGCACCGTATAAATCACTAATCTGGTTTCTTAGATTAAGAAACCTTATAGTAGAGATATCCGGTTTCTTAGATAGAAAATAAGAAACCATATACAACTAAATCTTGTTTCTTAGTCAAAGAGACCTCACACGAGACATTTCCGATTTTTAGATGTTAAAATAAGTAACCGTACATCACCAAAATTCGGTTACTTAGAATTTTATTTATTATTTTTATTTTATTTTATCTATTTATTTATTTTTATATCAAGATAAAACCCTACTACAGAGTACATATAAGTGACATAACCCTCATTTCCACTTTTCCAGCCGTCATCCGTCATTTTGCATTCTCTCTCATCCTTCATTCCTCATTCTATCAAAACTTTAATTGTTCATACTCAATTTGTAGAATCTCTTATCCTGATGCAAGCATTAATCAGCTGGAGAATGAGAAGGGAAGGAATGATGTTGCGGTTACTGTTCCATTGATGTTAGCTATTGCCGAGCTAGACAATGAGCTGGAAGAGAGAGAGAATTAACTTAGTGAGAGAATAACTAATTAGATTCCTTTTTTATTAGTTTGTTATGAAGTTGTTATTTTGGTTCATGCACCTGTAATTAAAGGCTATATTAAGCTAATTAGTGGATGTAATTGGGCATCAAGAATTAATACAAATCCTCTCTTTCTCTCTCTACATTATTCTCCCTTAATTTTCTGGTTATTGTTCTTATTGGTTATTACTCTCGAGGTTTCCCTTCATTTCCTCTAGATTTCCTCTGAGCTAACCAATCTGATCCTCATCCATTAATTTGGATTGAATCAGGTGGCTGAGTCATTGTGTCCTGTTAACTGATTGCATCATTGGTATCAGAGCTTTTCGTTTCTTGGCCTAGTATGCCTCCTAGGAAGAACACTGAACAATCTAATGATGATTGTGAGTCTGTCACATTTGCTGATCTGCAGAAATTGGAGGTAACACTCAAGTCTCTGATTGAAGAACAGAACAAAAATGTGCTGGAAAATAATAATAATAATAATAATAATGCATTAAATATTTCCCAGAATACTAAATCTATTTCTGAATTGCATGATATGATGGTAGGCCTGTCTGTCCAAGTTACTAAGCTTGTTTATGATGTCAGCTCACCTGAGAAATCACCCAATATACCCCCTGATAAACCCTCTGAGAAACCTAGACAGTTAGATTCTGGGAATAATGATCATAATAATTCTCAGTTTCAATACTCTACCAGACTCACTAAGATTGAATTCCCTAAGTTCAATGGTGATGATCTGAAGTCTTGGCTTTATAAATGCAACCAATTTTTTGACCTCGATAATATCCAGGGTGCTAAGAGAGTGAAGTTTGCTACTATTAACCTTGAGGGTAGAGCCCTTCTCTGGCACCCGAATTATGTAAAAATTAACCCATTGCCCAGCTGGGATAAGTATGTGCAGGACATAACTAGTTGTTTTGGGGAATTGTTTGATGATCCCATGTCTGACTTGAAAGCTCTCAAGCAGACTGGGTCTATCCAAGAATATCATGATGCCTTTGATGCTCTTACTAGTAGACTAGATCTCTCCCCAAATTACTTGTTAAGCTGTTATATGGGTGGCTTGGAGGAGGAGATCCAGTTGGTTGTTAGGATGTTTGTTCCCACATCCATTCAACAAACTCATGGCCTAGCCAAGCTGCAAGAGGTAGCTCAGAAAGCCAGAAAGACTAAACCACCTGTCAAACACCTTCATCCCCTATTATCAACCCCAAAACCCTTAAACACAAGCCTAAACACAAACCAACCTTGGAAACCCACAAACCCAAACCTAAACACAAACCAACCTTGGAGAGGACCCTTAAACACCACTTTCAAACCTAGAACCTACCCTAACACCAACAGAAAAACTTTGACAGCTGTTGAAATGAATGATAAGAAAGCTAAAGGGCTATGTTTTTGGTGTGATGAGAAGTTTGAGCTAGGGCATAATTGTAGGGGAAAGAAGCCACAACTGTATCACATCGAGATTGAGGATACAGATGAGGAAATTGAGGATGATGACAGTGAGGATCCTAGTGAGAATGAAGTGACATGTGCTCAGATATCTCTGCTGGCATTAGATGGATACTGCAGTTTTCACACCAAGAGGATGATGGGGCAGTTCAATAAGAAACCCTTGCATATTTTGCTGGATAGTGGGAGTACCCATAATTTTATTGACACTCCAACTACTCTAAAATTGCAGTGCAAGGTGGAGAAGGTTCCACCCATGTGGGTTAAGGTGGCAGATGGAGGCCAACTCAAATGTGAAGCCATGATTAAAGGTTTTGAGTGGAAAATGCAGGGCTACAATTTCAAGGCTGATATGTTGTTACTACCTTTAAGTGGTAGTGATATTGTGCTTGGAATTCAATGGTTCTCAACTCTTGGTCCCATTCTCTGGGATTTCAAGAATTTAACCATGGAATTCAAGCAGGAAGGGAAGAAAGTCAAGTTGAGAAGAGTAACTGCTAAGAGACTAAAAGGCATTCCTACTGAGCAATTTGATAAGCTGCTGCAAGGAACAGGGGAGCTATCAATGCTGAGACTAACTCATCACACTGTAGACCGGAGTCCAAGCCTGAATTCTCAAGAGCCATCTAAGGAATCACCTGAGATTTCTGATCTCCTTGACATATTCTCAGATGTTTTCAAAGCTCCAGAAGGATTGCCACCAGCTAAAATGCAATTTGACCATCAGATTCCCTTGAAAGATGGTACTACAGCTATCAATCTCAGACCATATAGGTACCCAGCCACTCAGAAAACTGTAATAGAAGATTTGGTGAAGGAGTTAGCTGATCAAGGAGTTATCAGGGATAGCAACAACCCATTTGCTGCCCCTATTATTTTGGTTAAAAAGAAACATGGTGGGTGGAGGATGTGTGTAGACTACAGGGCTTTGAACAAGGCTACTGTCAAGGATAAGTTTCCTATTCCCATTATTGAAGAACTGTTGGATGAGTTACATGGATCAGCATTCTATTCCAAGATTGATTTGAAATCTGGCTATCATCATATCAGAATGCATCCTGATCACATTCACAAAACTGCTTTTAAGACCCATTTTGGCCATTTTGAATACTTGGTTATGCCTTTTGGCTTAACCAATGCTCATTCAACTTTTCAGGCATTAATGAACCATGTGTTCCAGCAATATCTCAGGAAGTTCATTTTAGTTTTCTTTGATGATATTCTGGTTTATAGTTCTTCATGGGATGACCATTTGAAGCATTTGAAGCTTGTCCTTGAAATCATGAGATCTCACTCTTTACAAGCAAATTTGAAGAAATGCACCTTTGGTGCAACTAAGATTACCTATTTAGGGCATGTGATCTCCAAGCAAGGTGTATCTACTGAGCCTAATAAAATTCAGGCCATTATTGAATGGCCCCAACCTAAAACACTCAAGCAACTAAGAGGTTTTCTGGGTCTTACTGGGTATTACAGAAGATTTGTCAAGGATTATGGGAAGCTATGCAGGCCACTGACCAATCTACTCAGAAAAGATGATTTTGTTTGGAATCCTGAGGCCACTACAACTTTTGAGCACTTAAAACAAGCCATGGTTTCCCCACAAATTTTGGCTCTGCCTGACTTTCAGATACCATTTGTTATTGAGACAGATGCCTCAGGTTTAGGTTTGGGTGCTGTTCTGATGCAGAAAGGACATCCTATTGCTTTTATTAGCAAAGCCTTGTATGAAAAGAATTTGGCTCTGTCAGCCTATGAGAGAGAATTGTTAGCAATTGTCTATGCTGTGAAGAAGTGGCAGCATTACCTTATGCTCTTACCTTTTGTCATCAAGACTGATCGCAAAGTCTTAAATACTTGCTGGATCACAAAATAGTGACACCATTTCAACAGAAATGGTTGTCCAAGTTGGCTAGTATGGATTACACTATTGAATACAAGCAAGGGAGTGAAAACATGGTTGCTGATGCTTTATCCAGGATACCTAGCTCTCAATTGATGCCTATGTTAATTTCTACAGTTCATTCTACATTACTAGATGAGTTACAGAAATTATGGCAGGAAGACCCTAACATGCAGCAACTCATCTCTAATTTAGAGAAGGATCCAACCTCTCACAGGCATTATAAATGGCAGCAACAACAACTCACCAAAAAAGGGAAGTTAGTGGTGGGGCATGATCCTAATTTGAAGACCAAAATCATGGCTTGGTTGCATAATTCTTCCCTGGGAGGACATTCTGGTATAGAGGCAACCTTGAGGAGGATCAAGAGCTTATTTTATTGGTCTGGTATGAAGCAGAGTGTCACAGATTATATTAGACAATGTGATGTTTGTCAGAGGTGTAAGTATGACCCTAGTGCCTCTCCTGGATTACTTCAGCCACTTAAGGGTTTGGGAAGAAATCACCATGGATTTCATTGAAGGATTACCTAAGTCATTAGGTAAGGATGTGATTTTGGTTGTGATAGATAGATTGAGCAAGTATGCCCATTTTATTCCCCTATCTCACCCTTTTTCTGCCATGAATGTTGCTCAAGCCTATTTAGATCACATCTATAAGTTACATGTATTTCCTAAGTCCATCATTTCTGACAGAGACAAGGTTTTCATCAGTAATTTTTTGATGGAATTGATGAACTTACAAGGCATACAACACAAGCTTTCCACTTCTTTTCACCCACAAACTGATGGGTAATATGAGGTGTTAAATAGGTGTTTAGAAACCTATCTTAGGTGTATGTGCAGTGACACACCTCAAGAGTGGGCTAGGTGGCTTCCCTTAGCAGAATTTTGGTATAATACTACATACCAATCTGCTATTCAGACTACTCCATATGAGGTCCTCTATGGTCAACCACCCCCTACTCACATTCCTTACTTGCAAGGGATGAGTAATGTGGAAGCTGTGGACAGAAGCTTACAACATAGGGAAGAGGTTATAGCTATGATCAAGCAGAATTTGAGTAAGGCTCAAAATAGAATGAAGCAGCAGGCTGATAAGCACAAAAGTGACAGAACATTTGATGTGGGAGCATGGGTATATCTTAAGCTGCAACCATATAGGCAGCAGTCTGTGGTATCAAGGCCTAACCAAGAAACTTGCAGCTAAGTATTTTGGTCCATACCAGATAATTAAAAAAGTAGGAGCAGTTGCCTACACTCTCTAGCTCCCTGCTTCTGCTAAGGTTCACCCTACTTTTCATGTGTCACAACTCAAGAAGTATAGGGGTCCTGTTCCACCTCCTGCTGATTTTTCTATGTTTCCTAATCCGGGGAACACCTTGCCTAAGTATCCTATTGCTATGATTGATAAAAGGACAATCAAAATAGGGAACCATGCTGTTGTGCAGTGGCTAATTCAATGGTCAAATTCAGCTTCTGAAGATGCTACTTGGGAAGATGCTGAGAGCATTGAAAATTAGTTCCCAGAATTTGATCCTTGGGGTCAAGGATCCTCTGAAGGGGGAGGCATTGATGCAAGCATTAATCAGCTGGAAAATGAAAAGGGAAGGAATAATGTTGCGGTTACTGTTCCATTGATGTTAGCTATTGCCGAGCTGGACAATGAGCTGGAAGAGAGAAAGAATTAACTTAGAGAGAGAATAACTAATTAGATTCCTTTTTGATTAGTTTGTTATGAAGTTGTTATTTTGGTCCATGCACCTGTAATTAAAGGCTATATTAAGCCAATTAGTGGATGTAATTGGGCATCAAGAATTAATACAAATCCTCTCTTTCTCTCTCTACATTCTTCTCCCTTAATTTTCTGGTTATTGTTCTTATTGGTTATTACTCTCGAGGTTTCCCTTCATTTCCTCTTGATTTCCTCTGAGCTAACCAATCTAATCCTCATCCATTAAGTTGGATTGAATCAGGTGGCTGAGTCATTGTGTCCTGTTAACTGATTGCATCATATCCTTCTCCATGAGACAACTAATGGTTTTATCAATCATCTCATCTAGACCGACAAACAACTATATAGAAGATGAAGACTCGAAATCCTTGTGATAGACGCCATCTGAAAATCGCACATCGTAGTATACATAAGTTATAAGATTTCGTACAAGTAATTTTTTCTAAGTATATTCATGAATGTACCCGTAGGTTTTTCTTTTTTTTTTATTTATTTTTATTTATTTTTTTTTGAAATTTTTAGTTTTCTAACTAATGTTTTATGCAATATTTGATCTAAAAGTATTATACAATTTGACAACTTTTTGTTTGTTAAAGATTAAAAATTAAGATTGCAATTGGTATGCCTAATGTAATTGTTTCTTGTTCTTCCTATTCAATTCTTAGTTTTTTACGTCATTTTTTTTTTAATTTAGCTTTATTATTATACTGTCAATTAATTTTATGTTGCATTGTAACCTTCTATTCAATTCTTAGGATTTTTTTTATTTTTTTCATTATGATTCCAAAGTCAGTACAGTATCAAGATGTAAGTTGTAAAATTTTAATGTTTTATCAGTATAGTTTAGGATTTTTTTTTTTATTTCTTTGGTAATTTTTATGTATATTTAAATTATGCAATATCATGGTTGTGTTTTTTTTTTTTTTTTTGAAAGACATGGTTGTGTTTTTTGATATTATGTAATACGAAGTACAATATTATGAATAAAATAGCTTGGACAATGATTAAATTCAAGGATAAAAAACTTAAATGGTTTGATTCAAGGCTACAAAGCTTAATCGGTTTTCAATATGAAAGGATAATAATTGTTCAGTTGATTAAATGGTGTGTTTCAATCGCATAATTTGTGGCATAGTGTAGACACCTAAAAATGTCTCCTCAAAACCAAACTCGATGATGAACAACCTTTCATTGTCACTATTGGTCGGGTTCATTATTTAATCCCGAGAGTGCTTAAAAAATTGTATTTAATTTAATTCAATAGTCCGATCAGTCTTGATGTTTAGTCAAAGCATAGTTTTTAGTTTCAGCCCAAACTCTTTTTATTTTATTGTTTTATTATTTATTTTTGCCCAAACCTTTTATTTACTTTTTTTTTTTAGCCCAAATAATAATAATAAATCAGAAATGGCCTGAAATTATCAATCGGCACTTAAAATGCTGAACGAAATTAGGGTTAAAAATGAATTTAGACGGAAAAACGGATCATAGACTCCCGTGTCACGGGAGCTGTCCAACGTGTCACGGGAACCTGTCCCGTCAGACGGTGGGAATCCCCGTGACACGGGACACCTGCTATGACACGGGAGTTTTCTTGTCCTTTTCGCGTAAACCCTTAACGCGTTTTCTCCCCCGTTTACCAAATATTTCCCACGTCACACAACAAGTACACCGTGTCACGGGAAGTTTCCCGTCTGACAGTGGGGTTTCCTGTGTCACGGTATACTTTGTCGTGTCGCGACATAGTTTTTTAGGGTTTTTATATTTTTAGGGTTCCGTGTGTTCCCTCAGCACATTTTTTCTATAAATACCCCCTTATTTCTGATGTACGGGGCATGAATGAATTCTCTATTTTTCTCTCTTCTATGCACTAGCCTAAACACTAGCCTACCCCTCTTCTTTCAAAATTCCTTCTTCAAGCACTCCTTGGAGTCTATACTTTACTCATGGTTATGTCCTTAAGCCAAGGCGTGAAAGGTAGAACTGTTTGAGGGTTTGGCCCCAAATCAACTCTACTTTAATTAATTTAATTCAATTATTGTTCTATTATTATTTCCTTGACGTTACTAACTCGTTTATTATTTTGTAGTTGCAAGCAAACAGAATCAAAGTAAGAATTATGTTCCTTTTATTTCTATTATTTTTCTAACGATTTTGTATTGTTGGAATTATTGTTAAATTGCTTCTAATATTGACGTTATTCTATTATGTTTATTGATCACTATATTGCATGTTTAAAGGGAATATGTAATTGAAAACCACGCCTAATAAGATAATTTGGACAACCGGATTAGGTTCCTTTTAATCTTGTTATTAAATCAAGTGATCACAATATATTAGAATTATATGTTGCATTAATATTAAACCAATTTAGCTTAATAATAGTTTGGAGCAAATTGAATCTCTGTTTGTATGCCTTTGAGATCACAGGAATCATTTTTTCGCTATAAGAATCGAGTAGAGGCCAATACGGGCGAATGTGACTCCATGACTCACTTCGTACCATCATCCCTGATCCTCCTTTCGTGGTTCCGAACCATATAGAGTTAGTAATCTCATGGATTATGAATGGGGTATAACCTTCACGGGTCAATCGTTGTTGCCTTTCGTTGTCCCTTATCGTGGTTGCCTTTTTATGATCCGTGAACGGTTTACAGGTTCCTTAAAAACTTGTTGGCGGCTCCCTACTATATTTGTCCCTAATCGTGTTATGTCAATTCCCAATTCCTATGAGTGCCAAGCATATTCACACATGCTTTAACTTCGAACAACGCCTACAATTTGGCGACTCCACTAGGGAGGATTCTTGGTTATTTATCGATTTGAGTGATCGGTATTTAATTAAGATGAGTGGATGAGACTTGAAAGATTCTTGAAAAATATTCATGTGATTAATTTGGCATTGTTGCATAAGCATAGACGTTTTAACGTCGCATTTAGGTCTTTCCCGCAGGAAAAATTGAATAACTTGATTGCGTACGAAGGAAAATAGGGCACCAGTCAGATTGTCTGACTGTCGTGCCTCGGCAGAATCTGCCGTGTCACAGTGCAGTACACCGTCTGATGGTGTGCAGCACCGTGGCATGGTGCTCTCTGCCGTGTCACTGCAGTCCTAAAATCAGTCTGGTAGCTTATTTTATCTTCTCACAGTCAACTTCCTTCGATTTTTCTGAAAAAAACGTGTGTGTTCTACATGCGTCTTAGCCCTGGGGGATTTAAGCTCTTTCAACCCAAACACGCTCATGGAAATAAGGGTTCATTCGAGTTATTAAATCCACCTAAACCATGGAGTCGAGTTCGATTTCATCACGAACTCGCGGAGCCGCCCGTTGGCATACACCCGCAATGGAGGTTGCCTTGCTAACACGTCCAAACTCTTAACCATAGTACACTATTGACACAAAATAAACCTGACCATAGTCGAACATAGAACTTGACCTTAGGTTGCAAACTATTCTTTGCATCATTGTGCCTACGTGTTTATGTTTGGTTGTTTTGATCTTAACCTTAACGATCTTTCTTTGTCTATGGTGGATTATTTCATGACTAACGATCGCCAATGGACCATGCTCACTTAGTAATTAGCGCAAAAAAAAAAACAATCCCGTACCACGTCAGCATCCACCGTGTCACGGCAATTTCTACCGTGACGGTGGATTTCCAAAAAAAAAAAAAAATTCCCGTGCCACGTTAGCATCCACCGTGTCACGGGAAAGTTCACCGTGTCACGGCAATTTCCACCGTGACACGGTGGATTTCCAGCACCAAAAAAAAAAAATTAAATAAAATTTCCTGTGGTACGTCAGCATCCACCGTGTCACGGGAAAGTTCACCGTGTCACGGCAATTTCCACCGTGACACGGTGGATTTCCAGCACCAAAAAAAAAAAAAATCTCGTGCCACGTTAGCATTCACCGTGGCACGGGTAAGTTTACCGTGGCACGGGAAAGTTCACCGTGTCACGGCAATTTCCATCGTGGCACGGTGGATTTCCAAAAAAAAAAAAAAACCCACCGCGTTACGGCAGCTTATACCGTGACACGGTACAGTTTTCCGTGTCACGGTCCCCTTGAAATAAGTCCAGTCAGCTTTTTTTAAGTCTTCCGTGTTAATTTGGTCCTCGCGTCAGTCATTTTGGTTATTGATCACATGTCTAGCCATACAATCATACCACGAGTCTTATGACATCACTTAGTCAATCACGAGTCAAGTATAGTCCACACACTTTCTCTATGTTCCGACTCGAGTCGTGCACCAGGTTGTTTATGATCGTATACTAGGTTTTTGCACCCTTTTTTTGTCATAATAAAAAATGAGTGGAGTTTTCTCACCTGTTTTCAAATGTCTATTTTTTTCATTCCTTCCTTTCCTATCTTAAGCAATGAGTCAAACAATTAAGTGAATTATTTTATTTCACAATACTTGGTCAAGGAACAGGGATAGATTAATACGGTTCGAGTCATTACCGCAACAATCTATTAGATCTAATAGGCGTTCAAAGAGAACTTTTCCATCTCCACATTACTTATCACCTTTCAATGGCTACTAAAGACGATATTGAGAACATCAACAAATTCATCGAGGCACTATCTGCCATGATGCAAACCATTACCATTAGGGTCACTACCATGGAACAAAACAAGGTCACTGTTTCCACCCATGACAAATTGAAGGAACAAATGAGTAAGATTTCTGAGGATTTCACTTATATGGAACGGCCTCCCACTCCTTTAGATGTGAAGGACAGACTCCCTGAAAAGTTCTCCGCTGCTGATATTCCAAAGTTCAAGCCTACGGACAATCCAATATTCCATTTGAAGGCGTTCTCTGCAACTATGGCTCTTAAGGGATTAGACGTAACACTCTTCCCTACGGTGTTCCCTCTCTCCTTAGAACATGTTTGCCAACAATGGTTTTATTCCTTAGATGCCAAGCATACTGCGACTTGGCAAGATGACCGACAGTTTCATGAATCGTTACAAGTGTAACATTCAAACTAAAACTTCTGAACGTGAACTCTCCATTCTCAAACAGAAAGAGAATGAAGGCTTCACCGCTTACCTGAACAGGTGGAGGGAAACATCTCCACTCTTGGTAGATCCTCCCAAAGAAAGAGAGATGGTTCGCCTCTTTATTCAAAATCGGACTCATAAATATAGGGAACATCTCAAATTTCTTCCACTGAACACTTTCGAAGCTATATACGACATCGACATCAATATCGAGGATGAGCTAATAAAGACTGCTGGTAGTAACAATAATAACATTTGGAAAAAAAAGAAGAACGACCATCCTTCTTCTTCGTCTTCTAGGCACGAAAATACTACCAACAATATAAGCCAAGTTGATATCAATGAAGTGTTAGCTCTTGATGCTCCATTGCCCAGGAAGAAAAGAACTTACACTCCTTTAGGAATGACTTATGATGCGGCCTTTGATCGCCTTTGTGGTCAAGGCTTGATCACACCTATTGGGCCATTTTTCAGAGCTAAAACCTGAAGAAAGGAGCGCCAAATGGAATCCCAATGACGATTGCAAGTACCATCAAGGAAGGGGCCACACTACGGAGAAATTTTGGAATTTGAAGGACGTCATACAAGACTTGGTGGATGAAAACAAACTTCCTGTCCCTCCAGGCGGCAAGAAGTAATGAATACAAGGCGCACAGCAGATCCTTTGTGAAAGATTTCATGATTTCTTTCTTTATCATTCATCTCCATTCCCCCATTCATGTCTAGCATAGGCTTTCCACTTTGAATTTTTATATGTTTCATGTGTTTCGTTCACCTTTTCCATTAATAAAATGAGCAAATTTCCTTTACATCTCGATCATAGAAGTTTTCATTCATTCATTCATTCTCAAAAAAAATAAAAAAAAAATAAAAAATAAGAAAAAAAAATCAATTACCGAACTAAACCCAAGGTACACCAATGACTTGAGGCACCTTTGCAACCCTGTCATTCCCTGTTAACCGTTCAATCACATTCCATTTCTTCATCAACCATTTTGAGCCTCGTTTAACGTTTGACCTTCATTTCTTTAACCCACATTCACTTAACCCTAGGATTGGAAGATGTGTAATTGTATAAAATTCAAAAAGCATGTAGGAAAGAAAAAATAAAAAAAGCAGCAAAGCAACAATAAAACAATGTCTAAAGGCAAATGTTCCAATGTCTTTGATACGAACACGTCTCAAATTGTGTCTCTTATCGAGTGCTCGGTACCGTTCCTAAGAAACATGAATGCTAAGTGAGTGATGGACCGCATGATCTGAGATTGCCTACATTGATTCAAAAGAATGAAAAATAAAATCAAAGCAAAAATAAAATATATATATATATATATATATATATATATATATATATATATATATATATTTATATGTTGAAAATAAACTTGCAAAATTCAAAATTTTCAAATTCACAATTACACATCTTGGGGGCTTCTCTCGGGTCTTGAGCCTTTTACCCCTTTCTTCCTTAAACCATCAACTTAACCACATTACAACCCTTGAAAGACCTCTTTGAGGTGTACATACACTTGTGCAAAGTTCGGTTAGAGCTACGTTCGGCCTGATTCCTAACGGATACGTAGACAACTTCACATTGAGGTGCGGCCACATATCTATGCATGATCGAGTCAAAGAATATCCAATGCTTATCTCTATATCCCTACGCAATTAAAGCTAGACTTGGGGGCTTGAACCCACATCACATTAGCTTACCCAGCCTAAAGAGTCATCATCTTTGACTCTTCACACATATATTTCCATCACTATAACCTTTGCAGCCTCACCTTAGTATCACTTTCACACATACATATCCATATCGTCTTTCCCTTAGGAACCCTTTATCATGAAATCTTGTTTCCCTACCGCGCATGCTTCATCATCTTTCAAGACAACATTCATCAGAAGAAACGTTGTATACTTGCTTAGCTTCTTGACCTGAGCAATGTTCATTGTTTCATGCATCGCATAATGTGCTGAGTAACATTTCTATATCAATGATTTGTAATAATACAAAACATATCGTTCTTAGCTCCTTAACCTAAGAAACGTTCATAATCACTTCATCTATATACGTGCTTAGCTTCCAGACCTAAGTGACGTTCAAGATCGCTTCTTTACACCATATATGATGCTTAGCTCCATGACTTAAGTTCATTCATCTATCGTGTCACATGATGTAATTGTCCTTAGCCTCCTAGCCTAAGAACATGCATCATGCATACATTATTTTCAGGACAAGCAATTAAATCCATACGATTCATTTCTTCTTGCTCAAGGAGGAAGTTCAAAACTTTTTTCCTTTTTCATTATTTTATTTTGGGGAAGTTCAAAAACTTTTTCCAAATTTTTATCGAGGGAAGTTCGAAAATAAAATTTCATTTTTCACGTCTATCTTTTTCGGGAGAAAGTCGGCACCCTCCACTCGTCTGATGACAAAAATGATGGAAAATTTTTGCTTTTGCATTTTCGGTTGCTTATGTCTGCACACACACACTCAAACTATACACACACAATCACAAGTCATACTCATGTCATGTCGTGTCAAGTCAAACTTGGTCAAGTCAATCATAATCTATACGAGTCCCCTGGAAAATTTTATTTTGCAGGTCTCAATTACAGCCCATGTCCGGGGACAAGCGGACCATTTACAGCCCACGTCCGGGGACAAGCGGACCATCTACAACCCACAACCAGGGACAAGCGGACCATCTACAGCCCACGTCCGAGGACAAGCAGACCATTTACAGCCCACGTCTGGGGACAAGCAGACCATTTACAGCCATTCCACCGTCCGGGGACAAGCGGACCATCTACAGCCCACGTCCGGGGATAACCGGATCATTTACAGCCCACGTCCAAGGACAAGCTGACCATCTACAGCCCACGTTCGGGGACAATCGAACCACCATCATTTCACGGCGCAAGGTTCTCGATACACAGAGACTTGCACTCTCATCATCTGTCAACTTTCCTTAAGCATGGAAAGTATTATCCGGTGGATTTCTTCAAGCGTAGAAAACCGCCAAATTCATATGTCGGCTTTCCTCAACCATGGAAAATATCATCTGGTAGATTTCTTCAGGCTTAGAAAGTTACCAAATTTATCAGTCGGCTTTCCTCAAGCATGGAAAGTGTTTCAACGAACGTCATCCGGTGGATTCCTTCAAGCATAGGAACCTGCCAAACTCATTTGTCATCGAGGTGCCAGATACGTATTCTATCCTTTTACTCTTTAATCCGTGGAATTAACAATTTTCAGCAGGTATCAGCGTATATAGAGTGATTTAGGATCGAAAAACGTCTTAAATCTTTCTCCGTCCCTATCAGCTACTTTCACTATTGTTTTTGAAACTGACGTTTCTACAAACTCAGTCAAAGTGGAGGCTTCTATAGACACCAAAAAATGTCTCCCCAAAACCAAACCGGATGATGAACAACCATTCACTATCACTATTGGTCGGGTTCAGTATTTAATCCCGAGAGTGCTTAAAAAATCGTATTTAATTAAATTCAATAGTCTATGGATCAGTCTTGATGTTCAATCAAAGCATAGTTTTTAATTTCAGCCCAAACCCTTTTTATTTTATTGTTTTATTATTTATTTTGGCCCAAACCTTTTATTTATTTTATTTACTTATTTTCTTTTGTTAGCCCAAATGATAATAATAAATCAGAAATGGCCCAAAATTATCAATCGACACTTAAAATGTTGAATGAAATTAGGGTTAAAAATGAATTTAGACGGAAAAACGGATCACAGACTCCCGCGTCACGGGAGCTATCCAACGTGTCACGGGAACCTGTCCCGTCAGACAGTGGGAATCCCCGTGACACGGGACACCTGCTATGACACAGGAGTTTTCGTGTCCTTTCCGCGTAAACCCTTAACGCGTTTTCTCCCCTGTTTACTAAATATTTCCCGCGTCACACAACAAGTACACCGTGTCACGGGAATGTTTCTCGTCTAATGTTGGGGTTTCCCGTGTCACGGTATAGTTTCCCGTGTCACGGTATAGTTTACCGTGTCGCGGCATAGTTTTTTATGGTTTTTATCTTTGTAGGGTTCCGTGTGTTCCCTTAGCACATTTTTTCTATAAATACCCCCTCATTTCGGATGTATGGGGCATGAATGAATTCTCTATTTTTCTCTCTTCTATGCTCTAGCCTAAACACTAGCCTACCCCTCTTCTTTCAAAATTCCTTCTTCAAGCGCTCCCAGAGTCCATACTTTACTCGTGGTTCTGTCCTTAAGCCAATGCGTGAAAGGTAGAACTGTGTGAGGGTTTGGCCCCAAATTAACTCTACTTTATTTAATTTAATTCAATTATTGTTCTATTATTATTTCCTTGAAGTTACTAACTTGTTTATTATTTTGTAGTTGCAAGAAAACAGAATCAAAGTAAGAATTATGTTCCTTTTACTTCTATTATTTTTTTAACGATTTTGTATTGTTGGAATTCTATACTACATGTTTAAAGGGAATATGTAATTGAAAACCACGCCTAATAAGATAATTTGGACAACCGATTTAGGTTCCTTTTAATCTTGTTATTAAATCAAGTGATCATAATATATTAGAATTATATGTTGCATTAATATTAAACCAATTTAGCTTAATAATAGTTTGGAGCAAATTGAATCTTTGTTTGTATGCTTTTGAGATCGCATGAATTATTTTTTCGCTATAAGAATCAAGTAGAGGCCAATACGGGCGAATGTGACTCCATGACTCACTTCGTACCATCATCCCCGATCCTCCTTTTGTGGTTCCGTACCATATGGAGTTAGTAATCTCATTGATTATGAATGGGGTGTAACCTTCACGGGTTAATCATTGTTGCCTTTCGTTGTCCCTTATTGTGGTTGCCTTTTTATGATCCGTAAACGGTTTACATGTTCCTTAAAAACTTTTTGGCAGCTCCCTACTTTATTTGTCCCTAATCGTGTTATGTCAATTCCCACTTCCTATGAGTGCCAAGCATATTCACACATGCTTTAACGTAGGCGCACTTCGAACGACGCCTACACATCGCATTTGCTTAAACTACTATGCTTTTTTTTTTTAATTAAAATTTTTTATCAAAGAGACCGGTCCTTTCAATACACTGGTTTCTTAGATTATATCAATGAAACCTTTGATTTAAAGAAATTCGGTCTCTTAGGCTTGGTAATTTACATTATTCAGCAATGGATAGGAAACCGGTTATCAGAAATAAATGGTCTATTTGAGTATTCTAAGAAGACATATAAAATCTCCGGTCTCTTAGGCTAAGAGACCTACTACCTAGGCACCAGAACTTTTACGGTCTCTTAGACCTATTTTACTCGGTTTCTTAGGCCTGTTTTGTATTAGTACGTGAAAGTTTAGACTGGATTTGAGACCAAACCCTCAGAAATTATCAACCTTTGACGTCTAGGGAGAAGGCAACTTCGAATTTAGCTAGGTGTGTCAAGAACTAATGAGTGTGGTATGGTGTATTTTTAAAAGGGTTAGGCTTAGAAAAAGAATAGAGAGAGAATAAGCTTTAGCTTAGAGAGAAAAGAGAGATGATTGTGATGGTTTTGGATAATTGAAAATGGAGGTCCAAGGAACCTATTTATATAAAAATAGTCCAAAAACGATAGAAAATACTTCACGTTCAACACGGAATAAAACTGCCATATGTCGCTAGACGACAAGACCGACGTCAGGCGACAGGCTCCATCGCCAAACGACAGGACCTTCGCCAGGCGACAGGTTTCGTCGCCAGACGACAGGACCGTCGCCAGGCGACAAGCTTTCCCTGCAGCGCTAGGCGCTGCGTGGAAAAATACGTGTTATGTACGTGGAATCCACTTCTCAATATAATTAAGTCGAAAAATCCGTGTTTAAAGGGTAAAATCGTAATTTCGTAAAAATATTCATTTTGTTCCGAGTAAAACTCTAAAACATAATTATCAATCTTAACTCCATTAGGATTTAAGAGAACCTTCTAGATAATTCTATAAGACTATAATCAATTCTAATGGCTTTAGAATGATAATTAATAATAGGCCCTCCTCTAGATCATTGGGCTGTATGTAAGAACCAGACCGGGCCCAGTTTAGTATTTTGGCCATAACTTTCTCATTATTTATCGGAATTCGGCTTATAATATATCTTTGGAAAGCTCTTTTCAAGCCCCATCCAACTACCATTATTGTACCCTTATCATGGACCAAACAAAACTAGAATGGCTATTTTCATAAAATAGAGCAGGTTTTCAAAAGCAGAGAGAAAGATTTTAATAAAAATCTACTGCAACACTAGATTTTTCACACTTCACTTCGTTTGATTATGATTCGACGCGAAAGGTATTCATCACTGGGTTTGATTTTGGGGAGACACAAATGGGTGTCTACACTTACATATTCCCAGCATATCCGGGGTCTTTCCCTGCAGGCTTAAAACACATTCAAGCATCTTGCAAACCCAAGATTCTCTATGAAATGGTATAAGAACATTAAGAACATTAAGTTCGACCCTATCAACTCATCAGTGCAACTATCAATCCACTGCTCAACGAGCTCTCAGGCTAGATGCATTAAGGGATACTCCCAACCTCTTTAATTTGGTACCACTATTGTTCCCTACTCGAGTAATATCAAGGCTAATGATTCTAATTCATTTAAGGATCACTATCGTTCCCTACACTCGAGCAACTAGACTAGTAGTACTAAGAGCAAGCAATGCTCAACCTTCCACCTTCGGTGTCATTATCAATCCTACTCTAAGTGACACTAGGCTTATGGTCATAAATCCACTAAAGAACCATTATCAATCCCTGCTCAAAGAATAACTGGACAAATGACATTAAGAGCTACGCTTAACCTTACTGAATCTACCTGGTCAAGAAACCACTACAAAGAGTTATAGATTCAATAAACATAAATGGTGTAAATCCAACAATGAGTTAATCAAAATAAGGCTCTAGATCCATTCAGAACAAAAGTTCAACAAATTAAGGCACTTCGGTGTGTCCATGTAAGTGTCTTAATTGACCACCCAACCTAGGTTATGAACATATTAAGAGCACTTAAAGCTCAACCTGTAAACATCAAGCAACAAGTGTACGTAACAAAGCATCTCATAACTATATAAATTAGAGGGTTATCGAGCCAGATCACTTCAAAACGTAGACTCGTCATTTAAATCTTCATCATTAGAATAATCTAAAATAACCCTAGGATGTTAAATATATTCCCTTAGACAATCAAGCACTTACCTGTGGTTCATCCTTGTATAAGGACCTGCTTGATTCTTTTTTGCTTTCACATACTCTAACATATGTATCACCTCCACAAGATCTTTCTAACTCTGTCAAAACATCTATAGTTCCTGAAAACATACATAGAACCTTGTGAAAAATAATGTAGAGAACATGAGGATCAACTTATCCCCACAATGGATAAACTTCCAGAGATTAATTTTGCAACAATCATCTTCTTGACACACGTCATCCAATCTAATGAACCTTTCCTTCGTAATGATTAGTGCACAACAATTTTTTTTGCAGCTCAATCGAAACAGAGCACCACCCTTCGTCATATAAAAACCATATACTGAAAAGGTTGAACTAATCATCGTTGTTCATTCAATCATTGTCTCTTAGAACTTACTGGACAAGTACTTGAGAAACATTCTCACTTTAACTCTCATCCCTGTACTACTCGAAACTCAAAGCAATAATTGAGTTATTCTCTCTAGACACACAGAAGGAACAATATAGTTCACATCAAAACCATTTTAGGTCAAGAATAAATTGTTCATCATATAGATTGCAAAACATCAGCACATTGGAATCAAACATCAAGGCTAATTCATAATATTAATTCTGGCTTAAGCATGATAAATATAATTTACCAAAACACTTTCTCTACATCACAAAAATGAGATTGACGCGTACCTTTATCGGTTCATTGGCTTATTGCCTAGATACATTCTACTTATCTCATTATCTCATACTTATTTATAAGCTTTGATACATTCATACATCTTTATCTCAACAACAGTATGCACGTGAAGTTAACAACTTATGATCATTCTAGCATATGAACTCTATCAATGCGAACCACAGTAACATCACACATGCATCAAGAAGTTTAAAACACAAGCCAAGAAAAACTTAACATAACAAGTTTGGGTACTCAAATCTTACCCCACTCACCATACATACCACAAAGGATATAACAACATGAGCAAAAATATCTCATCTTCTAAGTTGTCAATTGTGCATGCATGTTAAATACACAACCTTGATTTACAATTAATCATTCTAGGAAGCTTAAGCAACCTTACTGCAAAGCAGACAAGCTTAGAGAAAACCAGGTGAGTCATAAAAGTAGGTCAGTACCAAACTTACAAAATAAATCATGACATCACAGTATTTTACCTTCAACCCATTTCAAATCAACCACCTTTCAACTCACCTTGAAAGATACTTACAATAGATGGATTTCTAAGAACAAGGCAAGATATCCTATTCTCAAGCATATCAAACTCAAAGGAGTACACACTCGCATTAACATGCTTCTTTCCACAACTAGTTAATCAAGGTCTATTCATATGGTTCAGGAATTTTCATCCACCACTACATGAATATATACCACACAACAAACCCTCTACAATCACCTTTCGATCAAGAAAGTCAAATCAAGATGAAACACAACTAGTTCAAGCTTTAACCAAATCTACCTTAGATGATGAACTCATCAACTTTACTGGCAGAATAAAGCTTAGGAGGCAAGAACAAATTCTATGAACGAGCAAAACTAACATGTCATGTCATATATAGGAAAACATATACTTGAGATATTTCACAAGTTTTAACATATTAAGGTCGTACAAGTTAAACATAGCCGATATTCAGCATACACATCACCCACAGTCCCACAAGACTTCATGCTTTACGTGAAACATATATAGAAATAAATTCTTCATTATTGGAAACCCCCACATCACATATACCACATGAAAATAATCATGACTCGGGTAACAAAATATGGAGTATCAACCAAATTCTTAGGTGAACTACTTACTAAACAAATAAACAACTGAAACAAATCTGCAACCCCCACATTACTAACATACACATAATATTTATAGATATCAAGGACATATGGAATCTCAATTCTCATCCTTACCTCATGTGGAGCACTTATACATTAAACTTACATGGCCATTCTGACTTTGCTAAGTCATACCTTTTTTATCTGCTAATAAGCACAGAGATAAAATCGATCTCGTCTAGACCATCAACAAGAAATATAAGAGCTACACCTCTAGCAATTATATACATTTCAAGTTCGTGAACAAAGCTAATTAAGTTCACAAGAATTTAAAGTAATAATTCTAACTCCCTTTTTAATCTAAAAAAGGAACACTTACAAGCTTATCGCATACTCCGTGCTCAACAAAACATTGTCCATGATTATGAGAAATAACAATAAAACACTATCATAATATAGAACACATATATATCATCCCTAATCTACTAGGACAAATCACATTAAAGTTCATGAGGGTAAGTAATTTATTATTGGACAAAACATACATTAGTAACGGTAAATTACTTGTAAAAAAACAAGTCAACAAACATATAGCCACAGATAAACGTCTCTTACGGAAACCTTCCTCCTCAAAACCACTTTTGAACAAGAGTAAAACTAACATACTAGTTAGTCTCAAGATCCAACTCATCTAACCCCCACATTGCATTGCAATTCTTCATAATAATAAAATTATGCATACAAAACAGGGGCACATAATAATAGACACCATATTATGTAAAGTTAGACATTACTTAAATAAATATGAGAAGGAACTTATCTGATATTAAGCACAATTATTGATCGTGCAATGTGCTTCCTCAATATATGTAGAGCACCTTTACGAGTTTTATTCGTCAACTTAACTGCTACGCACTGGACTCCAACCATGACCAAACTTGCTGCTTGGAAAAGAACCAAATGACTATTATGAGCCTTGGTAATCACCACCTCACAACTACATCTTTTGATACTGTCGTCGTCCACAACACCATACCCTCACAAGAACATTGGTCCATGAATATCATCCAAAATAATGCCATCATAAAAGTTCATTTAACTAGTAAATCACTATTAATAATGTAGTCTTGACAGCAGCATTACCATGGAATATATCTTGATTCTTGAAGCCTAACTTCAATAACAAGAACCCAAATTGGATGACACTTGCGCATAACATATCATAATCTAACACTTCATTAGTTCATCACCAAGGTCTTGATACTCGTAATTTAATAATAAAAATCCAGTCAATGATTAAGTTCATAATCTTTCCAAAGAGCCAAGATAATTAAATACCTGGAATTCCAAGTTAATCTTCATGATTAACTAACTCTGTCAATCTAAGGGTAGTTTCGGTATTTTTACTTACTAAGTTGAGGATACCATTGTAAAATTCACCTCATGACTTGGATTTCTAACCTTGACGGATTTTCAGTTGGACTTCACGCCTTCTAACAGCGGGAGCTGCTACACATACACCAAGTGTATGTAGCCCCCACATACACTCCCAATTAAATCTTGACACCTCACCATTCACCAAATAAAAGAGAGGGAAAATTGGGAGGGAAATATTTCATGCAATTACCGCCATTATACACTTTTAGGCGGGAGAAACTAGTTTGGCGCCAATCCTAAACATGTGGGGCCCACCATTCCCACCCACCCCATCATCACTTTAATAAAAAAAATAATAAAAAAATAAAAAAAAAAATCAAAGGAAGCCATTAACGATAGAAGCATTTTTTGGCGAGGTTTTTTTTTTTGTCTTCATTTTTTTGTTTTTTAATAAAATCAATTGTGTTCAACTATGTATTTCATATGATCAATACATCGAGATTCTATTGTTCAATATTTCATTGTACACATTCCATGTATAAAGCACGCTTTATGTAATGTTATAAAAAAATCGACTTATAATGTTGTAATTTCAATTTTCATTGTTAACTTATTTTTATAATCCAATAATAATTGTAGTGTTTGTTTAACTTGAATGTTACATATATTTTGTTTTATTTAAATCAAGTGGTCTGGTTTTGACAAACTTTCTGGAATTGTACAATTCTGGGTATAATCCACTATTTTGGTTCGACGAAGAAGAAGAATCAAGTTCTTCGTGATTTAAGAATGTCTTTATATTTTAATTTAATAACAATAATATTTGTTTAGTATTTTTAATTATATATTAGTAACTTAATAGTGACCCGTATATTCTCTGTAGTATAATATCAAGGGTTACTAAACAAATGATGGGATTACTATTCAAATACATTAAAAAATAAATTATAAATCTTGTACTTAGAATTAACAAATACTTAATATTAGATTCGAACACGGGACTTAAATGTTTGGAACAAGGTCTGTACATTGCAGATAATTAAAATATAGATGCTTAATATTAGTTCCCTACGACTCACGACAAGACTCGGACTATATATTTTAGTATTTTAATTGTCTTGTAACTCTTGTTCAACATACATACTCCGTCCGTCTCAAAATAACATTTTAAGTTATTCTCTTATAATACTAGTATTTGGAAAAAAATCCTTAACTTTCATTTTAAAGTTTGTCTGAAGTTTAAAGTTCTCTAACTAGTCTTCATTTTATTATCAATTTCCATCTTCAGTAGCATCGTTCTTATCTGCAAACTTTTATATAGCATTTCAATGCTAATAAAATAAATATTGTTACTAAAATAATTGTGTCCGAAATTTAATCAAGTACGGGAGGGTTACAATTAAAACAAACGTAATTAAATAAAATAGGCTATCAGCTACTAACAAGTATACAATTTTGTCAACAATGATATAAAGAAGGTTAATATTTGTATAAATTGTAAGGATATCTCTACCTATTGTTCATTTTATTATCATTTTTCATGTTCACATGTTTAGTAGGATATTTATAATACAACGTTGTTATTTGCAATTTTGCAAACTATTAAATACCATTCCAATAATAATAATAACATATATAATGTTACTATAACATTATGTTTAAAATTTATAATACTTGATAATTGTGAAAAAAAGGGTGTGATGACGAACCCAGGATTCGAACCAGGGAACTAATTGCATTAAGAACGTATTAACTAATCAAAGGTGTAAACAAGATTGAGAGATGTTCACCATGTTAACAAGTACATTTTTTAAATCAATATAGCACACGCCGGCACGCCGCTATTATTTGCAAACTATAATAAAGTTTTCCAATACTCTTTAAAATCATACTGTTACTAAATCACAAACAAACCATGAATTGTTCGTTACTATTATAGATGACAATTATTGCACAGTATATGTTTAAATTTCAATATGGATTATCATAGTAATTGAAACACACGTACAATAGATTTTCATTATTGGATACAATGATCTCTTTATTTCAATTAACATAGTAATTAATAATAGACTACAAAAGCATGTTGTCTTTATTTCAATTAACATAATCCATAAGGGGTATTTCATACTTTTTAAAAGGTAGGGATAAAATTACTAACTATCGATCAATTGTTTAACCAAATACGTACATAATTATACAAAAATATATATATTTACAATGTAATGACAAAAACTCAAGTTAGAGGGCTAAAAGTTAGTTATGAAGGGTTATAACTAAATAGTGGAGGGTTACAATAAAAGCAAATTTAATTCATATAAAAGATTATCAACTACTAATAAATATAAAATATTTTCAAAAATGAAATAAATGAAGTAAAAGTTTTTACAATATATACACTTTTTTTACTTTTTGTAAGGAAATCTCTAAATGTAGAATATCTCTTATAAGCTTCTTTTACATATAGCCCTAAGGGTCATCTATGTCAAGTTCCGTTAATAAATTAAGATATGCCTAATGTCTATCCTTATTCCTTAACATTGATAGTATATTATTCTGATTAATTTTTTTTTTTATTTTTTTTATCTTTTTTAAAATTGCGTATGCGGTCTTTTTATTATTCTTTTTAATTTGGTTTTTGGTTTTATTTGTATTTTTTTGTGTTAATATTGTAGCATAGAATAAAATACAAATATAAAATCAACAATGTCTCAAATTTCTATATTTAATATTTTGTTGTTGAAAATTATCTTATATGTTTTTGGTTAAAAAATGATTGCTTTTGTTTCTTGAATTGGTATTGTAATTATGTGTGAAATTTTCTTACATTTAGTAATATGTTCCACATAAACATAGTAACTACAAAATATTTATATGTAACAGATATTGAAATATAAGTAGTATAAAATCTAAATTAGTAACAAAGAATCCCTTATATCGGACTTAAAATTTGTGTTTAATCAGTTACTGGGATATATAGAAGAGATCCATGTTTTATGATTGTGATTACTACAACTTTTATTTTGTGTTACTAAAAATAAACTAACTTATCAAACATTTATGTTGATGATAGGAGAAAACCGAATAACATTGAAATTAACGATTTGTCATTTTTCTTCAACGAAATATTAAGTTTTAATTATGGAAAACACCAAGTTCAATTAACGTATTAGGTTGATTTGAAACAAATCATATAATGGAAAACCCCAAGTTTAATTATCTACAGTGTTAAATATTAAAAATTCACATTCATCTATAAATATTAAAATTAAACACTAGAATAATAAAAATAAAAATAGTAATCGGCGAAATAGATCTCCAAATTGTTGTTACACATGCAATTCTCCGGTTTAATTCGGATCACCCATCATTTTGCCAGGGGTAATTCTCCATTTTAATTATATTTCTTCAGTACTGGAATTAAACTCCAATTTCGTGATTACGAACCCTAGAAATTATTAGGGAATTCAAGGGATGTGAAAAGAAAATAAAATAAAGAAATTATTAAAAATATGGAGCAAATTGTGTACACAAATCCAGAATATTGAAGATTAAAAACATGTAAGTTATTTTCACAAACAAATCTGGGAACAAAATTATAGAAGAATAGATGAACATTATGAAGAACAATGGAGGAAAGAGAAGAACCATATAAATTGGGGATTTGTGAAACGAAAATTAAAAATAAAAATCGTAAAAAAAATTAAAGCAAATTGATTCCATAAATTCATAATATTAAAAATTTTGACATGTAAAGTATTTTATAAACTAAATTTGGATAAAAAATTAAAAAATAAGGAACATGAAGAACAAGAAGAATGGAGGAAAGAGGAGAGAGAAGAGAGAAAATTAGACCCAAAAAATAAATAGCATTGTCGAAATGACAGAGGAGAGAGAGTGGAGTGGTTGGGGGTAGTGGGGGCCAAGCAAATTTGAAATTTGAATCTGAAATATTCAAATGAAATTTGAGTTTTTTTTTTTTGGGACTCAAATGCAAAGCCAATAGAAGGCCGACACATCACTGGTGTATGTCTGGCCCACATACACTCAGTGTATGTGTAGCCTTACCGTCTAACAGCCTTATGTTAACTAAAGTTTGAAAAGATGCCACCAAAACTCTGTATTAAATTTTGCAAAATCCCCTTCACTAATTGGCACACACATGTCACAATTTGATTTACAAAAAAAGAGGCGACCCACTAATGAAGACATCCAATTATTAACTAAAATTGTAATTTTTCATTGTTTATTTGTGTAAATTACGTCTATAATTATCGTAAGTAGGTAAAGTAGAATTTCTTATTTTTAGTGTAAATTAAGAGTATGGAATTTTAATTTATGAATTGTTATATTATTAGAAGTGTCAATTCAGATAACCGGATGTAGTTTGGGTCGAATCTATTCGTGTCCGGTCAATTTGAATCGGATATATTCGGGTCAAAATTAAATTATTCTTTTAACTTGGGTGGGTCGGGTCGGATCAAATTCGGGTCGGTTAAATTAGGATCATGTTCTATTGAGTCCAAGTCAGATATGGGTCTGGTCAACTCCAGATCAGTTCATATTCGGTTTGGATAAATTCAAATCGGGTTCAAAATAGGTTTGACCGAGTTAATTTCGGGTCGGATGAATTTGGGTCGGTCTGATTTTAGTTCAGTCAAGTTTTGTTTGATTAAGATAAGGTTGATTCAATATTTAGTCAATTCCGATTCAAATCATTTCCGTGTATGCTAGATTTTGGTTGAGTTGACCAAATTCAGTATCCAAATAACTGAAATAAAGTCATTTTAAAATAGAGTAATTATTGAATTTGTACCTTATTATTGGGTCGATATCAAGTAATGCATGTGTCATTTTTTATACAACGTGGTCAATTATTGCGAAATGTGAAAAATTAGTTTTCTCATTCAATCTATTCTTGTGTAATATTTATCTTGGAGCCAAATTCAAGTTGAATAATTATAGATGAATTATCATACGTATGTACATATAATTAACACAAATAGTAATGAACTAGTCATAGACTGATTAAGGTACTACTCTTCAATTGTTTAATCTCATGAGGCTATGAATACTATCGATGAAATTGTATGCATTTTTTTTTATGATGTGTTGTGGTTTGTGTGAGTTGTGGGTTAAGCTCAATGGAAACCCTCACGAGATAATAATTCGTCCTCTTAGGCGACTTAGGGGTTTAAATTACCTTTCACTTGTGCTAAAAGTGTCTATGGTTGTTACCATGCGGATTTGTGTTTTTGTGTTTCTCTTTATTACCTCTCCTTGAATTGATCATTAGCAAGTTATCTTCCTTCTTGATTTGACATGTTTGTTTTGCTCGAGGACTAGCAAAAGCTTAGCTTGGGGGGATTTGATAACTTGTTATTTGGAATGATTTTAGGGTACTTTTGAACCTTGTTTTCGTGATTATTCGAAATCAAAATTCATTATTTATCCTATTTTTATACAAATTTTGTACCATCCATGCTTCACGGGTTGTTTGTGTTTTTATGTAATGTAGCTATTTTTAGCACTATATATGGACGTGATTAAGCATGAGTGATCAAGGAGAAGGGAAATCTTGGTTGATAGAGCAATTAAGGAAGAAGGATGAGTGCCTTAAAGAGAAATGAAAAGCTTTTGGAATGTTTTGGAAGGATTTTTGCACTAAGGTCAACTTCAAATGACCATAACTTTTGTTCCACTCAGTATTTTGGAGTGATTCTAATTGAAGATTAAAGTTCATCTCAAGGCCTTTCCAACGACTAGTCACATGCCTTATTCCAATGAGTAACAGAGAAGTTATGACCTTCAAAAAATAAACTATTTCGCCAGAAAAGGGCTGCACGTCCGTGTTAATAAGTGGCACATCTGTGCAAGTCACTGCACGTCCGTGCCAAATGAAGCACGTCCGTGCAAGGTCAAGTAGTAGTTGTTGGTTGTATTTTAACAGGTTTGCACGTCTGTTCAACCTTTGGTACGTCCGTGCCGACCTGTAGACGAGTTGTTTCCTCGTGTGCTCCGTCCTTTTACTTGGGGATTATATAATACCCATTTGGCTTCATTTGTAAGGGGGGATCTTCTTAGTGTAGTTTTAGCTTACGTTAGGTTTTTAGAGAGAGAAACTCTCAATTTTAAGAGAGAGAAAGTGGGAAAAACTTGTTGAAAGCTTGGAATATGAAGAATTGAAGGAAGGAGACTTGAAGTTTGATTATTTCTTGCATTATCAATGAGAATTTCTTACTCTCTCTCTTATTTTATTTCTTTAATTGCTTATTTTTGTATCTTTTCTTGTTTTATTACTTTTTTAGTGTTTTATTTCATTTTCTTAGTTGTTAATTATTCATTTAGTTTTGCAATTATTATGATTGTGAGTAGTTCTTTTAATTGGGATGATTGAAACCATTGATGAATTCACAAATACTTGTTTGCATGCGTTGATTTAGCTAATGTGGGATGTTAATTAGTTGAGCTTAAGTGGTTTCATTGTTAGTTCTTGTAAGTGGCCATTGCTAGAACTATTTATCTAAGATTTCTCAACGAAGGATCGAGAGATGAACTTGAGTTAGCTCCCTTATGCTTAATTGACTTGAAATGCCATGAGAATAGGGATTTCCAGTCAAGGGAATGTATTCGTCATCGTGATTATGCTTTAACACTTGTTATATGCTTTGTAACCACGAGAGTAGGTTGTATTCATGATTCAAGTAATCCCTCTAGCTTGAGAGAGTAGTTGGGTGCTTTAGATGACTTCCCCTATATTATCCCCTTAATTTACCATTGTGTGCTACATGCCATTTGTAATTTGTGACGGAATTGAGTGGTATATCCCGAGCCCTAGAACTCTCTAAATATTATTAATCACCCCTTAGTATTAGTTGATTTGAATTAGTACATGTTACATAAAAACCAAACCAATTTCGAATTCATTTAGCTTATTTAAACGATAGTATTTCGGTGGTTGATTCAACGCCTCTCTTGGGTTCGACCCTTTCTTACCCTTGCTATTAGCTAGTGAGACCAAGATAGGACTTTATCTTTGGTAGGCTCGACGACGGCCTATCATTAATTCAATGTAATTAGAGGCTTCAAAAAAAAAAGTATGAAATCTGAAAATTTATACTTGAGGTTGTAATTTAAAGTTCAAAGTTTTTTTAATCATAAAATACCCACAATAATTATTTTATAGGCTTAGAAGCATAAAAACATGAAATTAATTGCTCATAAAAATCAAAACTTTAATAATCTGCAAATTTATATATAATCAAAATAATCATACTTTGATATAATTTAAACATAGAATAATTAGATAACTTGATTAGTACGTTATCAAGCCCTAAAACATGAAAAATCATGATTTAAACCCTATATTATACAACATAAATAATCTGAAATTTAATATGATAATTTAAACATGATAAAACTCATAAATTTATAATCTTTTGTAATTTAAACATAATATCAAACCATAATAACAATAATTTAGAATTGAAATCAAATAAAAACTGAAGCTTTAAATCAAAAGTAACAAAATAAGAGAAGTGAGAAAAAGGGAGGAAGAAGGGCGAACTGCAGAGGGGTGCGGCTGGCGGCGGTGGCTATGCGCCTGGGCGGCGCCAGGAGCTTCAAGTTTCTTTTGTTTTTTTTTTTTTTTCTTTTCTGTTTCACGTGAAAGAGAGGAAGAGAGGTGAGGGTTTTTGTATTTTATTTAGGTTTTATTCTCCTAGTTTTTATTAGGATTGGGTTTTGGGCAATTTGGGTTTGGGTAGGAATTAAGTAATTCGGCCACTAAGTTAAGGAAAGCGTTATAATTTTAATAAAAACTTAGTAGTTTTACTTTACTAATAAAGAAAATTGTATTACTTTTACATTAAATAATCCATACTTATAAAGCTGAAATTAAAATAATAAATAATTATATTAGAAAAATATTGGTGTAGACACCCAAATGTGTCTCCCCAAAACCAAACCCAGTGATGAATACCTTTCATGTCATTTGATTATCGAAAGAAGCGAAAGTGTGAAAATTCTAGTGATGAGGATATTTTTATTAAAATATCTCTTCTTTTTGTTTTTGAAAAGAAAATGTTTCTTTTCTTACTCTATTTTTGAAAAACATGCATTCAAGTTTAATTTGGTCTATGATATGGGTCTAATAATGGTGTAGTTGTATGGGGCTTGAAAAGACCTTTCCAACGATATATTACTAGCCCAATTCCGATGAATAATGAGGAATTTTTGGCCAAAATACTAAATTGGGCCCAAACCGGATTTTACCTACGACCAAATGATCATGTTGAGGGTGCAAAGGTATAATCCTATTCCTACACTAATTAGGATTATTTAGAAGCTTCTATAAGTTTCTAAAAGATCTTAATTATCCTTTTTAAAAAGATAAGAATAAAGAATTTGAGTTAAATAAAAACTTTCCTTTTAAAAAACTTTCCTTTTCTTTAATCCTTATTCTATTCGAATTTAAAGATGTTCAAAGATAGTCAGATATTATTTTCGTGCGTCATAATATTTATCCAAATTTTATATGGTTATATAGATCTTGAAATTATCTTTCCAATGATATATTATAATATTAAATCCGAGTTATAACGAAAAAGATATGAATGAGATATGAAACTCTATCCAAAACTGATACCATTTTACAATTTCGGCCATATCTTTTTATCTACAAGAGATTTTAATTTTATTCTAATTGGGGTAAAAAGAATACTTCAAGAGCTTTCCAACGACATATTATATGCCTTATTTGAACTTCTGGATCAAAAGATATGATAAAAACAAAATCCGCAAAAACTGCTGTCCATCGAGTTTTATTTCGATTCGAGTTCGGATTCTTTTCTTTATTTTTTTACTCTCTTTTTTCCTATAAATAAAGGTCATATCTCCCCTTTTTCAATCACCAACTCTCATAAGAAATTCTTGATTCTATCTCTCTTTTTAAGTCTAGCTTTTTATAAACATAATTACTCATACATTAGCACTAGACACACATAGCATAATTCGAAGTTGCCTTCGCCCTAGACGTGAAAGGTTTGATATTTCTGAGGGTTTGGTCCCAAATATCTCTTTCAATTATTTAATTTAATTCTTTGATCTTATATTTTCCTTGAAGTTACTAACACGTGTATTTTGTTATTAGAAAGAGGCACGAGGCATCCAAGTAAGTGCTTTAGTTGTTTGCATTGATATTATGATATAGAAATCATGTCTAGGTTGTTATTATGCTTCCTAGTATCATGTTAGGATGCTTGATGTTTTGAATGAAAACAATGATTCCTAGTATTATGTTTAGGGTAAATTTAATATCAAATATGACAATTGTGATGCTTCCTATATTCTTTCCTAATAGCGTGTTAGTATCATGTTAGGGTTAAAACTTTAATCTTTATTACTTAGTGACATGCTAGGGTTTGTTATTAATCTTGTTAGTATCATGCTTAGGATCTTGCTATTATTATGCTTTAACATGATTGTTTTTATTATTATGATTATTATTATTATTATTATTTATTATTATGTTGCTTGATTATATTTATTGTTATTGCTTGATCACCCCTTTTATGCATGTTTAAAGGGAATTTGTATTTGTAATCACGCTTAATAAGATATTTAATAAATTTTTTAGGGTTAATTTGATTATGATTCAAGTGATCGCTAATAATAGATTTATTTATGCATTAATATTCAACCAACATAGATAAACAGGTTTAGGATAAATCTATGTATTGCATGTTAGTCAGAAAGCGCACATGAATACGATCAGAATAAATTTGAGGCCTATTATTAGGGCAAGTTCAATCTCTTTTAGGTTTGATTTGTACCTTCATCCCCGAACTACAAGTCATGGTTCCAGACCTATTGGAGTTGACGATCTCCTGGATCGTTAAGGGGTGTAACCTTCACCCTGTGAACGGTTTACAAGTTCCTAAAACTTCTTGGCGACTCTTTTGCTCTATCTTCTTTCCCTTTGGACGCCACCGTACTTTAGTGTATGATCATAGTGGGGTTCAAGGTAGGGGTAATGCTTGACATATTCCCTACAGTTTTTGGCGACTCCACTGGGGAGGATTTCTATTTTAATTCCTGAAATTTATTTCGGCAATGATTTAGAATGAGTGGATGAGACTCGAAAAGTTCTAAGTATTTCATGTGGGTAATTTTGATTAACATTATTGTCATATGCATAAAAAAGATCTCATTTTGAAATACCATTCTTAATGATTTAAAAACATAGGATTTTTATACGTAGGAAATTTGAGGAATATCTTTCACAACTAGGATCGAAATAATGATGCGCAAAACTGGAAAATTTTATCGAGCATAGAAATCTGCTGAGGCATGTAGGAACTAGCGTCAGGGAACAAAGTCTAGTGCCAACAATTTGACGTTAGCGTCAGGCGACAGCTTCTGTCGCCAGGCGCTAAAGCTAAATTGTGGCATTGGCCTCTGTTTGCTGGCGCCAAGTTCTTCCAATACCGAGCCAGTAATATGCGTTCTAATTTTGACCAGTTTTTAGCACTGTTTGCTCGATCTTACTTCCTGATTGAGTTTTTTCTCACTTTTCTGAAACCCATATGTGTTCTACATATGGACAAAACACTCTGGGAATTCATGCTCCATCTACCTGATTGAACGCTCTTTGAAACAAAGGGTACATCCGAGAATGTTGAATTGACCAAACCATGGAAGCGAGTTTTTCTTAACTCGCGGTGTCCCATCCACTCGCGCCAACCCTTCACGGTTAGGCTTCCGCGCGGTGCATCCAGAAAATTAACCATGGACCCTCTTTGACCAACCCATATCCCGAACTTTAGAGAACTAGAGCCATGGTTAAGTTGCAAACTCATTGCATCATATTGTGCTTACTTGACTAATTGTGCATTATTTGTTGTCCATACTCTATGTGTTTTTTTCCTAGCCGTTTGTTTGACTTGTGTTAAGACTTAATAAACTAATTAATGACTAAAGGACTTTGTTTAATTAATTAATTAGTTTATTTGAGCTAATTAATATGTCTAAAATCGAGTCATAGTCCCTTTTAAGTCAACCCAGATTTTTATTCCCGTATACTGCACAAACGTCAACTTGTTTTGGTCATATCCGTGGTTCTAGAAAGAACTACGAGTCTTACAATCTATGGATCTATAGCCTTGAGTTTTATCTTTAATTTGGCGTTGGTTTAATACCAATCAGAGTCACAGATCAAAAGTTATGACTAAAATACCACAGTCTGTCCTGTTTAATGCATATACGTGAGGTCTTAACTTGGTCTTTGCTTGATTCCAGTCACATAGTCTAGCCACGTGGTCATGACACGAGTCTTAACATATCAACTACACTCACTAGACTTAGCACACACTTTGTATATGTCACCATGACCATGTCTTAGGTTCATGCATGAGTCGCTTTCCGTCATTTGAGTTGGGGGTACATTCTATTCCTAATTTTTTGATCTCTCCATCTACATCATCTTTCCATTCTCTACATGCTTTCTCCATATCACAATATTCATTCTTCCTACCTTCTTCCATCCATGCATGTTGAATCGAGTTTGAGTCATATGATTGACATAAAAAAAATGAGGGTTATGATGAAACAAATGCACAAAGCAAGCTTCTCACCAAGATTTCATGTTTTCTTCTTCTTTTTTTCAAACCCTTTACCCAATAAGTCTAGCATAGGTACCCTTTATCCTTCTTGAATTTATTTCTTAGACTTTGATTTTTACCCTTCACTTTTTAAATAAAATGAACATTTATTTCCTTACATATGATCATTACATTGCATTATATTTAAAAAAAATCCATGTCGAATTAAGCACAAGGTATACCAATGATTTGAGGCACCCCTTGTAGCCACATCATATTACTTTTCACCCTTCAAATATACATCCTTTCTTGATACACTACTTTGAGCCTCGTCTAACGATAAACCTTTCTTTTTTCAACCCATATCTACCTAACCTTGGGATGAGATGGTGTGTAACTTATGCAATTTTTCAAAGAACAAAATCTTGAGTGACTTCAAAAGATTAAAATAGCAAAAATAGAAAAATAAATAAATAAAAGTGTACAAAAGGGCAAGTGTTCCAACGTCTTTGATATGAAATTGTCTTTGATAAGAACACGTCTCAGATTGCGTCTCTTATCGAGTGTTAGGCACTGTGCCTGAGAAACATGAAAGCCAAATGAGTGATAGACCGCATGATCGGGATCGCCCACACTTATAAAAATGAAATAAATGCTAAAGTTAAATAAAGAGCTAAAAAAAGAGTAGAAAACCTCAAGCATGAAAATACAAATATTCAATAGCAAAGTTGCACACCTTAGGGCTTATCGAGGGTCTTGAGCTTTTATCCCCTTCTTCTATAACCTTTAGCCTAACCACGTCACCACCCTTAAAAAGAACTTTTTGAGGTATACACACTTGTGCGAGGTTCGGCTAGAGCTACGTTGATTCCTAACGGATACGTAGGCAACCTCACATCGAGGTGCGGCCGTAATAAAAATGCATTCACATCCACACATCATGATCATATCAAGGGATCTTCTACGCTCATCCCTATTTACATAGAGCTAGACTTGGGAGCTTGATCCTTACATCATTAGCTTACCTAGTCTAAGAGTCACCATCTTTTGACTCTTCTAAAAATAATATCTTTCCAAACACTTAGCTCTTGTGGCCTAACTTTAGTGTCACTTTCACACACTGCACAGATACATGACCAAATATACTTCCCTTAGGAACCCTTTGTCATGAAATCTTAACACAACATTATTGCATACTTCGTCACTCATCATTACATCATAAAGTATGAAGTACTTAGCCTCTGTGCCTAAGTTACCTAAATACTTTCATTATCAAGTCAACTAGGATAGTCTAAGATGTTACAATCCTTGTACTGTGAGAGACAACGTTAACGGACTAAGCTCATTCAATATGCATTTTCAAAAAACTTCACTTCGAATCTTTATTTGTGTCTTTCTTTTTTCGGGAGAAAGCCGGTACCCTCCACAAAAATGATGGAAATTTTTTGCCTTTTTGCATTTTTCGAGTCGCACAATCACATTACAATGCACACACGAGTCATGTACACATTGAGTCATGTCGTGTTATCACATTGAGTCAACACTAAGTCTTAGGTCAACCTTAGAGAAAGATAAGCAAAGTCCTATAGTGAAAGATATAAATGTAGAGCAAAGACATTCCCGGATCTTTTTTCAAAAAAAACCGCAAATATGACACATGAGATTCTTCCAAGATAAGAGGAGTTACATTGATCGGTAAATTAGAGATGAAGAACTTTAATTTACAAAATATTTGAGCGGAGTTGGTTGAATGGAAACGACCAAATTCAAAGTTCGGAGCGAAACCGAGCAACATCAGAATAGGGAAGACCCGACTCCATCGCCAGATGACAACATCCAGCGTCTGGCAATATGATTTCAGCGCCTGGCGCTAGATCCCAGCGTCTAGTGACAGATCCAATTCTTGGCGCCAGAGATATTTCAGCAGCGACAGAGCTCGAGGCCTCTCAGAACATCAATTTATGGTTCCTTGGTACGCCAGTTAGCCCCTATAAGCAAATTGACATTGTTAGTAGTCGGATCTATTACAATCGTAGTAAGTGATTGACATGACAAAAAAGTGTCTCGCTTAGCTTAAGCGCCTAATCATTGGCTCATTACAAACACTAAGGCATCGGTTCAAAAACAAGCGCATCACTTATACGACAATTTTTCCAAGATTGGATAGTCATCTCCAACTTACAAAATTTCCAAACTATGGATTGTCGCGCATCTTCTTCAAACGGCAATTTTTCCAAGATTGGATTGTCATCCATGGCAAAGTTTCCAAGTGTGGATTGTCGTGCTCTTCTTTGTTTGGCAAGTTTTTCCAAGTTTGGATTGTCATACATTCATCGATTCATTGGCAAGTCTTCCGAGATCGGATTGTCATACACCCAATTTCCTATGGAAAAATTTCCAAAGGTTTGTCGTAGGTCTCTACTTATCATAAATTTCGGCAAAACTTCCTCAACGTGGATTGTCATTCATTTCAGCAAGTGGAAAATTTTCCCGAAGTGGATTGTCGATCGACTCTTTTTTGGCAAATGTTCCAAGACACGGATTGTCAATTGTGGCAATATTTTCCTAAAAGGATTGTCGCATAACATTGGCAAATTTCCAAGGTGGATTGCTTTCAAGAGTTATATTCCAAGAAGTGGATTGTCGATCGTAGCAAAATTCTTATGACAGATTGTTACGAAACATTGGCAACTTTTCCCAAAATTCGATTTTGGAAAATATTCCAAGATACGGATTGTTGCTTCATCGTGGCAACATTTCCAAGGATGGATTGTTACGAAGCATTGACAACTTTCCCTAAATCGGATTGTCATACATCATACTAGAGTTCTGTTGGCAACTATTCCCAAAGAAAAGAGGATTGTCATCACAGCAAAAGCACCGACATACTGGTTCACAAGCAGCAAAGCGCCGACGTACTGGCAAAGCAGCATTAAGGATCAACAAGCAATGATCTTTTTTAAGACTATCACAGCGGAAATTGGAGGCAGTTACAGGCGTAGCAGTCTTCAGGCGATATACTCTAGCTTGCGGAAGATCGTCACAACAAATTGGTCACCTACAGAGACGTGTGCTCGATGGTGCAAGATACGCATTTCTTAACACTTTTATTTGTTTAACTAATGCTAGTTTGCAGGTATCGGAGTTACAAGAATGATTTAGGATCGCTGAATGTTCTAAATCATTCTCCGTCCCTATCGATACTTTGACTTTTGTTTTCAAAACTTGCGTTTCTCCAAACTCAGTCAAAGTGGGGGCTTTTGTAGACACCCAAATGTGTCTCCCCAAAACCAAACCCAGTGATGAATACCTTTCATGTCATTTGATTATCGAACGAAGCAAAAGTGTTAAAATTCTAGTGATGAGGATGTTTTTAATAAAAGATCTCTTCTTTCTGTTTTTGAAAAGTTTCTTTTCTTACTCTATTTTTGAAAAACGTGCATTCCAATTTATTTTGGTCCATGATATGGGTCTAATAATGGTGTAGTTGGATGAGTCTTGAAAAGACCTTTCCAACGATATATTATAAGCCCAATTCCGATGAATAATGAGGAAGTTATGGCCAAAATACTAAACTGGGCCCAAACTGGATTTTTCCTATGACCCAATGATCATGTGGAGGGTCCAAAGGTATAATCCTATTCCTTAACTAATTAGGATTAATTAGAAGCTTCTATATGTTTCTAAAAGATCTTAATTATCCTTTTTGAAAAGATAAGATTAAAGAATTTGAGTTAAATAAAAACTTTCCTTTTTAAAAACTTTCCTTTTCTTAAATCCTAATTCTATTCGAATTTAAAGATGTTAAAAGATAGTCAGATATTATTTTCGTGCTTCATAATATTTATCAAAATTTTATTTGGTTGGATAGATCTTGAAATTATCTTTACAATGATATATTATAATATCAAATCAGAGTTATAACGAAAAAGATATGAATGAGATATGAAACTCTATCCAAAACTGACACCGTTCCACTATTTCGGCCATATCTTTTAATCTACAAAAGATTTTAATTTGATTCTAATTAGGTTGTAAAATAGACTTCAAGATCTTTTCAACAACATATTATATGACTTATTTTAACTTCTGGATCAAAAGATATAATAAAAACAAAATCCGCAAAAACTGGTGTCCATCGAGTTTTATTTTGATTCAAATTCGGATTCTTTTATTTATTTTTCGACTCTCTTTTTTCCTATAAATAGAGGTCATATCTCCAATTTTTCAATCACCAACTCTCATCAAGAAATTTTTTATTCTGTCTCTCTCTTTCTAAGCCTAGCTTTTTATAAACACAATTCCTCATACATTAGCACTAGACACACCTAGCATAATTCGAAGTTGCCTTCGCCCTAGACGTGAAAGGTTTGATATTTCTGAGGGTTTGGTCCCAAATCTCTCTTTAAATTATTTAATTTAATTCTTTGATTTTATATTTTCCTTGAAGTTACTAACGCGTGTATTTTGTTATTAGAAAGAGGTACGAGGCATCCAAGTAAGTGCTTTAATTGTTTGCATTGATATTATGATATAGAAATCATATCTAGGTTGTTATTATGATTCCTAGTATCATGTTAGGATGCTTGAGGTTTTGAATGACAACAATGATTCCTAGTATTATGTTTAGGGTAACTTTAATATCAAATATGACAATTGTGATGCTTCCTAAATTCTTTCCTAATAGCATATAAGTATTATGTTAGGATTAAAGCTTTAATCTTTATTACTTAGTGACATGCTAGGGTTTGTTATTAATCTTGTTAGTATCATGCCTACTATCTTGCTATTATTATGTTTTAACATGATTATTTTTATTATTATGATTATTATTATTATTATTTATTATTATGTTGTTTGATTATATTTATTGTTATTGCTTGATCATGCCTTTTATGCATATTTAAAGGGAATTTGTACTTGTAATCACGCTTAATAAGATATTTAATAACTTTTTTTTGGGTTAATTTGATTATAATTCAAGTGATCGCCAATAATAGATTTATTTGTGCATTAATATTTAACCAACATAGATAAACAGGTTTAGGATAAATCTATTGATTGCATGTTAGTCAGAAAACGCACATGAATACGATCAGAATAAATTAGAGGCCTATTATCAGGGCAGGTTCAATCTCTTTTAGGTTGGATTTGTACCTTCATCCCCGAACTACCAGTCATGGTTCCAGACCTATTGGAGTTAACGATCTCCTAGATTGTTAAGGGGTGTAACCTTCACCCTCTGAACGGTTTACAAGTTCCTAAAACTTGTTTGCGACTCTTTTGCTCTATCTTCTTTCCCTTTGGACGCCACCATACTTTCGTGTATGATCACAGTGGGGTTCAAGCTAGGGGTAATGCTTGAAATATTCTCTACAATGGGGGATTACACTTTATATGTTATAGACAGGGCTAATATAAGTTACATAAAAATAATCAAGTAGTTGATTAACATGATAAACAATTTGGTTTACATTTTTTTACGCAATGTTCTTTATATTAAAAATAAAAATTGTACTTAAATATCATTGTATTAATTTGTGATTTATTATAATCGTTTACTAAGTGTTACATACTTACAACACAAATTCTAAGCATTTTTTTAACATGTTCACTTTTTAAGTACTAAATATTCATATTTTTTAATGTATGCATCTTTTATTACTGAATGTTTATTTACTTTTACGTTTTCATAATTTTTTACTGCATGTTTATTTTATAGGCAGTGGTGCAGTTATTCTAGGCTTCTAGCTGCACTAGAGTGCATCTAAAGCTTATTGTACTTACAACCATGTCTTTGAATGCTATGATTTTTGTTTTGACGATTTGACGTGCTGCTTTTGATATGAGATAATTTAGCAAAGGAAGCAGCCCAAATCCAGAATATTAGTTATCTAAATATAAGAAAACCAACAAGGGTCTGTTCTCTTCAGCTTATTTTCATTTCAGTTCAATTTAGCTCCAATAAGTTCTATTCGGCTCCAATAAGTTCAATTCAGTTCTTATCTTAATTTCCTTCTCTCATAAAATATTTAGTTGAGTTCAGTTTATTTTTGCTCTAATAAGTTCAGTTCATATCAGTTCAATTCAGTTCAGTCAATCAAAACATGCCCTAAGTCAATTGTGAACTCTAGTTCATTAACAATATTTTTACTAAAATGGTTACACCACTACTATCTTTTAATTCAATAACTTAATAATTAAGATATAATTTATTTGACGGTCAAATTGTAATACTCCATCCGTTACATATTACTCGCAACAAAAGAGTATTTTATGTCTCACAAATAATACCCTTTTGTTGCGAGTAACGGAGGATGTACTATTTAAAAATGGGAGGGAGTTAAAAATTGTTTATGTTACTCTTGTAAAGAATAAGTGAAAAATTAATAAAATCGTTTATGTTATTGCAAAATTTGGATGTATCTACAATCATTAAATGCCTTATACTTTTTTTTTTAAAAAAAACGATAAATGCCTTATACTTGTATCTAGCTTTAATGATGACTTGTTGAAATTTAGTGAATGTGAGAAATGACCGACCTTAAGATCTAATAGATTTAGTGATTTGATTGCTTAGATTTGAAATGACTTTTTATTTTGAACTTGTTATTTCGTTCTAGAATTGATGAAATTTAATTAATTGTATGTATATAAAATTGTGAATTTAACAAGAAATTGAATTTAGAATAGAATTCTATTAACGATTACTAAAATAACACATTGTTGATGTGTCACCCTCATTATGTGATTTTCCCGCCTAAATACAAGGATTGTGTCAATTTTTTTTTTTTTTCAAATTTAACAATTTTGAAATTTGAATAAAACAATTGTAAATAACACGCTAATAAATGGAAGCCTGCATTGAAATAGAGTATGAATTAGGCGACGTTGAACACGTATAATATCATAGTTTTGATGAAAATCTAAAATTTTTAAATTACAAATATTTTTACACAAGGTCCATAATTCTTATATATATATATATATATATATATATATATATATATATATATATATATATATATATATATATACATATATCCAATTATTTTTATATAAAAATTTTAAAAATAGATTTTTTTACAAATTGTACATCGCACGGGTTTCAACCTAGTAATTCAACTGAAACTCACAAATAATGGTAATTCATCTGTTAAATTTTATGTTGAAATTAAGTGTTTAATTATTAAATGTTGTATTGTGCACAAGATTAGTGAATAATTTTTTGTTTATTTCTCAATTTATATATCTACCAATATAATTTTAATTTCATTATTTACTCCATGTAGTTAATATGTTTTTGATATTAGGTACTCCTATGGAGAACGCTTCTCGATATTCGTAACAGTTGATAAACAAAATTTACATTTTGTGGTGAGCAATTTAAACTATGACTACTAAATGATGAACTATATTGGTGATTGTAATATTAGAATTTTTTTACTCCAATTTTGTTTTTGCTGATATTTTTTACTCCAATTTAAACTACTAATGGCTCGAAGTCTTGGCTGATGATTGAAGTGTATGCTATTCGCTCACTCAACTTTCACCTCAATGACTAATCTTTCTACTCAAGATATTTTGCTTGAAGTAGTACAGTATTTTACTTGGAAGGGAAGAAGTATGAGTCAAAGACCTATCTTTGAATGGTCAATAAGCCACCACCTACCAACAATAAAAGCATAGATAACATTCTCTTCAACCATAAAGTAACAGCTATACTAACGACTAAGCAAGCAGCATCGTTTAATTAGTTTGCGTACGTGTATCTTTCATCTTCTGACTCACCTGCTGACTCGGCTTGATGTAATTCCAAAATCTGACATGACATCGATTGAAAAAGTTTGTTAATCATGAAGATTAACTAGGCAACCCTTATTAGATACGAATCCCACCAAACATAGAGAACAAAAGGGCGTCTTTACATCAATGATTAACCGGCATACAAGAGCCTTTTAATTGACACTTGACATGAACAGAGATTAATCATTCACAATTAATCAAGATACAAAACCCAAGAGCTAATTTCGATTGTACCAATCCAACGAAACTCGCAACTAAATTCTTGAAACATATTAACCATCCGAACAACTACAATTTTATCCCGATCAAACGATTTATAAATTGAATAATCTAGGAATCAATAGTATAATAAATTAATACTATTTCGCTTCTAGATTGTTGGTAAAACATCTATCAATTTCAATAAAAAATAAAGAAGATGAAAGGAAAATTACTTTATTGAAAATCTCAATAACACATTTGTGCCGCAAAACAAAATCTACTGCATTAAAAGCGAAATACACCACCACCGATACATGTTTTCTGATGACGCACGCCCCCCAACGTTAACAGAACTCTTCTCGTAATTCGTGTACCCGAACTCGAAGAGTGGAATTACTCAAGAACTGTTCAGATCTCAAAGGGTAGATTTGTTTTTTTGTGTTTAGGTTTTTCCTTCTTTTCCTTGGAAAAAGAACGTACGTGAAAATTATTAGTAGTATATTTATAAGGTCTCCAAAAGAAACATAATAAATACAAACTTCCTCTTTGATGTAGTGGTACACGGTCGTGTAGTAAATAATTGTCCACATAAATACACGGTCGTGTAGGAAAGAACACACGGCCGTGTAGTCGGGTTTATATGCAAGATCTATCACACGATCGTGTACTATTATACACACAACCATGTATTAATTGTTGCGAAACGATTCTACAACCAAAGGAGAACAAATACCTCCGGTTGCATTACCAACCCCAACAATCAATATCATAACAACTTGATCTTGGGATTCTAGCCGTTTGTAGAACATATGACGCCATCATGGTAATAGTAGATTTACCCAAGGTTATTATTCCCACTAGTGAGAGATACTTTAATTTCCACCCTATTAATCGTCTATTAATATTTCACACAAGTACCCAAATGTGTCCTTCGTTACCCAACTTGGGGGAAATGAAAACTGTGAGCTGATAAGGAAATGAAAATTGTGAGGGGGAAATTTTATTGAGGGCCTTTTGATGGCTAGGTTTATTCTAATTGTTGAATTGTGATAATGGAAGTTGAATAACACCTTACATTTGTTGTATAAATTGTAGAACTATGGTTTTTTACTTTAAATTGCTGTATAAATTGATGTCATACCTGCAAATATATTAATTCAAAAATTATTAAATTTTGTTTCATCATAGCAAAATTAAGAAGTAATCAATTAAGCATCGTAAAGGGCTACAATTAGTTTTAATAATAAGCTACCTATAATTTTAATCATATGATTTGAATAAAACTTGGGATATAATGGCCGAATAAGTTAGTTGCAAAGGATTTTAATGAAGGTTATGTGGATGTAATAAACAAAATTTTGAATGTGATAGAGTTGTCAGAAGCTTTGATAAAAGGGTAGTCCATTAGGCCCAATTAGTTGTGCATCTATGTTGATGGTATGGTAGATATGGTTGATGTATCTTTGGATTTTAATAAAGGTTTTGTGGATGTATTAAGAAAATTTTTTTATATAATAAAGTTGTCACATGCTTTGATAAAAAGGTGATCCAATTCGGCATACTTAGTTACCCGTTACATAAGTTTATAATTGATATGGTTGATGTATTTATGGGTTTTAATTAAGAAAAAAAATATGTGGACGTAATAAATATAATTTAAGATGTGATGGAGTTGTGATGTGCTTTAATAGAAGGGTGATCCAATCAAACAGTCTATATAGATTTTTCTTTGTATTTATTCGTCTTATATGTTTAAACATTAATTATTTAAACCATGATGACTATGAATAAGGAGCATAAATTGGTATTTGATACAAGCAAGCATTTATTACATTGTATTGATTACATTGTATTGTTAACAATCTAAGATGAAACACACCATCAAAACAATGCAGGACATTAGAGTACAATGTACATTATAAACAAATCATATAATAACTTAAACTTTGTGGATGAAATATTTACCCCTTTAGTTTTAAATAAGAAATTTATAATAATTGTTTGATATTTTAAATAGTTGATAAGAATGTAAAGAATGTAAAGTACTTTTAGGTAATACAATGAAAATCATTACAAATCATCATATAATTATATGAGTTGCAAATCATTACAAATAAACGTTCGGGTTATAGTCATATCATATATTAATGTTATTCTTACAGTCAAATCAATATGAGTTTTTTACATTTTGCCAAGAATGTGAAATTTGTCGAAATAGAACTAATTTATCATTGCACGATTTTATTAATTCATTAGCAGTTCTAATAAACTAATAGTTGGATATGATAAAAGGAACTAGATGATGTAATATATATTTGTAATATTTTCACATTTGTTATTTCATATTAAAGGGTAGATTTTTTTATTCATTTTTTAATCTTAATTTCATGTTTATTACAACAGAAATCGTGTCTATTAAATCCTATCAACACGCATCTGCCCCCCAATCTTATCTTTTGCTCGTCCTTGAGCAAAACATAATCAAGGGATGGAAAATGATGAGCTTATTCAGACAAAGAAAAGAAGAGGAGAGACAAGAATATACACTAACTCACTTTCGTAGGAATCACGATCAATTTTAGCAACTAAAGACAAGCCATTTAAACCCCTAGATCGCCCTAGAGGATGAGTGATTCTCTCATAAAGTTTTCCTAAGAGATTAACCTATAATTCTCATAATAATACAAACAAGGCAAAGCATGAAAAAGAAATCAAAAGAAAAGCAAAACAAACAAATGTTCATGAAATGAGTTTTCAAAATGTACAAGTACAAATGAATGCAAATCATTCTAAACAAGTAAGGGAGTGCACGTTTCAAGATATCCGAGGTTGATTGAAACATAAATATGCTAAGCATAGAGAACTAGTATTCGCAATCCACCTTCATCCCATTCTATCTTACCGCGTTTTCCTTACTAGTCTCGAATCTTCCCCTAAAGAGCATCTCAATAGTTCCACGAAGGAACCGGAAAAAAAGAATATTTAGGCTACTCAACATCTTGACCATGCATCCTCTCTCCTTAGACTATAACTCATAATTCCCTCCCCCGATATATGACTCAACCTTTAGGTCGAAAGGACTTTCTTAGGTTGTAATGTGAGGGCAAATTAGGTGAGGGTAGGCTTAAAATTAAAAAATTTGGTTGTTTCCCTAATTAGTGAAGCAAAGAATGGCGCCTTCTTAGAATCACAATCGAGTAGTCATCAAACAAAAACAAACTAACACCCCAAAGCTTATTCAAAGCTATGCTCACAATTATATACACAAAAAGCGTGAGAGCGCTTCCTCCAAGCTTAAATGGAGCATTGTCCTCAATGCTCAAAAAGGGAGAAGGATACTCACATAAAAATATTTTTGAATTTTTCTTTTTTCACTTTTTTCCCTTTTTTTTATTACCTTGTCCTCGCCTCTTTTAACTTTGGCGGCTTTTTCAACTTTACACTTGCCTTATCCTTGCCTTTTTTTTAACTTTGGATGACTTTTTCATTTATTCCTTTGCCATTATTCACACAAAAATCACAACACAAACTTGCTTTCAAGAGGACCAAAAATCCAAACTCCACCAATAATGATCAATTGCTTCACAAAAACCAAGAATGGAAACAAAAGTAAAACAAAAGGCTCTAAATCTAAAGATGAGGCTTTAAAAGAAGGTATAAGGCTCAAATGGTTAGCAAGTAGGCAAATGTAAATCCAAAATAAAAGAGATGAGAAAACTATCCTAGAAAAAGAAATCACCACCCCGAAAAGATGCATTTGTCCTCCGTAAATGGTTCGGCCTCGATCTTGGGAGCTATGAGTCAAGATTCTAGGTTAGGTCCGCAATAGTCAAGGATCCATGCTGCTCATTCAAGTATATGTTGAAGGCTTGAAAAAGCTGAAACCTCACATGGATGTAGCAAAAACTCACTATTGGTGTCAAATCGACTATAGGAAGCAACTACCATCTTGCCACAAACAAGTAGAATCCGGTTTCATGATCCCCCTAGTTCTTAGACACGCTACCTTAGAATGCTTTATCCTAGAATCAACCAAGCATACTCTCAAATCGTGCACACCGTTACCATTTAAGAAGAATAGCATTCAATTATACAAGTCCAAATGTTATTATGTCCAAAGGAAGAACAAAACAAAACACGATGCAAATTTGCCTTAATAGAAAGAAAAATCTTTTTGGAGTTTTTCATAATAAAGGACATGGAAAAGCATATACAAAGGTGCATGGCATATATGAATCAACATCCCACCAAACATGATAGAATACCCTCCCCCAAGCTTGAGTGAGACAATACACTCAAACATAAATCAAATAATCCATGGGAGGGGAATACAAGGAGATCAATCCAACAAACCAACACATGTCCAACATGGAATCAACAATTAGAGAAAGAGCAAGGAAGGATATTGCCGGATATGAGGTGGGTGTAAATACCATCCAATGACCAAATTAAACCTTTCAAAGATAATTTCCTCAAGAATTGAACCTTGTTTCCATATGCTAGCAAAAATAGGTATCAAACTTCCTTGATTCTTGATCCAAATCGAAGCACCAAAGTATATCAAGTCACGTACCTAGTAAAAGGCACACAAACTTTTCCATGAGAGAAAAACTATTCTAAAAACAAAAGAAAATCTAATCTAAAACATGGGTTACTTCCCAAGAAAGGCTTGCTTAAGGTCCAAGCTTGACCGCTCTAGAAAATAATAATTCAACGCGCGTAAGAGCTTGTGAAATGCACTGCTACACATTTCATAAGATAGTAAGTGTGCACATATCAAAATAAAAGCATGCAACAAGCTTAGTGCACACTTATGAGGAGAGAGATGCCAAGAGAAAGAAGAAGAATCAAAAGATAACTCAACAAAATAAGAAGAAGAAGAAGAAGAAGAAGAAGGCAAACTCTCCTCAAAATATTTTTAGGAGGCAAAATCACCCTTTTCCTCAACAATAGACGAATGAGGGACATTAAAATCATCGTAGACAAGGGGGTCCCCAATAGGCTCATTGACAAAGGAAGGGAGGGATATAGGAGTGTAAGAGATATGGTTGAAACTCCTTGAAAAAGGGACATGAGAGGAGGAACTATAGGAAATGGTCTCACATATGAACTCTTCCTCACCACCATGCCTCAAATCACCAATAAGAGCATGGAAATCAATAATTGACTCCTCTAAAGAAGAACACTTATGATCACCATTGTTGGGGGTTTGATGAGTCCGACTCACCGCGGAAGAAACCCGAGCCAAGATCTAACTTGTAATAATTAAAACCACATAAGCATAATTAATTTACGACAAGGTTAGAATAGTAATTATACCTTTAACGTGTGCTTTTCCCAACCTCAAGGGCTCTTACTTCGAAAGCAAGTCTCGAAAGATCGACGACCTCCAACGGAAATCCACCCACAACTCTACAACTGACAAGGGTCTAATGCCTTGGAGTTAGCAAGGCCCGACCAAAAACCCGAGTAATAATGTGTTCAAAGGTTTTCAAAATAGTGATGTCTTTTTCAACACTTACTCAAGTGAACAATCCCAAGCCATGCCTTGGCTATTTATAAGGAAAGCTTCCTTGTGAATTCCACTCATCTTTCAATGTGGGACTTTTCACAAAAATATCCCACATGGAAAGATTTAATAATTCAACCTTTAGTTAAACAAACCAAGGAACAAGTAACTAGTGTCACATGGTTAGGTGAGGACCACTTTCTCACTTTGTCCCCAAGGCAACTTACATGCATTGTAAGCTAACCATGTATCACCTAACCTTGAGCCCCAAGTTGGGTTCGGTTGGGCCACTTCCTCTCGACCCGTGCCCATGACCCGTCACCCGGGTCCACAGCTCCCTTGTCACATGGTGCTTCCACCGTGGCACGCTGTCAACATGGCACACTGTCACTTGGTGGCTGCAAACGCGGCTGCTGCCACTTGGTGGCTGCCACATGGCATGCTGCCATGTGTATTGCCACATGGCACGTTCCTATTTGGCGCGCTTCCTAGCCTTTTGCGTGGCAAGGGTTTTTACTTGTTACTTAAAGCATTTTCTCGTCTCACCAATTCCTAATTTTTGGCTCCAAGATCGAATTTCCGACGTCTAAATATTAATTACTCGGGCGACTCATTAATCCCTTCCTAATAAATTTGTCGCTTCGGTTCGTTAGTTGCTTGGGTGTGACCCAAAGGGTTCAGTCAAGATTGAGCTGTAATATTAATTATACATTAACATTACTAATCGGAAGCGGCCTCATCCTAGGCATTCCGATCACTTGATCTCACTGAATAATTAGCTTTCTAATAATTCTGAACCCCCTATCGTAATAATACACTTGTTTGAATGACACTATTCCTTTCAATCTCCCACTTGTCCTTTCGGACAAGTGAGCTTTTAGTGTGTAACCCTTTTTCTATATCACTTAATGCCTCTTCATGAATTATAAGGTGAGATTATTCGTTATTCCTATTACGTCCTGAAGTGTTTCTTGAAATCCTAGTTTGACTGTCAATAAACAGATGATTTCTAAAATCCATCCAAGCACGGCCATACATTTTCACAGTCTCTCCCTTCGAGAGGCCGTGTAAACAACAAAGACATGTTCCCTATTGTTAGTAGGGAGACATTTGTAGTCTTGTAATGTAAGCTTCTCTTACTAAGAGGACCTAGCCGCCCGATTGCCGTCTTTATAATCCCCATGTACGGCAGACGTTTGAACAACATTAGAAAAGACTAGTACTCAAACAAACAAGAGAACTCACAATACTCACGGTCGAGGAAAAGAGTTCCGATAGCTATAATGAGAAATGTACTTATGACGATTTTTAAATCTCTAAAAGTATTCTCATAGGTCGATCTAGTATAGTTCTAAATCAATACCTGTGTAAATGATTTATGTCCTCGTAGCACAAGAAACGGTACTATAAATCATACTACACGCTAATCTCAATTGGTCATTAATCGTCCACTATTTAAATGATCTCGATAAAGGATAATTTTCGATTAAGATATTCAACGTTCACTTAATAAGTGTTTCTTTATCCAAGACATTGTCTTGATACCCTATTTTGAATATTCTTAAAATCAAATGGACTCATTATTTAATTCTAAACCACAATTAAATAGTTTTGTGGAATATTTAGAAAAAATGTATTCCACTATGAAACTTCAAAACGTTTCATATTATGATAAATGGTTTTTCCCAAATGTTTTAAGAGTAATACTCTTCATAAACATTTATAGAAATCTCACCCATATTTGATATGCTTGATTTCTTTCACGCAATTTGTGAATGTTTTCGTTCACTTATTGTATAGGTTTAGTCATGATTACTTTGCAAATCTTAGCATCTTCATTATCGACCATTTTTTTTATGAGATGATAAAATTTTGAGAGTGTTTAGTGGATTACATGTGATTTAAGATTTATTGTCCAAGTAATGGCTCCCACTCATTTTCATGATTTGAGACCTTCAACTTGACAACCAGCAATCATCAATGTTCAACAATGAACTTTCTATTTAACATCTTCCTTATTATTGCCTTTAAGGAAACAATATTCTCAACATATACTTTAGTAGATTCCCAAAGATGCCTTGCTTGGATTTCACTCCAAACGGCTCACTACGATTAGAGATACCTTAATCACTTGTGATCATGGAAATTTACCTTAAATTTCTGCACATTATACATGGATGCATATCCATGTTACCATTCTCAAGCCACGACGCTTCTTACCTTGTGCTTACAAATGCCTTCCTTGTTAAGTATTTCATCCTTGTTAAGGTTTGTTCTTGCAACATCAATGCTCAAATTATATTTGTTACCATGCGTCAAGAACTCATCCTCTAACTCATCCAAGTGCTTTGGATGTTCTTGACTATAATTAATGATCTAATACTTAGATTCAAGTTGATTGGTATTATATACGTACTTCACATGCTCTAAGCAATTAAGTTGTGTGACGATTCCATATCATAGCGTACATGATGGTTTTAATTCTATAATGATTCTCAATTTTATTCCATCCATGTGACATTTAGCTCATTTAGTTACACCGACTCTTGCCAAATTGTTCGATATGTGATATGGTTGAAAGTCTCTTACTAGAGTCTTTCTTGTTTGACTTAGTATTTAGCCTAGCTTATACTAAGTTCAAACATTTACTTAGCTTTATACATATGGGTAGAAAGCCTTTCAAAGTCCTTCATGTTTAATATGGTAAATTCCTTTACACATTTAAACATTTAATTAAGTCCATACCATTGAACTTAATTCCCAATATGTACTAAGTATCGCCTTTAGCTTGGTCCATTGTCGAAAATACTTTCAATCTAAGCATTTAACATTTGATATTTATTTCACAATAGAGTTCGTAAATCTCTCGTTGGACCTTTTTTTTTTCCCCCACTAAACTTCTTATTCATCAGAATTTTTATGTTTTTCCATAAGCTAATCCTCTTATTAACTTTATGAGAAAATACGTTCCAATTCCTATATGCATTGCTTCCTTTAATCCCATGATGGATTCCTTGAGATTTCTTTCAAATCTAGCATTATTTATATTTTCAAAACCCTTAGACTATTTTGTAGTCACTTCCAAAATCCTATTTAAGGAAGGCAGTTTTGGTATCTATTTTGCCATATTTCATATGTGTAATTTTTGCTAGTACAATCACGAAAAGACTTAAGCATTCCTATTGGTGAATTGCTTTTTATTAAAATCAACTCCGTGAATTTAATTATATCCTTTTCAACCAATCTAGCTAGTTTGCATATACATTTCCACATTTTTAAGTTTTCTTCTTGAAAACTTATTTGCAATCAATGGGTCTTTCAACCTTCATGCAAATTAATCAAGTTTCAAACATGATTTTCAAGCATGAGGTTTGTTTCGGATTTTCATGGCCTCTAACCATTATTTGGAATTTGGATTTGTCGTAGCTACCTTACAAGACATTATTCCTTTACTATCTAATAGTAAATAGAATGCTTGTAAGTCTTAATTTTCTAATTTAAGAGAAATTTATAGGATTCAATCCAGGCCTTTGGTGAATTCCATACCTATACGGGGCAATTGCATCAATCACTGAGTTTCAAGGCACTTCCAAAGCCCTTTTATTATGTTGATGTTACTCCAACATTTCTGATGTTTTGTGAGTAATGAATTCTCTTTTAAGGCACTTGTAAAGTCCTTTTGATTATTCTTGATCAAGCCTTCTCACGAAGTCCTTTTAAGGTCTTCCGAGATTCTCAATTCTAGTTTGTTGCTAAGCTCGATGGTTATCGAGTTCATTTTCCTCCCACTTGTCGTTTTGGAAATGTGTAACTTCCTAGAAAGACACCACTTAGAGAAACAAACATTATGTTCTCAATCAGGTTGTGGAGGTAATGCCCGTAGTCTCACTTGAATGCTTATAAAGAGACATGTATATTGTCTTTGGTTAAAAGTTTGTTGTGAACAAACAGTTAGCTCCCACTAGAGCTATCTTAGCCTTTATTGATCCATTCAGCTCCCATTGAGCCACCTATCTTTCACTGAACCGGTGAACTCCTAATGAGCCACTTAGCTTCCACTAAGCCAGTGAACTCCCACTAAGACTAAAAGCCTTAGACATATACTTAAAAAGACGTTTAGAAGTTATTTCTATCCATAACTGTATATGGCGTCCTTTCTTAGCTTCGACATTTTGTTTAGTGTAACATTATTCATTTGTGCAATTCTTTAAGAACTTATAGGAAGGGATGTGAACCATCATTGTTCGAGTCATTTTCAAATGACATCGAGATCTTCGTGAAGACATACTATGTTCTTTGTTGAGTTTTTTATGAAATTTCTCATTCATAACTTTGAGATGGTCATGCTCGGCTCAAGCAACCATCGCTCGATCTAATCTCGATGTTTTTATATCTTGCCAAGTCGATTCGGTACTTCACTGAACTCTTGAGCTACTCAGGTCAAGGTTGTTCACATTTGATGATCGAATATATCCATATTCTTTAAAACTCTTTGTGAAACGTTGAAGTAACTAAATTCTCTTTAGCTTTCGGAGTCAACTATCTATACCAAGAACAATAGCTCTTTGCTTTGTCGGTTTCAACAAATAAGACTTGCTTGTCTTAGAACGATTTTCAATTGAGCAACTATCAAGAACCTATCTAACAGAGCCTTGAGTACGTTCTTGTCGATGTGACATTGCTAAAGATTATCAAAACGCAAATCATGCCCATTACTTGAGCTTTTGTGAGTTTATCATGTTAAGGAAATGTTTGTTTATAATCAAGCATTCTTGAATCATCTTTTGGATAATCATGCCATTCAAATAAATTCGCAACTATTGCTTTTTACTTTGAATGTGAGTCGTTCCGTGTTTGAACGCATCATACGCCGATTATGGAACATAATAATAAACATTATTCGTTCCAGCCTTTTCTTTAAAAGGTCTTTAAACAAAGCATACGACCTTACAACTTATTTAGCTCATCTTGCCTCATTCTAAGCTTGGAAGTGAATAACTTAGCTTAACTTTAGTAGTTTGAGGCCACTTTCAAAGTGGAACACTAAAGCAGTATCCGATACTTGTGAAGATAATGAGTTGCTAAGTTAACTACAAAAATATGAACTCATCAACAGAAATGGAATCTTATTCCTTTTCTACGTTCCTTGTTTCCTATATTTCTTATTGTACAATATCTCATGACCTTACTTTAAGAACCATTTCTATAGGTGCGATGAATTTAATACTTTGTTAGGCATAATTAAGCATCTAATGCACCGTAAAACAAAGTTCCATCTTTTCCTTTAATTCATACTTAAATTACTATATCAATGAGTCCTACTCATTTATGTATGAAGCGAAAAGATATGTTGGTTGTCAAATATTGACAATTTGAGTTTGCAACTCAATACTTCATGTTTTATCAAAACTACCTAGTATTTTGAATACATGATGTCCAATTATCTTTTCAGACTTAGTTATAAAAGTCATTTATGAGAATTGTATTTTAGAAATGCTTTTCCTTTCTTTGAGAACCATCCTCAAAGATTTCCTTTACCAATCATGAAAACAATATAATTTGATTTAGAATAATACAAATAAAAGTGCAAAGTATAACCATTTATCAAGAACATAATAAGTTTGAAATTTAAGAGCATTCATGCAAACTTTAATCTTATTAAACGTCTTATTCACACATAAAAATTGTCCCTATTTGGCGAGAATAAGGCGATTCCAAGATCCAAGGAACCAACAAGTAATTAGGCATGCTTTGGCTTGTCCTAACACTTGATACCCCAAGGTAAGAAACTCCTTGCTAATGGCTCCAAGCCATTCTTATTCACACATAAAAGTTGTCCCTATTTGGCGAGATAAGGCGATTCCAAGATCCAAGGAATCAACAAGTAATTAGGCATGCTTTAGCTTGTCCTAACACTTGATACCCTAAGGTAAACAACTCTTTTCTAATGGCTCCAAGCCATTCTTGGTTAGATAATCGTTGCATCTAATGCTCTCTTGACGATTTATCTCTTTTGCCATGATATGTGAGGACTCCTCACTCATATCGATGAGTTCAACCTAAACCAACATGTACACCTGGTGTGCCTTACGTTCCTTGGAGTAGTGATGGTGCCTCGCTTTGGCGTAGCCCACCATCACCCTCGTTCTGTTGGTAAGTGTTGTTTTAGAAAGGCAAGGTTTACTCAATATTCTTAGGGACCTAGGATTTCTATGTTGGTTTATTTAAGTGAACTTAATTAATCATCACAACATAATGAAAACCTAAACATGCATTTAACATATCATTCATATATAAGCATAAGCATAAATATATAAAGCATAAGCATTTGATGCATATTGGCAACTAGCATGATTCTTCAAGTCTTAAAAAGGTCTTCTTTTGCAACTTCATGGCTTCGTCTTTAGAGAATTTCCGTCTTCAAGACTTGATCAATATTATGCAACTACTAGTATCTACGATTAGGACTAATCTAAATATTAAGGTACAAAATACTCAACGGTGCGTACACCGTATTTAGATTTACAAAAATACATCACCGCACGTAGTCCATTTTTTCTATCCTAATCGGGCCCCACTAGTTGCCATTTCATAAAACATGTGAGAGAATATACATCCCATTCATCCATTCACTATTTGTGAATGGCCCATGGATTTTACAACGATAAACAAGTAACAATGCATAATACACGCGAGAACTAGTAACTAATCTAGGTGGTTAATACGATTAACACGCCTAATTACAACTAGTCAAAGTTGTTTAACCGATTATGTAATTTAGCGCAATTTAATAATTGCAGCTCCCACTAAATTTCGCATCCATCTTTATCAAACCAATTAATTAAGCCAGTCAAACCCAAACTTTTCCAAAATTAAATTTTCCCAATGCCGCTCAAAACCGAGGCCTAGCCTCTAAAATTTTAATTAAAATAAACGAAAATAATTAAAATAATTAAAACGACAAAATCCACAAAATAGCATTACATTAAAACTCGGGGTTAAAGTGTCAAGTGTGGGGTTTTGCGCATCGTGCCGTAAGCACATAGAACACCCACACGCACTCCCTGCAACACCAAGCATGCACACACACTGCTCATGCTCGCACCAGCCATGGCCAGCCTAGCACAGCAGCACGCATAGCATCATGCTACTGCTGCGCTGCCATGCTGCTGGCAGCGAGCAGCAGCCACGACTTTCCTCGCACACATGCACGCACAGGCCTGCTTCCCCATGCGCACACTTCACAACCACACACCACTCGAGGTGCCCAACAGCCTTGGCATCCTCATGTGGGCTGCGTGAGGAGCCCAGCTCGCCGCGAGCTTGCTTGGGGATCTAAGGCCTCGACTTGTGTGCTCATGCCTCGGGAAAAAATTCCCGATTTTGGTGTGAAATTTTAACCAATTCAAAATTAATTTTAGATCAATTTATTGAGGAAAAATGAAAATAATAACAAGTCTAACTTAAATAAATTCATCCAAGTGCATAAATCCAAAATTATTTCAAGAACCATTCTTTAATAAAATTGGTTTTACTTGGTGCAACAAAATTAAAAGGGCAATTACTCACTATTAATTTAATTAATTTAAATTAATCTTGAGATTTTGACAAAATAAGAGGGAGTTGGAAATATGAACTTCAATGTTCAAATATAAATGTTCCAACTTTTACACTTGTGAATTCTTGAAAAATCATCTTCCAACATGAAGATTTAATGAGATTTCTATCACAAGATTGAAACTTTATGATTTCAATCAACTAAAAAATGATTAAATCAACAAAGTTCAACAAAAAAATTCATGGAATTTAGTAACTCAAAGTTTCAATCACTTAACATAATTAAAGATTGAATCTTTAGTACTTAGAAGCCTCAAAATTAAAGATTTCACACTTAGTGCAATTAATTTGCAATTATTGAAAACTAATCAATCTTTCAAGCACCACTTCTACCAAGTAATTATTCCTTAAAAAGATTAAAAAAAATGCAGAAACATAAAGGAAAGAACCAACTACATAATCACCAAAATTATGTCATAAAGATTCAAGGTAAGAAAGACTTCAAATTTTGGCATTTCTCGTTCCATTTTTGCTAAAATCACAGTGCCAAAGGGGTGAAACGTTTCCATGACACCTTATCCAGCCAAAATTCACTATTTTTAGGCAAAAATCAAGATTCTGGGCCATAAATCGCATTTAAAATGTGATTAAAATAATAAAACCGAGCCACTAATCTAATTTGCAACTTAAAACCATAAAAATATGCCATAAATAACCTTGATAAAACATGATAATAAAAATAAACGAGTGGGGCTCCGATACCGCTGTTGGCGTTTGATGAGTCCGACTCACCGCGGAAGAAACCCGAGCCAATATCTCACTCGTAATAATTAAAATTACATAAGCATAATTAATTTACGACAAGGTTAAAATTGTAATTATAAGTTTGACGTGTGCTTCGCCCGACCTTAAGGGCTCTTACTTCGAAAGCAAGTCTCGAAAGCTCAACGACCTCCAACGAAAGTCCACCCACTACTCGACCACCGACAAGGGTCTAATGCCTTGGAGTTAGCAAGGCCCAACCAAAATCACGAGTAATAATGTGTTCAAAAGGTTTCACAATGGTGATGCCTTTTTCAACACTTACAAAAGTGAACAATCCCAAGCCATGCCTTGGCTATTTATGATAAAAGCTTCCTTGTGAATTCCACTCATCTTTTAATGTGGGACTTTTCACAAAAAGTTCCCCATGGAAAGATTAATGAATTCAACCTTTATTTAAATAAACCTAAGAACAAGTAACAAGTGTCACATGGTTAGGTGAGGACCACTTTCTCACTTGGTCCCTAAGGGAATTCACATGCATTGTGAGTTAACCATAAGTCACCAAACCTTGAGCCCCAAGTTGTGTTCGGTTGGGCCACTTCCTTTTGGCCCATTCCCATGACCCGTCACCCGGGTCCACAGCTCCCTTACCACATGGTGCTACCACCGTGGCGATTTGCCACTTGGTGGCTGCTGACACTTGGTGGTTGCTGCCACATGGCGTGCTGCCATGTGTGCTACCATGTGGCACGCTCCTCTTTGGCGCGCTTCCCTAGCCTTTCGCGTGGATAGGGTTTTTGCTTGTTCCTTGAAGCATTTCCCATCTGGCCAATTCCTAAATTTTGGCTCGACATTTGAGATTTGGTTATGATGCTCGGTTTCGACGCTCCAAGCTCGAATTCCTAACGTCTAAATATTAATTACTCGGGCGACTCATTAATTACTTCCGAATTAATTCGTCGCGTCGGCTCATTAGTTGCTTGGGTGTGACCCGAAGGATTCAGCCAAGATTAAGCTGTAATATTTATTATACATTAATATTACTGATCGAAAATGGCCTCCACCCAGGCATTCCGATCACTTAACCTCACTAAATAATTAACTTTCTAATAATTCTGAACCCCCTATCGGAATAATACACTTGTTCGAAGGACACCATTCCTTTCAACCATCTCCCTCAAACATCCAACTCCCAAGAGGAACCACATAATCTCCTCCACTATATTCATGAACAATAACTCCCTCAACTTCCTTAAAGCCCAAAGTCTCAAAACCATGCATGAATGGAAGCAAATTCATCTTTCTCCCATGAAGCATTCTCAATGAACTTATCCAAAAGGCTATGGGTTTTCCTTTGACTCTCAAAAATTTTATTAGCCATAACCTCAAACAAGTCCAAATACTCATGGATAGAAGAGTCACATTCATACACTTGAGACTCATCAAGATGGGAAAGAGGGTTAAGATTTTCAAATTCAACACTCTCTTCGTTCTCAACTTGGTTGCTGGTGAATATCGTCATCATCATCCTCAACACACACATTGGATTTGGAGTTTTCATAAACAAGCATCAAGAATGACAATTGACTTTCTAGCTCTTCACCTCTCCTTCTTCTCCCCTCAAAATGCTCCTGACTCTTTTTCAGAGACTCCTCACTCTTTTTCATCATCTCCAATTGACTTCTCATAAGATTAAGAATTCTCTCCGTATTAGGCCCAAGATCATTGCTAATTTCATCATGCCTAATTCGAGTTTCCATAGTAGCAATAGGAGATTCAAAATGGGTAGAAAGTTGAGGCATGTAGACACCTACTTTTGGTCTCTTATCCCGAAAAGGAAGTGCGATAATGTTACAAAAACTCGTTCTTCATGCCAGATCAAAGTTGAAGTGTTTATAGACTACGAAAAGCATTATGAAGTAACTTAAAACCCATATTTGAGACCAAGTTGTCTTAGAGTCTTGTCCGATTACTAATTAGGCCTAAAACGTGTTCATACATGTTTAAACTTGATTAATAACGGACCCAAATGCGTCAAATACAATGATTGGATCCAATGGAACCTACATTGTTGAAAAACTGAGCCAAAATAATAAAAAAACAATCAAATTCTCGTAAAAAGCCTAAATAGATGGATAGCCCTTTCAAAGAGATTTCCAATGGTATATTATAAGCCCAATTCTAAGCCAAAACGAAGAAGTTATGATCAAAACACTAAACCGGGCCCAAAACCAACACCCTTGCACTCCAACGGCCATAAATTTTGATAAATAATAGATTTTAACCTAATTCTAACAGTATTAGAAATTAGACTTCCAGAGCTTTCCAATGATATCTCACACGCCTAAATCCGACTATTCAATCAAAAGTTATAGAAGTTTTAAAAACGCGTTTTTGTATAAGGCAAACCGCAAAACAGCGCAACTCAATCAGTTGCGCGCAACTCATTGAGATGCGCGCGGCACACCAGCGCGACTCAGAGAGTTGCACGCAGCACACCAGCGAGACTCAGAGATTTGCGCGCAACACCTGACGGCGCGGCTCTAAAACCCTAAACCGAGATTCCCACGCCTATAAAAAGGGGTCTTCGCACAGCTCTAAACAGACATAAAATCAGAATTAAAAACCCTAAATTTCTGAAATCCCTAATCTCTCAAACCCTCTTACTATCATACTACTTTTTCCTCTTTATTCCCAACTACTCTTCAATCCTAATCCATCCATTGAAGCCCTTGGAGGTACAAAGAAGAAAGAAGGTCCATAAACATCTAAGACGAAAATCTAAGCATACATAGAAGAGCGGTTAGTTTCCTGAGCACTTAGATAAATCACTTTTCTTTTATTGTTTAAATAACTTTAATTGATTAATTAGTGTTGTTTGATCACTTTAAACAAAATTTTAATTAATTTATTCACATTGTACTCTTTCGTTAATCAAGACTAGAATTTGAATAATTAATTGTTGTTTTATCACTTAAGACAAGGCGAATATTGATTATTTCTTGTTCTCTTCACGAATTTGATTAATTAAGAATAACGGCTTTTGCAATGTAATTCCTACATGATTAATGAGTGTAAATAAAATCAACTAACTTAGTTTTAGGTATCACATTGCATATATTGTTTGGTGATGAAATTGTGCAAAAGGAAGAGCTAGTAGAGGCCGCACTAGGGCTTGGATCGCGATTCCCCTCTAAAGGGAACGCTATCTTGGTACCCTCGCTCCCGAACTCATTTCTGGTTTAAAGACCAATTTGGGCAGGAGTAAACTTATGATTCATGCTAAATATCCCTTGAACTCTACTTGGGAGAAAGGCATGAACGAGGTTTATTGGTTTTCCTAAAACTCATTGACGACTCCTACTTGTTTCTTACAAAACAGCGTGTATGATAGAATCATTTCTAATTCAAGGTCTCCCAAACAGTCAGGAATTCAAATTCTAATACACCCTTACAAGTGTAAAGTCCTAGGCTTTAAAGGACCATGGGCATTTAAGGAGAGTACCCCTTAGGATGGGATCACCCTCCTTACAAGGCCCAACAAAAGAAGAAAAGGTAAAACCAAGATTGGAAGAATCAACATCAAGATCATGAGCATATACATACATCACATTGGGGAGTGGGGGCACAATCAAACATATGAGATTTGTCAACTTGAGCATGCACCTCATTATCATGAACAAAAGAGGAAATAGAATTGAAAGCATCTGTTCTAGGTTCACTTATGGGATCATGTTACAAATCATGGGAATTCATGCTAACATTAGAAAAATTAACACATTGCACATCAAAATTAGAAACATGATTACCCCTATTATAAACATCCTAAGCAAACCAAACGTAGAACTCCCAAGAATCATCAATTGACAATGCTCTAAATTCACCATTACGCATGCATTCAACTTCATCCCTAGTTTGCTCATTCAAACCAAAATAACAAATCTCACAAGCCTCCCAAAGACTACAACAATTATAGTCCAAAAATCCCTCAAGTCTATTAAAATATTCACAAAAAGGTTCATTGTCAAATTGAGGAAATGAAAGACATGCCATTTATTTTTATTTTTTACAAAACAAAAAAAATCAAATAAGAGAAAAGTATATACAAAGACCTTGACTTAAGACATCAAAAACACTCAAACATAGACACCGTTCCCCGGCAACGAAGCCATTTTGACGAGGGGAAAAACTAGGTCGTTGAACTAATCCTCCCTCAGCCAAAAAAAATTATAATCACTCAACTAACCTAAACACAAGTATAGAGGTAATGTAATGGTCGGACCGCTAAGAACGGTTATGTTCAAGTGCTTCTAATTAATACCTAAGCTAGGTTGAAGCCAAGAGTAAAGAGGTAACACTAACCAACTAACTAAACAAAGAACCAAACAAATAAAGCACTAGGGAATGGGGATCAACGAGTAATCATGACAATTGTAGCAACTCCGGAACAACATGCAAATAAATGGTTGTAAAGAATAATGGTAAGAGAAATCGAAAGAGCTCAACAAGCTATCTCTTAGAGATCTAACTAGCGCCACCTACGAGAGACTTTAACTAGGAACATCACTAACCAAGCTCAATTGACAATTGCAATTCCTAAATCAAATGTCCGTATCAATAGAAATAACAATGCAATCTAGCATAATTCTCAAGGCCTAATCGAATTACACACATGCAAACTTACATTAATCAATTTAATCTAAACAATTAATCAACACATTCCCCAAATTAAGCACAATCAATCAATCATACAAGTTTCACCCTATCCCTAGCCAACCAACTACTTTAACATCATCATCTAATCAACAAACAACTATAGAAATCAAGAATCAACAAAATATCAAGAACAACTACTCTAATTAAGCATCAAACATCAAAATCAATCCAAACAAACATGAATATTAAACAAAGCAAAAAATGAGATAGAGTTAGAAATGCTCATTAATAATAGAAAAGATCTTTAACAAAATTGTCACCATTGAATCTTCATTCTCTCAATCACCAATGAAATTCCTCACTTTATCTCTCTAAATTGACTCCTAAACTAACCCTAAAACTAGAGAGAGAAACTCTCAACTAACTAAAATTATGATCGAAAATCAATCTAAAAACTTCTTACAAAATCGGGGTTCAAATTTGTATACATAGGAGGCGAGAAACAAAAACCGAGCAAAGCAAGTACCCAGGGAGGCGCGCCCGCGCAGGCTAGGTGGAGTGCCAGCGCTGCTGAGTTACTCGCCCGCGCCAGTGTGTTGCGCGCTCGCGCTCCCCTGGGCTTCTTCGGTTCTTCTCACGGCTTTGTGCATTTTGTTAAGGGTTTGAATGAACGCTCCGAATGATGATGATGAACACCAAGGCTGGTAGCTTCTAAGGCACTCGATAGTGGGTTCAACACAACTCCTTCATGATACCACAGCTTGAGAGCGCAAGAGCTAGGACTTAGAGAATCCACTTCCTTGCATCTTGAGCTTTCCTATTCCCATGATATTGCTCCAAAAGTATCTTCCACCTTAGTAAATCACCAATATCAAGACCCAGACCTTGTACAATACCTACAACCACGAAAATAGAGCAAATAAAGGAGAAAACACTAGAAAAACCATCAAAATGCACAAAACCACAAAATAAGAGCGAAAAGGTAAAACAAAGAGCAAAAGCATAAAACTAAGAATTTATTAAGAAGGAAAGCTATGAAAAGGAGGTGAAAACACCATAAATACTCATCAAATGGGTGCCATTTATGACACGCATCAGCATCACATTCCACGAGCACTGTATCATACTCTAAATGAACAGTTTTAAACCTTATAATATGAAACCATTAATTTTACATGAATAGTATCAAATCTTTTAAATAACACCTAGTTTTATTCGATATATTTGAATTGTAATGTTATAGTTGTAGAGGTTAATTGCAACACTACCCAAATTAGAATATGATAAATGTTTATCTGGATATAATAGAAGGAATATTGGATGTGATAGCGTTCTTCTTAAGTCAAGTGTCATGACAATTCATAAATGTAATGTTTTCAATTTTTATTGATTAAAATCCTTTAAGAAGATGCTAAAAATTAATGTAACACAAATTTAAAATTTAAATTCTCTAGATGTTATGCTTTAATGTGACTTTAAGTCAACTTAAATTTGACATTCATTTTTTACATCTGTATGATCGTAGCAATACTAATAGCAGTGGTAGTAATATGACTTCATGACATAATGGTAGTGGTAGTTTTGTTTTGAAAAGGAAATTAATTGTTTTAAATTCAAATTTCGAAATCAACAAAGCACATAGACGTCCACCATTTTGAATTTCAAAATACATGTGCATAGACGTCTAAAAATTTGAAATTCAATTACAATGTGCATACACGTATACCAACACCCATCTAATACCAACAACGACGCGAAAAGACAATGATACTCCCTATGTACAAGGTTCAGTACATAGAGGTTAATAGGGTTATACGCGTATCACCTCTTTTGAGGAGGAATTTATACAACCTTTGTAGGCTTTTAGGTTGCCCTTTTTATCCATTTTTGCCTTGCAAACCTTTTCATTATCCATTCCACAATTTCAGATAGTTTTGAATTGTTTAATGTATTGCAGCATTCATCTGATTCCCCTTTGTCGTTGTTATCCCTTTCTCATTGTTATCACCAAACCAGATGTCCTTTTGCTTTATGCAAGTTTAGTTTTCAACATTATAGAGTAAATTTTCATTTGGTCATATACTTAATCAAACACTGCATATAATGGAAGAAAAAAATAAATATAAACGGAACAAGAAAATTAATGGGAAGATATCTACATTGGAGGTTTTAGTTTAGTTTTAAATATTATAGCCTTATAGGGTGAGATACTTTACCAGACACTACAATGTAACAACAATAAATAAATAAAAAAGAATGATAAATTAATGGGAAAATTATTACAATGGGAGTTCTAGGCTTTTCATTAATATGAACCAAGTGCATATCTTTTACAAATATAGTGAAATCCCTAGTATAATGTCTCCAATCTCCACTAACACATGGGGTTACTGCTCCTACCAAAATTAAGACAAACACCTAGAAATACGTCACATAACATAATCACTAATTAATTACATTATAAGATACCCTACATAATCACTACTTAAGTTCACAATAAGATACCCTACATAATCACTATTTAAGTACATAACAAGGTATTAATAATAACAAAAAGATCTTGGATTATAATCATCAATATTCTTGATATATTTCTTGGAAAGTCTTGTCTTGTCGAATAGCCTGATTCAATTAAAAGTCTTGGCATTTTTTTTTCTAAAAATAAAAAGCTCAGGAAGATGCATTAGCCAAAGAAGGTTTGACAGATCAATGGCCGTCTGTTTTCAACGAAGAGAAAGATTTAGGTATTTTCTTATTCTCCAAAATTTAAAATATTGTGTTTTAAAATAATTTTTATTAATTTGATTATTTATTCTATTTATTTAGAGCCCTTTTCCTAAATAATGTTGCCAAAAGCCTCAATTCCTAAATAACAGCCATTTTTTCATAAATTCCCAAATAACACCCATTTTTTCATAAATTCCCTAAATACTGTCCATGTAAGCAAATAGAAAAAAAATCAATTTTTTTTTCTATCGGTTCGGTGAGAAACCGCTACTTGAAGTGGCGGTTTTCAAAAACTGAAGACTGCTACTTGAAGTAGCGGTTTTTAGAATTGAAAACCGCTACTTCAAGTAGCGGTTTCTGCCGTATTTTCTTTTTTTTTTTGGTAAATATATAGCTAGCAATATGATTCTTTCAGCAAACGAATAATAAAAAAAAAAAAAAAAAAAAAAAACAAATTTTACATTACTATACTACTTCAAAATTGATACTTGTAATACTTCCGGGGTAGAAGAAAACTAAGCGCCATTTAAGATTGATAATACTCCAATCAAACCAAACAAAACATACAAAAAAAAAATATTAACTTAGTTTGTTAAATCTAAATTACATAATTACAGAAGTTGAAAATTAACAAGTGAATTGAAAAAATAATAACGAAATCAGGGCTTAAATTAAAAATTCAATTGAATTGAAACTAGGTACAAAATAGTAACCCTCCATCACTAATTTACTACATAAACATTGAAGTATTGATGACGCTAGTGACGGTAGAAGCTCCCTAGCGTCAAGCGTGGCTCCGAGAAACGACAAAAATAAGTGGATGGGGTGTTAAATTATGTAAATAATCTAGTATATAATTAGTTTGTAAATTACTAATGTAGCCTTAACCCAAACCCTAGTGTACACTTGTATTATATATTGATGTTTAATCAATGAGAAAGGCACGACAAATATTCACACATTCTCTCATGGTATCACGAGCTTAGGTTTTCAATCCGAACCCTAACTCTCTTCTTCTGCTCGTTTTCTCTGATTTTTCTTCTTCCTCTCTTCCTTGTTATTTTCGGCTATCTCATCCTCCATGGCCGATCAGAAAATTTATCCAGCCACCCATTTCAATAACATCAAGACTTGCATTCCGATCGTTTTTGATTACAAAGGCACTCAATACAACACTTGGTCTACTATATTCCAACTCCATAACCGCACGAATTTAGCAATCGACCACATCATACCACCGGTTTTAAACGAGAAGGAAAAAGCTCCTGAAACTTCTGATTAAGCTTTATGGCAGCGACTTGATGACATTGTTCGTCAATGGATTTACAATACTATCTCCAATGACCTACTCAATTCCATAACCGATCCCGATGATAAGGCTATTGATGCTTGGAATCTCTTAAAGATTTTTTTTCTCAATAACAAGTCTGCAATAGAGCTCCACCTTGATGCGCAATTTACCAACACCAAACTCAGCTCGATCAATTCGAGGGTGTTATGTCCTATTTTACTCACCTTAAGTCGTTGGCTTATAGTTCGAGGAATGTAGGCGACCCTGTCTCGGACAATAGGATGGTGCTTCAATTATTGAAAGGGCTTCTGGTGGATTATAAACCCTTTCGGAATTATGTACGGCAGCTTAACCCTATGCCTAGGTTCTTTTGACACTTTGAGGTTAATGCTTGAACTTGAGGAACAAGGCAACACCGCTGATGTTGCTATCGAATCTCACGAGGAGGCGCATATTTCTCAATCACCATCACGAATTCCAGACCTGGAGGAGAACAACCACAAATTTCTTGTAATTTTGGAGGTGCTAACAATCGTAATGGTGGTCTCAAGAATAACAAAGGCAAAGGGGGTGGCGGAAAAGGCAAGTCTGCCGCCGGACTAAGGTTGTAATTTTGTAATTTTGAAGTTGCAGGACCAAGGTTGGATGTTCCCACCTCACCCACAATATTGGGGCTACTGGAGTTAGCCTCCCTAGCAGAATCCTCCTTGCCAGTACCCAAGTTAGGGCCCAGGCCCAATGGCTTGGTCTCTAAGGACGAATCAGCAGCAGCTTGCTTCATAAGGTGTTCTTGGGCTTATTTTGTATCGGGTCCCCCTCCTTCTTCGGATTGCACTCCGACTAATATTAATCAAGCTATGCACAAGATGTCGTTGATGGATTCTAACTATTATATGGATACAGGTGCTACCTCACACATGATAAATTCTCAAGGTCATCTATCGACATATTTTCCTTTAAAAAATTGTAATTAAAATGCAATTATTGTTGGTGATGGTAGCAAAGTTCCAATAATTGGTTATGGTCACAAAAGCATGAACCAAAATAAACTTCAACTCAAAAATGTCCTTCATGTCCCAAAACTTGTCAAAAATCGCATTTCTTTTAGAAAATTAACTTTTGATAAAAATGTGTCTATTGAGTTTGATCCTTTTGGTTTTTCTGTGAAGGACTTGAAGACGGGGAGCAAAATAGTGAGATGTAATAGTCAAGGAAATCTCTATCCTTTCTTCACTGATCGTTGAGTAATCCATTCTTCCATTCCATCGGCTTTTTCAGTTATATCTCCTTGTATGTGGCATTCCCGATTAGGTCATCCTTGAAACGCAATTCTTAGTTCTTTATGTAGTAGTAAACTCATAAATTATAATAAGGCTAAAAAACATGTTTGTCATTCTTGTCTTTTGGGAAAATAATTCTCCAATTCTTAGCTCACTTGGTCACAAATAATATGTTCTTTTTCTTAATAATTACACGAATTTCTTATGGACTTTTCCGATCTCGTCCAAATCCCAAGTCTATAATCTCTTCATTCGTGTTAGAACATATATTCGGACTCAATTTGAGAAAGAAATTAAAGCATTAATCCCCTAGCTTGAACCCCACTGTGATCATACACTAAAGTACGGTGGCATCCAAAGGGAAAGAAGATAGAGTAAAAGAGTCGCCAACAAGTTTTTTTTAGGAACTTGTAAACCGTTCACAAGGTGAAGGTTACACCCCTTAACGATCCAAGAGATCGTCAACTCCATAAGGTCTTGAACCAAATAGGGTTCGGGGATTAAGGTACAAATCCAACCTAAAAGAGATTGAACCTGCCCTAATAATAGGCCTCTACTTTATTCAGATCGTATTCATGTGCGCTTTTTGACTAACATGCAATCAATAGGATTAACCCTAAACCTATTTATCTATGTTGGTTGAATATAATTCACAAATAAACTATTATTGGCCATCACTTGAATTATAATCATAATTAACCCTAAACAAAATTATTAATTTATCTTATTAAGCGTGATTACAAGTACAAATTCCTTTTAAACATACATAAAAGGTGTGATCAAGCAATAACAAAGTATATATCAAGAAACATAATAATAATCATAACAATTATAATAATAATTATAACAATTATGATCATAATAATAATAATAAAAATAATCATGTTAATAATAAAGCGTAATAATAGCAAGATCCTAGGCACGATACAAACAAGATTAATAACAAACCCTAGCATGTTACTAAGCAATAAAAATCAAATATTTAGCCCTAACATGATACTAACATGAATATTAGGAAAGAAAATAAAAGGCATCGCAGAAATCGTGATTGATATAAGCAAATCACCCTAAATATCATATTAAAGAAAGCATCCTAACATGATACTAGGAATCAATAAAACAATCTAAGCATGATTTCTACATAATAACATCAATAAAAACCATTGAAATACTTACTTGGATGCCTCGTACCTCTTTCTAATAATAAAATACACACGTTAGTAACTTCAAGGAAAATAATTAAATTAAAAATTTAATTAAATAATTGAAAGAGAGATTTGGGACCAAACCCTCAGAAATTAAACCTTTCACGTCTAGGGTGAAGGCAACTTCGAATATGGTTAGGTGTATCTAAGTCTAATGAGTGCGGAATTTTTATATTTGAGAGAAGGCTAGTTTAGAAAAGAATGAGAGAGAGAGAGAGTAATCAAGAAAATCTTGATGAGAGTTGGTGAATGAAAACGGAGTTTTTAGAAAGCTATTTATAGAGAAAATCAGCCAAAAAGATAAAACATAAAAAACAGAGTTTTGACGCAAAAAGCCAGATTAGCGCCAAACGCTGACCTTAGCGCCAGGCGCTAAGGCTAGCGCTAGGCGCCAAGCGTAGCGTCAAACGCTACAGCTGGCATTTGGCGCTGACTAAGAAATCGACACGTTTTCTTAAATCAGATAGAAATTGCCGTACAGGAGGATAAAATCGTATTTTCCTCATAAATGTTCTTTTATTCTGATTAAAACTCTAAAAGTCAACAAAAGTCAATTTATCAATGCTAATTTAATTAGGAATGAAAAGAACCTTCTAGAAGAATCTAGAAGACTAAAACCATTCCAAATTGCATTAGGAATGATAAATCCATATTAGACCCTCCTCTAGATCAATGGGCAGCATATAAGACTCAAACCAGGCCTAGTTTAGTAATTTGGCCATAACTTCCTCAATATTCATCGGAATTGGGCTTATAATATATCGTTGGAAAGCTCTTTTCAATCCCCATCCAACTACACTATTATTGGACCCATATCATGAACCAACTAAACTGGATTGGCAGTTTTCTTAAAATAGGTTTTCAAAAAAAGAGAGAAGAGAAAAGAAATTAAAACTATCCGCAACACTAAACTTTCCACACTTTCACTTCATTCGATTATGATTCGACATGAAAGTTACTCATCACTGGGTTTTATTTTGGGGAGACACAAATGGGTGTCTACAAGTATCATTTTTTAAGTGTTACTTTTTATTGCTTATGTAACACTTACTTATCCTTAGTAACATTTTTCTATAATATAGTAACACTTTACTAGACATTTGTATCACTTATGCAAACTGATGTAACACCTTGTTGGTTATTAGCTAACATTTTTAAATCATCTTTTGAAATATAGTATCATTATATTCGACATTATGTATCACTTTTTGCAAACTAATGTAACACCTTGTTAACTAGTAAGTAACATTTATCATTACTATTATTACTAGTATTAATATTTTATTATTATTATTATTATTATTATTATTATTATTATTATTATCATCATCATTATTACTATTATTATTATTATTATTATTATTATTATTATTATTATCATCATCATCATCATCATCATCATCATCATCATCATCATCATTATTATTATTATTATAACAAAAACATACAAAGTTAAACGATTTACAATAAATTAGTGGGGAGACTTTTTTTATTTTGTAAATATATAAAAGTAATATTAACATAGACAACAACAACCACAATTGTGAAATTAACATAAATGATAGGCAATAACATGAACTAGTATAATTTCTTGTTATCTTACAAAAAAAATCATAAACACCATTTTTTTTTTGTTTGGTTAAACAATCTAATGATCTAAATAAAAAGAAAATCAACTTCGGTCTTTAGACAACAGCAAACAGTAGTAGCACCAGTAACAACAGTAGACAAGAGTAACCCAGACAACAACAACAACAGTTAGTGATAACAGCTCACGTCTTCTAGCAGCGACATTGTTGTAGTTGTTTCTCTAGTTGCTCTTGGGATTCTGATCTCTTTCTAGAGCTTCTCTTTCATCACAACTTACAAAAATTCATGGGGGCTCACCTGCAATGAGTGAATCAAATTTTAACTCTGTATAGACTGGCGAATAATTACATTTGCAACTGAAATCCAATTTATACCTGTCCCGTAAATTTTCTTGCATGCCATATTTTGCGATTGAGTTCCCCAAAACGATGAACCAAGGAAGATTACAGTGTTTGTAGTTTCTCTTGTAATAGGGGAAAAAACCTCAACGGTGTAACCGCATAAGCGCTTGATTTATTTGTAACATTAACAAAATCAATCTTCTTAATGTTATTAAGCCCTACCTGAAAACAGAATGATTCAAATGGTCAACCGATCTTCTGTAACTGTAGGTGTCGTTTGAAGTACACCTACGTTAAAAGCATGTGTGAATATGCTTGGCACTCGTAGGAAGTGGGAATTGACATAATACGATTAGGGACAAATAAAGTAGGGAGCCGCCAACAAGTTTTTAAGGAACTTGTAAACCGTTCACGGATCATATAAAAGGCAACCACGATAAGGGACTACAATAGGCAACAACGATTGACCCGTGAAGGTTACACTCCATTCATAATCCATGAGCTTACAAACTCCATATGGTTCGGAACCACGAAAGGAGGATCGGGGATGATGGTACGAAGTGAGTCATGGAGTCACATTCGCCCGTATTGGCCTCTACTCGATTCTTATAGTGAAATGTGATTCCTGGGATCTCAAAGACATACAAACCAAAATATTCAATTTGCTCCAAACTATTATTAAGCTAAATTGGTTTAATATTAATGCAACACATAATTCTAAAATATTGTGATCACTTGAATTAAATAACAAGATTCAAAAGGAACCTATATCGGTTGTCCAAATTATCTTATTAGGCATGATTTTCAATTACATATTCCCTTTAAACATGCAATATGGTGATCAAAATAATAATAGAATAACATCAATATTGGAAGCAATTTAACAATAATAGTGTTAGTCAAATCAAATATAAAATAACCTAATCATGATACTAGCAATATAAAATAAAATAAGAGTAATTAAATTAATTAATTACTCACATTCTGCGCGTTCCTTTAAATTGCTACATCATGAATAAACTGTTAGTAACTTCAATAAAAAAAATATAGAGTAAATAAAAATTAAATTAAATAAAAAGTAGAGTTGATTTGGTCCAAACCCTCGGTTATTTGTACCTTTCACGCCTTTGTTTAAGGACGGAACCTCGGGTTAAGTATAGACTCCTTGGAGTGCTTAGGGGAATTGTTATGGAAGAATAAGGAGGCTAGAAATTAGGTTAAAGAGGGAGAAGAGAATGATTTTTGGTGTAAGGTGAGAGAGAATGATTATTGGTGCCCTGAACTGCAGAAAAGGGGGTCCTATTTATAGGGAAAATGAGCAGAGGGAACACGCGGAAGTCTAAAAAGATAAAAACCCTAAAAAATAATACCGTGTCACGGCAAAGAGCACCGTGACAGGCACCGTCAGACGGGGGAAGATTCCGTGACACGGGGAAAAACTGAGTGACGCGGGAAATAATTAGGTTACGGGAAGTGAAAACGCGTTTAGGGATTACGCGGAGAAAACACGGAGCAATCCCGCGGCACGGGATGTGCACCGTGACACGGGAAGAAATGCCGTTACACGGCATTTTCCACCGTGGCGCAGTGTAGTATGCCGTGTCACGATGTAAAAAGTACGCGAAAATTACACGGAATATCCCCGTGTCACGGAATGGGCACCGTGACACGGGAAATTGCACCATGACACGGTGGAAAATCCCGTGACACGGGAGAAAATTGTGCAGAATTACAAAAATGGGCACAGTGTCACAGGAATAAGCCCCGTGACACGTCAGCTTTTGCCGCGTCGCGACATTTTTGCTGCTGCGCGGTAATTTCAGTTTTTTACCCGTTTTAAAAATAATCATAACTTTTTATCCGTAACTCGGAATAAGGCATATAATATATCATTGGAAGTATTATCAAGTCTAATTTCCAACCCAATTTGAATCAAGTCCAAATGATATGTATATTTTAAGATATGGCCGTTTTAGTGGAAGGGTGTCGGTTTTAGGCTGAGTTTAGTGTTTTGCTCATATCTTTTTCGTTATAGCTCGGAATTGGGCTAATGATATATGGTTGGAAATCTTATTTAAAGGCCTATCCAAAAAAAATAATAATTGGATCAAAATTGTATAGCCATAAAATCAGTTTCTCTTAGTTTTCCGATGTGGAGACGAAAAGTGGAAAATAGGTTATGGTTTAGGGAAATGAGCTAGAATTTGGATTGGTTCATGAAATATATTGGATAGAACATGGATTTAAGCACTCCAAAAATTAAATACTCAACTCGACCAATAATGGCGGTGAAAGGTGTTCATCAACGGGTTTGGTTTTGGGGAGACATTTTTAGGTGTCTACAGAAGCCCCCACTTTGACTGAGTTTGTAGAAACGTCAGTTTCGAGAATGAAAGTCAAAGTAGCCGATAGGGACGGAGAATGATTTAAGACGTTTTGCGATCCTAAATCATTCTATATACGCTGATACCTGCAAAAAAATGTTAGTTTTACAGATAAAAGAGTAAAGGGATAGAACACTTATCTGACACCAGTGTATCGGTGACAAATGAGTTTGGTATTTTCCTATGCTTGAAGAAATCCACCGGATGACTTTTGTTGAAATGCTTTCCATGCAAGAGGAAATTCGACAGATGAGTTTGGTAGCTTTCTAAGCTTGAAGAAACCTACCGGATGACACTTTCCATGCTTGAGGAAAGTGACATATGAATTTGGCGTTTTTCTATGCTTGAAGAAATCCACCGATAATGCTTTCCATACTTGAGGAAAGCTGACAAAGGAATTTGGCGGTTTTCTATGCTTGAAGAAATCCACCGGATAATACTTTCCATGCTTGAGGAAAGTCGACAGATGATGAGATTGCAAGTCTCTGTGTATCGAGAACCTTGCGTCATGAAATGATGGTGGTTCGATTGTCCCCGAACGTGGGTTGTAGATGGTCCGCTTGTCCCCGGACGTGGGCTGTAGTTGGTTTGCTTATCCCCAAACGTGGGCTGTAGATGGTCCACTTGTCCCTGGACGTGGGCTGTAGATGGTCCGCTTGTCCCCGGACGTGGGCTGTAGATGGTCCGCTTGTCCCCGAACGTGGGCTGGTTGTAAATGGTCCGCTTGTCCCCAGACGTGGGCTGTAAATGGTCCGCTTGTCCCCAGACGTGGGCTGTAGATAAGACCTGCAAAATAAAATTTGCCAAGGGACTCATATATACTGTGATTGACTTGACATGACATGACATGTGTATGACTTGTGATTGTGTGTGTCTTGAGTGAGTGTGTGCACTGACACAAGCAATTAAAAATGCAAAAGCAAAAATTTTCCGTCATTTTTGTCATGAGTGGAGGGTACCGACTTTCTCCCGAAAAAGAAAGACATGAAAAATGAAGATTTGTTTTCGAACTTCCCTCGATGAGAAAATTTTGAAAAAGTTTTTTGAACTTCCTTACAAGAAAAAAACATGAAAAAGGGAAGAAGTTTTGAACCTCCTCGTTGAGCAAGACAAAATGAATCATATGGATTTAATTGCTTGTCTTGAAAATAATGTATGCATGATGCATGTCCTTAGGCCAGGAGGCTAAGGACAATTACATCATGTGAAACGATGAGTGAACTTAGGTCATGGAGCTAAGCATCATATATGGTGTAAAGAAGCGATCTTGAACGTCACTTAGGTCGTGAAGCTAAGCACATATATAAATGAAGTGATTATTGCATAATGAACGTTGCTTAGGTCAAGGAGCTAAGAACGATATGCTTTGTATGATTATAAGTGATTGATATAGAAATGTTACTCAGCACATTATGCGATGCATGAAATAATGAACATTGCTCAAGTCAAGAAGCTAAGCAAGTATACAATGTTTCTTTTAATGAATGTTGTCTTGAAAGATGATGAAGCATGCGCGGTAGGGAAACAAGATTTCATAAAAAAGGGTTCCTAAGGGAAAGATGATATGGATATGTATGTGTGAAAGAAGTGTGTGAAAGTGATACTAAGGCTGGCTGCAAAGGTTATGGTGATGGAAATTTATGTGAGAAGAGTAAAAATGGTGACTCTTTAGGCTGGGTAAGCTAATGTGATGTGGGTTCAAGCCCATAAGGCTAGCTCTAAATGGGTAAGGATATAGAGATAAGAATTGGATATTCTTTGACTCGATCATGTATAGATATGAATATGAATGTGGCCGCACCTTAATGTGAGGTTGCCTACGTATCCGTTAGGAATCAGGCCGAACGTAGCTCTAACCAAACTTTGCACAAGTGTATGTAAACCTCAAAGAGGTCTTTCAAGGGGTGTAATGTGGTTAAGTTGATGGTTTAAGGAAGAAAGGGGTAAAAGGCTCAAGACTTGAGAGAAGCCCCCAATATGTGTAATTGTGAATTTGAAAATTTTGAATTTTGCAAGTTTATTTTCTATATATATTTTTTTCTTTTTTTTTTTCATTCTTTTGAATCAATGTAGACAATCTTAGATCATGCGGTCCATCACTCACTTAGCATTCATGTTTCTCAGGCACGGTACCAAGCACTCGATGAGAGACGCAATTTGAGACATGTTCATATCAAAGACATTGGAACATTTGCCTTTAGACATTGTTTTATTGTTGCTTTGCTGCTTTTTTTTTTTTACTTGCTTTTTGAATGTTATACAATTACACATCTTCCAATCCCAGGGTTAAGTGAATGTGGGTTGAAGAAATGAAGGCCAAACGTTAGACGAGGCTCAAAATGGTTGATGAAGAAATGGAATGTGATTGAACAGTTAATAAGGAATGACAGGGTTGCAAAGGTGCCTCAAGTCATTGGTGTTCCTTGGGTTTAGTTCGGTAATTGATTTTTTTTTTTTTTTTTTTTTTGAGAATGAATGAATTCTATGATCGAGATGTAAAGGAAATTTGCTCATTTTATTAATGGAAAAGGTGAACGAAACACATGAAACATATAAAAATTCAAAGTGGAAAACCTATGCAAGACATGAATGGGGGAATAAAGATGAATGATAAAGAAAGAAATCATGAAATCTTGCACAAGGGATCTGCTGTGCGCCTTGCATTCATTACTTCTTGCCGCCTGGAGGTACATCAAGTTTGTTTGCATCCCTTAAGTCATGAATGACGTCCTTCAAATTCCAACATTGCTCCGTAGTGTGGCCCCTTCCTTGATGGTACTTGCAATGGGCATTGGGATTCCATTTAGCGCTCCTTTCTTCAGGTTTTGGCTCTGGAAATGGCCCAATAGGTGTGATCAAGCCTTGACCGTAAAGGTGATCAAAGGCCGCATCATAATTCATTCCTAAAGGAGTGTAAGTTCTTTTCTTCTTGGGCAATGGAGTATCAAGAGCTAACACTTCATTGAGATCAACTTGGCTTATATTGTTGGTAGTATTTTCGTGCTTAGAAGACGAAGAAGAAGGATGGTCGTTCTTCTTGTTTTCCAAGTGTTATTATTGTTACTATCAGCAGTCTTTATTAGCTCATCCTCGATATTGATGTCGATGTTGTATACAGCTTCGAAAGTGTTTAGTGGAAGAAATTTGAGATGTTCCCTATATTTATGAGTCAGATTTTGAATAAAGAGGTGAACCATCTCTCTTTATTTGGGAGGATCTACCAAGAGTGAAGCTGTTTTCCTCCACCTATTCAGGTAAGCGGTGAAGCCTTCATTCTCTTTCTGTTTGAGAATGGAGAGTTCACGTTCAGAAGTTTTAGTTTGAATGTTACACTTGTAACGATTCATGAAACTGTCGGTGACATCTTGCCAAGTCGCAGTATGCTTGGCGTCTATGGAATAAAACCATTGTTGGCAAGCATGTTCTAAGGAGAGAGGGAACACCATAGGGAAAAGTGTTACGTCCAATCCCTTAAGAGCCATGGTTGCAGAGAACGCCTTCAAATGGAATATTGGATTGTCAGTAGGCTTGAACTTTGGAATATCAGTAGTGGAGAACTTTTCAGGGAGTCTGTCCTTCACATCCAAAGGAGTGGGAGGCCGTTCCACATAAGTGAAATCCTCATAAATCTTACTCATTTGTTCCTTCAGTTTGTCAAGGGTGGAAACAGTTACCTTGTTTTGTTCCATGGTAGTGACCCTAGTGGTAAAGGTTTGCATCATGGAAGACAGTGCCTCAATGGATTTGTTGATGTTCTCAATATCTTCTTTAGTGGCCATTGTAAGGTGATGAGTAATGGAGATGGCAAAGTTCTCTTTGAACGCCTATTAGATCTGAGAGATTGTTGCGGTAATGACTCGAACCATATTAATCTATCCTTGTTCCTTGACCAAAAACTGTGAAATAAAATAATTCACTTAATTGTTTGACTCATTGCTCAAGATAGGAAAGGAAGGAAAAAAATAGACATTTGAAAACAGGTGAGAAAACTCCACTCATTTTTTTATTATGACGAAAAAAGGGTGCATGAACCTAGTATACGATCATAAACGACCTGGTGCATGACTCGAGTCGGAACATAAAGAAAGTGTGTGGACTATACTTGACTCGTGAGTGACTAAGTGATGTTATAAGACTCGTGGTATGATCATATGGCTAGACATGTGAACAATAACCAAAATGACTGACGCGAGGACCAAATTAACACGGAAGACTTGACTGACGAGGTGTTTTTTCATTATTTACTTTTTTTTTTTTTTTTATTGGAAAATCCACTGTGTCACGGTGGAAATTGCCGTGACACGGTGAACTTTCCCGTGCCACGGTAAACATTCCCATGCCACGGTGGATGCTGACGTGGCACGAGATTTTTTTTTATTTTTTTTTTTGGAAATCCACCGTGTCACGGTGGAAATTACCGTGATACGGTAGAGTTTCCCGTGGCGCGGCAATTTTTTTTTTTTTGGAAATCCACCGTGTCACGGTGGAAATTGCCGTGACACGGTAGAGTTTCCCGTGGTGCGGCATTTTTTTTTATGCTGTAGGTCTACCGTGCCACGGTGGACTGTGCCATGACACGGTGGACAGTCCCGTGTCGCGGCAACCCTTCCCTTTTTTTTTTTTTTGCTAATTACTAAGTGAGTACGGTCCATTGGCAATCGTTAGTCATAAAATAATCCACCATAGACAAAGAAAGATCGTTAAGGTTAGGATCAAAACGACCAAACATAAAACACGTAGGCACAATGATGCAAAGAATAGTTCGCAACCTAAGGTCAAGTTCTATGTTCAACTATGCTCAAGTTTATTTGGTGTCAATAGGGTACCATAGTTAAGAGTTTGGACGTGTTAGCAAGGCAGCCTCCCTTGAGGGTGTATGCCAACCGGTGGCTCCACGAGTTCGTGATGAAATCGAACTCGACTCCATGGTTTGGGTGGATTTAATAACTCGGATGAACCCTTATTGCCATGAGCATTTTTGGGTTGATAGAGCTTAAATCCCCCGGGGCTAAGACGTTTGTAGAACACACACGTTTTTTCAGAAAAATCAAAAGAAGTTGACTGTGAGAAGAGAAAATAAGCCACCGGACTGATTTTAGGACTTTCGTGACACGACAAAGATTCCCGTGCCACGGTATGGCACACCGTCAGATGGTGCACTGTACCGTGACACGGAAGATTTTGTCGTGGCACGGCCGTCAGAAAATCTGACTGGTGCCCTGTTTTCCTTCGTACGCAATCAAGTTATTCAATTTTTCTTACGGGACAGACCTAAATGCGACGTTAAAACGTCTATGCATATGCAAAAATGCCAAATTAATCACAGGAATATTTTTCAAGAATCTTTCAAGTCTCATCCACTCATCTTAATTAAATATCGATCACTCAAATCGTTAAATAACCAAGAATCCTCCTCAGTGGAGTCGCCAAATTGTAGGCGTCGTTCGAAGTGCGCCTACGTTAAAAGCATGTGTGAATATGCTTGGCACTCCTAGGAAGTGGGAATTGACATAATACGATTATGGACAAATAAAGTAGGGAGCCGCCAACAAGTTTTTAAGGAACTTGTAAACCGTTCACGGATCATAAAAAAAGCAACCACGATAAGGGACAACAATAGGCAACAATGATTGATCCGTGAAGGTTACACCCCATTCATAATCCATGAGATTACTAACTCCATATGGTTCGGAACCACGAAAGGAGGATCGGGGATGATGGTACGAAGTGAGTCATGGAGTCACATTCGCCCGTATTGGCCTCTACTCGATTCTTATAATGAAAAGTGATTCCTGCGATCTCAAAGACATACAAACCAAAATATTCAATTTGCTCCAAACTATTATTAAGCTAAATTGGTTTAATATTAATGCAACACATAATTCTAAAATATTGTGATCACTTGAATTAAATAACAAGATTAAAAAGGAACCTAAACCGGTTGTCAAAATTATCTTATTAGGCATGATTTTCAATTACATATTCCCTTTAAACATGCAATATGGTGATCAAAATAATAATAGAATAACATCAATATTGGAAGCAATTTAACAATAATAGTGTTAGTCAAATCAAATATAAAATAACCTAATCATGACACTAGCAATATAAAATAAAATAAGAGTAATTAAATTAATTAATTACTCACATTCTGCGCGTTCCTTTAAATTGCTACATCATGAATAAACTGTTAGTAACTTCAATAAAAAAAAATATAAAGTAAATGAAAATTAAATTAAATAAAAAGTAGAGTTGATTTGGTCCAAACCCTCAGTTATTTGTACCTTTCACGCCTTGGTTTAAGGACGGAACCTCGGGTTAAGTATAGACTCCTTGAAGTGCTTAGGGGAATTGTTATGGAAGAATAAGGAGGCTAGAAATTAGGTTAAAGAGGGAGAAGAGAATGATTTTTGGTGTAAGGTGAGAGAGAATGATTATTGGTGCCCTGAACTGCAAAAAAGGGGGTCCTATTTATAGGGAAAATGAGCAGAGGGAACACGCGGAACCCTAAAAAGATAAAAACCCTAAAAAATAATACCGTGTCACGGCAAAGAGCACCGTGACACGGTGACAGGCACCGTCAGACAGGGGAAGATCCCGTGACACAGGGAAAAACTGAGTGACACGGGAAATAATTAGGTTACGGGAAGTGAAAACGCGTTTAGGGATTACACGGAGAAAACACGGAGAAATCCCGTGGCACGGGATGTGCACCGTGACACGGGAAGAAATGCCGTGACATGGCATTGTCCACCGTGGCACAGTGCAGCATGTCGTGTCAAAGTGTAAAAAGTACGCGGAAATTACACGGAATATCCCCGTGTCACGGAATGGGCACCGTGTCACAGGAAATTGCACCATGACACGGTGCAAAATCCCTTGACACGGGAGAAAATTTGGCAGAAATAAAAAAATGGGCACCGTGTCACGGGAATAAGCTCCGTGACACGTCAGCTTTTGCCGCGTCGCGGCATTTTTGCTGCTGCGCGATAATTTCAGTTTTTTTACCTGTTTTTTAAATAATCATAAATTTTGATCCGTAACTCGGAATAAGACATATAATATATCATTGGAAAGCTTATCAAGTCTAATTTCTAACCCAATTATAATCAAGTCAAAATGATATGTAAATTTTAAGATATGGCCGTTTTAGTTGAAGGGTGTCGGTTTTAGGCCGAGTTTAGTGTTTTGCTCATATCTTTTTTGTTATAGCTCGGAATTGGGCTTATGATATATGGTTGGAAAGCTTTTTTAAAAGCCTATCCAAAAAAATAATTATTGGATCAAAATTCTATAGCCATAAAATAAGTTTCTCTCAGTTTTGCGATGTGGAGACGAAAAGTGGAAAATAGGTTATGGTTTAGGGAAATGAGCAAGAAATTTGATTGGTTCATGAAATATATTGGATAGAACATGGATTTAAGCACTCAAAAGATTAAATACTCAACTCGACCAATAATGGCGGTGAAAGGTGTTCATCAGCGGGTTTGGTTTTGGGAAGACATATTTAGGTGTCTACAGTAACACAACAAGACAAATTATATTCTTACTTAGCAGATAAATGAAGAGCAAGAAGAAAAAGTTTTTCTTTTAGTCAGTCAAGAGAGCAGAAATACCAGTAGGTAATCAGAGCCGTCAAGAGCTCTTGCCCACAACTTGCTTCTATCTATCTAACTTGTTCCCTGATAAACGTGAACACCAGATATACTAGCAAAATGTTGTTATCTTCTGCAAAACACATCTTCCAGTAGAAATGAACCCGACATAACAACCATAATAAAATACATTATAAAAGTTTAGGCATACAACAATTATATATCATTATCAAACAACACTAGGTTATTCATTTCCTCCTCCCACTTTCCCTTACTCCACTTATGCAAACTAATATGCTTTAATTATATGCATAATCATGTTATAAGCTACTTAATAGAATAATTTCTTTAAGCAAATATACACAGGTCACTTGATCATATCTATAAATGGCCACTCCTAGACAAAATACAAGTGGGCAATTAACATATGCAAACTCATGTGCTTTAATTTTTATGCACAATCATGGCATAAGCTACTTCATAAAATAATTTGTTTAAGCAAATATGCATAGGTCACTTTATCATATCTATAAATGGCTACACCTAGATAAAAAAGAAGTAAGCTATAAAATACTCTGAATTCTACGAAATAAGAAAAGAAATTAAATTAATATAAGATTTTTCAAAAAATTTTGTATACTTTAAATATGATCCTAATTAGATATACTATTCTACTCATAAGAGTATCTTGATGAATTCACGCAGTAGTTAAATATAAGTAGGACTTTCATAAGCTTTTTAGACAATAGCTAATTTAATGAGAAGTTGATGGACACCTTTATGCAATTTATTCAACTAATAACTAATTAGCAACTATGTACCTTTCAAACAAAGTTTAATGGCTTATATATTTGTCATCAATAGAGTTTTGACTAATACTATATATATAATCAATGTTTCAACTAGTTAGTAGTCTTAATATGCAAATCAGAAATTATTGTCAATTACTTCATAGTAGCAGGCACCCAAACTGTTTGAGCATGGATATAAAACTCCCATTCCAATTATATACCTCTTTAAATGGCCAACTTATACACAATCAAGGTTCAAAATCAGCAATTATTGTGACAAACAGGTATTTGCCTAAACCTTATAATTATCAAGCATATAAGAGTATAGTCAATTGACAATTATATAAACTATTAATTTGGTATTGGTTGATAACTCTTTGTCAATGCCTTTGCAGGAGCTTACCTGAAATGCTCTTTGTCAGAATCTCAGGTAATTAACTCAAAAGTCAATTTACTACTCTCATTAAACTTTATCAATTTCACAAACAAAAAAAATTACGAATGAAGCCATATTGTCAAATTAACTATAATGTTGACATCAAAGTATCAAACAACTTGATAGAATAACTCATAGTCTAATGCTGACAGGTGATTGCAATTAAAACAAAATTGAAGCCAAACAATGTAAAAATTCCAGAAATTAAAGATATAGTTCAGAAATTAAACGATTGATGAAGAAAAACAAACCGAACATAGAAATCGTCACTTCTTTATTATTCTGACCGTCTTTTGCAGCCTTTTCTTTGATTTGTTGAAGCACCGAGAAAATTCCGTTGATCTCATTGAAAATCAAGCCCAAATTTCACAAATTAAGAAGAATTTTAAGAAATAAACCAAAAATTTTATCAAACCCTATAATACCACGTTAGAGGAGAGAAAAAGTGAGAATTATAGAAGCAAAAGCTTGTAAAACTCTAGAATATCAAGCTAGAGGAGTGAGAAAAGGAAACGGGAGAGAGAATTTTACCCGGTGGTGGTTGTGGTTGCGGCTACGACAGTGTGGCAGTGCGGCTGCACCTTCATGTTTAAGGAGAGAGGAGAAATATTTGAGCGAGAATGAAAGGAGATGATAGAATGAAAAATTATAAAAAAAAAAGGTAAAGGGTACAGATTAGTTTTTCATTGATTCGTTCCCAATCCCCATGTATAAATGTATGAACAATGAGATTACACTACTACAAAATGCGTATATTTTCGACGATATTTGCTCGCCGCTATGGTAGAGGCGTCAGCTAATTATTTTAGTGTGTGTGTTTTCTCGACGCTATTCTAAGTCAAAATTTAATTTTGACACTAAAAAGCGTCGAAAAACTTCACGTGTGGAACACGTGATATATTTTTTCTTAACCTACATCTTCATCATCATTCATTTTAGGCAAAAACATAACCGCCGCTCTGACGAAACCCTTGTTCTTATCATTCTTCTTGATATTGTCATATTTTCTTTTCTAATCCTTAAAAAAATTGCAATTCATCAAATTCGGATTCAGATTTACTTTTACTTTTTTTCCTTACTCATCATCAATTATAATCAAATACATCTTTCTGTTCAGATCGATTATTTTGAGTTAATAATTTGTCCTATTTTTCTTTTAGAATTGATTATTTTGGATCAATTTTAGGGTTAAAAATTTTGAATAATATTTTGATAAGAGATGGGTTTGGCTCCTGAAGACACTTTGAGGGTTTTATTGATGCTTCTATTTGTTCTAGGAGGCAGGCTACAGTGTTATCTAATACAGAAATTAATTGTGTTTTTAATTCACTACTTAAGGTACAGGATTAGTCGATTAATGGTTTCTCTCAGTTATCTGCTTCTGTAATTATAAATCTATTTCATTTATAGTTAAATGAAATTCTATGTCAAAGGTTTTGTCAGTCAATTTTTATAGCATATAGAAAATGAACACCAATTATTTCAAGTATCAATCTTTTGTTTTGTTTTATTTTTTTATTTTTTATTTATTTATTTATTTTTTTTATTCTAAATGTTATTATCATTTAAAATCTGAATTTCTAGAATTTGTTTTTTTCCTAAGTTAAATATGTTATATGTTCAACTGTATAGGATTTAACGAATGTTTTCAGTTGAATTTCGTCTTCTAAGTTATTAGAACAATTGAAATTTAAAATGGCAATTAGAACACCGATATTGCTGATGTATATGATCTAATTTTTGTTGTGGGAATAGATAAATTAGAACACATATATACCTCTGCTATATTATGTGAACTTCAATTTATAACAACATATACTTTTGGTAATTTTATCTTGGATGACTACATTGAAATATGTTTAATGGAGTTAAATTGAAAGACATATATTAAGTATATACGAAGTATCTTAAGTCTTTATTGACATTACTCTTTTCATGATCTTAAATCTTAAGTCTTTACTACACATCTTAAGTCTTAATTGGGATTTTTTTTTGTGCTCTTATTTCATAAAAATTGGTTGTGTTTATCTGAGTGTGAGTGAATGACTTTTAGTTCATTAAAGATTACCCGATTAAAGTAAAGAATAAATAAATAATACACAATTGAAGAGGTAAAATACAAAAATGCTTCACTTAGTACTTTGTATAAATAATTAGAGATTTAAGCAATAGTCCTGCTGGTTATTACTTATTGTCTTTATCTACTCAATTATTTAACAAACTTTCTTCCTTGATAAAAAAAGATGAATTATATGGTGATAGTGACGAGGTCATCTTATCCCTAGGTGGACAGTATTGCAAGAGATGGATATCTCTTACAAGTTACAACTCAAGTATGTTATTTGCAACTCCTTATGTTGCATACAATGTCATGATCTTGAAATGACTTTTGTATGCTTTGGTCTTCCTATTAGTATTATATCCATATTTGTGTAGTGTAGTCATTATATGTATATATCTCATTATATTTATCATACTCTTTTGATTTGTTATTTTATCTTTTCCTTTTGTTTTGTACAACTTTCATCAAAAACTATGAACTGATCGTATGACCTAGGACCTAGGACCTAGCTAGTCATTTTACTTTTGAAAAAAAAATAAAGTAATTATTTGTAGAATGAATTAACTTATACTCGTATAATATAGTGTATAGGGTAATGAATGGTATACAATTATAATGAAGTGGACTAAGTGATTGTTTAATGAAACGATTGCATACAATATCTTAGCTTCTTTCAATTCATAATTATTAATACATTAAGATAATAAAATTACATAGTATATGAATGGAATCTATAATTATACACTTTAGCAGGGCTAAAACTTCTTTTTTTTAGATTGATTCTCACTTTTTCATCTTTCTGTACTCAAATTTCATAATGGCACAAGATATAAGGTTTGTCAATATTTAGCTTAATTGGAGGTGGTACACGTTCTGGTGTGGCTATGTGGGAGTGGGAACTTTCTTTAATTCCAAAGTAAAAAAAGTGTGCCCAGGTAATATAATTCTCACCTTCTCTAGCTTTCCCATTAGTGAAAGAGTGTTAGACCGTTGTTGATTTAATACTAGATTTTTGCTCCACTAAATATTGATTGAAATGGTTGAGTTTCTTAATTTAAATAATGAAGCTCTCTATTTTCTTTCAGGAATTTATAGAACAATGATGCAATATGTAAGCGTACTTTTCCAAGGTATGATAATTTATATATGATTATATATACTTGTAAGAATTGTTTGTTGTTTACAAGTGCAATATGTCTCATTTAATTTGGTATTTGTTAAACCAAAAATGTATGTAATTTGCTTCAAGTACCCCACACTAATGCACCTTGTTTGTTTATGTTCTATGCAGTGATGCACTAGTCTACAATATGAACTTTGCTTTACGTTCAAGCAGATTAAGGAGCCACTAAATTGAAGATTGATTGAAGTTTTTTTGTGAAGAAATGAGCAGAGTTTTCTGCTGCACAGCAAATCAACTTATCGATTAAGATGAAATCTTTGAATTCAAAATGTGTCGTCAAATTTTATCATCCGGTACATTACTTGTAATATTATAACTAATTTTTTAGAAACATTGTTGTACTAGTTTTGCTTGTATGAATATTCGTGTAACGGAAGATATTATATTATATCATTTTTTTAAATAAGAATGAGATTGGTTTATAAATTTATGATAATGGAATTTTTTTTATACCACCCAAATATTATATCATAAAATTTATTTTGTATAATTAGGAATTAATTTAAATGAAATGGACACAAAAAAGCGTCTCCAAATTCGAAAATTTAGATAGAAAATGAGGTCTACAAATTACATATTAGGATCTAAGGACACGAAAAAGCGTCAATAATTTTTTGATTGCAGACACGAAGAGGCGTCGCAAACTCTCAGAAAGTCCGCGAACCAATCCAAGTCTGGACGCTTATTATAAAGATTTGGACACAAGAAAGCATCGAGATTCTTGACACTTTTAAGTGACATGAAAAATTATTGACTCGCCTTTTTTCGACGCTTTTTTATAGCGTCGAGAAAAAAATTCTCGACGCTTTTCGGCGTCCAAAATCAGCCTTAAAAGCGTCGCAAAAACAAGGAAATTGTAGTAGTGTTAGAAGAGAAAAATATTTAATAAGAAGAAAAAGGATTTAAGCATATCAAATAAAGTGTTACAACTAAGTGATACTCAATATCAAAGTGTTACATTAAAGTGTTACATAATATTAATGTGTTACAAAAAATTTTACCTAATACCACAATGTTACAAAAGTGTTAAGTAAAAATCCAACAATCTTGATATTTTTAAAGTGTTACCAATGGGTTTTACTTAAGGTTAATTTAGTAGTAGTGAAATTTTATATCAAAAACACCCCGATTATTCCCATCTTAGAGTATTCGGTTGCTTATGTTATCCTCGAATATCCTCTACTAAAATTCACAAACTGCAACCTCATTCTAGTCCTTGTGTCTTCCTTGGTTATCCTAGCAATCATAGAGATTATAACTGTTTTGATATGTCAACTAGGAAAATAATCATTGCTAAACACGTATGGTTCGATCAAAACCGAGTTTCCATTTTCTAAGGTTCATTCCCCTCAACCTCATACCTATGCTTTTCTTGGGGAACAATTGGGTGTTCTTGACAATCCCATCCTTCCACATTATCTTAGCTTGGGTTTGGAAAGAACTACCATCCAACTCACTCCTCACATCCCTCACTCGCCCCTTGCCGCAAACACATAACAGAGTCTGTAGCCCACCTGCGGCTCTCTTCCTTCTCCCGCAAGCAGGGAGTGGACTCCTCTTCCCCCCCCCCTTTGCAGCACGCTGCTACCTCACCCACACGGGATCCGACGGGCACTGGAGTGGGGAGGGTACAACATGCTGCCACGTTTGCTCAGCCCGCAAGTTTCCTAACAGGTGATGGGTCGGGCAATGCCGAGCAACACGCGTAGCACACACCCCCTCACCACGAGCTAGGCGAGGTAGTGCAGGGCCATCACTCCCCCCTCCTTTCCCTCTCCCTCTCATATTGCTGCCTCTCCTCACGCGTCGCAACAACATCATCCTCCTCCCTCCCATGTTACTGCACCATCACCTATTCCATCGCACTCCATGACTACTCGTAGTAAGCATGGCATTGTCAAACCAAATCTAAAGTACCATGACAAATCTCTTCATACTACTACCTCTATCTCACCCGTTCCAAAGAACCCGGTTCATGCTCTTCGTGACCATAATTGGAAAATTACTATGCAGGAGGAATATGATGCTCTCATTGATAATGGTACTTGGGAATTAGTTCCCCGACCGAATAATGTGAATATTATTTTTTCTTTGTGGATTTTTCGGCGTAAAACGAAATCTGGGGGCTCATTTGAGAGGCATAAAGCTCGTTTGGTTGGTGATGGTAAAACTCAAAGGGAGGGCATTGATTGTGATGAAACTTTTAGTCTGGTTGTTAAACCGGCTACTATTTAGGTGGTTCTTAGCATTACTTTAGATAAGTCTTGGCCTATACATCAACTGGATGTGAAGAATGCTTTCTTACATGATAATTTGAATGAGACTGTTTACATGTATCAACCCTTGGGGTTCAAAGATCCGGCTCGTCCTGATCATGTGTGTCTTCTCCAAAAATCCTTATATAGTCTGAAAAAGGCCCCTCGGGATTAGTATAAGCATTCTGCAGATTTTGTGGGTACTATTGGATTTGTTCATAGCAAATTGGATAATTCCTTGTTTGTTCTCCGCCATGGTAACTCTACTGCTTACATTCTTCTATATGTTGATGATATTATTCTTACAGCTTCTTCAAAGTCTCTCTGTCGTCACGTTGTCTCTCTGTTTAGCTCTGAATTTTCTATAAAAAAACTTGGGTAGTTTGAGTTATTTTTTAGGTAGTGATGTCTCCAGAAATAAAAATGGTTTGTTTCTATCATAAAAGAAATATGCTCAGGAAATTATTGCAAAAGCAGGCATGGCCAACTGCAAATCTGCTACTACTCCGGTGGATTCGAAAGGGAACTTAAGTTCCACTTTGGGTGCTGCTTATGATGATCCCACCTCTTACCGTCGTCTATGTGGTGCATTGCAGTATTTGACTTTTACTCGACCAGATATATCCTATGCGGTGCAACAGGTTAGTGTATTTATGCATGCGCCTTGTGTAGAGCACATGAATGCATTGAAACACATTAGTCATCTTCATGGTACGTCAGATTTTGGTTTGCATCTCTACAAGTCATATGTTTCTTCTCTCCTCTCATACACGGATGCAGATTGGGGCGGGTGTCTAGACACTCAACGCTCTACTTTAGGGTATTGTGTTTTCCTTGGTGATAATTTAATATCTTGGTCCTCTAAACGTTAACCCACTTTGTCCAAGTCAAGTGCTGAGGCGGAGTACAGAGGGGTTGCAAATGTTGATTCTAATTCATGTTAAGGTTCGTAATCTATTGCTTAAGCTTTTTTTATCCTATTTTTAAAGCAACATGGGTTTATTGCGACAATGTTAGTGCTATTTACCTCTTGGATAATCCAGTTCAACATCAGCGCACTAAACATATTGAGATGGACGTACACTTTGTTCGTGAAAAGGTGCAGAATGGCGAGGTTCGTGTCCAATATGTGCCATCTCGATAACAAATCGCTGACATCTTCACGAAGGGTCTGCCTGAGGTTTTATTTGATAATTTTCGGGACAGTCTCAACGTTCGCAGTCCTCTTGTTTCGACTGTGGGGGTGTGCTAGATTATATAAATAATCTAGTATATAATTAGTTTGTAAATTACTAATGTAGCCTTAACCCTAACCCTAGTGTATTCATGTATTATATATTGATGTTTAATCAATGAGAAAGGCACGATAAATATTCTCACATTCTCTGATGGGGACTTGAACGTTTTTTCTTCATGTGTGTTTGAGCAATACGAGAATTGAAAACAAGAAGATTTTTTTTTTGTGGGTTTTTCTTGAAGTTATTCAGTGAGGTGAGAGAGAATATAATAGTATGAAAGTTTATACATATATACACTAGGGCAGCCAACGCGCGCGATGACCGCGGAGTGGCTTGTCCTTTCTTGATGTTTATATTAGGCTGTGTTTAAACTCTCTACAACATTGGGTTTTTAGAGAAAATAATTTGATAAATTAATGGAATATGTATATTGGATTGTGTTTAAACTTTTTGTTTTTCCAGCACAACTTTTGCACTTGTTTACAACTTTTCCTCAAAAAACATTTATGCAATTATTCAACTGCAACATTGTAAAAACATCTACAAACTTAATTAGGAATAGATTAAATACAATTAAAAAATCATAGAGCACATATTATATACAAACAAAAGTAATTTCCCTGGTACCTCCGAACACCCCCAACCCCACGGGGGAGAAGTTTACAAAAAATCTAAGAGATGACCCAAGAATTTCGCTATTTCGATTTTTCTAGTCCTTGGGAACTAGCTACGACCTTGTGAGAAACTTGTTTCGAACCTGTGCTCGAGAAGGTCCCCCAGTTCCTCGGAAGCACAGAAGCTCCCGCCGGGGAAGAAGGTCCCCATGAGGCAGAGTGAAGCAGAAATGCCCTCGCCCGGGAGGCTGCGGTCAGGACAACAATCCATCTTTCTCGCTTCTCCTAATCAATCGCGAGGGTTTCTTCGGGCATGAGAACGCAAGTGCTGAAATCCTACAAAATGTCCGAACGTCCGAGGACGAAAGAAAAAATGTTCCGCGGGGAACTCGTTTCATGTCGGCCTATTCGTGCCGCTTAGACGTCGGCCATGAAATCCATCACTATACTGAGCAGATCACGGGCATTCACATCTCGGTCAAACAGAGTTATAACGGACGCCATGCTGCTATAATTTGTTACCCCCGTCGCGTCGCTCGTTTTAGATGGCATATGGCTCATTTTTTTTTGGGGGTCATAGGACGGGCTTCGAGCGGGCAGCTTCATTTGACCACGGGGGGGACCCCCGGATGGTCTAGCAGCACACATTGCATATGCATATAATAATGGAAAAGTTTTTCGGAGCATTTACTATTTGCAAGTACATACTCTCACCCAACCTAGTAATTACTCTAAATAAATTATATAGGATTAACTATATGATACTAAAAAAGAGAAACAGTTACGCCCAACTCGCATAAATATTAACATTCAGGCAATCAGAGAAAATATAATATCAACTTGCATTTGCAACTTTCTTAAAAAACGTGGATTTGATTATGCGGTAGAAAAAGTTTTATGTAGCCCCAATTATAGCCATTAAACCCTTGATAATTCCCTTGACTTCCTTCTTGCTTTTTTCCCCTTTTCAAAATAATTAGTTTGGTTTCCTTTCTTCTTAGTACATCTCCTTCGGCAAAATCATCAGATTCATTTCATTGGTCTCAATGTCATTTATACACAATTACGTGTGTAGACACCTAAAAATGTCTCCCCAAAACCAAACCCGATGATGAACAACCTTTTACCGCCATTATTGGTCGGGTTGAGTATTTAATCTTGGAGTGCTTAAATCCATATTCAATCCTAATATATTTCTTAAACCAACCCAATTCCTAGCCCATTTCCCCAAACCATAACTTATTTTCCTCTTTTCTTACCTTTAAACCCAAAATAATTCATTTCGTGTCCTCTTATAAAAGCGTTTAGACCAGTTTATTTTGGTCCATAATCTGGGTTCAATGATTTAATAATTGGATGGGGCTTGAAAAGAACTTTCCAATTTTATAAAATAAGCCAAAATCCGAGTTATAACGAATAAGTTATGGCCAAAATACTAATCTGAGTCCAAACCTAACCTAAGTCCACCTTACCTACGACCCAATTATCATGTGGTGGGTACAAAGGCTTTAATTGAAAGGAATGGTGTCCTTCGAACAAGTTTACTATTCCGTTAGTGGATTCAGAATTATTAGCAAGCTAATATATTCTATAAGGTCAAGTGATCGGAATGCCTGGGTGGAGACCGCTTTCGATAATATTAATGCATAATTAATATTACAGCTTAATCTTGGCTGAACCATTCGGGTCACACACAAGCAACTAACAAACTGAAGCGACTAATTAATTACGAATTAATGAATAAGTCAACCGAGTAATTAATATTTAGACGTTGGGAATTCGAGCTTAGAGCGTCAAAATCGAACGTCGGAAGTCGAGTCGAAAAATAGTAAAAGACGAGACATGAAAATAATAATAAATCAACAAAGAGCAAAATACCCCTAGCATCGGATTTCCCCGAGCAAACCGAGTGCTAGGGGCATATGACCTAGCATGGTGGCTAGAATGCGCACCAAGCCGAGCCTAGGCTGGCTGGTGCGTGCTAGTGCACCAATGCTAGCATCGCAAGGCTAGCCACACCAACCGCAGCAGCTAGCAGCAGCATGGCTGGGCCAATGCGTGCTGCCTAGCAATGTTGTGCCAAGGCGCAAGGCTAGCAGCAGCTCTCAGCAGCAGCCCGCATCCTTGGTGTGTGGCTCGCTGGCTGAGAGCGCAAGCAGCCCGCACAAGCATGCTGGTTTTGCTGGCTGGCAGCGCTAGCAGCCCGCACGCTTGTGCTGGGCCTGCTGGGCGAGGCAGCCACGGACAAGGCATCCCACCTTGGGTGCCTTTATGCCCAAGGGTGGGTGCCACGTGGCGCGAATTGAGAGATGCTTGAAGGGGTGTGTTGGCCGATTTTTTGAGAGGGAGTGGGGAGCAAGTTTGGTCCCCCCCCCCTCCTCCAAATGGTCCTCACCTAACCTCTCACATGAACTTGCCACTTGTTGATTTATTACTAGTTTGATTATTAATTTTACTTTAGCTTTAAAATAAAATGGAAAAATCAAATTCTCCAACATTGATGGGAGAGCTTTTCACTCTCTTATTTTCCTTATAAATACCCAAGTTGGGGTATTGGGAAAATCACTTCAGTGAGAGTTGAAAAAGGCATCACCATTGTGAAAACCTTTGAACACATTAATCACTCGAGTTTTTGGTCAGGCGTTGCTAACTCCAAGGCATTGGACCATTTTCGGTGGTCGAGTTTTGGGTGGACTATCGTTAGAGGCCGTCGTATTTTCGAGGCTTGCTTTCGAAGTAAGAGCCCGTTCTGTTTGTGCGAAGCACGCTCCAAAGGTAATTATCTTGTCTTAATCTTGTGATTAATTTATTTATGCTTTATGGTTTTATTAATTCGAGTGGTTCTTGGGGCCAGGGTTGTTTCCGCGGTAAGTTGGACTTACCAAACCCCAACAGTGGTATCAGAGCCTCGCTCATTTATTTTTAAAATCATAACTTTTCAAGGTGTTTTATGGCTTAATTTTTCTGGTCTTGAAGTGATAATTAGATTAGTAGCTCGTTTTATTTATTTTAACCTCGTATCATCAGCCTTGAACCCTGATTTCGATTCAAAAATAGTGAATTTAGGGTGGAAAATGCGTTCTGGAAATGGTTTTATCCTTCCAAGGAACGAGTTTTAGCCAAATAGCGACCAAAAATGCACTTTTCGAGGGATTTTTCGTTTTGACGAAAAATTTTAAGTCTTTCTAACCTTGAAAATTAATTGCATATTTATGGTGGTTATATAATTGGTTCAATACATATTTTTTTTATGTAATTTTAAACCTCTTTAGGCATGATTACTTGGTGGTAATTTGTTCTTGAAAGTTTGATTTTATTTTTCACATAATTGCAAACTAATTGCATTAAGTGTGAAATTGTTGTTCTTTGAGGCTTCCAAGTATTAAAGATTCAATCTTTAATTATGTTAAAAGATTGAAACTTTAAGTTACTAAATTCCATGAATTTTTGTTAAACTTTGTTGATTTAATCATTTTTTAGTTGATAGGAATCATAAAGTTTGAAACTTTGTGATAGAAAATTGTTTATCTTCACATTGGAAGATATAATTTTTTCAAGGATTCACAAGTATTAAAGTTGGAATCTCTATTGAACTTATGTTCAATTTTCCAACTCCCTCTTATTTTGTCAAAAACTCAAGATTAATTTAAAATTAATTAAATTAATGGTGAGTAATTGCCCTCTTATTTTTGTTGCACCAAGTTAAACCAATTTAATTAAAGAATGGTTCTTGGGAATTATTTTGGTTACATGCACTTCGAAAATTTTATTTTAAGTTAGACTTGTTTAAATTTTTTCATTTTGCTCAATAAATTAGTTCTAAAATTAATTTAGAATTAATTAAAATATCACGGAATATTTGGGATCAAAATCCCGAGGCTATAGCACACAAATCAAGGCATAAGCACCCTTGGCTAGCCGGGCTGCATAGCATCCCGCATGTGGCTGCCAAGGGGCTGCCATGTGTGTGCGTGCAGCCAAGTCGTGGCTGGTGCGCACGGCCGCAAGCAGCAGCACAACAACAGCATCACAGCGGCAGCACGCTGCCTTGTGCGTGCGTGTGTGCGTGCTGTGTTGCGTGGTGCGTGGGGCTGCTGTGGCGCGGGTGTGATGGCACGAGCATAGTGTACTGGGACTTAGTGCATGCATCGTGTAATAGGAAATATGCGTAGACGTTGATTGCGAAGCAATGTAGTGCAATGAGTTCGTACAACATGGCCATCAAGGGCCACGTTATTGATGTGTGAAAGTTCGCTGATGTGTGCGGTGTAACGCTTAGCGACATCGGGCCCACTCTTACGTTCACTGAGCATCAAACGGTTGTGCGGAATGTGAGCACTCCATGTCTTAGTGCTAGGCACTAAGACATTTTGGACTACGCAATTTTTTGCTTAAATTGTCGTTTTAATTATTTTATTAATTTAATTTGTTTTTAATTATTTTAATAAATTTTAGAGGCTAAGCCTCGGTTTTGAGCGGCATTGGCAAAAATTTTTTTTACAAACTTTGGGTTTTACCGGCTTAATTAATTGGATTAATTTAGTTGGATGCGGAATTTAGTGGGAGCTTCAAATTTTAATTGCGCTTATTTACATCACCGGTTAAAACAACTTTGACTAGTTTTAATTAGGCGTGTTAATTGGATTAACCACCTAGATTAGTTACTAGTTCACCCGTGTTTATGCATTGTTACTTGTTTATCATTGTAAAATGCATGGGCCATTCACAAATAATGAATGGAATGTATATTCTCTCACAGGTTTTATAAAATGGCAACTAGTAGGGGCCCGATTAGGATAGAAAATACGGACTGCGATCCATGATGCATTTTTGTAAATCTAAATACTGTCTACGTACCGTTGAGTATTTTCGTACCTTAATATTTAGATTAGTCCTAATCGTAGATACTAGTAGTTGCATTTAATTATGGTCAAGTCTTGGAAGACGAAGCCATGAAGTTGCAAATAAAGACCTTTTGAAGATTTGAAGATCTCAAGGGGTTATGCTAGTTGCCGAATGCATCAATATTTATGTTTTTCAATAAATATATATATTTATGTATATGAATTATATGTTAGATGCATGTTTAGGACTTCAAATGTTGTGATGATTAATTAAGTTCACTTAAATCAACCAACATAGAAACCCTAGGTCCCTAAATATTGATGCCATTCTAAAACAACACTTACCAACCAAACAGGGGTAGTACGCCAAAGCGAGGCATCACTACCTCTCCTAGGAGCATAAGGAATATCGGGTATGCAAGTTGGTTTAGGTTGTACTCAACGACATAAGTGATGGAGTCCTAACATGTCGTGGCAAAGTGAATAAATTGTTGAGAGAGCATTAGAAGCGACGATTTATTCAACCAAGAGTGGCTTAGAGCCATTTGCAAAGCGTTGCTTACCTTAGGAAATTAAGTGTTAACACAAGTTAAAGCATGCTTAACCACTCCTTGTTTCTTCGGATCTTGGAATCGACTTATTCTCACCCAAAATGGGGACAACTTTAAATGTGTGAATAAGACGTTTTAAATAAGTTTGATTAAAATGCATGAATTTAATCTTAATTAAATATTATGAATGGTTTTTCATTTCAAAATTCTTTCAAATGTAGAATCATGTCTTCAACTATCGACAATAATCCCGAGAAGTTATCATTTAGCTTGAATTTGGTAAACTTCAAGGAATGGGAAGAGGAACTCTGTTTGACCCTCCTTAATTGCTACCTAGAGCATATCTTGGATACTCCCATCCCGAGTTACTACTCAAAAGGGATTATGAACGATATGGCTCATGAGGAGTGGAGTTATGATTGCAAGAGAGTCTCTCGACTCATGGAAAACTCCATTCCGGAACAGTGGAAGAAGAAATTCTCCAACTACCTTCCGAATGTACTTCTCAAGGCTCTAGAAGATGTGGTCAATTTGAGGGTAACAAAGAGCGATAAGGGCGACTATGATGTACTCGTGGAAGAAGTGACTAGGTCATTGTCTAACATTAGGATCAAGCCACCGTAAGATGGATGTCTTAGCAAAGAAAGGCAAGAAGTATGGGCTAGGGTCTACAGTGCAAGACTTAGACCCGGGATGCCACTTCAAGCTCATGTGCAAAAAATGACAAGGTTATTTAACAATCTAGAACTGATTGGTAAACCGGTGGAGGATGAGCAAGCGGCTCATATGCTTTTAAGCTCACTCCACTCGGGATACGTTGCAATTAAGACGCGACTTACCAACAATCGGAACAAACTATCCTACAAGGAGTTGTCCAAGAGCTCCATAAAACCTATTCTTGCAAGGAGCCTAAGTTTGCTCTAAGGCTCAAGAAAAAGGAGTTCAAAAACAAGGCAAAGATGCGCTGATTCTATTGTAGTAAGCAAGGCCACTACGAAAGAGAATGTAGCGAGTATCTGGAAGATGAGGCAAGAGGAAATAAAGCCTCAATCTCAGGTATCATCTAGACACTTGAAAATAAGCAATTTATAAGGTATTAGATACCGGAAAATTGACTCATTTTATGCTCTTATTTCAGGAATGAAATGAGCGGTGTTTTTCAAGTGGTCATGAGTACACAAGTGGAAGATGAAGAAAATCTATCCAAAGAAAGCTTGTAATCTCATGTATTTTGTCTAAATTCTAAAACTTGTTAAGTTTTATCTACCATACTTTGATCTTGCGACGTTAGACGTCATTTTAAACCTTGATCACAAGACCTTTTGTTTAAATGTCTTGTTTATATGGAAATTACACCTTTTGTGTGTTTAGACAAAATTGTTTATGATACTAACAAAAGAGCTAAGACCATGGAGTCAATCCAAACTTACTTGTGGCATTGTCGTCTTGGCCACATTAACATCAAACGCATCAAGAGACTTCTACAGGAAGGTGTTCTTGACTCTTTTGATTTAGAATCGTTTGAGAATTACGAGGGATGTTTATTGGGCAAGATGATTAAAAACCCATTCTCCAAGTTGGGAGAAAGGGCATGAGACTTATTAGGTCTAATACACACTAATGTATGTGGACTAATGAGCTCCACCACAAGAAATGGACACCGATATTTTATCACCTTCACAGATGACTATAGTAGCTATGGTTATGTCTACCTAATGTCATATAAATCTGAATCGTTTGAAAAGTTCAAAGAATTTCAGAACGAATTTGAAAATAAACTTGGCAAGAAAATCAAAGCCCTTCAATCGGATCGAGGTGGTGAATACTTGAGCCAAGAATTCGATGACCATCCGAAAGAAAAGGGTATACTTTCAGAATTGACACCTCAAGGAACTCCACAATGGAACGGAGTATCCGAAAGGAGAAATCGGACCTTGTTAGACATGGTACGATCAACAAAGGGTCTTACTGATCTTCCTATCTCTTTGTAGGGACACGCACTTCTAACTGCGGCACTAACACTCAACCGTGCACCATCAAAAGCTGTAGAAAAGACTCCATTTGAATTATGGACAAAGAAACCTCCTAGGTTGTCTTTTCTAAAGATATGGGGATGCGAAGCATATGTCAAGAAATTAATTTCTGACAAACTTCATCCCAAATCTGACAAGGTTTACTCTGTGGGCTACCCAAAAGAAACCAAAGGGTATTACTTTTACAACAAATCGGAGAACAAAGTGTTTGTTGCTCGCGATGGTGTTTTTTGGAGAAGAAACACCTTTCCATAATGACAAGTGGGAGGAAAATTGAACTCGACGAAGTTCGTGAGGATGAGCAACAAAATCAGAATGACAGTCAAAGTGCTCAAACAGCATCTGTTGACGCAGGTCAAAATGTGCAAAGTCAAACCGACAATGCAAATGCTCAAACCATTACCCTACATAGGTCTCAGAGGCCGAGATCTCAACCTGATAGATATCTTTGTTTAGTATTAACCGAGATCTCAGAGGACATCCTGATTATTGATGGAGATGAACCGGCAACCTACAAGCAAGCGATGGCAAGCACCCACTCTGCTAAATGGCATGAGGCCATGAGATCTGAAATGCATTCCATGTTTGAAAATCAAGTCTGGGACTTGGTTGACTTACGCGAAGGTTATACACCTACCGGATGTAAGTGGATTTTCAAGATGAAAACCGACAAAGATGGAAATGTATTCATTTACAAAGTTAGATTGGTGGGAAAAGGTTACAGACAAGTTTATGGTATTGATTACGATGAAACCTTTTCACCAGTCTCAATGCTTAAATCCGTTTGGATCCTCCTAGCGATTGCTGCATATTATAACTATGAAATATGGCAGATGGAAGTCAAAACCGCCTTCCTAAATGGTATATTAGAAGCAACTGTGTACATGAAACAGCCTAAAGGTTTTGTCGACCAAAACAATGCTGTGAAGGTTTGTAAGCTTAAGAATTCCATTTGTGGACTAAAGCAAGCTAGCAGAAGTTGGAATTTGCGATTCGATGAAGCCATCGGTAAGTATGGTTTTATCAAGAATCTAGATGAATCTTGTGTTTACAAGAAGGTCAGTGGGAGTGACATCGCCTTCCTAGTCTTATATGTCGATGACATATTTCTCATTGGAAACAACATTCCGTTGTTAGAGTCTGTAAATGCCTGGCTTGGAAAATGCTTCTCAATGAAAGACTTAGGAGAGGCTCAGTGCATACTAGGCATCTGGATCTATAGGGATAGATCAAAAAGGATGATTGTATTAAGTCAAAGTACTTGTATTAATAAGGTAATTGCTCGATTTGGCATGAGGAGGCCAAGAGAGGTCACCTGCCAATGTCACATGGCATAACCCTAAGCAAGAAGTAGTTTCCACAGACACCTGATGAACGGGAAAGAATAAATCTGATTCCATATGCTTCGCTTATTGGATCGATCATGTATGCCGTTATATGTACTAGGCCAGATGTATCGTATGCCTTAAGTGATACGAGCCGTTACCAATCAGATCAAGGAGAGGCCCATTGGACTGCGGCCAAGAATATCCTAAAGTACCTGAAAAGGAACAAGGATAAATTTCTGGTGTATGGTGGTTCAGATGAATTGTTGTGGAAGATTATACCGACGCAAGCTTCCAGACAGACAGAGACAATTTCAAATCGCAAACTGGATATGTGTTCTGTCTAAATGGAGGAGCGTTCAGTTGGAAGAGTGCCAAGCAAAGTACAGCTGCAGATTCTACAACTGAAGCCGAGTACTTAGCAACTGCTAAAGCGGCTAAGGAGATTGTTTAGATTCGTAAGTTCATTGGTGAACTTGATGTTGTACCCTCCCTTAAGGGTCCAATAGATCTCTATTGTTACAACAATGGAGCTATTGCTCAGGCCAGAGAGCCAAGGGAACATAAAAAAGTCAAACATGTCAAACGGCGATTTCACATGATTCGAGAATGGAAATCAGAAGGTGAAATCAGAATTTGCCAAGTTGGAACGGATGAAAATGTAGCCGATCCACTTAATAAACCTTTGCTTCAAGTGAAGCACAACAAGCACGTTGAGGCAATGGGAATCAGGCATGTAGGAGACTGGCTTTGATTTCCTTGTTTAGTGTTTTAGTTATATTTTGAACATTTAATGTAAGACACTAAGAAAAATCATTCAAGTTTTAGAGTAATATAAATTTCATGCAATATTTTATCACCCTGTTTGCTATTTTATTGTGGTTTAGGATTAAATAATGAGTCCATTCGATTCTTGGAATATTCAAAATAGGGTATCAAGACCAGTCTTGGTAAGGAAACACCTATTAAGTGAACATTGAATATTATAATCGAAAATTATCCCTAATCAAGGTCATTTAAACAATGGACGATTAATGACCAATTGAGATTAGTGTGTAGTCTGATTTATAGCACCGTTTCTTGTGCTACGAGGACATGATTGTCATAAATCACTTGCACAGTTATTGGTTTAGAACCATACTGGATCGACCTATGAGAATACTTTAAGAGATTAAAAATCGTCATAAGTATACTTCTCATTATGGCTATCGGAACGTATTTCCTCGACCATGAGTATTGTGAGTTCTCTTGTTTGAGTACTAGTCCGTTTTCATGTTGTCAAACATCTGCCGTAATAGGGGATTATAACGGCAACACTCGGGCGGCTAGGTCCTCTCATTAAGAGGAGCTACATTACAAGACTGGGAATTTCCCCCTACTAAAATAGGGAAGATGTCTTTGTTTTATACAAGGGCTCTCGTAGAGCGAGACTGTAAAAATGCATGGTCGTGCTCGGATGGATTTTAGAAATCATTTGTTTTTTGACAGTCGGACTCAGAATCGAGAAACACTTCTGGACGTAATAAGGATGACGAAATAATCTTACCTTATAGTTCATGAAGAGACATTAAGTGACATAGGAAAAAGTTTGTACACTAAATGCGCACTTGTCCGGAAGGACAAGTGGGAGATTGAAAGGAATGGTGTCCTTCAAACAAGTGTACTATTCCGTTAGTGGGTTCAGAATTATTAGAAAGCTAATATATTCAATAAGGTCAAGTGATCAGAATGCCTGGGTGGAGGCCGCTTTCGATTAGTAATATTAATGCATAATTAATATTACAGCTTAATCTTGACTGAACCCTTCGGGTCACACCCAAGCAACTAACGAACCGAAGCCACTAATTAATTATGAATTAATTAATAAGTCAACCGAGAAGTTAATATTTAGACGTAAGGAATTCGAGCTTAGAATGTCGAAATCGAACGTCGGAAGTCGAGTAAAAAAATAGTAAAAGACGAGACATGAAAATAATAATAAATCAACAAAGACCAAAATACCCCTAGCACCGGAATGCCCCGAGAAAATTGAGTGCTAGGGGCATTTGACCTAGCATGCTGGCTAGCATGCGCACCAAGCCGAGCCTAGGCTGGCTGGTGCATGCTAGCGCACCAATGCTAGCATCGCAAGGCTATCCGCGCCAACCGCAGCAGCTAGCAGCAGCATGGCTGAGCCAATGCGTGCTGCCTAGCAATGCTGGCCAAGGCGCAAGGCCAGCAGCAGCTCTCAACAACAGATCCTTGGTTGCGTGGCTCGCTGGCTGAGAGCGTAAGCAACCCGCACAAGCATGTTGGGCTTGTTGGCTGGCAGCGCTAGCAGCCGGAACGGTTGTATAGGTCCTGCTAGGCGAGGCATCCACGGACAAGGCAGCCCACCTTGGGTGCCTTGATGCCAAAGGGAGGGTGCCACGTGGCGCGAATTGAGAGGAGCTTGAAGGGGTGTGTTGGCCGATTTTTGGAGAGGGAGTGGGGAGCAACCTCCTCCAAATGGTCCTCACCTAACCTCTCACATGAGATTGCCACTTGTTGATTTATTACTAGTTTGATTATTAATTTTATTTTAGCTTTAAAATGGAAAAATCAAATTCTCCCACATTGATGGGAGAGTTTTTCACTCTCTTATTTTCCCTATAAATACCCAAGTTGGGGTATTAGGAAAATCACTTCAGTAAGAGTTGAAAAAAGCATCACCATTGTGAAAACCTTTGAACTCATTAATCACTCTGGTTTTTGGTTGGGCCTTGCTAACTCCAAGGCATTGGACCATTTTCGGTGGTCGAGTTGTGGGTGGACTATCGATGGAGGTCGTCGTATTTTTGAGGCTTGCTTTCAAAGTAATTGCCCATTCCGTTTGGGCAAAGCACTCTCCAAAGGTAATTATCTTGTCTTAATCTTGTGATTAATTTATTTATGCTTTATGGTTTTATTAATTGCGAGTGGTTCTTTGGGTCGGGTTTGTTTCCGCGGTAAGTTGGACTTACCAAACCCCAACATTAATCTCATTCCTAAACAAATTAAGATTAATTGGATGCTTTTATAAGTTCTAAAATATCTTAATTATCCTTTTTGAAAAGATGAGTTTGAACTTGAATAAAACTCTTCTTTTTTTAGAGTCCTAGTTCTGTGCGAAATGAAAGATTGTCAGATATGATTTTCGTGCCTCATAGTTTTTATCCAAATCTTAGATGGTTGGATATCCCTTGAAATTATCTTTCCAATGATATACTATAATATTAATTCCGAGCGATAACGAAAAATATATGAATGAAATATCAAACTCTATCCAAAATTGACACCAGCCAATTATTTCGGCCATATCTTTCATTCTTCAAAATATTTTAATCTCATTCTAATTGGTTTAGATAGAAGACTTCAAGAGATTTCTACAGACATATCATTTATCTTATATCGACTTCTAGATCAAAAGATATTGTAAAAACAAAAATCATAAAAATTGCTGTCTTTCGAGTTTTATTCCGATTGAATTTGGTTCTTATCTTGATTCTTCGACCCTTATTTTTTTCTTTATAAATAGAGGTCATATCACCCCTTTTTCAAACATCAACAAGCTTGATCTCCAAATCATTATCTCTTCCTCTCTTATACGCCAAAAACCTTCTCTCTTCTCAATCTCTTGCTTAAACCTAATTTCTAGCCACCATATTCTTCCATCATACATCCCTTAAGCACTCAAGGAGTCTATACTTGACCCGAATTTATATACTTAAACCACGGCGTGAAAGGTATAATTAACTGAGGGTTTGGACCAAATCAACTTTACTTTTTATTTAATTTAATTTCAATTTGATTTATTATTTATTGAAGTTACTAACAATTTATTCATGATGTAGCAATTAAAGGAAACGTGAAAAGTGAGTAATTAATCACTTAATTACTCTTATTATCATTCTTATTGCCAGTATCATGATTAGGATTATTATTTGATTTGACTAATGCTATTATTGTTGAGTTGCTTCCAATATTAATGTTTGTTCTACTATTTATTATGATCACCATATTGCTTGTTTAAAGGGAATATGTAATTGAAAATCACAACTTATAAGATAATTTGGACAACCGGTTTAGGTTCCTTTAATCTTGTTATTAAATCAAGTGATCACTAATATTAGAATTATGTGTTGCATTAATATTCAACCAATTTAGCATAATAATAGTTTGAAGAAAATTAAATCTTTGTTTGCATGCCTTTGAGATCACAGGAATGCTTTTCACAATAAGAATCAAGTAGAGGCCAATACGGGCGAATTTGACTCCATGACTTAATTTGTACCATCATCCCTGGTCCTCCTTTTGTGAATCTAAACCATATCGAGTTAGTAATCTCATTGATTATGAATGGGGTGTAACCTTCACGGGTCAATCGTTGTTGCCTATCGTTGTCCCTTAATCGTGGTTGCCTTTTTATGATCCGTGAACGGTTTACAAGTTCATTAAAAACTTGTTGGCGGCTCCCTACTTTCCTTGTCCCTAATCGTTGTCCCTATTGTATATGTCAATTCCCACTTCCTATAAGTGCCTAGCATATTCACCACATGCTTTAATGTAGGTGCACTTCAAACGACGCCTACAACGTGTAAGTTGTTAATGTTGACCTTCACAAAGAAGAAACAACTTTTTGCTTGTCCGGTTGATAAAGTTGTCATGCAATTAAACTATAACCTCCATTAAATATCAACATTTTAAATTTTATGATTTTAATTTCCATTTAATTTAATTAATTAAGTAGAAAGAACTTTCAAACTCATCCATCTTGTAGAGTCATCTTTTTAATTTCATTCATGAGAGAAGAACTTTAAATTTACCTAATATAAATCTTTAATTCTTATAAAAGTCCCCAAGCACCCTACTGTAGCACAAAAATTGCTCCCAAATTTATTTTTCCTTAGGAACAGGGAAATACTGACCCTGCCCTTTGCCTCCCTTGCTGAAGCACCAAAATTTCATGGGTAGGATAGTATTTTGGGTTTCTATCCTTGCTTGGTGTACATTTGTCAGCTCCTCTTTGCCACGTACGCAATTTTGCTTTCTTGGAAGTTTTTCTCTTTCTTTATTGATTTGCTGAGCTTTCTTCTTAGCTTTTTTCTTTCTTTATTGATCTACTAAACTTGCTTCTATTCTGCTTTTACTTTTAGTGGATAGTTCAATGGCGAGTTTTCGTGAAATCTGGGTTCTAGCTGCTTTGTATATGATAGTTATGGGTTACAAAGGTGTGTTTTTTTTATATTAAAAAAAATTCTCATTTTTTCGTGTGTCTGTTGTTGTTGAGGTGTGTTTGATTTATGCTTGGCTGTGTTAAACTGCTATTTAAATTAGTATTGTGGGCTTGATTGTTATGTTATTTGGGAAGGTTATGTTTGCTTAGCTAATTAGGTAATTAATTGTCGCATTAGGAATACTGATTATTATTTGAAATGAATATTGTTCAGCCACAGTGTTTACACAGGGAATTGTATGATGTAGCTAGTTAGATTGTACTCTAAATTGATAAAATAATTATTAGATGGTCTTACCATTATTTGTTGTACTTTAAAATTCTTGACATAGAAGATATTTGGTTTCTGAGGTTTAAAATACTTTTGTGATGTACTTCTTTGTTGTATTAAAATATATAATGTGTCCTCTGCTTTATTTTTTTGCCTTTTATACTAGCACATATTTCATTTTTTTGCTTGTATACATTCCTTTCTTCTTTTCTATGCTGTGTGAGAAAAGGTTGGTACTATGAAACATTGATTGAGATTATTCTTTTATGGCTATTTTGATGAGAAAGCTGCAATATAGTGGATGATATTTTACTAAAACTTAACTATACAGACAAATTTGCATATTGATATAGTGATTCTTGGATTATAAGAGTACCTACTTTCTAGACTGTAAATGAACTTGGAAATATAAACTTTTACTGTTAGTTTAGTTGTTGATTTATGTACTTGAGTTAATTTTGTTGTTCATTTGGAGATTTGACTTAAATATTATTACTTATGTTGATTTTTTTTGTGTTTTGTGTTTTCTTTTTCCTTTTTCCCATCCTCTTCTTGGTGAAATAAAAAATAATTATAGGAAACTGCATCTTGAGCTAGCTGTGGTGGTGAATCTGTATATTACTGCTATTGGTAAGTGTATGTAGTGAATTTGGACTGGAACTTTCATATGTGTATGGTTTCTTAGCTGAATTGTTGTTAGATCTTGTAATTTGTTAAGTCTGTGTGATTAGTTGATGGTGATTTTCCAATAATTAAAATGCTATTTTTGCCCGTTACAGGTTATGGCTATACATCCCAACTAAATTACTATTCCATTTTGACCTCTATTTAGTTAAGTGGTTGACTGTCTAAATTTCTCTGAACCAGTGTATGGTTATGTAGATAAGGATAGGAACAACGCTTTTGTACGTGTTGAAACTGAATGTGGCAAATCTGAATTTGTATTCTTTGGTGGGGAGGCTAATACAATTCAGGAGTCGCAAGAAAGGGCAACTCAAAAAGCTGTGCAGAAAATGATCAGCCAGTAGGGAGTGCGGGTTAATGATTGCTGATAGAGCAAGAATGTATCAATTGTGTAGTAAACATTATAAGCATAAGGTTGTTGAGTTATGTCGTGAGAAAGGACTAGAGATGCCTACAACTCAAGACAATTTGGGAAAAAGAACAACTGAGGCTGTTGTTCATGTGACGATTGATTATGTTGAGTTTTTAGGCGTTGTTGTTACAAAAACGGGAGCAGAAGTAAGTTCATTGGAGACTATTCGGGCTGAAGGTTTAGGTTTCATGTCTTGGCTAACGGTGTCTTGCCCCCATAGTGATCCCTATCCTGAAGTAAATGTTGCAAAGCAAAAGGCTGCTAAAAGAGCTGTTCATTACTTGGTAATGCGGTATAACCTAGAGATCATAGATGTTAATTATGGTCTTGCTTCAAAAGGGTGCTGCTTGTTCTGTTTTATAGACTAAGTGTTACCATTTCAAGGAATGGTTAGCTGTCAGAAGTGAACGCTTTCCCGAGGAGACCGTGTGACTCCTACATCTAAAAGGTTCAAGATTCCTAAACCTGTTATACCACCCTCGGTTCTAATGAAGCGACGTTCAAGTGTAGTAATGGATACTGCATCCTCTTCTGCTATCAGGGTTACTGAACCTTTGGTTTCTAGCATTCCTGTACTAGAGACTGTTTGGAAGCGTGCTAAGTTTGCCTAGGTTACTTAGTATCTTAGTTTATAATTAGAATGGCACGATGTTTACCAAAATTATGGGTTGTTATGTTTAGTATGCACTAAGTCTATTATTAGTATTTAAACTTCTGTTTAGCTTTTGGTGCTTAGCTTTAGTGCTTGTTCTGAGTATGTTAAAAGCATAGAAGGAAATCGTATGTATGGTGCAATTTGAATATAATATAATGTACTTTCTAAATGAATGAAAGAATCTTTTGATTTTGCTATTTAAGTGCAAATTCATTTATCTTATGTATAGACATATTATTTCCGCTTTGGCTATTGTCTCTAGACATAATATTTCATCTTTAGCTATTAACTCCCTTTGAAACTCACTGAAATGTCGATCACTGAGTTAGCTTGAAAAAATAATACTAGGCTGTTGGTTTTGGTTTTGTGTAGTGATTAGGAAACAAAAACGCCGCAGACTTTGTTGCTACAATAAACAGGAATTAGAGATTATTTGATCTGCAGCACTGTGATATGGGTGCGTTTTGCAATTAAATGATTTCTAAATAAAGAGTTTCCTATATGTGTTAACTATTGTAATGTTTCATACTATCACCTTAACAAACACCTGCTATATTGCTATGTAAAATATTGTTATATAAGCTGAGGCGCCTTATAATTTTAAGAGACCATCAACTCGAGGTCGACAATTAAAATGAACAATTGGTGTATCATTGCCACAGAACTTCATAAGGTACTAACTAATTATGCCAGGTATAATTATGGCAAATATAAATATGTGAAAATAAAATCATCCTGCCTTTAATGCTTCGTACAGTGAGGAAGAACAAGCAAGACCTAAAAAGGCTAGAGCAAGGCCTTCGACATACATCACAGTTGGGAGTAAGTACTTTCTCTTTGTTTATAATTATAATGAGGATATATATGTGAAGCTAAATAATAAACCTTCTTCTTGTTTTGTTTTTGTCGTGTTACAGAGAAGTCTAAAGCTACTAAAGTAGCATCATGTGTGCAGAGTTCAGAACAATTAGAGAAGCCACCAAAAAGTAAGGCCATGTTGCGATTTCAGTTCAGATGATTAATGTATGTGTGCTTCTACGTAATAGAAATATTTAAGTGAATTATTTAGTGAGTTTTATTCTTGTATTATCTTTGTCATGTGACAGAAATAAATAAGACTACAAAGGCAATATCGTCATGTGTGCAGAGTTCAGAACAATTGGAGAAGCAACCAAAAAGTAAGGCCTTGTTGTGATTTCAATTCAAAGGATTAATGTATGTGTGCAGCTGGATAATAGAAATATTTCGGTGAATTTATTTAGTAATTTTTGTAGTTGTATATCTTTCTCATGTGGCAGAAAGAAACAAGGTTACTAGGGAAACACTGTCATCTTCGCAGAGTTCAAAACAATTAAAAGATACTGCTAAGAGTAAGATCTTATTGTGATTATAATTTCCAAAGAAAATATATATATCTGCTGTATAGTAGAATACATGTGTTTTGTTATTTATTACATTGTTTCCTGTTTTTACTTTATGATTAAACAGAAAAAAAAAAAAAAAAAAACTAGGCTACTAAAGGAGCGTCATCATCTGCACCTGCACAAACATCAAAGCAATTAAGGGATGCGCGTAAAAGTAAGACCTTACTATAGTTTCAATTCATAAGGTCAATCTATGTATGATGTTGTGTGATAGAATTTTACTAGCTCTCCTTTTACATTGCTACAGAAACACCTGTGGCTGCTATAGGGAAACCATTGCCTACACAAACATTAAAGCTAGCTCCGCCTACTTACTGTGCCAAATGTGGGGCTAAAAAATTTGCATTTGAAACCCTGCATTTCTGTTGTGGTGATGGTGATGTTAAAATAGCTGCAAATGAATATCCCCCTAAATTATTAAGGCTTTTTACTTCAAAAGATGATGACGTTGTGCATTTTAGAAAGTTTGCTGGATTGTACAATAATTTATTTGCTTTTAGTTCAATTGGCGGAAAAGTAGACAGAGAAACACACAAAGGAATATATGTGTTTAAACTACATGGTCAAACATATCATTCAGTACCAGATTTAATACCAGATGAAAATGGCCCAAAATACTTGCAACTTTACTTCTATGATGGCCAAAATGAACTTAAACATCAAACAGATTGCTTTTCTGAGTTAAGACAAGATGTTATCGACATACTAATGCAAGTAACTAGAGATCATCCATATACAAAATTCTTTCGTTCTTTGAAAGAAGTACCTGTCAATGAAAGTACTAACATTATAATAAATTCAAACAATGTACCAGATCAAAGAGTGTACAATGCTCCCACTTCAGATGAAGTGTCAGTTATTTGGCCTGATAGCGTTTTATCGAGTTAGAATTCATGGTCGCATATTCTTGTAATAGGAAATAAATCTACAGGAACTCACCAGATTGCACATTTTTATGGGTGCTACGACCCTTTACAGTATCCTCTGCTCTTTCAAAGAGGTGAATGCGATTGGCATCAGGGTCTGAAAAAAAAGTTTCACACAGTGGCGATAGACAATCGTCTACTGAACCTGATCCTATTCAGTCTTGTGGAGTACACACTACAGCAGACTTTCTTGATGCAGAAGCAGCCCGTAAGTTTTTACAAAGACTTTGATGTTTTATATTGCTTTTATTACATTGTTTTCCTTAAATAAGATATGCTCAGTTCATACATTCCTTTTAATGTTTATATTATAGGTGCTACTGGAAGACATACCAGAGCAGATAAGTACATATCTACAAGAGAATACTATGCTTACATGATTTAAATAAAAATAGGAAATATGCTTCTAAGGGCAAGTCGTGCTTTCTTGCAAGACATTGTGGATATGTATATCAAAGTTGAAAATATAAGGTTAGACTTTTTCCACAGAAATCAGGATACAATAAGAGCTGATCTTTATAAAGGCATTCTTGATACAGTCGAAAGCGGAGAGACAAGTGTAGCAAATGTTGGTCATAAGTTAATTTTGCCACCATCTTTTTTGGAAGGACCTCGTGATATGAAAGGAGATATTTGAATGCAATGGCTTTTGTGCAGAAGTACGGGAAACCTGATCTCTTTGTCACTATGACTTGCAATGCAAATTGGCCAGAGATAAAATCTGAACTAGCACTTGGTGAAGCTGCTTAGGATCGACCAGATTTAGTTGCTCGAATATTTTGAGCAAAGTCGATTGCTCTTAGAAAAAAAAATCAAGAAAGAAAAGATATTCGGCAAAGTAGCAGCTATGATATATGTTGTAGAGTTCCAGAAAAGAGGGTTTCCCCATGCTCATTTCCTATTAATTCTACAACTGGAGTATAAGATGAAATACCCTGCTGATTATGATAAATTTGTTTGCGCAGAGATACCTCCTGTGAATCAGCCTAAACTACGCAAAATTGTGTTACAGCATATGATGCATAGGCCATGTGGGGAATTAAATCCGGAATGCCCTTGTATGAGAAAGAAAGATAATGTGATTGCTTGTAAAAATGGGTATTCAAAATAATTCACAGCACAAACCACAACAAATAAGGATGGTTATACATGCTATCGTAGAACGGATACTGGAGAACAAGTGAAGGTCTGGGGTGCTTACTTAGATAATCGATGGGTTGTACCTTATAACCCTTATCTTTCTTCACTTTTTGACTGCCATTTAAATGTTGAGGTCTGTTCAACTATAAAATCATTAAAGTGCCTGTATAAATATGTTTACAAGGGGCATGATCGAGTAGCCTTTAATGTTTCAGATGAGGATAAAAATTTTAATGATGAGATTGCTCAATATCAGTCATGAAGGTGGGTGTCACCATGTGACGCAGCATGGAGGATTTTTGGATTTGATTTGTTTGAAATATATCCACCAGTGTTGCCTCTCTCTGTTCATATGCCAGAAATGAACACTATGTGTATGCGGCCATATGAAAGACTAGACGTGGGAATTGCTAAAGGTGCTTATGCTAAAACTCCTTTAACAAAGTTTTTTCATTTAAGTGCAGCTTCTGTGAATGGTTTGGGGTATTTATATGGAGAATTTCCAGAACACTATAGGTGGGATGGTATTGCAAAAACATGGTTCAAACGGATACATAAAACCAAATTGGTTGGCCGGATAACTTTTGTATCTCCTTCTGAAGGTGAGCACTTTTATGTGAGGTTGCTGCTACTGCATGTCAAGAGTCCTAATTCGTTTACAGACCTACGCACAATTTAGGGTCATGTTTGTTTAAGCTTCAAGGAGGCATGCCTTAAAGCAGGTATTCTAGAAATGGATGACGCTGCGAACATTTGTTTAGCTGAGGCGGCTGAAATTCAACTGCCAGTAGCTCTACGCCGTTTATTTGCTACTGTACTTATATTTTTCCAACCAAAAAAAACCCAGAAGAATTGTGGTGCAAATATTACGCTGCATTGTCAAAAGATTTTGCAAAAAAAATCCAGGTGCAGAAAACAGAATACAAAAACTCACAGTTTGATTAATTGAGCAGCATCTAAAAGCTATGGGAAAATCATTGGGTGATTGTGGCTTGGCTTTTTTAATTGATAGCACTGATAGCTTGATTGACAGAACAAAACATATACAAGATTCATTAGATGCTCCAATTCCTCGGAGCTGTATAGACAATCGTAGCCTCTTAAATGCAGCTCAAAAGGAAGCATTTACATGCATAATGGAGCATGTGGTGGAAGGAAAACCAGGAGCATTTTTTGGAGATGGTCCAGGTGGAACTGGAAAAACATTCTTATACAATGCACTGTATGCAGAGATTCGCCTTATGAATAAGATAGTTTTACCGACAGCTACATCTGGAATAGCTGCAGCAAACATTCCTTCTGGTAGAACAGCACACTCAAGATTCAAAATACCAGTAGACAATGATTGCTCACTAGCATGCAGCGTTTCTAAGCAAAGTAGCCTAGCTGCATTGATAAAAGAAACATTCCTTATAATATGGGACGAAGCATCAATGGCAAACAAGCAAAATTTAGAATCTCTGGACTTATTGTTACAGGATATATGTTATAATAACATAGCATTCGGTGGAAAAGTGATTGTATTTGGTGGAGATTTTTGGCAAGTACTTCCTGTTGTTCCTAATAAGTTCCAGAAAGAAGTAGTTGAGGCAAGTGTAGTAAGTTCTTATATATGGAATCATTTAAAGAGATTCAGATTGACTGAAACCTTAAGAGCCAGAGAAGACCTTGCATTCAGCGAATTTTTACTTGCACTAGGAAACGGGGAATTGCAAACTATGGAAAGTGATATTATTCAATTGCCTACGCAAATAGTGCGAAGTTTTTAGCCTGATGAAGATCCAATATTAGAGTTTATCGAGTCATCTTTTCCAGAATTAAGTTCAGGCAATTTGGATCCCAAAATATTTTCAAGGAGAGATGTTCTGACACCTATAAATGAAGATGTCGATTCTATAAATTTGTTCATGATTGATAAGTTCTCGGGGGAAGCCAGAACATATACAAGTTATGACACTATTTTGGATGACACTGGCAACATATACCCTATAGAATTTCGGAACAAACTATGCCTAGGTTGAATGAGCCGTCACAACCTTGTGTTGAAAGAGAATTGTCTAGTAATATTACTCATAAACCTGTTGCCATCTTCTGGTCTATGTAATGGAACACGTCTTATATGTAAGAGGTTTTTTTCAAATTTAATCAAGTGTGTGATTGTTGTTTGTCAGTATCAAGGCGAACATGTATTTATACCTCAAATTAGACTCAGGCCATCAAGTTCTCAAAAGTATCCTTTTCAATTTCAGAGGAACCAATTCCCCATCAAATTAAGTTTTGCAATGACTATTAACAAGTCTCAAGGACAGACTTTAGATCAAGTGCTAGTATATCTTCCTCGTTCGTGCTTTTCACATGGTCAATTATATGTTGCTCTTTCACGTGCACAAATAGCAGATAAAATCAAAGTCCTGTCAGTTGGTCCTACGATACAACACGCACAGACATCTGTTAAAAATGTGGTTTCATATATTGTCTTAAGGTTCGCAGGGGTAATCTAGGCAAGTATACACAATTTAAAGTTAGAAAAAATAGCTTCCCATTACAGATTATCTTAGTTAATATGATATATCTATATATACACAGAAGATTCTTAACTTAACTTCTTTTCTATATTTAAATTGCAGGGAAGCAGATTTTAAGGAATCAACAGCCATGCCTTAGATCATTACATGTTAGAGTCATAAGAAAATGTGCATCTTTGAACCATAGACTTATGGTTATAACAATTTTAAACAAGTTATAACTGTATAGAATGAGCTACTAAGATGCATTATATACTTTTTATATTGAAATATAAAATGCAAATTATTACACATCATATTTGATTTACATCTTTCAAAAAAACAAAAAACAAAAAAAAAATAAAAAAAAGTTATTATTCACATAATTGCACAGATATTATCATATTACAGTAATAGCATAACCTATGCTAGAAAATTTAGGGTGGCTTTAATTCTGATGACATATTGTAGACTTTTCCCTTAAAATACAAAACTTGGACCACATAAATTTTCAGAGTTGTAGTTTTTAATATTAAGACTTACTATATAAAAAAGATTTCTTATTATTTTAGTATTTATATATAAAAATCTACCCATCTTAAAGGTGAGAAATGCAAACTGTGAATACCTAACCAGAAGCATGGAATGTACAGTTTAAACTTCAGAGTACAGATTTCCTTATCAGAGGTATGGGATGAACAGTATAAACAGTGATAGCAAGATAATAAATTGCTATTGATTATTTTGTAAGCTGTCTCTAGAGGTATCCAAGGCTACTGTGGTCAATTTACTAATGTTTTTTCTATGTTTTTTAAGTTTTTCTAAGTAGTATAAAAACTATTGCTACCAAGCCATCCGTTTTTTTTTTTTTTTTTTTTTTTTTTTTTTTTTTTTGTTTTACAGAAAGAAGTAATCTCAGCAATAAATTCTCATGGAAGGTATGGTTTATCCCTTGTACAATTTTTAAATTCTTGTTCTTAATTTTCTTCTCTTAGAAATTTCTTGTGATTTGCTTGTTTACTTTACTTAAGTATAAGGTACTGCATTAAATTTTATATTCTGCTGTAAAGCTGCTGCTAACCAAAATATTCTATGAACATTTATATACACAAAGCAAAAATACAGAACACCTAGACAAAAACCATAGTATCAATATTTGAATCAGTTAAATGCATCAAGCAAGTCTTATATAGTCAGAGTAGTAGTTGCTGTAAAGGGAAGAAACAGACTATCTTCAAAAAAGACTGTTAGATTCCAAACTTTGCTACGGAAGGATGAAAAGGTATCTATTTAATGCTTTGTAAGTATATATATAGCTATTATATTAGATCTAGTATATTTATGATGGTGTTCAGAGACAGCAGTGTATAAATGGTAAAAATGACACAACCAACAAATCTTTATTAAAAAAAACATATGTGAGTGCAAATTCAGTCAAGTCAATCAAATGGAAAATTTATGCTATGATTTTAACTACTTTATAATTAAAATTAGGTTAACTTCACTTATGTTACTATATTTATACTTAAGGTATGGTGTTACTTATGGTAAAATTTAACATGCCTTCAATTCTGATTATATAAGTTAGCTATAATTCGAACTAATAAAATGGAACTTCAATGATATCTACGACAATAATAGAGCATAAAGTAGGGTTATTCTACAATAAACTTAGAAAAATCACATTATCATGCTACATTAAAAAGTTTCACATTGTTGCATTCATAGATTCACCCATCAGTAGAACAGACCACATTTCCTTCAATTACAGTAATCAAGGAGCATGTTATATGAGATGTAAATCAACACACCCTATTTCAACATCAAAACATATACTTAGTGGTATAAGTGCATACCCTTAAAACTAAAATTATACTCATTACACTTCGCTTACTTATATGCCTTGCAGGGTAAAAGGATGTGGGGTACTTTATTCGAAGATCAAATTGAAGCTTTTGAAGAAGCATTGCAGTATCTGGTAGAGTATGACATTTATGCTGCAAAAATCAAATTTATAGATGAAAAATTGAGGACTAACCTTGATTAATTCCCTTACCAAATGACTTTTGTTAGTAGAACTGTAATTCAGCCAATTCACCCAGATTTTTGACCAGCTTTTCCTAACTACCAGCCAATTGCAACTATACCTCGTGCAGTAGACCCTGATGAGAGATACGGTAAAATAATATTACTTAACGGATTCACAAACATTTTAGCTAATAAGGATAATAATTAGCCTTTCTTAACTGATAGATATTGTAGGAGTGGTGCTTTATGTAGAAGAAGAACCAAGAAAGGTTGAAGGAAGAGATGGAGGGCAAGAAAGGTTACATTTCATAAAACTCTCTGTCAAAATGAACATGAAAATTGATTTAACCCAATTTCCAAATTACAGTAACTAACAATATATATTTCATGTAATAGCTGTGATCAACCGCTCTCCATCTCTCTGTGGAATGACTTGACAGAACCAAAGTACTTCGACAGATTTAGAAATTGGGAAGATTCATTCCAAGTCATAGGATTCAAGGCACTTAAACCATATACTCGCCGTGGTAAGGCATCAACTACTATGATTAAATTACTTGAACAGATCATTTTATAGATGCATAATCACTTACTGTTTTGATTAGGATTTTCAATGAACTCAAGTATGTCCACTCGAATAATATATGAACCCAAAGGAGACCGTGCTCGTGTGCTATGTGACTGGTAAATTCCTATACAAAAATATAAGCAAGAAAAACAACTCAGAAAATTTTTACTATGTGCTAATTTTCTTTGCACTAAAACTTGTGTTAGGGTAAACCTCTTCAACCCAAAAGTACTTGACAGGCAGGCTAGGGTATTAGATGTAAAATACTCAAGTGAGAACAAAAACATAGTCTTGATTGCTGAGCTAAAGCCAAAAAAGGGTAAAACATAGCTATCACTGAACTAAATCAAGAGATTCATACTTCACTAAAAATTAAACATACAAATTGAACTATTATTCATTAACTATAATGTGTACATAGCCAAGCAACACCTTGCAGGAAGAAATTATGTGGATTAAAGTGACTATTCAGGATGCTGAATTAGAGAAGATGAATGCATATATAGGATGTTCAAACTACTCGAAGCGCACCAACCTCCCATTGCAAAAACGCTACTCATGTTCTTCTTGTTCAGGTAAAGAGGGTATTATACAAATTAACATATATAACTATCTCTATTCAGTAGCATTATACTTAATAACATTTACCTACTATTTGTATCAAAGCAACATTTAAGTTTGAAGCTACCGATAGCACGGGAAGTATGGCATTCACCACATGCAACGATGACACGGAGAGGTTGTTCAGAAAAAGTGCAGCTAAAATCTATGCTATAAAAGAAGAGGTACATTACATATTAATTCGATTTACAGCGATGAATATGTTTTGAAAAAGCGATTAATCAACAGAAACACACACTGATATAGATTTAATGACTCTTACAATAAAATACAATACAGAAAGCAAAATTCCCTAAAATTGTTACTAAAAGTGAAAATTAAGAATCAATATGCATTTTTTACATAGCAGTTTAGATATGATATGCTCTCTATCAGTTAATTCTCATTAAGAAGTAGCTTTAACAGCAAACATTACAATACACAAAAATAAAAAAGAAAAGGCAACAAACAATATACAATAAAATTAAAACAGAAAATGCAGAAGAGAAGATATGTTTTTTTTCATTTAAAAAATTTAACTATACTACACCCAAACATGTAAATTTCAGCTATAACATGTTTAAAATAGATTTTGATACCTGCCATTACAATGCATTCAATGCAAGGTAATTACGATGCATTCAGGGCTATTCAGAACATGCTTAGCAGCACCTTGTTCTATATTTAAGTAGGTCTAACTTTGCACTTGTCTCAGAACAATGTGCTAGAGTGGGCTCTCAAAACTATAGAGCTAAAAGATGATCCTAACACACAAGAGGTGACAAATGAAATACAAAAAGAAAATGAAACGTAGATTACTAAGACCACGACTAAAGTGCAGAATTCTGAGCCATTCATTCCTACACCAAACCTGAAGACCTATTCAATGAAACATTCACATCAAGAAACTTTTACTAAGGAACCTGAATCACCTCAGCAAAATTCAGAATCAATCAAGCTGGCAAAATACTTAGGAAAAAGGCTTATGGAATCTGAATTTCTACAGGACACGTCACAATTGGTACAACCTACTGCAAAAAAAAAGCTTCGCTTTGGCGGAACGACTCCACAAAAGCACACTAAAGGTCAAAGCCTTAGGGAATCTCTCGAAAAAGATAATGTTCAAGATGTATCTAGACCCACTGAAACTGATCAAAAGCGAACCACACCCATCACTATGAAGACTGAAAAAAATCAAAAAGCCCTCTACCCAATCTGCCATTGATGAGAAATAGTACTTGAAGTTGAAGCTACTTGAAGTTGAAGCTACTTAAACAAGCCCATGCATTATATATATATATATATATATATATATATATATATATATATATATATATATATATATATATATATATATATATATATATAACAAGGTGATGAAGTATCAAGCATTAGCTACTTAAGGTGCACTACCTGCCACTACAACAAATTGACTCTTTTACCACGAATTATGCCACGGGAATACAAAATTCGTGGCATAAATTGAGCTTGCCACGGGAAAATATAGTTAAGCTAGAAACTTAAACCTCCATTGAAATATTATGCCACGAGAGAAAAATATTCGTGGCAAATTGAAACTTGTGCCACGACTATTAATTTTTTTCCGTGGCAAATAAACACTTATGCCACGGTGATTATGTTCCCGTGCTGAACTTACACTTATGCTATGACTAATCTTATTTATGCTGCAAAATATAACACTATCACCAAGGGTAATTTTTTCATCGTGACATTGAAACCATTGTGCCATGTTAAAATTAATTTTTGTAGCATGCATACATATATTAACATAAACCAATAATATTCATTTTAAGGAAAGATAACGTTCTCAAGAATTTAATGAAATTATTATATGTACAATTAAATTTAATCACAAGATACATATTATCTATAAATATTCTATAAAATGACATACAATGATTACAATTAATAGTATTTCTAATCAATTTATAAGTATATTAGAATTGATGAGTATGTAAAATGGTAAATTATACGTACAATTAAAATTGATGAATTTTTTTGTTTTCGGCAAAATATAATATGAAATATGATTATTTATTACTATAATTGTAAATTATTTTTCCATGATTTCAAATCAATCATTCTAGAATAACATGAACATTATTTATTAAAAAAAAAATAACATGAACATTAACTTATACGAAGTACAAAGTATTGAATTCTAATTGTAAAAAATAATTAAAATGGACATTTGTTCATTATATTGATTTTTTATACGAAGTATAAAGAACATACTATTTGACCTTATTTTATGTAAAAAAAAAAAACTTATATCCTAAAATTACATACGGAGTACTATTTGAGCTCAAACTAGTTGTATAAAAGTATAACTATTCAAAAAAAAAAAAGTATAACAGATAAAAAAAAATTACAACTACTTGTTTCCGTAATAAAAGAAAAAAAAATTAAATTCAAAAACCTTGTTTGCAGAAAGTTAGAAATCGTTCGAACGATCCCTGATTCTTAATTCAACCAACGCTCGCATAGTAAGATCAATTATTCGACAAAATTTCAAGGTTAGATTAGTTAAACATGAATTAATTCTTAGTTTTTCTTATATCTAGTGTTTTAATTAATGTATCAATGTTGATTGTAGTTGCTATACTTAAATAGAGTTGTTTTCGGCAATTTCGATTTTATTTTTGCGATCTTATGCTTCAACATTGTATGGTAGCTTCATTCCCAGATTCGTGTTGTTTAATATTAATAATTTTGTACTGTATGTTAGCTTAATTTGATTTTTGCAAATAATAATTACTTTGATTAAATTTTTGTGTAGAATCTTTTTAATCTTCTGATTATTGTTTGCATGTGCTTCTATTTAGTGTTTTTGGCTAAATAATTAATAGTAAAGACTCTAATTTAATCAATTACGAGTATCAAATTGTTCTCTAGACTTCATGGGTATTCTGTCAAATTTGTGACTGAATTCTTTAGTTTTCTCATATATATTAACTATGTGTAAATTTGATTAACTATATAATTTGTTAGTCTTCATTCTAATAGATAGGCTAAGGGGGCCAGTGTGCAGGGACAAGATCAGGAAGGGAGGGGAACAATATGCAGTTAGGGTAAGAAGTAAGAGTGCAAGCAGGTGAGGGGTGTGTGTTAAGGCAGGGAGAGTGCATGTGTGTTGCTAGGGAAGGAGGCAGTGTGTAGGGATGGGGATAGTCAGGGATGGGATTAGAGTGCAGGTTTTGGATAAGTTAAGTGTGCAAGCAGGGGAATGGTGTGTAAGCAGGGAGAGGGCAGGTGTGCCACAAGGTGAAGGGGCAGTGATCAAGTAAGGGGGCAGGTGAGGAGGGGAGTAATGCGCGGGCAGGGAATGAGGTAGTGTGCAGGCAGGGTAGGGGGGGCAGGTGTGTAGGGGAGAGGGAAGGTTGGCACTCGGGAAGAGGGAGGTTGGTTGTAAAAATTAAGTTGGATTTTTAACTTCTTTTTAAAAGGGGTGGTGTCTTTGTTGTTTCATTTGTATTATTTGACTATTAGTATTAGTTGATTCATTTGGGTCATTTTAGTTGACTTTGCTTATAAGACTGAATGATATTGATCAAAATTCAGAAGTATGATCAAATTGTGCCAATCTCACAAAAAGTCTACTAGCTGATTCAAACTTTGAGCATACCTTGTATAGCTGCAATGATGCTAATGATAGGTGCAATGTTGTATTGCTTTTTTTTTAATTTTTTTTATTCTATGTTTATAATTTCCATGTTATTGCATTAATGAGCTAAGTTGGCTTGATAAATACTGTTGTGCTTAATTGCTATGTACTTTCTTTGACAGAAGACTATGGCTATGCATGAAGGGGAATGCTCATTGTCTAAAGTGATTAACCATGATTGAGGAAATGTGGCTGGAATTTAGTGGATTAGCTAAGGCTTTTATTAATTGATGATAACGTGGCTATAATATGCAATCTATAGTATCACTAGTATAATGTAACTAGTTTAAATTTATCCTTTCATTAAGTAATCATTGTTCTAATTTGGAACTTGTGATATTCTAACTGACTTTAGTTAAGAAAATCATAATTTATGATGGTTGCTGCATAATGCATACTAGTTTTAATATTTGGCTGCCCTGTGGACTCATCCTATTTATTAGATGGTTCAAAGTCTGGTCATGGGCGAAGAGCTTAATTGCATGAAGGACGGTGGGATGTTATCCATGTTATTGAGGTATGTCTACAGACTACTGATCTTCTACTTATTAACTACTCCCTCCGTCCCCAAAAGTTCGACCCTTATGGCCAAATTTTAGTCCCAAAATGATCATGCCATTTGCATTAAAATATTCATCAATTTGCAATAGTATTTAATTTGTGCAAAATTACCTTCCCATATAAAATTTTGTTTTTCAATGTATTTTTATTACTTTCTCTCTCTACTTTTTTTTATAAACCCCATTTAAATTTAACTTTTCAATATAATTTTACTTCTTTATATTTAATTTTCTCAATACCCACGAAATTAACCCAAAAGGGTCGTTCTTTCGGAGACGGGGGGAGTACAATTCTATGCAACCTCATTTTGTTTTAACATTTTTCTTTTCCCATAGATGTTTCTCGATGTCATTTTACTCATCAAGCACCAAATTAATTCAATGATAATATAGGTGCGACCTTAGGACGAAGGAACTGCAACGTACTGTTTAATCAACACTGTCATGCTATCTTTGACTACAAATAGTGACTCCTGCGTGCAGGACATTCAGATTATCTGGATCTATTAGAAGACAGGTACGTGTTCTGCACTCGAAAACTATGACCATTCTAAACTCAACTTTACAATGTGTTGCCCTTTGATAACTGGGGCAACTACCAGAATACCACATAATTTACTTGCTTAAACCCTTTTCCTGGGTTTGTACGCAAGTTTTCTTTTCGTGGTGTAGATGAGTATGCAACTGACAATGGCTAAAGGTCATCCTTGTGACACGGGAAAAATTATTGAAGAATTGGAAGGCAAGCTATGAAACTCATTGGGTCAGGTACTATGCATGACTGAAAATTTTATGCTTTTGATAGTTTATTGGACATGTCGGTTCGATGCACACACTCCATACCTAGACGGGTTGCTCTATATAAATATGTTTGAAGTGAGCAGCTTTATACTTATGCATATGTTTGAACTGTTTTTAACTAGCGACCTCGCAGACTAGGTGGTGGACTAGGGAATGACTAGAGTTAGAGGTATTTAATGTGCAATTTGGGGTAGGAGGACATTGGGGTTGATCAGATTCTGTTTCACCTGTCAAGAGCATTTTCAACTTTAATCTTCTATATTTATCGAAATGAAGTGTATGCTTAACTGCTTAAGAGGGTCAAAGTTGCTAGAGTCAAAGGACTCATTAGGAATGATTTTCATGCGCTGCTTTATTTGACAAGTTTGATGCACAATCTGTACTTTAAAAGCTTTTATGCATATTATATGTGTTTATTTTATCAGTTTGTGGTGTACTTTACATTGTTCAGTTTCCTATTTTTGAGTCAAATGTGGCATTTCTTTCTTATGCAAGGTTCATTAAAGCTGGATTATGTTGGTTATATTCCTTATAAAAATTATAATATATAGTTTAATTTATTAGGCTTTTATAATAATTTTTGTAACTAATTCTTTTTATTTTTCGTTCTTGTAGGTAAAAAGGAAACCGCAAAGCACAAGATTTACTACTATTTATTTTTATCAAATTACATATAATGTAAATATTTTTATTTTACTTTAGTAAAAGGATATGAGGGCATAACTCTTTTTTTTTCCATGTTTTCGTGCGTGTATGTGAATAGTACTGATTCATCCTAATTTCGAATATATATTTGTTTGTATGGATATTAAAAATCCTCCAAATTTATTATGTGTTACGAAATTTATATATTGATCTCAAAAAATATCAAATTTGACTTATTTAACCGATGTCTGACATTTAAATTTTTTAGCCACATGAGGCCACGAGCCCCCGACAAAGATCGGCTATACAAGGTGAGTTATATTTTGTGGCAAACAAGCATATTAGCAACGGTAATATTTGTGGTTACCAAGTTGATAAGCCATAGTATAATTTTGTAGCAAATTAGTTGTTAGCCTCGTTAGTATTTGTGGAAAAAGAATTTGTTTGCCACGTGAATACCCGTGGCATAAATTTCAAAATTAGCCTTGACATCCTTTAACCCGTGGCAAATTTCTTGCCACGGCCTCTTGTGCCTCGAGAGTAAATTTCATAATTCTCGTGGCTAAACTGCATAGCCACGGGAATTTTAAACTTGTGCCACGATTTTTCTCGTGGCACAAAGGTCAATTTGTTGTAGTGTGCACACCTTATATTAAATTTTTTGCTAAATTTCAGTATCTGGGTAGCTATTACCATTTACTTTTGTTGTATCTAGGACATAGCCAATCATGCTTATATCGCAAATGCCATATCAAGTACTTTATGTAATGTCCTAGCATCATCTAAGGACAGGTTTATCCTTATATTCTTATGTATATAGAAGTTAGATGTTGTAGAGAAAAAACTTTTGAGAGGTTTCCTAGAAACAATGACAGCAGTTATTATTTCTAGAAAACACCAAACTAAGACTTTGTTGTGATGTACTGCTATATATATAAATACATATATCTATTAAAAATTATCTGAATGGGTTACTATTACTATGCTTTGTATCTTGATTTAATTTTTTAAATAGCAAATAATAATATCAAAGCTTAGGAAGAATGCAAAATAAAAGATATATTATAACAACTGCAGCACCTAAACTGGTCCAAGCACCAACTCAAACAAAACAAGATAACCATGGAGATAAACAACCAAAGCTCCAACTCCATCAACAATTGCTTGATCTTCATAGAACAAATTTACACCATTCTTCAATTCACTATCAGTGATAAGGTTATCCTCCTTTAATAGATGAAGTTCAACGAGCCACTCTTTATTTCTATGCTGAAGCAAAACTAATGTACAGGGTTCCATTTCATAAAAATGAGGCCTGGCAAATAGTACAAGAACTACCTGCATAAAGTACAAAGTATTAAAACTTACTGAAACTATAAGCCGTGAACATAATCCACAGTAAATGAAGAACTCACAACTACTCCCTGGTGAATACATTAACGGCCAAACACATACTCAAATGATGGATCAGGACATTGTTCTTGCACTTGAGTTCAATATCTGTCCATTTCTCCAATACTCGGTGGAAGCCTCCTTCGAATAGGAATAGATGCAGTGGCCGGAGCATTTACATATGTTTTTTTCCTCCCCAAATGAAGTATAAATTTTTGCGTGGAAGACACCATTGCCCATGAAATACATTATCAAAGTATCTCCTACTTCAATATCGTTATCTGAGAAAAATTCCTTCCAACCTGCATCAATATACAAACCAGTACTAGTCTTTCCAATGTAGGTCTTGTGAATGACCATACCCCATGCAACCCCATCTTTGCCGCGGTAAATTTTAAAACTTCCACATTGATGTGCTAAAATATGATAGAAACAAGAAGGAATCTCTTAAACAGCAACAACAACCAATATAATCAAAATAACAGAAACTCGTAAAGCTACAAAGTATGATTTACCTAAATAATAGCAAGCTATACCACAACTTCTTGATTCCCTTCATCCAATATAAGAATCCACTTCATTAAAGGATCCCTATCAGCCTAAAATTATAGAAGATCCAAAAAAAAAAAAAAAAAAAACAATCATGAGCACATATTTAAATAGACTAAAGTATCAAAATATAATTCACTTTCATGTTTCATTATCCATACCATTATTACCAAACCAACAATTCAACGGCTATAACACACTTAAATTCTTCAAGATATTGTAACCTTTTATATAATGGTTGAAATTACCTCAAAACAAAAAATAACAAAATTTATTATAAATAAAAAAAAAACAAAATGGACTTTATGCATGTGAACTACACCATAAAAGAAGTTATCCAGAAAGATTAATGTATAAATGAAAAAAAAAAAATCGAAAACTAACAAAAAAATTAAATTAGCTCATACATAAGTAGCCAAAATGAAGTATGTCTAAACACTATAAAATGACACAAAAACAACAAGCATTATAAAATTTCAGTAGGTAATTTATTATATTTGGTTATTAATAATAGCTTATAAAATGAAAAGATAAAACATATCATTCAAAGCTTCCAAATACAGATTTGTTTGATATTATTGAGGGGAAAATTTGTTAATTACTACCTCAAAAAAGGGGTCTTTGTGAATTACTACCCCTAAAAAATAAAAGTTGTCAATTACTACCCTAAAACTGATGAATTCTATAGATTGCTACCCTTTTCCCTAATCATCCCCTAATTAAGTGATTTAATCCATTGATGATATCATTATCCGGCTAATTTGTAATTAGTTGCTTTTAAACCTTAAATAATTAATTAAACCCTAGAACCACCTCCACACCACCATTGCACCACCTCCAGCCACTCTCCACCCATTACCGAACCTACCTCCTGCAAATCCCCACCCTAAAACCACCATCTGCCCACCCTAAAACCACCTTCCTTTCATGATACCCCCATCCCTTACTCGCGGCGGCCCTGACCCCCTACCCCTCGCCGGAAAACCTTACTCGACCATCCCTAATCTTCCATTATCCTCTTTACCCCTAATCACCACCCTAGGGTTTCAATTTTAGGGCATTAAGATTTTAATTTTGGAACATTAGGGTGGTGATTAAAGGGGGGAAGGGGGTGGAGGGGGCTTAGGGAGGGCCTAATAGGGTTCTCTGGCAAGGGGGATGGGGGCTAGGGTCGCCGGTGGGGGGGGGGGGAGGGATTTTTTCGAGGGTTGGAGGGATTGTTCGGGGGTTTAAAGGTGGTGCAATGGGTGGTTTAGAGGTGGGGTGGATGCCGGGGCGGGGGTAGGCTAATAGAGATGGTGGGGATGGGGTAAGGGGGCTACCGGACGTGGTGTTGTGGTGGTTTAGAGGTGGTGTTAGGGTTTATTTAATTAATCATGCCATAAAAGTAACTAATTACAAATTAACTGAATAATGATATCATTAATAGATTAAATCACCTAATTAGGGGCTGATTAGGGAAAAGGGTAGAAATCTATAGAATTCATCAGTTTTAGGGTAGAAAATAACAACTTTTTTTTTAGGGGTAGTAATTCACAAAGACCCCATTTTTGAGGTAGTAATTAACAAATTTTCCTTATTGAAGCTATTACATAACAAAAGAACTTAAGTACAAAACTATTGTTCAAATTATTACATTACAAAGGAACTTTAATCTCCAGACAAACTGATTCCACCTCTTCACCCAGACCTATGCAGTGGTTCAATTAAACTGAACCTTTCTACCATTGAGGCTGAAAAAATACTTGCATAAAAGGACCTGTTCCCACCATAATAAATCATAAGGACTTCACCTTCACAAAATTGATTGTCATTTACAAACGCTTCCCACCCAAAATCAAAAGACATGTACTCCCTGGTTTGCTCTGTGACTTTCACGAATTAGACATTCCATATCCGAATATTGCTCCCACGGAGGACTTCTACTGGGCTAGATACCCTCGCTAACATAGAAGTCCAGCTGTCCGGTAACTCCTATAAGATACATTAAAAACATCGAAGTCAATTCTAGAAAAAAGAACAAAGCACACCTAACAGAAATAGCTCATTGTAAACAAATAAACAAAGACAAGAATCATCTAGAGTCTATAGAAATCTCTTCCATACCAACTCTTTTTGGCATTCATCTTAGAAAAACACCGAATGGCTTGGCAAATTTTTGTATATGCTCATAATTCCTACAATCAATACATTAAATTATGAACATGGAGCATACATATTTGTCAAATAAAATAAATCTGAATTTCAAAAGATTAAGCACACAAAATGAAACCACTTACAACCAAATTCAGTTACAAACATTAGCTATTCAAAACAATTTCGTTTAGTTACTTTTGCAATACAAACTCTATAATGAACTGTTCAAGAGCTATACACAGTTCTGCCTATATAGTAGATCCATGAATTAATTGTCTACACAGAGAACTTCAGTGACAATAACTCCAATTTGAGTTTCAATTGATAAATATTGACCACATTTAAAACATCCTATTAGAGATGTATTAATCACATATGTGAATAATTGAATGTTCACATTGACTGTAACTTACAAGCATTCAAACCACCTGACCAATACTTTGCATGCACAAATAGCATGTATGAGTTTCTAATGTATATACAAATACTTAGTCAAATTAAGGACAATGGACTATCTAAACAGCATGATTATTAATTATAAATCAACGCGTAACATATGAACTCTCCTTTGAAATTTGTTAGCATCGAAAATCTCAACTTATTTTTTCAAATGCAATTAACAACTATGTAGATAGTTTTTCTCCTTTAAAATTTGTTAGCATCGAAAATCTTCAAATATAAATCAATGCAAAACAAGCTTTCAAATGCAATTAAGAGCTCTGTAGATAGTTTTTCCACTTACAACAATATTGAACTATATAAAAAAAAAAATCATTTACATTTACAGTCCAAAGTGATAAGTTTCTGCAGAAACTGTCAAACTCTATGATACATCATTCATTTCCAACCTTTAATCGTATACATCGTTAAACAAATGGAAAAAAAAAGGGAGTAATGAGTTGTCAAGACCTCTGCAATCTAATCAGCAACAAAAAATACAAAAACTCTGCATGCTACTACAATAATAAAGAATCTATACAGCATAAAATGAAAAACACTTTTTCAGAGAAAAACAAAGACACCCTAATTCATATCTAAGCCGTTAATTACTTAGAGTTATAGAGATAAAATTCGAATTTAAAAATAAAACAAGGAAAAAGGAGTGATCATACAAGAATCTTTACAGCTCTTTTCAGAAGATAAGATAAAGAAGAGCAAACTCTCTGGACTCAGCACATGAAAAAAGAATTCACACAACAGTTTTGATAAAAGCAGCTACATGGAAATAACACAACTAATAATACAAGTAACTCTGCACATTATTACAGTAAAGGAGATGCTCAAATCTACAATTATTCAGGGACATGTCATAGCATCTTTAGCTTGCTAAATTTCCTTGCTTTGTTAAGTTTATAATTTAGTTTGACTCTAAAACTCCTAATCAAACATAAATAACGTATTCTTCTTCTAATAAGCTGAAAATGACTTAACCATTCATCAACTTACTATTAATTCTTTCAATTATCCCACAAACAAGTATATTATCTCACAAGGCTTCTTTTATATAGTACTCAATCCACAATATTCATTACTATATTAAAGAACAATAACTAACCAATTTTTTAGTCTTAACATGGAAGATTTTTTTTTTTCAATACGTCATTCTTTTATTAACAATAAGGTTTAGATAGCTAAAAACAAGAATAAATTGCTTATTTTTCACCACCTTATTCCACAAATAGATCATATCATTAATATTATAGCTATAAGTTATAATGGAATGAAAGAACATAAGAAATTAAAAATGAACCCTTGTAAAAAATTTAGCCAAAAATATGGTGTCATTATAATAGTAACACATGTATTAATTAAATTAGAATGGAAGTTACATATAAAATTAGCTAAAAGAAATCAAATTAAATCTGTACAAAATAGCTCATAAAATGTACAATTAAAATTAAGAGAATACACTTCCAAAAAAAACAAAGGACAAACAAAATCACACGGAATATCTTGCACAATAAGCTTATGTCAATCAAAATAGTGAAAGTTACCGAACCACCATTGATGCAAAACAATAAAGCCATTGATAAATAAATACTGAAAAGCATTAATAAAACTACTACAAGACAGTACTTAACTCAAAAGTTTTTTTTTTTTTTTTAAAAAGGCATTTTCTTACTATAAATGCAAACATTTCATACCGACACTTTACAAAAGAAATAGAAATCAAACATCTCAACAAAAAGAAAAACACATATTTCTTATCCAACCAAGCTTACAAAATGTCTCAAACATTAACAACAAAAAATTATCAATCTCACCTTCCTCTTCTAAACCAAAGAACAATTTAAGCTTACATAAAATACCATTCCATCAACAAATAAAAGCACAATCAGCAGCAAAGTTCGTGGTAAAATAGGGAATCAACACCAAAGTTGGTGGTAATGTATTCCCTTAAAATACACTTTAATATAATTATGTTGTCGTTTGTTGAATTCACTGCGTAAGCAACATATTAATATTAAAGTGTATAAATAAACCCTAAGTTGTGCATTGAAGCCAATGGAGTTGGCGTTTATGTTAAGCAAATGGAATTAATTTCCATCAAATGAATCCAACTCCAACAAAAAAAGCTTGGGAGAAGTGTGCTCATGAGAAAATCTATAATTTTAAGGATTTTCCATGTTAAGTACAAGTATATATATTTATTTAGGTCAGTTGTCAATAAATAATATTTTATAAATTTTGACAACTAAACACCTAAATAAAACCCAAGTTGAATGGAGATGGTGTCTACATGAAAGAAACGGAATAACATTCCATAATAATAGACCAACTCCTACCAATCAACTTGGGAAAAATAATTTGGAGGATTTTGCACGTTGGATGCAAGTAAAAAAGGTTTTACATATCATTATAAGAATTTGTATTTTAAAGGATTAAGTGATGTAAAGTTAGAGTAATATATTGTAATTCTTTTTACCAAGACAATCAATAATGTAATTAATTTTACTTTTAGTCGTTGTTCCATGTTTTCATATCTCCATATATTCTTTGCGTTTATTTCTCGTAACTTATATTGCATGTCAAGCACACTTCTAATTATAGGATTTGTTTGGGTCCAATAATAATAATATTTATTAGTGTTCCTAAATAATCACTAATCATTGTAACACAGATATAATATTAGCATTAAGGGGCCACTATGTACTATAAACATACATATATCCGGAGCTTAGTTAGTGTCACATTCTCTAACAATTATAATAGATTTTTAATCATATAAATTATAGCATAATCTAACAATACACTGTATAGTAATACATTTAGTTCATGTTATATTAAGCATTTTATATTTATTTTTTGATATAATAATAATGCAATAATTATAAATTTATTAGTATGATATCAAAATATAATATATATATATATATATATATATATATAAACTTATTAGTGCATTTTTCTGAATTAAAAAAAAAAACAAAAACAAAACAACTTTATTGCAATTATTGTCCATGTCAAAAATATTTAATAATCATTTGTTACATTAAATTACTATACAATTTTCCTACAATTAAAGTTTATTTTCATTCATTCCTATTTTAAATTTACTCATACCTACGCTAATATTAAGATAACCACAAATCATCTTAATTAATAAAGAGTATCATACTACAAAGTAACATGATTCCCAAAATTTCTATGGTCTAAGATTATTAGTTCCCATTGCACCTAATATTTCCGGCTTCAAGCTTTCCTAAACCGCCTAACAGAGGTGCAAATCATAACACTAAGCTACGAAAATTTCCATTAGTAAACCTGAAACAATCAGCTCCTAAACAGAGAACAATTGTATTAAAAAACAAAGATATTTTACGCATTATTACAAAATTTAAATAAAATGCAAAAAAATAAAGAATACATAAATATTGTATAGGCTAACCTTTTAAAAATTTTCCTACAACTAAGCTAATTATTTGTCAAATTAACCTATATTAACACATAAACTACGACTAATCACGCAAACAAAATAATGTTGGGGGACCGCGCGCGGGCCAACGACTAGTAAATACTATAAAAGTGCATAAATGTAAGGAGATAGAAAGCTCAACACTCATAATTACATTTGTACACGTGGAAGGACATAAATGTAAGAAATTACATATGGGGGTAACAACGTAAACAAAAATTTTGAAGGGCATATAGGTTCGTGCAATATTCATAAGCGCAATCTTCTACTTTTTATAAGGTATGGATTTTGTAAATACCTAAAACCGCCACCTGGTACTAAGATAAAAATAGCTACTTCAAGTAGCGGTTTATCTTAGTAAACCGCCACTTCAAGTAACGGTTCTCATAAAACCGTAAATAAAATAAAAATAAGTTGAACCGGTAACGTGGACGGTAAACTGGGAATTTATAAATAAATAAAAAAAGTGACAATATTTGTGGAATTAGATATTTTGGTAGCATTATTTAGGGAAAGGGCCCATTTATTTAACATAGAGAAATCATTTAGTGATGACAAGCTAGAGTTGTTTTCTACTGTAAATAACCTTACTTCCTTTTGTACTATCGTTGTTTATTTTTTATTCTAGTTAAAGAAAATTCACTTATGTACCAATCATTTCGATGTTAAGATTCACTAGTGGAAAAATTGTCATTTGTAACACCCTATTTGTAACGGGCATGATAAAATCCGTTACAAAAAGAGTAATTGTAACGGGCAAAATATTTGATCGTTACGGAAAAACTTATTCGTAACGGGCAAACAAATGTCCGTTACGAACAATTAATAATTGTAACGGGCAAATAAATGTCTGTTACGAATAGTTATTAATTGTAACGGACAAATATAAAGCCCGTTACAACTAAATAACTCTCTAGGGTTAAATGTTCGATTTGTTCCCACTTCCCCCAGCCGCATTTCTTCCTCACTCCTCTTCTCTTTCTCTCTCCTCATACCACTCTCTCTTTCCGCATGTCTCTTCTTTCTCACTCATCTGCTCTTTCTCTCTCCTCAAATCACTCACTCTCTCTAATCAAACCAGAAATTGTCAATAGCTAAAACTCAAGAGTGATTTGCTCAAGAAGATTAGGGAGATCGAGGCCGATGAGACGTTGTCTGAGCCTAAAAAGGCAAAAAAGCGTCATCAACTTCTGGTTGGGGTTAAATCCGGAGCAAGTATCGATTGCCCACAACCACCGTCACCGCCGTCGTCAATTTGAACCAAATACAACAACAACAACAAACTTGAATCAATTATTGATTCAAAAATCAGAAATTTGATGATAGGGTTTCTGGGTTCTTTAGCTTTGCGTTTTGGTCCAATTATTCAGGTTAATGCCTTGATTTTTTTGGGTTTAATTTATGTAATATTGTTCGAAAAATTACTCCATTTTTACTCCCGATCCACTCTTCAAATCCTATTATTTTAGGGTCAGGGTTTTCTAAATGGACCCAGTTGCTTCGGTTGTCGATAATCTAAAATCATTTGCAAAATGCGGCCAAGATCTTATCACCGGCATCACTCGCCGCCGGCAGTATTAGTCCCGTTAAAATCCGGTACGTTTTTTTGTTTCTCACTTCTGTTTTAATTTCTGTATATTATCATTTTGTTTGGCCTTGTTAATTTCTCAAATTTGATGCTGCAATGTTGTAAAATGCTGAATTTGATCTTGTTTCCAACTTATTATATGCTAATTTACATTATTTTTTTTTTTTGTAATTATTGATTTGATAGTTTCAAATTTGATCTTAATTGCTTGACTTGCTTTATTTTCTGCCAATTTTACTCAGCAATTATCATTTTAGCCAGTACAATTTGATCTTTATTTGAAGTTTTATGGAATATATGTTTTTTTATTGTTTTTCTTTTGAAATTTTATTAACTGATCTTAATAAGTATAAAGTTCACTATGATGTACATATGTTCTTTACAGAGTATGTGTTCCCTTGGGGGCTAACTCCCTTTTTATTTGTATTGCCATTTGGAGTTTTTGAACAATTGAAACCCATATATGCACTTGGGTGCTGTTCCACATTGGGAAAAAGAGCAAAGTACCATTTTCCACTTCTAGGAAGTCACTTTATCTGTTGCCAAATGGCTTTAAGGCGAAGCCTCACTTAGTCTTATGGATTGGACACTAAAATGAGTGTTTTGCCAGACAAATGATTTTGATGCTGATGTGCATTTTCTTCTCCAGTATTTTGAAAATTTCTTTGCTTGTCTACCTTTTTTTAGGTACAAAGACGTATTGCACAAAATTGTGAGGCTGCTCGAAAAAGTCGTATGCGGAAAAAGGTGGGAAGAGAAGTGTTACAAGTTTAATGAGTTATGGGACTTGTTTCTGCTGATCTAATTCTTCTTGGAACTTTGTTATTTATAGGTCTATATTCAGCAATTAGAGTTGAGCCATTCAAAATTGATGCAAATGGAGCAAGAGCTTGAACGAGTGAGATAACAGGTATGATGATAATTGACATAATTCTCATTGCCCTTCTTATCTATTATAGATGTGTTTCCTAAAGACTACATCTTTAATCAAAATGCTAAACACATCCTTAAATGGTTGATTCCAGGGTACGCTTGTAAGCAATGATATTGACCCGCTTCCTTTCTCTGCCACTATAATTCAGGTTTGCCTTCAATATGTCTGCTTCTAGCATTCTTCTACTTAAAATTTATGTCTTTTGATAAACTGCTAATTCAATTAGTTGTTTGTGTAATATATAGCTGCAAATTAAGTCATTATTTTAAGAATGCACGTATTGCTCATTCAATCATTTAAAAAATTAAAAAACTGCTAAGTGGAGTAAGGTTTAATAAATTAAAACAGACCAGTCAAGAGTCTTTTAAATAATAGCCTTCTTATTTTGAATTGTAGAATTCTACAGTTGCATAGATTGATATATCAGCAATCTATTTTCAAACAAGATCAATTTAAGTCATTTGAAAGTTGTAAGCAGAGTGCTGAGTATAGCCTTTTATTTTTAATTGATATTGAGATAGACTATGAAACTATACTGAAGTAAAGTCAGACTATATTGCTGCCAAAAAAAAAAAAAGAAAAAAGAGTCAGACTATTGGGAACTTGTGACTCCAAATTGTCTCTTGATCTCATTTCCTATCTCCATTACTAGATCCTATTCATTCATCCGGATTTACCAATATGGGGTTATTTTTAGTGCATACCTATTAAGCTTACTTTAATTTTAAAACATGAGACTTATGCATTCTTTAATTATTGGTTTTTTTTTTCTTTTTAGGGATTGTTGCTTTTGAGATGGAGTATGGACATTGGGTTGAGGAGCAGAATAAACAGATTTGCGAACTCAGAAATGCATTGAATACCCATATAACCGATGTTGAACTTCGGATTCTTGTAGATAGTGGCATGAAGCACTATTATGATCTTTTTTCAATTGAAGGCAGGTGCAGCAAAGGCCGACGTATTCTATCTCATTTATTGATGCATTGAATACCCATATAACCGATGTTAATCCTTGCACTGCATAGAAGTATAGTAGTATTATATTGAATTTTTTTGTTTGAGGAATGTTTTTAGCACTAAAGGGGTTTAATTGGCATTATTTCCTATGGGACTCGATGAATTTTAGATGTTCCTGTTCTTGTAAATCAAATTTCTTGAATGCATTGATTTGCTTTTTAAAAATCTTTTTTAATTGAATTTTACCTTTTGCTGACAATCAATCGTGTTTGTTTCTGTTACAGATAATGCTGGAGTAATTGTCAACCCCAAGGGTGAAATGAAAGGTGTGTGATTGCACCAACTTTGAATATTATGGGGGATCTTTGTGACTATATTTGAGCCTTTGTTAGTTCGGGAGTAGTTTGACATGGTAGCTTAGAATTTCATGGCATTTTGGTAGACTGTTCAATTTCCATGAAACCTGAATTTACTTGAATTTATATGGAATGTGTAACATGCATATCAGCTTATGTAATGGTTCAAAAGAAAAAAAAAATCTTAAGTAAGGGGACTGGGTAGGTAGGTGAAGTAATTAAACTTCCCTTGTCATCAAAATTTTGTTACAAAGATTTCCCTTGTCATTTATCAATGGAACCTTTTGCACCCTACATCCCATTTCCTGCTTTGTTGATTTATGATCCAAAACACAACAAAATCTTGTGAATTAATGTTGTACAAGTTGCTTCTTATAGCTTTCGACTTGTATACAATCAACCCATTTCTGTTTTTGTTAACTGAAAAAAAGTCTATTGACTAGTGTTGCCGCAGAACATTTCTCACATGTTTTGAGACTAGCATCTGATGAGTTGATGTGTTTAGGTGTGAACTCTCTGTTATTTTGACATGGCTGCATTTCAGTGTATATGTTTATAACATTTGTCTGAGATGTAAAGAATTAGAAACTTCTTCACCTCTGTGGGTGTGTTCTGAACAAACAGAACATAAAAAGCTTATTATGCCAACAATTTTACTGTATATGAAGTTTACTTCTCTGCTTATTGCTGATTACAATATAATTATTTATATATCCCCGTCTTAATCCATATCTCTCTGTGTTTCAAGATCTGCTATTACTGGTCCCATTGCAAAGGAGTATGCCGATTTGTGGCCAAGGATTGCTAGTGCTGCCAATGCCATTGTCTAAGAGATGTCGTTCAGAGTTTCCAATTTTGTTTTGCTATAATTCTGAATGTTTATAGTTAGATAAATGAACAATGTCGGTTTGGTAGGATGTGTTAAGTCAATTTGTAAGTTTGCAAGATATTAGTTGATTGTATATTAATTTATACTATATTTGTATAAAATATAAATATCTCTCATTATTAATTGATAAAATAGTGTGCAAAGCAATCCAGCATTTGCTGGATTTTTTTTTTAATTAGATCACACACTATTTGTAACGGGCAGATTTTAGGCCCGTTACAAATAAGTAAGTATTCGTAACGGGCAAACTATGTTCTGTTACGAATAACGGGGTTATTCGTAACGGACATTTGGATGCCCGTTACAAATAACGGGGTTATTCGTAATGGACATTTGGATGCCCGTTGCAAATAACGGGGTTATTCGTAACGGGCATTTCAAATGTCCGTTACGAATAACCCCGTTATTTGTAACGGGCACTTGTTTGCCCGTTACAAATAACAACGTATTTGTAACGGACAAGTGCCCGTTACAAATAACATTTGCTATCCGTAACGGCCGCATACGTAACGGTCATTGCCCGTGACGGATGGGATGTTTTTGCCCGTTACGGATAGGCTTTTTTCCACTAGTGATTGCCAACATCGTATGTTTCATCTACTATTGTAGACACCCATTTGTGTCTCCCCAAAACCAAACCCGGTGATGAGTACCTTTCGCGTCGAATCATAATCGAATGAAGTGAAAGTGTGGAAAGTCTAGTGTTGCGGGCAGTTTTAATTTCTTTTCTCTTCTCTTTGTTTTTGAAAACTTATTTTAAGAAAACATCCAATCCAGTTTGGTTGGTCCATGATATGGGTCCAATAGTAGTGTAGTTGGATGGGGCTTGACAAGAGCTTTCCAACGATATATTATAAGCCCAATTCCGATGAATATTGAGGAAGTTATGGCCAATTTACCAAACTGGGCCGGTTTGAGCTTTATATGCGGCCCAATGATCTAGGGGAGGGCCTAATATGATTTATCATTCCTTATGCAATTAGGAATGGTTTTAGTCTTCTAGATTCTTCTAGAAGGTTCTTTTCATTCCTAATTCAATTAGCATTGATAAATTGACTTTTGTTGACTTTTCAGAGTTTTAATTAAAATCAAAGATCATTTTTGAGGAAAATATACGATTTTATCCTCCAGTACGGAAAAATATATCTGATTTTAGAAAACGCGTCAAAAACAGGTTTGGCGTCCAACGCCAGCCATTGGCGCCTGGAACCAAGCCTGGCGCCTGGCGCCAATTAGCTGGTGCTGGCGCCAGATCTATTTTTCGTGCGCCAATACTCTGTTTTGTTAATTTTATCTTTTTGGATGATTTTCTCTATAAATAACGACGTAAAAACTCCGTTTTGATTCACCTACAACCAGTTTTCATTCGCTAATTCTCATCAAAATTCCCTCTAATCATTAATTGATCCATCTCTTTCTTTCTCTCTCTCTTTTTCTAAACCTTGTCTTTTACATACAAAATTCCGCATTCGCAAGATCTAGAAACACCTAGCCATATTCAAAGTTGCCTTCGCCCAAGACGTGAAAGGTTTAATTTATGAGGGTTTGGTCCCAAATCTCTATTTCAATTATTTAATTTAATTATTGTTTTATTATTTTTCTTGAAGTTACTAACGTGTGTATTTTGTTATTAGAAAGAGGTACGAGGCATCAAAGTAAGTGCTTTAATTGATTTAATTGATGTTATGATTTAGAAATCATGTTTATATTGTTATTATCATATTCCTAGTATCATGTCTAGGGTAATTTTAATATTAAATATGATTATTACGATGCCTTTTATGTTCTTCCTAATATTTATGATTGTTAGTATCATGTTATGGTTAGAGATTTGATTTTTATTGCATAGTGACATGCTAGGGTTTGTTATTAATCTTGTTAGTATCATGCCTAGGATCTTGCTATTTTTATTATGCCTTAACATGATTTATGATTATTTTTATATAATTGTTTTTATTATGATTATAATTTTATTATTGCTATGATTATTATTATTATTATTTTTGATGATTATTATTGTTTTGATGATTATATTTATTATTATTTATTATGTTGCTTGATTATATTTATTTTTATTGCTTGATCACACCTTTTATTGCATGATTAAAGGGAATTTGTACTTGTAATCATACTTACTAAGATAATTAATAATCTTGTTATGGTTAATATGATTATAATTCAAGTGATCGCCAATAATAGATTTGTTTGTGCATTAATATTCAACCAACATAGATAAACAGGTTTAGGGTAATCCTATTGATTGCATGTTAATCGAAAAGCGCACATGAATACGATCTGAATAAAGTAGAGTCCTATTATTAGGGCAGGTTCAATCTCTTTTAGGTTGGATTTGTACCTTCATCCCCGAACCCTTATTTGGTTCTAGACCTTATGGAGTTGACGATCTCTTGGATCGTTAAGGGGTGTAACCTTCACCTCGTGAACGGTTTACAAGTTCCTAAAAAAACTTGTTGGCGACTCTTTTGCTCTATCTTCTTCCCTTTTGGACGCCACCGTACTTTAGTGTATGATCACAGTGGGGTTCAAGCTAGGGGATTAACGCTTGAAATTATTCCCTACAGTTTTTTGCGACTCCACTAGGAGGATTTCTATTTTAATTCCTGAATTTGTTTCGGCAATGATTTAGAATGAGTGGATGAGACTCAAAAAGTTCTAAGTATTTCATGTGCGTAATTTTGATTAACATTATTGTCATATGCATAAAAAATATCTCATTGGAAAGACCATCCGTAATGATTTAAATACATAGGATTTTACACGTAGGAATTTTGAGAAATATCTTTCACAACTAGGACCGAAATAACACCGCGCGAAACTGGAAAATTTTATCGAGCACAGAAAGCTGTTGAGGCATGTGGCAAGTAGCTCCAGGGGCCAGAGCATTGGCGCCACAATTTTAACCGTATCTCCAGACGCTAGCATTGGCGCCAGTCTCTGATTGCTGGCGCCAACTTCCCCCAATACCGAGCCAGAAATATGCGTTCTAATTTCGACCAGTTTTTTGTATTGTTTGCTCGATCCTACTTCCTGATTGAATTTTTTCTCACTTTTCTGAAACCCATATGTGTTCTACATATGGACATAACCCTCTGGGAATTCATGCTCCATCTACCCGATTGAACGCTCCGTGCAACAAAGGGTACATCCGAGATTGTTGAATTCACCAAACCATGGAAGCGAGTTTTTTCTAAAACTCGCGGTGTCCCATCCACTCGCGCCAACCCTTCACGGTTAGGCTTCCGCGCGGTGCATCCGGACAATTAACCATGGACCCTCTATTGACTAAACCATATCCCAAACTTTAGAGATATAGAGCCATGGTTAGGTTGTGAACTCATTGCATCATATTGTGCCTACTTGACTAATTGTGCATTATTTGTTGTGCATATACATTATGATTTCTCTTAACCATTTGTTTAACTTGTGTTGAGATTAAATAAATTAATGACTTAAAGAACTTTGCCTAATTAATTAATTAATTAATTAATTTGAGTCAATAAAGTCTAATATTTTAATCGGAATTGACCTAGTACGACTTTAGGCATACCCCAATTGATTAATAACACCGAAAACAGTCCAGATTGAAGCTCCAATATTGGCGCCAAGGTCTAAGCTGTAGCGCCACACTGTGGGGTGTGGCGCCTGGCGACAGCTCTGTCGTCCGGCGCCAAGCTTCACATTGTGACGCCAGTTCTGTCGTTTGGCTGATAGTTTGGATTATTGGTCGAGTCATCACCTAGTGCATAATTAATCAGTTTGCTAATTAATTGGGTTAAGTTCTGCTATCAATAGTACTTGTTTGCGTCGTTAATCGAGTTTAGGCACTAAGTCCCATGGTCTTACACAAGAGTCCAAGCATGTCACTTACACTCAACGCACACACCAATACACATACTTTGACCATGTCTAAGAGGGTCTTACAAGCGCGTTTTTTTCGTCATTTTTTTAGGGGGGTAAGTCTGATATTAATCCTTCAATTTTTTTTAAAAAAAAAAACTATTATACTTAGTTCCCTAAAAATATGTACATTAGTTTTTTTTTACATTATTTTTGCCAAAAATATGCACCCATTTTTTTATTTATTTATTCTTTTTTCCTCCTTAAAATAAACCGTAAAGTCAAGTTGATTCGAGTCAAGTAATTAAAACGCAAAATGGTTTAATTTACAGCGCGTGGTAAAGAAAGGAAGGACGGTTAATCAAAGACAACCTTTTCGTACAAGTCCAACTTTTCGACAAACCCATAGCTCGTAAGAGGAAAGCTAAGACTATAATAGCAACACAAGAAGAAGTCAATGATCTTAGGAACCTACTGGTTACCGTGACTGAGACACTGAAGCTTCTCGCACTTAAGATCGATGATCCCGTGAAGCAACAACAGATGGACCTTATGCAAGAGAGTCTAAGCAAGCTGTCTAGTGACTACAAGTTTTAAGGGCTTACATCACAAGGGGTCTCGGTGGACAAAGATCTTCTTCCGCAGAAGTTCAATGCCAACGACATCCCAAAATTCAGAGCAATTGATAACCCTTATTTTCATTTAAGAGCATTTGAAACAATAATGAGTATTAAGGGTATCGATAAGAAGGTTTTCCCCTCTCTGTTCTCACTATCTCTCAAGAACGTTTGCCAACAATGGTTCTTTTCTCTCGACAAAGAAAAGACCTCTACCTGGGAGTCCATAGAAAACACTTTCGTTGATAGGTACAAGTGCAACATTCAGGTTGAGACTGACCGTAGGGAACTTGAAATCCTGAAACATAAAGAGAACGAAGGCTTCACCTCTTTCTTTAACAAATGGAGGAAACCTCAGCTAAGATGATTGAGGTGCCAAGTGAAAAAGAGTTTGTGAGGCTGTTCATAAAAAATCTTCAAGAAAAATATTCCAAGCATCTCAAGTATCAAAATAATCTCCATACCTTCAAGGTCGTCTATGACATTGGGATCAATATTGAAGACGACTTGGCTAAGTTAAAAGCTGCCAACAATAACTCCAACAGTGGTTGGAAAGGAAAGAAGAACGACAATCCTTCTTCTTCCAAAACTACCCACTCAAAAAACGTTAGCACTTTTAATTTAGGAGAAGTCCTTGCTATGAACAATCAAGGACAGAAGAAACCATTTAGGAGGAAATTTACTCCTATTGGCATGAGTTATGACATCGCATTTGATCGATTAAATGCAAAAGGTCTTATAACTTCTATTGGACCATTTAGGGACCCACCAGTTGAGAAGAGGTCGGCTAATTGGAACCCCAATGCACACTGCAAGTATCATCAAGGTAGGGGCCATCTCACTGAAAACTGTTGGAAGCTTAAGGAAGCTATCCAAGACTTAATCTACAACAACAAGCTGCCGTTGCCCCCTGCCAGTAAGAAGCCAAGCATTGACAATGCACCTCTCGCTCATACCCTGGCTATCTCTGATGAGGAAAACGAGGTTGACCCCTCATCTCTCATTAGACCTGTCAAAGAAATCTATGCCACAAAAAAGGAAGAGGAAACCTTTTTCGATGTCAAGGATAACCTTCCAGAACCGGCAAGTAAGGAAGATATACAATTGCTCACACTGTCTATGATGGAGGTATCGCATCTACTACGTGAAGCTCTCAAGGCCATAAAGGAACCCCATAAGAAATATGACGAGGTTCCACTTCTGAAAGATAAACCTAAAAGAGAATTCACACCCATAGGAATAACCTATTATGCTACTTTTGATCATCTCTATGATCAAGGACTAATCAAACCTATTGGTCCAACAGAGGATCCAACACCAGAAAAGCAATCTCCGAGGTGGGATCCCAAATCATACTGCAAGTACCATCAAGGAAACGGTCATACTACAAATGAATGCTACAGGTTTCAAAACCTTATCCAAGATCTTATGGAAGCTAATAAGATCTCATTACCTCTAGCTAGCAAGGGAACGACTTATGAGGTAAAGCATTTTTCCTTACAAGTCACTGAAAAACCCAAGAAGAGCAATAGAATCTACACTCCAATTGGGATCCCATATACACAAATGTTCGAAATGCTCTCCGAGAGTGGCGATATCAAACCTCTTGAACCGAGACCATTCGAATCATTGAAAAGTACGGATAGATATTACTGTCATTATCATCAATCAGGAGGTCACACTATAGAAAACTGTTTCAAATTCAAGGATTTGGTTCAGAAAATGATTGATGGAAAGAAACTAGTCCAAGTTCCACAAGAAGACGATGCAACTATTATTGGAGTTTGGGACAATGATGAAGAAGATGTCTATCTAAAGGACATAGTAGGATCTCCACCTTCTGTGTCATACGCCATGGATGATTTTTGGGTTGAAGAAGACTCATCGATAGACGTCCTCACAAGATCCGGGAGAATGCAACCTCCCATTTCAACACAACATATGCCAACCACACAACACGTTCCCATACCTATCATTGAAGACAATGATATTGTTAAGCGGTTTAAGAAGACAAAAGTTGAGATGAACGTATGGAAACTTTTGGCAACATCTCGAGAACATAGGTTTGATGTAATGATGCCTTGGACAAAATTGGGATAGATTTTGACACTACTCCTGAGGGATTAGCCAACTTCCTCACAAGTGATCTTCCTAGTCCAATTAATTTGATCACTTTTTCTAACAAGGATTTACCCCCAGAAGGTGACAAACATTACAAGGCTGTAAACCTTACAGTAGTTTGCAAGAGGATGAATGTTCTTATGACTCTTGTAGACAATGAATCGGCCATCAACGTTTGTCCACTTAGAACTGCGAGGATTCTAGGCATAAGGGACAAAGATTTAACTCCGTCTACACAAGGAATAAGGGCCTATGACAACACTCGTCGTCAAGCTCTTGGCAAAATTACCCTGAATGTAACGGCAAGAGCAATAGAACATGCTACTACTTTCTAAGTAGTAGACATTAAAGCTTCGTTCAACTTGCTGTTGGGACGCCCTTGGCTTCATAATCTAAAGGACGTCCCTTCATCTCTCCACCAACAAGTAAAAGCTATAGTTGGGGGAATTCCAATCACCATGGATGCTTCGCCTATGAGGATCAAGTCTATAGAGAATCCGATCATTAATGTGTAGCACGACGAGGATGATGAAGATTTATGGGGCTTTAGCAAAGAAGTCTCCTTAATATAGGAGGATGAAAGGACCCCTCTTTGCCATGACCCCCATTCCAACATGATTGTAAATGCCATACTGAAGAAACAAGGACATTTTCCTGGAATGACCCTAGGAAAGAAGAAAGGAATGGAAAAATCACTGGAGTCACCTGGCCTCCCTAAGTTAGACACTTTTGGACTTGGTTTCGAACCGACTCGGAAAGATCTCAAGCGAGCCCAGGAAAAGTCAAAAGCACGTAAGGACGCTCGCATTCAAAAGAAGGCAATCCCAATGGATCAGTATCCTCTTACGCTTAATGGTCAATTTATAAAAGAAGAAGAGGACTATCCATGTGTAGACACCCATTTGTGTCTCCCCAAAACCAAACCCGGTGATGAGTACCTTTCACGTCGAATCATAATCGAATGAAACGAAGTGTGGAAAGGTCTAGCGTAGAGGATAGTTTTATTTCTTTTCTTTTCTCCCTGTTTTGGAAAACTTTATTTTAAGAAAACAGCCAATCCAGTTTGGTTGGTCCATGATATGGGTCCAATAGTGGTGTAGTTAGATGGGGCTTGCAAAGACCTTTCCAACGATATATTATAAGCCCGATTCCGATGAATATTGAGGAAGTTATGGCCAATTTACTAAACTGGGCCCGGTTTGAACTTTATGTACGGCCCAATGATCTAGGGGAGGGCCTAATATGATTTATCATTCCTAATAAAATTAGGAATGGTTTTAGTCTTCTAGAATCTTCTAGAAGGTTCTTTTCATTCCTAATTCAATTAGCATTGATAAGTTGACTTTGTTGACTTTTCAGAGTTTTAATCAAGATCAAAAAGCATTTTCGAAGAAATTATATTATTTTATCTTCCAGTACGGGAAATTTATCGGATTTTCGAAAACGCGTTGAAATCCAGTTTGGCGTCCAACCCCAAGCCTTAGCACCTGGAACCAGGCTTAGCGCCAGGTGCTAGCCATTGGCGCCTGGCGTCAGCTAGCCAGGGTTGGCGCCAACCTCGTTTTGCGATCGTCAGGCTCTGTTTTGTTAAATTATCTTTTTTGGCTGATTTATTCTATAAATATCGTATAAAAAAACTCCGTTTTCATTCACCAATTCATCATCTACATTCACCTACAACCAATTCTCCTCATTCGCAAGTTATTTACCAACTCTCATCAAGATTTTCTTGATTATTCTCTCTCTTTTCTAAACTTTGTTTTCACATACAAAATTCCGCATTCATTAGTTCTAGAAACACCTAGCCATATTCGAAGTTGCCTTCGCCCTAGACGTGAAAGGTTTAATTTCTGAGGGTTTGGTCCCAAATCTCTATTTCAATTATTTAATTTAATTGTTTTGTTTATTATTTTCCTTGAAGTTACTAACTTGTGTATTTTGTTATTAGAAAGAGGTACGAGGCATCAAAGTAAGTACTTTAATTGATTTATTGATATTATGATGTAGAAATCATGTTTATATTGTTATTATGATTTCTAGTATCATGTCTAGGGTATTTTTAATATTTAATATGATTGTTATGATGCTTCCTATGTTCTTCCTAATATTAATTCATGTTAGTATCATGTTAGGGCTAAAGAATTGATTTTTATTGCTTAGTGACATGCTAGGGTTTGTTATTAATCTTGTTAGTATCATGCCTAGGATCTTGCTTTTAATTATGCTTTAATATTAACATGAACATGATTACGATTATAATTGTTATAATTTATGATGATTATGAATATTATTATTATTTTGATAATGATTATTTTATTTATGATTATTATTATAATTATTATTATTATTGATTATGTTGCTTGATACATTATTTATTGTTATTGCTTGATCACACCTTTTATTGCATGTTTAAAGGGAATTGGTACTTGTAATCACGCTTAATAAGATAATTAATAATCTTGTTAGGTTAACTTTGATTATAATTCAAGTGATCGCCAATAATAGTTTATTTGTGCATTAAATTCAACCAACATAGATTAAACAGGTTTTATGGTAATCCTATTGATTGCATGTTAATCAGAAAGCGCACATGAATACGATCAGAATAAAGTAGAGGCCTATTATTAGGGCAGGTTCAATCTCTTTTAGGTTGGATTTGTACCTTCATCCCCGAACCCTTATTTGGTTCTAGACCTTATGGAGTTGACGATCTCGTGGATCGTTAAGGGGTGTAACCTTCACCTCGTGATGGTTTACAAGTTCCTTAAAAACTTGTTGGCGACTCTTTTGCTCTATCTTCTTCCCTTTTGGATGCCACCGTACTTTAGTGTATGATCACAGTGGGGTTCAAGCTAGTGGGATTTTAAAGGCTTGAAATTATTCCCTACAGTTTTTGGCGACTCCACTGGGGAGGATTTCTATTTTAATTCCTGAATTTGTTTCGGCAATGATTTAGAATGAGTGTATGAGACTCGAAAAGTTCTAAGTATTTCATGTGCGTAATTTTGATTAACATTATTGTCATATGCATAAAAAGGATCTCATTGGAAAGACCATCGTTAATGAGTCAAAAATATAGGATTTTACACGTAGGAAATTTGAGAAATGTCTTTCACAACTAGGACTGAAATAACACCACGCGAAACTGGAAGATTTTATCGAGCACAGAAAGCTGCTGAGGCATGTGGGAAGTAGCGTCAGGGGCCAGAGCTTGGCGCCACACTTTTAGCCGTAGCGCCAGACGCCAGTATTGGCGCCAGGCGCTACAGTTAAAAGTTGGCGCCAGTCTCTGTTTGCTGGCGCCAATTTCCCCCAATACCGAGCCAGAAATATGCGTTCTAATTTCGACCAGTTTTTCGTATTGTTTGCTCGATCCTACTTCCTGATTGAATTTTTTCTCACTTTTCTGAAACCCATATGTGTTATACATATGGACATAAACCTCTGGGAATTCATGCTCCATCTACCCGATTGAACGCATCGTGCAACAAAGGGTACATCCGAGATTGTTGAATTCACCAAACCATGGAAGCGAGTTTTTTTCTAAAACTCGCGGTGTCCCATCCACTCGCGCCAACCCTTCACGGTTAGGCTTCCGCGCGGTGCATCTGGACAATTAACCATGGACCCTCTATTGACTAAACCATATCCCGAACTTTAGAGAACTAGAGCCATGGTTAGGTTGCAAACTCATTGCATCATGTTGTGCCTACTTAACTAATTGTGCATTATTTGTTGTGCATACATTATGTGATTTTTCCTAACCGTTTGTTTGACTTGTGTTAAGACTAAATAAACTGATTAATGACTAAAGGACTTTGTTTAATTAATGAATTAATTAATTTGAGCTAATAAATAAACATAAAATCGAGTCATAGTTCCTTTAAGTCAACCCGGATTTTTATTCCTGTATACTGCACAAACGTCAACTTGTTTTGGTCATATCCGGAGTTCTAGGAAGAACTACGAGTCGTACAACCTATGGATCTGTAGCCCCGAGTTTTATCTTTAATTTGGTGTTGGTTTCATCCCAATCAGAGTCGCAGATCAAAAGTTATTACTAAAATACCACAGTCTGTCCAGTTTAATGCATATACGTGAAGTCTTAACTTAGTCTTTGCTTGAGTCTAGTCACATTGTCTAGCCACATGGTCATGACACGAGTCTTAACATGTCACCTACACTCACTAGTCTTAGCACACACTTCGAGTATGCATCACCATGACCTTGTCGTAGGTTCATGCACAAGTTGGTCTTTTCCGTCATTTGAGTTGGGGGGGTACATTCTATTCCTAATTCTTCATATCCCTCCATCTAAATCTTCTTTCACATTCTATTCCAATCTTTCTTCACTTCCTCCATCCATTGCATGTTGAATAAAGTTTGAGTCAAATAATTAATAATGAATATCCCCAAATTCCTTTTCCACAGTACTTGGTCGAGGAGAGAAGGGCGATTAATCAAAGACAACCTCTTTATTCAAGTTTCACTTTTCGATAAACCGATTCGTCAAAAGAGGAAGGCTAAAAGGATAATGGCAACTCAAGAAGAAGTCAATGAGCTCAGGAACCAACTAGCTACTGTGACTGAGACACTGAAGCTTCTTGCACTCAGGAAGCAACAACAAATGGACCTCATGCAAGAGAGTTTAAGCAAGTTGTCTAGCGACTACAAGTTTCAAGAGCTTACATCACAAGGGGTCTTGGTGGATAAAGATCTTCTTCCGCAGAAGTTCAATGCCAACGATATCGCAAAATTCAAGGCAACGGATAATCCTTACTTTCATCTAAGAGCTTTTGAAACTATAATGAGCATTAAGGGTATCGATAAGAAGGTTTTCCCCTCTCTATTCCCACTATCTCTCGAGACCGTTTGTCAACAATGGTTCTTTTCTCTCGAGAAAGAAAAAACCTCTTCTTGGGAGTCAATAACAAACGCTTTCATAGATAGATATAAGTGCAACATCCAAGACGAAACAGACTACAGACAACTTGAGATGTTAAAACAAAAGGAAAACGAAGGGTTCACTTCTTTCTTCACTAAATGGAGGGAAACTTCTGCTAATATGGTCAAGGCTCCTACCGAAAAAGAATCTGTGAGGATGTTTATCAAGAATCTCCAAGGGAAGTATTCAAAGCACTTAAAATATCAACACAACTTGAATACTTTCAAGGCCGTTTATGACATCGGAATTGAAATCGAAGATGACCTCGCAAAGCAAAAAGCTACTAACAATAATAACCACGGTGGCTGGAAAGGAAAGAAGAACGACAATCCTTCTTCTTCCGAAAACGCCCACTCTAGTAATAATGTTAGTACCTTTGACCATAATGATGTCTTAGCCATGAACAATCAAGGATCTAAAAGGAAACCCAGGCGAGAGTTCACACCTATTGGAATGACCTACGATGCTGCTTTCGATCGTCTCTATGATCGAGGAATAATCAAACCTATTGGCCCTACCGAGGATCAAACACCAGAAAATCGATCTTCGACATGGAATCCAAACTCCTATTGCAAGTACCATCGAGGGCGCGGTCATACTACTGATGAATGCTACAGGTTTCAAAACCTCATTCAAGATCTCATAGAGGCAAATAAGATCCCATTGCCTCTAGCTAGCGAGAAGACTGGGTGATGATGAAGCGAACAACACAAGAGACAGAGACGAGCTTCAACGACAAGATTTCGTGACCTCTTTTTCTATTTCTTTTTCAATTTTTCCTTTCCCCAATAAGTCTAGCATATGCACCTTTCTCTTCCCTTAGATTATTTTTGTAGATTCTTTCTTTTTCTTTAATAAAAGGAGCATTTATTTCCTTATATATAATCATTTCATTACATTGCATTCATAAAAAAAAATAAAATAAAATAAAATAAAAAATCCATATCGAATTAAGCACAAGGTATACCAATGATTTGAGGCACCCTTTGTAGCCACATCATATCTCCTTTCACCTTTCTAATTTACAAATCCTTTCTTCATAAACCACTTTGAGCCTCGTCTAACAATAGACCTTTCTTTTTTCAACCTACATTTACCTAACCCAGGGATGGGATGGTGTGCAACTTATGCAATTCTAAAAAGCATGAGTGAATTCAGAAAATTAAAATAAGCAAAAAAATAAATAAAAGTGTACAAAAGGGCAAGTGTTCCAATGTCTTTGATATGAAAATATCTTCGATAAGAACACGTCTCAGATTGCGTCTCTTATCAAGTGCTCGGTACCGTGCCTGAGAAACATGAATGCCAAGTGAGTGATAGACCGCATGATCGAGATTGCTCACACTTATAAAAATAAAAATAAATGCTAAAGCAAAGAGAGCTAAAAAAAAAATAACAGTAGAAACTCAAGCATGAAAATACAAAGATTCAGAAGCAAGGTTGCACACCTTGGGGGCTTGTCTAGAGTCTTGAGCCTTTATCCCCTTCTTCTATAACCTTTAGCCTAACCGCGTTACAACCCTTAAAAGACCTTTTTGAGGTACACACACTTGTGCGAGGTTCGGCTAGAGCTACGTTCGGCCTGATTCCTAACGGATACGTAGGCAACCTCACATCGAGGTGCGGCCGTAATAAACATGCATTCATATTCACATTCACACACTTGCACCATGATCATATCAAGGAATCTCCAATGCTCATCCCTTTTCACTTAGAGCTAGACTTGGGGGCTTGGTCCTTACATCATTAGCTTACCTTGCCTAAGAGTCACCATTATTTGGCTCTTCTAACAATATGTTTTTCCACACACTTAGCTCTTGTGTCCTAGCTTTAGTGTCACTATCACTCACTGCACAGATACATGACCAAATATACTTCCCTTTAGGAACCCTTTGTCATGAAATCTTAACACAACGTTGAAGCATACCTTATCATATCAACATCACCCATAATTGTCATTGCATCACGAAGTATGAAGTGCTTAGCCTCCGTGCCTAAGTTACCCAAATACTTTCATCATTGAGTCAACCATTGAAATAGCCTGGGATGGATTAATCTTTGCACCTTGAGAGATAGTATCAAATGACATTTTACTAAGCTCATTCAACATGCATCTTCAAACTTCGCTTCCTTTTTTTTTTCCGGGAGATAGTCGGTACCCTCCACAAAAATGACGAAAATTTTTGCTTTTTGCATTTTCGAGTCGCACGATCACATTACAATGCACACACGGGTCACGAGTCACACATGTCATTTCACTTTGAGTCGAGTCAACCTCGAGTCAGTTAATCACATCGAGTCAAGTTTATACCTTGAGTTGTGTCAAGTAAATGAGTCAAGCAATGCTAAGCCTTAGGTCAACCCTAAGATAATTAAAGAAATTGCCAAAGTTCTATAGTCAAAAATAAATACAGGTGTAGCAGAACAGGGAAGACCCTATCACAGCGTTTGGCGACAGAATCAATTCTTGGCGCCAGAAATATCTCAACAACAACAGAGCTCGAAGCCTCTCAGAAAGGTGATTTCGACTTCATACAACAATTTTGGGTTCCTTGGTGCGCCAGTTAGCCCCTATAAGCAATTTGACATGATTAAGTAGTCAGTTTGATTACAATCACAATAAGGGGTCGACCTGATGAAAGATCGTCTCTCTTAGCTTAAAGCGCCTAAGATATGGCTCATTACGGAAACACCGACATACTGGTTTTAGCGAAAGCAAAGTTCAGGCGAGCTTTAGAGATCGACAAACGTTGGTCTTCGGAAATTTTTCTTCGGAACATTATCGCAACAAACATTCAAGCACCGAAGCTCTATTGTTCAGAGACGCGTGAACATTTCCATCAGAAGATCTTTTGCTCCAGAGACGCATGGGCATATCATCAAAGCTCTTTTGTTCAGAGACGCGTGGACATTTCATTCAAGCTCTTTTGCTCCAGAGACGCGTGGGCATATCATCAAAGCTCTTTTGTTCAGAGACGCGTGGACATTTCATTCAAGCTCTTTTGCTCCAGAGACGCGTGGACATTTCATTCAAGCTCTTTTGCTCCAGAGACGCGTGGACATTTCATTTCCTATTTTCAAGCTCTTTTGCTCAGAGACGCGTGGGCATCCTATTATTAAACTCTTCGTTCAGAGATACGTGGACACGTCATTCAGAAGATCATATAAAAAAGAAGCTCTTTTGTTCAGAGGCGCGTGAACATATCAAAAGGAAGCTCTTTGTTCAGAGACGAGTGAACATCGAAACAGCAAGGTGGCGTTCCCTAGATTGTTGAGAGTTGTCACAAACAACTGAGGATTGTTTCAAGAGAAGCAATCTTCGATAGTATTCCCTTGGACGTGGAATGTTATCAATGCGGATGAGGATTGTTTCAAGAGAAGTAATCTTCGATAGTATTCCCTAGGATGTAGAATATTATCATTGCGGAGGAGGATAGTTACAGGCGAAGCAATCTTCTAATTTGGAAGCAGTTACGGGCGTAGCGGTTTTCAAGCGGGATGGCATTCTCTAGCTTGCAGGAGGTCGTCAGAATAACAGTAAAGCGGCAGCAAATCGGTTACTTTCGGAGACGTGTGCTCGACGGTGCAAGATACGCGTTTCTTAACTCTTTTATCTGTTTAACTAATGCTAGTTTTGCAGGTATCGGCGTTACAAGATTGATTTAAGATCGCAGAACGTTTTGAATCATTCTCCGTCCCTATCGCTACTTTGACTTTCGTTTTCGAAACTTGCGTTTCTCCAAACTCAGTCAAAGTGGGGGCTTCTGTAGACACCCATTTGTGTCTCCCCAAAACCAAACCCGGTGATGAGTACCTTTCACGTCGAATCATAATCGAATGAAACGAAGTGTGGAAAGGTCTAGCGTAGGGGAAAGTTTTATTTCTTTTCTTTTCTCCCTGTTTTGGAAAACTTTATTTTAAGAAAACAGCCAATCCATTTTGGTTGGTCCATGATATGGGTCCAATAGTGGTGTAGTTGGATGGGGCTTGCAAAGACCTTTCCAACGATATATTATAAGCCCGATTCAGATGAATATTGAGGAAGTTATGGCCAATTTACTAAACTGGGCCCGGTTTGAGCTTTATGTACGGCCCAATGATCTAGGGGAGGGCCTAATATGATTTATCATCCTAATGCAATTAGGAATGGTTTTAGTCTTCTAGAATCTTCTAGAAGGTTCTTTTCATTCCTAATTCAATTAACATAGATAAGTTGACTTTGTTGACTTTTCAGAGTTTTAATCAAGATCAAATAGCATTTTCGAAGAAATTATATTATTTTATCTTCCAGTACAGGAAATTTATCGGATTTTCGAAAACGCGTTGAAATCCAGTTTGGCGTCTAACCCCAGGCCTTGGCGCCAGGCGCTAGCCATTGGCGCCTGGCGCTAGCCATTGGTGGCTGGCGCCAGCTAGCCAGGGTTGGCGCCAACCTCGTTTTGCGATCGTCAGGCTCTGTTTTCTTAAATTATCTTTTTTGGCTGATTTTCTCTATAAATATCGTATTAAAAACTCCGTTTTCATTCACCAATTCATCATCTACATTCACCTACAACCAATTCTCCTCATTCGCAAGTTATTCACCAACTTTCATCAAGATTTTCTTGATTATTCTCTATCTTTTCTAAACTTTGTTTTCACATACAAAATTCCGCATTCATTAGATCTAGAAACACCTAGCCATATTCGAAGTTGCCTTTGCCCTAGACGTGAAAGGTTTAATTTCTGAGGGTTTGGTCCCAAATCTCTATTTCAATTATTTAATTTAATTGTTTTGTTTATTATTTTCCTTGAAGTTACTAACGTGTGTATTTTGTTATTAGAAAGAGGTACGAGGCATCAAAGTAAGTACTTTAATTGATTTATTGATATTATGATGTAGAAATCATGTTTATATTGTTATTATGATTCCTAGTATCATGTCTAGGGTATTTTTAATATTTAATATGATTGTTATGATGCTTCCTATGTTCTTCCTAATATTAATTCATGTTAGTATCATGTTAGGGCTAAAGACTTGATTTTTATTGCTTAGTGACATGCTAGGGTTTGTTATTAATCTTGTTAGTATCATGCCTAGGATCTTGCTTTTAATTATGCTTTAATATTAACATGAACATGATTACGATTATAATTGTTATAATTTATGATGATTATGAATATTATTATTATTTTGATAATGATTATTTTATTTATGATTATTATTATAATTATTATTATTATTGATTATGTTTCTTGATACATTATTTATTGTTATTGCTTGATCACACCTTTTATTGCATGTTTAAAGGGAATTGGTACTTGTAATCACGCTTAATAAGATAATTAATAATCTTGTTAGGTTAACTTTGATTATAATTCAAGTGATCGCCAATAATAGTTTATTTGTGCATTAAATTCAACCAACATAGATTAAACAGGTTTTAGGGTAATCCTATTGATTGCATGTTAATCAGAAAGCGCACATGAATACGATCAGAATAAAGTAGAGGCCTATTATTAGGGCAGGTTCAATCTCTTTTAGGTTGGATTTGTACCTTCATCCCCGAACCCTTATTTGGTTCTAGACCTTATGGAGTTGACGATCTCTTGGATCGTTAAGGGGTGTAACCTTCACCTCGTGATGGTTTACAAGTTCCTTAAAAACTTGTTGGCGACTCTTTTGCTCTATCTTCTTCCCTTTTGGACGCCACCGTACTTTAGTGTATGATCACAGTGGGGTTCAAGCTAGTGGGATTTTAAAGGCTTGAAATTATTCCCTACACCATGCCATGAATTTCCCGAGCCATTTGTTGTAAACGGCATAAGACAACCGGGATTTGAGATTTTCTTGGATTGCTACTTCACTTATGAAATCCCAACTCCTGTCCACAAGGAGAAAGCACCCCCATGCTTTGACTTTAACGTCATGGGATTACTGTTTGGGCGAGAAAAGAATGAGCCAACTTATAAAGAGGATAACTCCTCGCTCATTCAAACAGTCTTACAAAGCGAAAGCTTCGATCCCTCGAAGCTAATCACTCCAGCTGAAGGATCACTACAAGGGTGGCGCAAGACTATCAAGGTGACTACTCCAAGCGGGAGGAAGATATCCATCACAAGGGTAAGAATGTGTGTCGACTATCGAGATCTAAATAAGGCAAGTCCAAAGGACGACTTCCCTTTGCCACACATCGATATTATGGTAGATAACACGGAAAATCACGCGCTCCTCTCGTTCATGGATGGGTACGCAGGTTACAACCAGATTCTCATGGCAGAAGAAGACATGAAGAAAAAAACCTTTATAACACCATGGGGCACTTACTGCTACACGGTAATGCCATTCGGGTTGAAAAACGCGGGTTCTACTTACCAACGTGCAGCAACTGCCTTACTCCATGACATGATGCATAAAGAAGTCGAAGTATATTTCGACGACATGATTGTAAAATCAAAAGACCGTCCAGGCCATCAAGTAGCCTTAAGGATATTTTTCGAAAGGCTAAGAAAATATAATATGAGGTTGAATCCAACTAAGTGTGCTTTTGGAGTCACCTCAGGCAAGCTTTTGGGTTATGTCATAAGCTCTAGAGGAATAGAGATAGACCCAACCAAGATCAAAGCAATCATGTCAATGCCACCGCCCAAGACTGAGAAACAGATTCGAGGATTTATTGGCCGGTTACAATATATAAGTAGGTTCATATCAAAATTGACGAAAATATGTGAACCAATCTTCAAAAAACTCAAGAAGAATGTACCGATAATATGGGATGACGAATGTCAAAGAGCCTTTGAAAAGATCAAAGCCTATCTCGCAAATCCTCCCGTATTAGCACCAGCACTTCCCGGAATACCTCTTAGGTTATATTTTACGGTTACCAAAGAGACAATGGAAGCTATGCTAGCACAAGAAGTAAAAGGCAAAGAGAATGCAATCTACTATCTAATAAAAAAGATGCTCGAATACAAAGCACGCTATACACCACTCGAGAAGTTGTTCCTCACCTTGGTGTGGGCCACAACCAAATTAAGACATTACATGCTAGTGCATACCGTCTTCGTAGTCTCCCAACTAGATCCACTCAAGTATCTATTTGAGAAATCTACACTCAATGGACGCATATCGAGATGGATAGTCAATCTAGCTCAATTTGATGTAAGGTTCATGCCACAAAAAGCTATCAAAGGATCTGTGGTGTCGGACTTCCTAGCAGATTTTCCAATAGAAGACTCGACGCCAATACAAGACAATGAATTTCCAGATGAAGACTTAATGGTTACTGAAGACGATACTTGGACCTTATACTTCGACGGAGCCTCGAACCAAAAGGGATATGGCGTTGGAGTATTACTAGTATCACCTAAAGAAGAGCATGTTCCAATTTCCATAAAGCTTGATTTCGACGTTACCAACAATGCTGCTGAATATGAAGCATGCGTGGTAGGCCTTGAAACAGCTTTGGCATTGGGAGTAAAAAATTTAAGGATATTCGGAGACTCTTCTTTGATTATCAATCAGATATCTAAAAGGTGGAAAGTAAGGAGCGAAAGTCTAGCCCCTTACCAAACCTATCTGGAAACTCTTACCGATCAGTTAGAGAAGGTAGAATACACATATCTACCTAGAAAGGAAAATCAATTAGCTGACGCCTTGGCAAGATTAGCCTCAATGGTTAGGATTCCCACGAAAATCGAGCAAATGCCTCTAACTCTAGAAAAAAGCCACAAACCAGCATACATCCAGGCTATAGAAGACGACGAAGTAGTCCAAGGCGAAGAAGAAGAAGAAGAAGAAGAACCGTGGTACACGGACATACTCAATTATGTCACCAAAGGAGAATACCCGCCTCATGCTGACAAAAGAGCAAAACGAGCATTAAGGCTTTTGGCTTCCTAATATGTACTCATAGACAACGAGCTACATAAAAGGGTACCTAAGGGTCGAGCTCTCTTATGTGTAGGAAAGAAGGATGCACAAAGATCAATGAAGATAGTCCACGAAGGAATCTGTGGCACACATATAAATGGCAAAATGTTAGTCCAGAAAATAATGTGAGAAGGATATTATTGGACTACAATGAATAGGGATTGCCATCAATATGTAAAAAGATGCCCTAAGTGCCAAATTTATGCCAATTTACATGTTCCTCCATCCTTGCTCTACACCTAGACATCGCCATGGCCATTCTATCGACATCATCGGCAAAATCACTCCCCCAGGAACAGGAGGCCACAAATATATCTTAGTAGCAATTGATTACTTCACAAAGTGGGTCGAAGCGCAATCATACGCTAAACTCACTGCAAAACATGTAGCACTCTTTATCGAGAGAAATATTATTTGTCGATACGGATTCCCACATGAAATGATAAGTGACAATGGAACTAACTTTCAAGCCAAATGTGAAGAATTGCTACAAAAATATAGCATTCAACATCATCATTCTTCCCCTTACAGACCTCAAGCAAATGGAGCAATCGAGGCGGCTAACAAAAACCTAAAGACTATCATCGAGAAAATGACGGAAAATTATAAGGATTGGCCTGACAAACTTCACTTCGCATTGTGGGGTTACTGCACGTCAATTTGCACATCAACAGGAAATACGCCATTTTCCTTGGTATATGGAATGGATGCCGTACAACCTGTCGGACTCGAAATACCATCTCTACGCATCGCGTTAGAGAGTAAACTCGATGAAGTTGAATGGACTAGGGCAAGATATGAAGAATTAATTCTATTCGATGAGGAACGACTAGAAGCTCTACATCACACTCAGTGTTATCAGACTCACATGGCTAGGCATTTTTATAAGAAGGTCAAGACAGGAAACATCAAAGTAGGAGACTTGGTGTTAAAAGCACTAAGGAAAAATGTTTTAGATTCAAGGGGAAAATTTAGACCTAATTGGTTTGGAGCCTACATTGTCAAAACAATCCTGTCAGGAGGTGCAGCGAAACTAACTGATATGGATGGCAATGAGTTCTCAAACATGACAAATCTTGACCAACTTAAGAAATACTACCCAAGAGAGCTACGTTTGGCCTGATTCCTTAAGAAAGGATACGTAGGCAACCCTTTACGGGTGCGGCCACCTTATTTTTCGACATTCTCGCGTCCTAGAATTAGTTAAAAATTCGACAGAAGATCAGCGAAATATCGGCGTCGCAGAGTAAGCTCTGGCGCCATCCAACAACTATTAGTGCCAGCCGATGGAATTGGCGCCTGGCGCCAGACTGCTCTGGCAGGCGCCAGTTGCAAATAAGCGGCGCCAATTTGCAGATAAATTCTGGGCGAATTTCGGTGTTTTTCGGAAAATTTTCGACTTCCGTACTCGAAGAATTTCTGGAAAATTAATTTTTTTTTTTCGGTTTTCATTGCTTTAATAAAATAAATTTAAAGTACATAATTTAATAAAAAGCTGAAATTTCATTAATAAAATAAAATTAAATTATTGATGGAATTTTAATAAAGCTGAAATAAATTAACTTTAAATGAAAAATATAAACTAAGTCTAATAATTCGAAATTAAGCAATGCTCCTAATCTTTCTTTTCTTTCCTAGCCCTTTTCCAATTTTTGTCTGCTTCCTCCTCTTCATCCATAACCTTAGCTAGTAGGCATCCTTTAGAGGACCTACATTCAATCTTAGAATAGATAGTCTCCCCTTCAGCTAGGACTCCATGCTTCTTTTCTACCCAAGCTTTTTTCTCTGTGGTGTCAGCTTTATTTTTTCTTTTATCTTTGGTAGTACTTTTCTTCCTAGGCATTGTAGGTGGTTTGAATTCAACTCTTCACCTAAGCGTTCTCTGGCAGGAATCACCCGGTCACCTAGACGACTCTTCACATCAGTTTTACCCTGATCTTTCTTTGAATCCTTCGAATGTTTCTTCAGCAACCACTTCTTCACATCATTGGGCAAAGAAGGAGGAACCTTTTGGGTAATCACTTCCCATAAAGGTCTAGCACTCCAGTAAGTATCAAATCTGTCTACTTCTTGGGAAACAGGGTACTCATAGGGAGGACGAAGATCCCCGAAAGGAATATTCTGAAGCAAGCCGTATTGTCTTTTTACCCTGCAGGGATAATAATAAATCATACGAGACAAACTTGGAAGACGACAGAAAAGTTGCTTGTTAACACCAACCATCCTTTCTATTTTCCACCATGGGACGACCCACTTGATAGCAAAATTTCGAGATTCGAAGACCTTTCTCCACCCATGGCGCCCAATTTTAGGGAAGCGTTTCTTTCTCCTCACGAAGCAATTGGGAGTATACTTTTCAATATTGTCCGGAGGGCTAATTAATTATAGCCTTTCCATTAGCCACATTTGTAAAAAAAATTGCAATGCAAATAAATTATTATTACAATACAAAAATATATATTTTGATTTCTGTCATTAAAAATATTATTTTTCTACCTATAATAAAATTGGAGAGCCGCGAAAAGGTGCTTTTGGGTTCCTTTTCAATTCATCGAGACTAATCATGGTCTCTCCAACTATCAATGGCATCGGATTTCTCCCTGATTCAATTTTTCTAGAAAGGTGGTTATAATTGATTGGCCTTCAATATTTTTACCACTACTAAGGAAAAATTGATTAAGCATGCAAAATAAGAAAGCCCTTCTTCTATAAATATGAAAAGATTCAGAAAGAGGTTTATCAAAATAATGGCGTGCAAATTCTTTCAAATTAACTATGTTGCCATCTACTATTTTTTATAAATCTCTTTCTTTTAAATTAAAGAAGCGCTCAAAATCCTTATAATAATATGCATCTACTCTAGGGATTACTATGAGGTCTATTGCAGGGAAGCCTAAAATAGCACCAAATTCTTCTGGCAAAGGGCTAATCTCATCATACCCTATTCTAAAGCAATGAGTATCAACATTCTAAAATTCTAGAGCGGTATGTATGAAATCTAAGTCAAGATCTACCCCTTTGGTGCCATAAATTCCCCCCAAGTGAAACAAATCTAATTCTTTTCTGTCTCTAGCATTAAGAGATCGACACCATTTATGAGTGTATTGGGTGAAAGTTTTGGTGACTAGAGACATGGTATTATTTTCCTAAGGCAAAGAATTATTTTATTTGCTGGAATTATGAGAAGAATCGGCTGGGCAGGGGGCTATTTATACACAAATTGCGAGCAGTTTTAATCAGGATGAAATACGGAATCACCGCGAATTGGCGTCAGACTCTGCAATTGGCGCCAGACGCTAGCACTTGGCGCCACACGCCAAGTGTAGCGCCTGGCGCTACACACCATTGCGTGGAGCTAGCTGGCGCCAAGTTGCCACGTCAGGCGCGCTTGCTTAAATCGCGTTTTTACCTTAAACACGAGTCGGCTAATGAATTTAAGGCTCCGATTATCTTTTCTAAACATCTTTTATCCTTTTTTTTAATTAATTAATATAGCTATTATATTAATTATATTATTCTTTTTTGGATTTTATTTAGATTAATTTCCAAGTTTTTTATACACCCGTTATTTTATTTGATTTTTCCTTTTTTCATTTTTCTTTTTGGGGGAGAGAGTCGGATACCCTCCATCAATAATAAAAATGACGGAATTTTTGCGCAAAATTGTTTTTCACATTTTTCTTGCACACACAAACATGCACATAATAATAGCAAACATAAATAAACTCATAATCGTATGTATATACAAAGTATGTCTAAAAAATAAGTTTAATTAAAAGGCAAAGTTCTGTACAAAGTCAAATAAATAAAAAATAAGCACAGGTACAAATCACCTCGCGCGAGAGCTGTCAAAGAACCCATATAATGGATAGACATACGGGATGGCACGAACTCAGCAGCATCATCCGGACAATGCAAAACCAAGTCAGTGGAGCATTACTTGGGGGCTACATAACGAAAGATAAGAGCTGAAAAGGCGTACCGCCACATTCTCAGCCAGTACAAGAACTAGAACTAACAACGGCAGTAGTTCCTCTGCATAGCTGATATGTCCATTTTATATAATGTTTTACCCCCGTCCCTTGGTCGTTATTAGTAGTGTTTTTGGCTCTTTCGGGCCACTTTTATTACTAATTTGTGTTTTCTAGTGTTTTCGTAGTTTTAGTTGTATTTTACAGGAAACTGCACTCTTGGAGCATTTTCCCGGGCTTTATTGATCAACTACGGAAGCTAGAAGGACACGACCACTTTTGGGAGCCCAGGATCGGTGAGAGCCGGTGATTAAGGGCTCGGTAATTGGGATCCCGAGGTATTCAGACCGAGTGTTCAAGACCCGAAGAGGAAATCCGGATTGGGCCGAGAAATCAAGCCCAACAAAAGTCCGAGCCTCAAAATGGAGCAAGGGCCCGATCGGGCAACCTCTAGCACGATCGGGCGCGGCGCTCTAGTGCTGTGCGTGGCTTATGGCGCACCCGATCGTGCGAGCCTCTAGCACGATCGGGCGACGCTGATGGGAAGGAACGCGAAGAAAAAGGCGGGCCCGATCGGGCGCGCGTTTTTTATAGGACCTGATTAGTTAGCCTTAATTTTTGTTTTAGGATAACGTTTAAGTATGATTTTTGTACGGATTTTAGATTACCTTCTTTCTTAGACTTTCTCTCTCTACTTAGAATATTTCTCTCTCTTAATTCTTCTCTCAACTTTTGTTCTTAATTGTTTCCATTAATTCCAGATTTCTTTTTGGTAACAATTTCTTCTCTTTTAATTTCAGTTATTTTATTTGCTTCCTTGATTATGCTTTTATTTATTTATTTGATTAGTTTAGTCATGATGATGTGTGAGTAGTTTAATTTCTAGGGTTTATGGGGATCTAATAAATAATATGAAGGGGTAATTTTGTGATTGTTAATTATTAATGCTTGGTTGATTTCCTATTGATTGTTTTAATGCTATGCAATTAGGTTTGGCCAGATTTAATTGTATGAGTTTAGCAATATTAATTCGAGATTCAACAGATGAGAATTGATATTTAGGCTTAGTTTCAATAGGCGGATTAATTTATAAATGGTTAAGTCGAGATTCGACAGATGAGATTTAATACCGATAAATTAACTCTGTGATTATAATACGTAGCGAAAGCCCTTTATAATCTTATTTACCAATGCTTGATGATTGCTTATTATGAATTGCCCTGGAATATTGTTTATTAGTGAACCTATGCCCTAGGCCTTTTAATATTTTATTTTCTCCCTACTTTATTCCTTTCGACTTTATTCTCCGTAGTTTAGATTTTATTCACAAAAATATTGGTTACTTAGATAATTTAGATTATAATAAATAATTAGGAGTAAAAAGACCTGTTTCCCTGTGGAGTTCGACCCTACTTCCCTATCTACTTTAGTTAGAGGACTTAGGTAATTTTTTTTTATTAGGGGATATGACTTTACCCTGTCAAAATTTGGCGCCATTGCCGGGGAAACGGTTTTATTTTTGTTTTCTGGTTATAATTTTGTAGTCTAGATTATCCCCTTTTGCCTCTGAAAACGTTAGTTCTTTGAGGCAATTCTCATATTGTCTTTAGTTCTTTGTTTATGCCTAGGTGTTCCAGATCAGGTTACATCCCTTTTGACCCTGAGATCGAGCGTTCTTTTCATAGGCAAAGGAAACTCTATAGACAAATTCTAGTGGGTTCTGAAGAGGATAACGGTCGAAGAGATCCTCCCTCTGATTCTAGTGACACAGATATTCCTTCAGATTCAGAATCAGAGATGACGGCCCAGAAGAAACTCAATGACTACTCGCAACCGAAGCTCACAGATTTCCCGCACCTTACTCCCACTCCGGCTCTAGATGGAGTTCAATTTGAGATCAAGCCCCAATTTATCACTATGATAGAGAGGAAGCAATTCAGTGGAGCTAAGGGTGAAGATCCTAATCTTCACATCGTAGATTTCTGCCAATATTATAACACCATTAGACAAGCCGGGGTCACGCAAGACCAAATCAGGGAGATTCTTTTTCCTTTTTCATTATGTGGCAAAGAAAAATTATGGTTTAATGGTTTGAATAGAACTGCACTTGGTATTACTGACTGGGAAACTCTTGCTTTGAATTTCTATAATAAATACTATCCTACAGAGAGAACAGCGGTGCTAAGGAGTGTTATTCAGAACTTTGCTCAAGAGGCCGACGAAATGTTATATGAGGCTTGGGAGAGGTTCAAGGATCTACAGAGAGAGTGCCCCCACCACAATCTAGCACAATGGCAATAAATCCAAGCATTCTATAATGGACTTGGAAATTCTTCTAGATTAGTGCTAGATTCAGCAGCTAGTGGGAGATTCATGAATTTAAATGTGGATGATGCAGGATAGGTTATCGAAGACATGGCAATACACAATTCCCAATATGGGAATCCGAGAGGGTTTGCAAATAAAGGAAAACATAATGTCGATTCCGTATCCTTTTTGCAAGCTCAATTAACATTTATTTGTCAAAAATTAGATAATCTTACTGCTGCCCCTAACTCTGTACCTAATGTTTCTGTTGTTGCTAACAATGAAGCTTTTTGTGAAAATTGTGGAATTGTAGGTCATTGGGAGCAAGATTGTAGGAGCTCTATGGAACAAGTTAATGCCTTTCAAACCTATAGGCAGAATAACCCCTATTCCAATTCCTACAATGCCGGTTATAAAAATCATCCTTATCTTTCGTACCGGAGAACCAATGTACAAAATCCTCCACCTCCACAACAACCACAACAGCAAACCCCACCACAGCAAAAATATTATCATCCTAATTCCGGCCAGAAAAGCCAAGAATCACCCTCATCAACTTCCGACCCTGCCATGACAGAAATTAGAGCAATACTTGCCAATATGCAAAAGCATATGGAGAGTAGGGATGCGCAAATTGACTCTATCCTAGCCCATAATAAAATCATGGACAATCAAATTGCACAACTTTCATCTACCATACAATCCCGTCAGCAGGGTGCTCTACCATCTCAACCTATCCATCCTACAAATCATGCCAATGCAATCACTCTAAGGAGTGGTTCGCATTATGATGGACCTCCTATGCCAAAGGAAGATAGACCAGTTCCTGGTCTAGATTCCTCTATACCAAACGTTAATCCTGCTAGCCCTGCAGGGCTACAAATAGATACTAACCCTACTAATGTTTCTGTGCAGGGTAAATCGCAGGATAAGGGAGGAGATGTGCAGAGCCCGGTTATCAAACTTCCATTCCCTAATAGACAATTGAAGAGTAAGCTTGATAAACAATTCGGTAAGTTTTTAAAGGTTGTGAAAAACCTTCAGGTAACAATTCCTTTCACTGACTTAATCACGCAAGTTCTTGCTTATGATAAATTTATGAAAGACATTCTGACTAGGAAAAGGGCCTTTAATGAAGTAGAAACTGTAGCCTTCACAGAGGAGTGTAGCGCTTTATTGCAAAACAAATCCCCTCCTAAATTAAAGGATCCCGGTAGTTTTTCTATCCCTTGTCATATTGGGAATGTTTTTATTGATAAAGCTTTGTGTGATTTGGGTGCTAGTGTCAGTGTCATGCCATCGTCTGTCTGCGCTAAACTTAATATGGGAGAATTAAAAGTTACTAATATAACTTTGCAAATGGAAGATCGTTCGTTAAAATACCCCTTAGGTATTTTAGAGGACGTACCTGTCAGAGTTGGTAAATTTTTTATTCCTGTTGATTTTGTTGTTTTAGACATGGCAGAGGACACACAAATACCCATTATATTAGGTAGGCCTTTCCTCCATACTGCAGGAGCGATTATTGATGTTAAAAATGGTAAACTAACCTTTTTTGTAGGTGACGATAATGTTACTTTCAATTTAGGGAAGGTTTTGAAAGGGCCTATGTTAGAGGAAAATTGTTGCTACATTGATATAATTGATATAATGGATGATATTTGTGATGATAGCTTGCCACAGGTTCTTGCGAAGGATCCCTTAGAGGAAGTTCTCTACGGGAATTTATCTAGCGACAATGCAAGCGTTTGGGGTAATAAGGTACAGGATATTGAAAAGGCTCTTTCCTTAAAAGAGTTAAGCCCCAAGGAAACACTGAAGGTAGTAAATTTAGTTCAGGAATCAAAACCTGCAGAGGTTAAGAAACCTGAGCTAAAACCTCTCCCTTCTCATTTAAAATATATTTTTCTAAATGAACAAGAACTACACCCCGTGATCATCAGTACTGCACTTACTGACCTACAAACTTCCCAAATTCTAGGGGTTCTCAAAACCCATAAGAAGGCTATAGGGTACAGTATTGATGATCTCAAGGGTATTAGCCCTGACTTTTGTATGCACAGGATACATCTAGAGGAAAATTACAAGCCCTGCATTCAACCCCAACGAAGATTAAATCCCAACATGCATGAAGTAGTCAAGAAGGAGGTGATGAAATTACTTCATGCAGGTATTATCTATCCTATTTCTGACTCCAAATGGGTAAGTCCTGTGCAGGTAGTGCCAAAGAAGGGTGGGATGACTGTGATAAAAATGAAAAGAATGAATTAATTCCCACTAGAACTGTAACAGGGTGGCGTATGTGCATAGACTATCGTAGATTAAATATCGCCACTAAAAAGGATCACTTCCCTCTTCCCTTTATAGATCAAATGCTTGAGAGGTTAGCCAATCATAAATTCATTTTCTATTTTGGTGGTATTCAGGATTTTTCCAAATTCCGATTCACCCTGAAGATCAGGAAAAGACTACTTTTACATGCCCTTATGGCACTTTTGCATATCGTAGAATGCCCTTTGGTTTATGTAATGCACCCGCTACATTTCAACGTTATATGATGAGCATTTTTTCTGATTTCATAGAGTCTATTATGGAGGTCTTTATGGATGATTTTAGCGTATATGGTTCTTCATTTGATTCATGTTTAATTAATCTCGCTAAAATTTTGAAAAGATGTGAAGAGTGCAACTTAGTTCTTAATTGGGAAAAATGTCACTTTATGGTGACAAAGGGAGTAGTCCTAGGTCATATTGTATCTGATAAGGGCATACAAGTAGACAAAGCTAAAATATCAGTGATTGAGCAATTACCTCCCCCAGTTAATGTTAAGGGAATTAGAAGTTTCTTGGGTCATGCGGGGTTTTATCGCCGCTTTATCAAAGATTTTTCTAAAATTGCTAAACCACTGACACAGCTTTTGCTCTAGGATGTCCCATTTATTTTTACTGACGAGTGTCTTGAGGCTTTCAACAGGATTAAGCAGGCTTTGATATCGGCACCCATCATATGTGCTCCCGATTGGAACCTTCCTTTCGAGATCATGTGTGATGCAAGTGACTTTGCGCTAAGAGTCGTGCTCGGACAGAGGAAGGACAAGGTTTTTCATGCTATTTATTATGCTAGCAAAACTTTGGATGAAGCCCAAGTCAACTATGCCACTACGGAAAAGGAGTTTCTTGCTGTTATTTATGCTTTAGAAAAATTTAGATCATATCTTGTTGGTTCTAAAGTTATTGTTTTTACTGATCATGCAGCATTGAAATATTTGATAGCTAAGGCAGAATCAAAGCCAAGGCTACTCCGATGGGTTCTCTTGCTCCAAGATTTCAACATAGAAATAAAAGATAAAAAGGGAGCAGAGAACGTAGTGGCAGACCACTTGTCACGTATCAAATATGATGAGGGTAAGGATTCTCTACCTATAGATGATTCTTTCCCTGATGACAACCTATATGCAGTTGTAGAGCAACACCCATGGTATGCAGATTTTGCTAATTATTTAGTGGGTGGTACTCTACCTCTTGACTTGTCCTACCAACAAAAAAAGAAATTCCTTTCTGATGTCAAACATTATTTTTGGGATGATCCTTTTTTGTTTCGTGAGTGTGCAGATGGATTATTTCGCAGGTGTGTTCCTAAATGGGAAGTCCACGGTGTTCTTACTAGTTGCCACACCTCACCATATAGAGGATATCATGGCCCCACTAAAACGGTGGCCAAGATTAATGAGTCAGGTTTTTATTGGCCTACAATGTTTAAGGATGCTAAAATATTTGTGCACGCTTGTGACTCTTGCCAGAGGACTGGCAACATCTCGCGGAGGCATGAGATGCCCCAAACAGGAATTTTAGAAGTTGAGATTTTTGACGTTTGGGGTGTTGATTACATGGGACCGTTCCCTTCTTCAAAAGGGAACCGTTATATTTTTGTCGCCGTAGATTATGTATCCAAGTGGGTTGAGGCCATCGCCACTCCTACCAATGACGCCAAGGTCGTCCACAAACTTTTTAAGAAGACCATCTTTCCAAGATTTGGTGTACTAAGAGCTATAATAAGTGACGGAGGATCTCACTTTCATGAACGGAAGTTGGACACCCTCCTCAAAAAGTATGGTGTCTACCATATGACAGGTTTAGCCTACCACCCCCAAACTAGTGGCCAAGTTGAGGTTTCCAACCGTGAGATCAAGGCAATTAGAGAAGGTGGTGTCAAAATCAAGGAAAGATTGGAGAGACAAGTTGGAAGACACTCTTTGGGCATACAGAACTGCATTCAAGACCCCTATAGGTACTACTTCGTATAGACTTGTGTACGGAAAAGCATGTCATCTCCCGGTCGAATTGGAATATAAGGCATATTGGGCTATTAAGGAGCTCAATCTAGATTCCAAACTAGCGGGAGAAAAGAGGTTACTTCAACTTAATCAACTCGATGAGTTTAGGTTGACGGCCTATGATAGTGCTCGAGTCTACAAAGAGAAGACGAAGAAGTGGCATGACAAGATGATCCTTCCGAGAGAATTCAAGGAGGGTGATAAAGTGTTACTATTCAACTCACGACTTAAACTTTTCCCAGGAAAGTTAAGGTCAAGGTGGTCGGGTCCTTTTGTCGTGAAAAGGGCCAACAAATTCGGTTTTGTGGAAGTTTTCGATGAACATGGCAACGAGTTTAAGGTTAATGGCCAAATACTCAAGCTATATCATGAGGGGGCTACAATTGGTGCAGTTGATATACTTCACCTAAGTGGTTCCGATTCACGCTGAGTTTCACTGTGGTAAGAGGGTCGTGCGGGACCTAGATAAACCAGCACTTTGCGGGAGGTAACCCGTATTTCTTGCTTTCTAGACTAGTTTTCCTTTTTATTTATTTTTATTTTTATTTTAGAGAGGCAAGGAGAATGAAATTTTACCGTTTATAAGTGTTTTTGTACAGGTATAGGTTTAAGAGGTCAAAAGACTTAGAAAAATTTGAAGACGAAGAAAAAGCTAAGGAAATCTGACTGGGCACAGGCCCGATCGGGCGGAGCTCGCCCGATCGGGCGCGCAAGCAAGGCAAAATTCCAGCCTTAAATTCACCCGATCGGGCGCGCAAGGAGAGTTGGAAATCGGAGCTTATTTCGCCCGATCGGGCGAGTTTGCCCGATCGGGCGCGCAAGTGCAGTCAGAAACTCGAGTGAAGGAAAAGATATGTCGGGCGAAGCTCGCCCGATCGGGCGAGTAAGAGGGCGAAAATTTTCGTTCGTGTTCGCGCCCAATCGGGCGGAGCTCGTCCGATCGGGCGCGCAACTATGGTTCTGGAAATCAAGATTAACCGCCCGATCGGGCGCGCCTATTTGGTCGTCCCCTTTATACTTTTCCTCTTCTTTCTTTCCTCACTTTCTTCTTCTTTCATCTTCTTCTCCATTACTTTCTCTCTCTAAAACCTCCATTTTTACACCTTCAAACTCACTTATTTTTTAAGGTCTTCTCTAATCCTTCCATCAAAACTCAAAAATTTTTGCATATTTTTAATCCTTTCATCTTTCCCTACAATCTACACCCAATTTCTACCATTTTCTCTCGATTTTCTCTAAACCCTAAAAGAGAGAAACTCTTCAATTCCTCTAATTTCTAATCAAAATGGCTCTCAAGAGATCAAGAACGGTAAGGGGGGAAAGCTCAAGGCAACAAGAGGCCAGAAATTGACCCGGATTTGCAAGTTCCGGGATGGGAGAGGGTGGTCATCACCACCCAAGAGCAAAAACAAAGGATGCTCAACCTCACTACGAGGCAGGTAATTCCCACTCGTTTTATTCATCACCCCACCCTTATTAGATTAGGAATTGATAAGCATATAGAAAAATTGTTCAAGGGAGTTGGCATGAGTGGTTTCTTTAACATGCATTACGATACTTATGATTATTTAACCTTAGAATTTGTTTCTAGTTTTAATGTCATAAAATCAAATGCTTTAATTTCTCATGTTCAATTTCGATTATTCAATAATGATGTTAGATTGACATTGAAAGAATTTGGTAAACTTTTTGAGTTGAAATCGGATAGGCCCCTTGAACCGCCCCAAGACAACATTGTCGTTGTCTATCAATCCCTTACGGGGGATCCTAATTTGAACCTCCAACATGCTAAGGGCACTTGGATACAACATCCCGTGCCAAAGATTTGGCAACGGTTTGTTGGCCTTACCATTTTTGGAAGGCATGAACCCACCAATGTTAGGCGGGATGAGCTTGAATTGCTAGGGTCATACATGCTCCCTAGGAGTGAAAAGCTCAATATAGTCCACAAAATGGCCAACCACTTCCAACGGGTGGCCAATGCGGCCGAGGCGGGTAGGTCTAGGGTACCCATTTACTTTGGTGGCCTAGTTACACACATAGAGGTCAAACACCTTAGCTTTGTCCCTAACGATGACGGTAAGGTAGTCGGCCCAACTATTATGGACCTACCCTATTTAGGTGGCCTTAATTGGATTAATGTTATGGGAGGGGAGACTTGGTGGGTGATTCAACGGGAATCGGGTAAGAGGGATAATGATTTCACTTTACCCAACCCCACCTTGACCAAATTTGAGAAGGGGAAGCCTTCTTACACTTTCGAGCTTAACGGTCAAGGTGAGATGCAACCACCTCACCCTTCACCTCAACCCCACCAATCTCCCATAGACCACTCACCTCATCACCATTCACCACATTATCCACCACCTCCACCCTTTAATTTACATACGATATTCCCACTTCCTCTACCAACTACAACATAGACCCCAACGCCCCTTATGACTTCTCGGCTTTTAGGAGCCAATTAGATAGGATTGAGATGGGGCAAGGGAGAGTTGAGGGCTTGGTTAGGGATTTGGAAACTAGAGTAGGGTCTCTAGATAGAAGGGTAGGGTATGTGGAGAGGAACCTAGGGAGGGGTTTATACCCCATGTATGATGACTACGCCCGTCGGGGGGCTATTCCCCCCGATTCACTTGTCCCCGATTGGTTCCAATATCCGCAAGGTGGATATACGAACCCAAGTGCCTTTGGTACCTACGTCGACTACTCATCGGTCCATGGTTATGGGACCGATGTACCTTTTGGTGGGCTTGGGGGGAATGTGGACCCTAACTACTTTGCAGGTGGTTCGGGATATGGAGGTGGTGGCTCTAGCCATGGAGGAGCCGGTTCTAGCCACGGAGGGGGCTGTTCGAGGATGGATGAGGATGAGGAGTAGGCTCCACTCCCAAGTCAATGAGGGCATTGCTTGAAAAGTAAAAAATTCAAAAATACGTTCCAATGAATTATGAATCATGCTTCCCTGTGCCCCATACTTGAGAAAATTTGTTTTGATTATTGGTTATTAATAATGAGCATTGTGGATTTGTTGGTCATGATTTAAGTTTAATTGCTTGGATTCCTAAACATGAGTCAATTTTGCCAACTATTTGTGAATATAGTGCTTGACTAGTTGATTTGGTTAGGAAATGTATGATAGTTCCATAATTCCTGGTATTTCAATGAATTTGAGTATTGATTTGCAACTATGAGTAGTGTTTCATGACTTATTATTATGCACATGAGGAGGACGAAGGTGTTCATTCTTTTAGGTAGCCTTCAGAATATTAGATACATTTGTTCCCTTCTTGTTACCCATGTTGTTGCTTGTGCCCTTTTATTGTTTATTTAGCCACATTACAAGCCTATATGAGCCCCATTGGTTACTAGTCCCAAGCTTGCACTAGTAGAAAAAAGGCATTTGGCAGCGGTTCAAACCCGGTCTAAGGCACCGGTTTGAACCGCTGCCTATGTGAGGGGTGCCAAAAAGGGGGCCAAAAAGGCACCGGTTCAAACCGGTGCCAAAAATTGAAATTGGCACCGGTTAACCGGTGCCAAAAAGGCCCACAAAAAAATATTTCAAAGTTTTTGGCACCGGTTAACCGGTGCCAAAAACCCCCCAATAATCATTTTTTTTTTAAATTAAATAAACTAGAATTAAATGAGAATACCAAATATGAATCGAACATCACAATCAATATAATTCAATCTATTCAATATATATATATGATCAAAAAAATTACAGTATAGATCAATAAAAAAATTACAGTATATAAATCAAAAAAAAAATTACAACATATAAATAAATAAATAAAATTACAATATAAATCACAAAAAAAAAAAATTACAACTTCACAATATACTTGTATCTTGATTCTTCAATTTAAGATCTAAATCCATATACCTGCACCAATTAAAACAACCAAAATGAATCGATTAACATGATTTAGCTGCGAAAAAAATAAAAAATAAAAACCCCAGAAAATCGGAAAAAAAAAAAAAAAAAAAAAAAAAAAAAAAAGAAAATCAGTTTAAAACCTAGAAAAAAAACCCAGAACATCAAAATCAAAATCAAAAAATAAAAATGTATAAAAAAACTCAGAAAAAAAAAACCGATTAAAATAAAAATTAAAATCGAAAATCAGAAGAAAAAAAACCCAGAGAATAAAAAAATTTCGAGAGAAAAAACCCAGAAATTAAAAAAAATCGAATTAAAATAAGTTTAAAAATCGATTAACCAAACCAGAAAATTGAAAATCACTTAAAAAAAAATTAAAATCGATAAAAATAACAAATAAATCGATTAAAATAAAACAAAATTCGAAAATCAATTAAAAACCCAGAAAATAAAAAATAAATCGAATTAAAATCAAGAAATAATACCCTAACCTTGCTCATGCATGTGTTCGTGGTGGATTAAACCAAAAAAAATTCGAAGAAACCCATAAAAAATTTCGAAGACACTCATAAAATCAATTAAACCCAAAATTAACTTCGAACAAACCCAAATCAACTTGTATTAACCCAAAATAATCAATTTCGAACAAATCCATAAAAAAAAACACCCAAAAACGCATGCATTAACCCAAAATCGATTATTGTAGCCGAAAATTAACCCAGAAATCAAAAACAAAATCAAAAACGAAAAAAAAAAACAATCGAAATCGAAAAAAAAAACCCAGAAATAAAAAAAAAAAAAAAATCAAGATCGAAATCAAAAAAATTAACCCAGAATAACCCACAAATCGAAAACACCCAGAAATCAAAATAGTTGAAATCGAAAGAAAAATTGAAATTGAAAGAAAAATCAAAAGCCCAGAAAAAAATTGAAATCTTAAACAAAAAAAAAATAACCGAGAAATCGATAAAAAAAATGCAATCAAATTTGATGGAAAGAAGGGTTTGAAAGAGAATGAGAAAGGGATTGAAAGAAGGGATTGAAAGAGAACGAGAAAGAGATTGAAAGAGGAGATGAGAGGAGATGAAAGAGAAAGGGATGAGAGAGAAAGGATGAGCGGCGAAGTGTTTTTGTGAGTGAATTAGCTTTAGGGTTTGAGACTTAATATATATATATATAAATAAAATAAAATAAAAAGCCGGTTTTTTAAAAAAAATGAATGGCACCGGTTCAAACCGGTGCCTTTTTTATTTTTGGCACCGGTTCAGGGTGAACCGGTGCCTTTTCTCTTTTGGTAAAAATCGCCCAATTCTAGACCGGTTTTGGGCACCGGTTTAGGCTGAACCGGTGCCATATGGGGGGTGCCTAATGCTTTTTTTCTACTAGTGTTGGCTTGGGGGAGCTATTAGTTGGTGAGGTGAGGGAGTTGTGGTGTGCATATTATTTGCACAATGGGGAATAAAAGAAGAGTTATTGTTCTTTGATTTTTGATTGGAAAATATTGATATTGTGTTTCAAAGTTGAATTTTCCAATATGAGTTAAAAACAAAAAAAAAGAGCAAAAGAAAAATTTTATTAATGCTTAAATGTTCTATTTGAAGGTTGTTCAAAGAAAAAGAAAAAAAAAAAAAAAAAAAAGAAGAAGAAAAAAAATTCAAGTAGAAAAAAAAAAAAGAATGAGTTCAAAGTTTGTTTTTCACTCAAAGTTCTACATTATCATATTTTTATGAGTGATTATTGTAAGTGTTGGGATTGTTTATGATGATTAAAGTTGTATTTGGTGGTTTTTGTTGGAGTTAGTTATGTTGATGGAGATGTATGATCATCATTTATTTTGATCATGGGTTTATTAGGATTTGGCTCCCTTAATGCATAGCTTTTCTCTCACATAATCCCAAATTTATCCTACCTTTACCCTAGCCTTACATTACAAGCTTTAAAGACCTTCCGACCTTGTGCATAAAAGTTATGTAAATGTGAAAGTGTTGTTTATCAATGCAAGTTATGACTTGGCATATTTCGAGTCGACTAGTAGGATTAGCGTTCATTGTTTTTATACACACGAGAGTGTGAGTTGGGAGGGCATTGTTCACATTAAAAGGGTTGGTTGGAGAGCGATCGAGTACATCTTTTACTCGCCACATAAATGAGAGTTGAGTGTGTGAGCACAAGTCTTGAATTCTATATGCTCTTGTGGTTTGCTCTACTTGACAAATGTTGGGGAGGAAAGGTGATTAGATGAATAAGATTGATTGATGTTGAAGCATGTTCATTAGATTTTCCTTGAATCGTTGGTGCTTGATTTAATTATTGGGGTGAAGTATGTTTTATATGTTCATTGATGAGCTATTTACTTAGGGACAAGCAAAGGTTTGGCTTGGGGGAGTTTGATATGTCCATTTTATATAATGTTTTACCCCCATCCCTTGGTCGTTATTAGTAGTGTTTTTGGCTCTTTCGGGCCACTTTTATTACTAATTTGTGTTTTCTAGTGTTTTCGTAGTTTTAGTTGTATTTTACAGGAAACTGCACTCTTGGAGCATTTTCCCGGGCTTTATTGATCAACTACGGAAGCTAGAAGGACACGACCACTTTTGGGAGCCCAGGATCGGTGAGAGTCGGTGATTAAGGGCTCGGTAATTGGGATCCCGAGGTATTCAGACCGAGTGTTCAAGACCCGAAGAGGAAATCCGGATTGGGCCGAGAAATCAAGCCCAACAAAAGTCCGAGCCTCAAAATGGAGCAAGGGCCCGATCGGGCAACCTCTAGCACGATCGGGCGCGGCGCTCTAGTGCTGTGCGTGGCTTATGGCGCACCCGATCGTGCGAGCCTCTAGCACGATCGGGCGACGCTGATGGGAAGGAACGCGAAGAAAAAGGCGGGCCCGATCGGGCGCGCGTTTTTTATAGGACCTGATTAGTTAGCCTTAATTTTTGTTTTAGGATAACGTTTAAGTATGATTTTTGTACGGATTTTAGATTACCTTCTTTCTTAGACTTTCTCTCTCTACTTAGAATATTTCTCTCTCTTAATTCTTCTCTCAAATTTTGTTCTTAATTGTTTCCATTAATTCCAGATTTCTTTTTGGTAACAATTTCTTCTCTTTTAATTTCAGTTATTTTATTTGCTTCCTTGATTATGCTTTTATTTATTTATTTGATTAGTTTAGTCATGATGATGTGTGAGTAGTTTAATTTCTAGGGTTTATGGGGATCTAATAAATAATATGAAGGGGTAATTTTGTGATTGTTAATTATTAATGCTTGGTTGATTTCCTATTGATTGTTTTAATGCTATGCAATTAGGTTTGGCCAGATTTAATTGTATGAGTTTAGCAATATTAATTCGAGATTCAACAGATGAGAATTGATATTTAGGCTTAGTTTCAATAGGCGGATTAATTTATAAATGGTTAAGTCGAGATTCGACATATGAGATTTAATACCGATAAATTAACTCTGTGATTATAATACGTAGTGAAAGCCCTTTATAATCTGATTTACCAATGCTTGATGATTGCTTATTATGAATTGCCCTGGAATATTGTTTATTAGTGAACCTATGCCCTAGGACTTTTAATATTTGATTTTCTCCCTACTTTATTCCTTTCGACTTTATTCTCCATAGTTTAGATTTTATTCACAAAAATATTGGTTACTTAGATAATTTAGATTATAATAATTAATTAGGAGTAAAAAGACCTGTTTCCTTGTGGAGTTCGACCCTACTTCCCTATCTACTTTAGTTAGAGGACTTAGGTAATTATTTTTTATTAGGGGATACGACTTTACCCTGTCAATAGCATCGCCCAGGGATCATGCAAGATCACCAAGGGGGACCAATTCCCTCTGACATACTTAACAATTTCGCGGCGCTAGGACACTCAGCCACTCGGTGGGGTTGTTCTATCTTTTTGCAATGTATTTTGGGTTCCTTGGTACACCAGTTAGCCCCTCTAAGCAATTTGACATGATTTTTAGTAATCGGCTTGATTACGTAAAGTGATCGACCTGATGAAAGATCGTCCCACTTAGCTTAAAGCGCCTAAGCATTGGCTCATTGACAAAAGGCACCGACATGGTGGTTCATTCGCAAAAGGCACCGACATACAGGTTCAAAAGCAGAAAAAGCACCGACGTACTGGTTCATAAATAGCAGAGGCACCGGCATAATGGTTCACAAGTAGCAAACCGTCGACGTACTAGCATAGCAGGAGCAAAGTTCAGGTGAGCTTTTAAAGATCGACAGGTGGAGATCTTCGCTAATTTCCTTTGGAAAATTAGCATCGAACGAGGATAGCTTCAGGCGAGGAAATCTTCGGCAACATTCCCTAGCTTGTGGAGAGTTGTCACAAACAACTGGAGATTGTTTCAAGAGAAATAATCTTCGGTAGTATTCCCTTGGACTCGGAATATTATCAATGCGGATGAGGATTGTTTCGAGAGAAATAATCTTCGATGGTATTCCCTTGGACGCGGAATATTATCATAGCGGAGGAGGATCGTTTCAGGCGAAGCAATCTTCTAATTTGGAAGCAGTTACAGGCGTAGCGGTTTTCAAGCGGGATGGCATTCTCTTGCTTGCAGGAGGTCATCAAAACAACAGTGAAGCGGCAGCAAATTGGTTACTTTCAGAGACGTGTGCTCGACGGTGCAAGATACGCGTTTCTTAACTCTTTTATCTGTTTAACTAACGCTAGTTTGCAGGTATCGGCGTTACAAGAGTGGTTTAGGATCGCAGAACGTTCTGAATCATTCTCCGTCCCTATCGATACTTTGACTTTTGTTTTCGAAACTTGCGTTTCTCCAAACAAAGTCAAAGTGGGGGCTTCTGTAGACACCCATTTGTGTCTCCCCAAAACCAAACCCGGTGATGAGTACCTTTCGCGTCGAATCATAATCGAATGAAGTGAAAGTGTGGAAAGTCTAGTGTTGCGGACAGTTTTAATTTCTTTTCTATTCTCTTTGTTTTTGAAAACTTATTTTAAGAAAACAGCCAATCCAATTTGTTTGGTCCATGATATGGGTCCAATAGTAGTGTAGTTGGATGGGGCTTGACAAGAGCTTTCCAACGATATATTATAAGCCCAATTCCGATGAATATTGAGGAAGTTATGGCCAATTTACCAAACTGGGCCCGGTTTGAGCTTTATATGCGGCCCAATGATCTAGGGGAGGGCCTAATATGATTTATCATTCCTAATGCAATTAGGAATGGTTTTAGCCTTCTAGATTCTTCTAGAAGGTTCTTTTCATTCCTAATTCAAGAAGCATTGATAAATTGACTATTGTTGACTTTTCAGAGTTTTAATTAAAATCAAAGAGCATTTTTGAGGAAAATATACGATTTTATCCTCCTATACGGCAAAATATATCTGATTTTAGAAAACGCGTCAAAAATAGGTTTGGCGTCCAACGCCAGCCATTGGCGCCTGGAACCAAGCCTGGCGCCAATTAGTTGGTGCTGGCGCCAGCTCTGTTTTTCGTGCGCCAATACTCTGTTTTGTAAATTTTATCTTTTTGGCTGATTTTCTCTATAAATAACGACGTAAAAACTCCGTTTTGATTCACCTACAACCAGTTTTCATTCGCTAATTCTCATCAAAATTCCCTCTAATCATTAATTGATTCATATCTTTCTTTCTTTCTCTCTTTTTCTAAACCTTGTCTTTTACATACAAAATTCCGCATTCGCAAGATCTAGAAACACCTAGCCATATTCGAAGTTGCCTTCGCCCTAGACGTGAAAGGTTTAATTTCTGAGGGTTTGGTCTCAAATCTCTATTTCAATTATTTAATTTAATTATTGTTTTATTATTTTCCTTGAAGTTACTAACGTGTGTATTTTATTATTAGAAAGAGGTACGAGGCATCAAAGTAAGTGCTTTAATTGATTTAATTGATGTTATGATGTAGAAATCATGTTTATATTGTTATTATGATATTCCTAGTATCATGTCTAGGGTAATTTTAATATTAAATATGATTGTTACGATGTCTTTTATGTTCTTTCTAATATTTATGATTGTTAGTATCATGTTAGGGTTAGAGATTTGATTTTTATTGCTTAGTGAAATGCTAGGGTTTGTTATTAATCTTGTTAGTATCATGCCTAGGATCTTGCTATTTTTATTATGCCTTAACATGATTTATGATTATTTTTATATAATTGTTTTGATTATGATTATAATTTTATTATTGTTATGATTATTTTTTTTTTATGATTATTATTGTTTTGATGATTATATTTATTATTATTTATTATGTTGCTTGATTATATTTATTTTTATTGCTTGGTCACACTTTTTATTGCATGTTTAAAGGGAATTTGTACTTGTAATCACACTTACTAAGATAATTAATAATCTTGTTAGGGTTAATATGATTATAATTCAAGTGATCGCCAATAATAGATTTGTTTGTGCATTAATATTCAACCAACATAGATAAACAGGTTTAGGGTAATCCTATTGATTGCATGTTAATCGAAAAGCGCACATGAATACGATCTGAATAAAGTAGAGGCCTATTATTAGGGCAGATTCAATCTCTTTTAGGTTGGATTTGTACCTTCATCCCCGAACCCTTATTTGGTTCTAGACCTTATGGAGTTGACGATCTCTTGGATCGTTAAGGGGTGTAACCTTCACCTCGTGAACGGTTTACAAGTTCCTAAAAAAACTTGTTGGCGACTCTTTTGCTCTATCTTCTTCCCTTTTAGACGCCACCGTACTTTAGTGTATGATCACAGTGAGGTTCAAGCTAGGGGATTAACGCTTGAAATTATTCCCTACAACTATATCTCTTATCAAATAGCAATCTTGTTAGTATAATATGATATTGCAATAAATTTCTGAAGTATTATTGTAGGTGTCGGATGAAGGAACGAACTTGTATAATTTTTTTGAATTTTTTCATAAGTATTATATTAATATTTATTAATCAATATATTATAGGCCGAGGACTCTCCATTTTATTTAATCTTTACAAAAATAATAAATAGACAATTATGCAGGAGTCAAACATGGACTTGGTAGTGCAAGAAATTATTAAATTAGAAGATCAATATGATAGAACTACTCTACGCAGAATGATGGCTTTTACGACTCAAGACTATGAAACCGAAGCTAACCTTGTTCATAAACCTGGCAGGGGGCACCACTAGAAGACTCGTGGTTCTCTATGTTGATGTGCTTAGTGCATTGTGTCATCTTACACTCGAGTGTTTATAAATTTTTTTTCGAATATAAGATAGAAATTGTGTAATGTTTTGTCATGAAAATTAAAGTTTTTGATATGTATTTTGTTACTCAAGTCTAACCATCAAGAATAGGATTACTTTACCCAAACACAAGAATTGGTTATTACCCTTTTCATTCTCCACTCGATCAAATGTTTGCCATGCTATATTTGAAAATTTTAAGAACAATTTATATGTGTATTTGTATACGTATGGTGTATTCAAATACAATAATAACCAGAAATTAAACCTTGACAAAAATCTTTGAACTTTATACTCAACAAAAATCCCTAAACCCCTTCACTCTCCAACCCATCCTTATCCTCCACCGCCTCCACCGTCACTCTTGTTTTCATCCCCTGCTCGCCGACGATTGGTGCGCTCCGCCAAGCCGTCACCGGCGAGCTCATCGCTGCTGTTATTTTCCCTTTCTAGCTTTTAGTTTTCGTTTTTTTTGCTAGTTGGTGTTGAATTCAGGGGTCCTTCTTGGTTGTGGTTTCGTTTGGGTTGTTTCAATGAATCAAGAACCAAAGGTTAATCTTAACACCGCCGTCGAAAGGAATTTCGTTAATTAATTCCCGACGGTAAAGGTGAAGTTAAGGTTAGGGTTTCCTTGCGTTTCCAAGGTTAGGTTCAGTGAGGGGTTCTTTGCATTGCCGTTGACGATTGCTTTGGGTGGTGGGTTGGGTTGCTTCCGTGAGGTGATGCCGACTGCCGTAGAGGTTTCTTTTGCGTTCCCCTGTTTTTCTTGCCACTTTGTTTCCTTTCTTAATTTTAGTTGTTGTTTTTTTAATTTTTTTATTTTGCTTTAGTGCAATTATGTTGTGTTTGTTTAAGATGTGTGTTGGGTTGCTTGGGTTGTTGTTTTAAATAATTTTATTTCTCTTCTTGGTCATGAGTTAGAAGTTTATAGAGGAGTTATAGATTCGGAAGTTATCGAAGTGTTGTCATGGTTTTTGGAGCCTTGTTTGTGGGTTTTGTGTGTTGTAAGGTTAGGCAACCCCTTTTTCGTTGGGTTGGTGGTCCTACTAGTTACCTTGTCGAGGTGTAAAGGTGTTCCCCTGGTAGTTAATACGGTTTTTCAGGGGGGAAGGTTAGTTGTGTAGTTGGATGGTTTTCCCTTCATATGGAGTTTGCAGGAGAAGTGTGGTTTTGGGAGAAGAGTTTCGTTTGCCGGTCTTGTTACTAGGTTGATGGATGATAAGGGTATTCAGGCAATTGTTATCATCCCGAGGTTAGTTTGGGTGATGACAAGGTCAGTTATCGCTGTTAATCAATATCTTGAAGGAGGCTACCCATCTTTAATGTTTGGGTTGAGCAAGTCCTCCATTTTCTTGCATTCTCTATTGGTAGAGTTGCAAGAGGAGAACCTGCATTTGGATTCACGATTTCTGATATAGGTTTTATTCCCAGACTCCTAGGATGCGGTTATGTTTTTCGATCCCTAGGAGTGGAATGGTGTCACAAGTCCGTTCTTCAGCAACAGGGTGCATATTTCGGGTTCTTCCGTCTCCCAACAATTTCCATTACGAGTTCCCTTTGCTTTCAATGCCAGTTCGGGTTCTCTTCAAGGTTCATGCTCTGCGCTCTTGGTCCATCTCGACTATTTCAGTTCATTCATCTTCTCTTGGTCCACAGTTTAGATGTGGTTTGGTCTTCTGGGTTGTCCAGGCTCCGCAGCTCTTGGTTTGTTGCACGATCTTTTCGGTTGTTTGTTATCTTCGATCTTCCTATAATAGTTCTTAGTGTGTGTAGGTTGTAATTATGTTTTTCTTTAATAGTATCTTTTGTCAAAAAAAAAAAAAAAAAAAAACAATAACAACCATACGAATTGATTGAATTACCCCTATGCTGGTCCAGCACGCTGATGGGCTAATTTAGCGCTACCCTATTTCTATACACTTGAAATACTTTAATTTTATACAATTGGTGTATTAACATCTACCATATTTTCTTACTTTGGAATAAAATTCAAAAGTTATAAAGTAATTTGTACTTGTATTTGTTATTTTATTTGAGTTATGACCTGTTTTGGTTTACTGAACTAAGCTGAACTGATTGGAGCTGAACTGAACTGAATCGAGCTGAAATGAATTGTTTATAAGAAAAGGAAATTAAGAGCTGAACTGAATTGATATGAACAAACTGATTGGAGCTGAACTGAACTGAACTGAACTGAACTGAAATTAAACTGAAGAGAACAGACCCTTAGTGTGTGTAAGAAAGGTAGACATACAACTTTTTTAGTTGTGCATTAAATTTTAAATTAAATATGCTTATTCGGTTTTGGAGCTGTATGTATATTCATGAAAAAATGAAAAAAATTTAATAGAAAAAAATGCCCCATTGTGTTAAATAATTTTATTTTTATTATTATCTCTAAAAAATTGCCCGATTTGTTTTTTTACCACCGGAAAAATAATAATTTACCACCAACTTAAAATTTTAATTCTATATTTTACCACCGAGGGAGCCCCAATTTATCATTTTGTTAAACAAAATTTATTTATCAAGTGATAAAATCGTAAATAAATCAACAAAATTGTCTAATCAGCATGGCGATTTCATATTTATATCAACAAAAATGAGACCCATACTATAGTTTTACTATTTGATAAATAAAATTTAAGTTTATTTTACATCTGGGTTACAAAAAAACAAATTACTACCTCCATTAATTATAATGAATGACTTTGGAATATTTTATATCTCATAAATAATACCTCAAAGTTAAACATAGGAAAATTTGTTAATTACTACCTCAGAAAAGGGGTCTTTGTGAATTACTACCCCTAAAAAAAAAGTTGTTATTTACTAACCTAAAACTGATGAATTCTATAGATTGCTATCCTTTTCCCTAATCAGCCCCTAATTAGGTGATTAATCTATTCATGATATCATTATCCGGCTAATTTATAATTAGTTACTTTTAAGGCGTGATTAATTAAATAAACCCTAACACCACCTCTAAACCACCACTACACCACGTTCGGCAGCCCCCTTACCCCATCTCCACCATCTCCGTCAGCCTACCCCCGCCCCGGCATCCACCCCACCTCTAAACCACCCATTGCACCACCTTTAAACCCCCCAACAATCCCTCCAACCCTCGAAAAAATCCCTCCCCCTCCCCCCCACCGGCTACCCTGGCCCCATCCCCCTTGCCAGAGAACCCTATTAGGCCCTCCCTAAGCCTCCTCCACCCCCTTCCCCCCTTTAATCACCACCCTAATGTTCCAAAATTAAAATCCTAAAGCCCTAAAATTGAAACCCTAGGGTGGTGATTAGGGGGGAAGGGGATAATGGAAGATTGGGGATGGTCGAGCAAGGTTTTCCGGCGATGGGTAGGGGGTCAAGGCCGCCGCGGGTAAGGGATGGGGGTATCATGAAAGGAAGGTGGTTTTAGGGTGGGCAGATGGTGGTTTTAGGGTGGGGAGTTGCAGGAGGTAGGTTCGGTAGTGGGTGGAGGGTGGCCGGAGGTGGTGCAATGGTGGTGTGGAGGTGGTTCTAGGGTTTAATTAATTATTTAAGGTTTAAAAGCAACTAATTACAAATTAGCCGAATAATGATATCATCAATAGATTAAATCACCTAATTAGGGGCTGATTAGGGAAAAGGGTAGAAATCTATAGAATTCATCAGTTTTAGGGTGGTAATTGACAATTTTTTTTTTAGGGGTAGTAATTCACAAATACTCCTTTTTGAGGTAGTAATTAACAAATTTTCCTTAAACATAATACTTAACGGAGGAAGTATTTCATTTTGACTTCTTATCATGAATCCCAATATCTACCTTACCATTTCTTCTTTTTTTAAAGATGTGCTACACATTTGACCAATTGAATACGGTACTGTGTAGTTTGCCCTAAATTTAAATCACATGTTTTGGCAACTTTTTGTTCAATAAAACCTTTTTCAGCCTTTTGTTGTCTACTACTTCGAATTTATTTGTGTAGATGCAAATAGAAAGAGAAAAAAGCATCACCGACTTTCAAAATATAACACAAATTCTCCAAAAAGTCGGGTGTACATTAATTTATTAAAAAATGAGTTAAAGTTACGTTAAAAGTACTCAAAATTGCCCTTTATACTACAAAAGTTATTATTTTTTAATTAATAAATTCTATCTTACAAAAAACTTATGATGTATTAGGTTACTCATATTAGTTTTTATAGTATGAAATCACATATCTATAAGAAATTACATATTAAAAAAAAAAAAAAAAAATTCAAACCAAGGACAAATTAAAAATTATTTGTTAAGAGCGATTTCCGTAAATAATGCTAAAATAAAAAATAATTCCGTGTGTACATTGCTTTAAAAAATATTTCCCACTATATCGTCCACGTAGGCTCGGATTTTCGGTTCGTATTTTGGCTATTAATAAACCGCTAATAAAGATTGCGGTTCTACACAAATTAGAACCGCTAATGGTATTAGAGGTTCTTCAAATAGAACCTGTAATGTTTAGAGGTTATTTAAATAGAACCTCTAATGGTATTAGCGGTTCTATTTGAAGAACCTCTAATACCATTAGCGGTTCTATATGAAGAACCTGTAATGGTTAGAGGATCTTTAAATAGAACCTCTAATGGTATTAGCGGTTCTATTTGAAGAACCTCTAATACCATTAGCAGTTCTATTTGAAGAACCTGTGATGGTTAGAGGATCTTTAAATAGAACCTCTAATGGTATTAGCGGTTCTATTTGAAGAACCTCTAATACCATTAGCGGTTCTATTTGAAGAACCTAAACATTAAGCCTAATAAGTTACCGAGTATTTTAAGTATAAACCGCTAATGACATTAGCGATTTTAATAAATGAACCGCTAATGACATTAGCGATTCTTTTTTAAAATCCGCTATTGCTATTAGCGGTTTATAGCCTCGGATTTTACAACCCTACACTAATCCTACGTTTACGGTATCACGGAAAATAGTTTTAAAACTAACATATATACGGAATTATTTTTTATTTTAGCATTATTTACGGAAATTGCTCATTTTTTTAAGTGGTTAAAGTTACCATAAAAATAGTTAAAGTTATGCTCAAACTGACCGTTTTACAATAAAATTAATGTATACCCATTGTACACAAGACTTATTCATCAAATTAATTAACTGATGGTGATTAAATTTGAATTTATATACAATATTCCACAAATAGATCAATAAAAGTTCAAGCCACTTTTGCAAATGGCTGAAATTTTTTTTTAAAAAATATAATAATAAAAATATAAAATAAAGTAAAAAAAAAATTGCAAATGGCTGAAGTGAAATTAAAAAGGCGGAAAATTGATACGGTAAGGGCTACAGAGAAAAAGAAAATCTATTAGACAATCATTTTAGTCAATTACCAACTTCAAAGCTGGCATGCAGGTGCAAGAATTTGTGTTCAACCTCAGATCTCAGTCTTGCTGATGCAGTAAGCTGCATCCACTGTTCTTTTTGCCACAATCGAGATCCTCGTCCCATCCATAAGTTGTGGCTTTAGAGGTAAGAAATCCAGCTTGTTTAAGCTGCAGACTCCATTGCAAAGAGGTACTGCCAAAAATTTATGGGAAGAAAATAATGTACTTCGTAAATGATTCCTGCTGCAAAGAAAATAACAAACAGTATTTCACAGATTATGGAGATAGAACTCTCTGAGTAATGTTTTCTTGAACGAGTAGTGCAAGCATTTTGCAGCACTTGACAATGTTATATAAATATACTTCGGATAAAATAGATATGCTTCCATGATCATATACAACATGATTTTTCTCATTTTGATATGAAAGACTGATATAAGTTCATTGATTAAATTTGTGTAAAGTAGCAAAGTAACCCCTCACGTATTCATGTAAACCTTAGTTAACAACCCTCTTGGCCCAGCATACTATAAATAAATATCAATAATTTAATGAAGAAAACAATCCCATACCTTACCTCAGGTTAGCACAATGCTTGAGTTTTGATTTGTGTTATGAGCAAGGGATTATTTGAAGATGAATATAGACTGCCGTATTATTCAACTATCCAATTTTAGCCTCATTATTTACCACAGTGCTATCACTATCATTGCTCATAGCTTTGTTGGCCTTCTTAAGCCTATCTTTGTTGATGTATGGAGCATCTTTGACAACCTTCCCAGGAGGGTAAACATCCTGTGTTTTTTCCTTTGACGTGGGCTTTGAAGCATTTACTTTGACTTTTGTCAGTTCAACATTCTTAGGAGCACTCTTGGCAGCAGAATCTTGAGAACCAGAACTTTCTTTGGGTACAGTAGTAGGTCGCACCTTTGTGCTTGGTACCAATGGATCCGTATCAGGAATTAAAGCACGGCGACTAAGGCGAAGCTGCCCCTTCTCATTCACCTACACAATGTAGAGAAATTTCCATTCAGTCCACTGTAGCTTTACCTGAATTTGTCACCTGAAGACATTTTTTTTTATGCAATCTAGCCGTGTATCCTATCATATGTTGGGGATTGCCTCAGTATGGCAGACCGATTCATAGTTCTGCCATTTGTTATGGAACCATCAGCTAGCTATTTACACAAATTTGAGACTGATTAATATCATTAAAAGCACTAGGACAATAAAATCATTCATTCCACATCCGATAATTATTTTGATGGAAATTTCTCTTGGGTAGTCATTAATTTTTAAGCTCTCTCATAAGAAACAGGTACGTTGACATTTCAATGGAAAGTAAAGTACACCAAATACAAGTGAGAACAGAAGATTAACGCAGAGTATATATTGAAGATAGCTGAGCATTTAATATTTGATACATAAAGTAAAAATTAGGGATATCATTCCATTCACTGGTGTTCTAAGGTTAGTCATTTAACAGACAAGTTATTCGCTTGTCTCTGGTTCATGTTTCCAACAGGTTTAATAATTGACGACACCATTACATCTGTTTTGTTTTCCTTATAAATATTCCTAGTAGAAGTTGCAATTTCTAAATGGTTTAATTCCCAAATAGCTAAATATATATTTGGGAAATTAACAATGGATGGTATCCCTATATTTTGAGCTTTTCCCTTGGTAGCCAAACTTAAATCTAAATGTCAACGATAACCCTACAGTTTTGGTTCTACTTGAAAATGAGGCATTAATAACCATTTTCCTATATAAATAATTATTAAATGGGGTATTTTCAACTAATCAAGGTTTTCAGTTCCTACAACGACATAGTTACTAAAAAATAAAAAAATTACATCGCCTCTCATTTAAAAATTATAAAAAAAAAAAAAAATGAAATAGGATATTGATGTAAGACAAAAGCAAAACAGTTTTTCAAAGGGATCTTATGTCATTTGAGATTAAAAGAACCTTCACCAGTTTGAAAAGTCATTTTTACAATTTTTTATAACCAAAATGGTCATATTGCCACATTCTCAAGAATAACACAAAAAAAAAAAAAAAAAAAAAAAAAAAACAAAGAATTAAAATTTAGTTTAGATAGAAATAAAAAAAACTTCAAAATTTAGGGTTACCGTTGAGAAATACCTAGTCATTTTTTTTTTTACCCTTGCAAAACATGTACCACACATTACATATACTCAGTATTAAAGGACAATATCTATGCATGTGGTATTACCCTAAACTATTAACCTTTAACTTTCAATGTTGCTGCGTTCAGCTAGTCAAAGTGCCAGACACAAAGCAGGTTACTTCAGCACCAGGCCACCAGCCAAAAAAAAAATTAAAAAAATAATAACAATTAAAACCAACGTATGAAACCCATTTTATTCATGCTCATACTTCAGTGTCAACTGCTTATTTAATCTTTTTCCGCTAATCAAATATTAGCAAAAAAGAACAATCAGTACGCAAAACTATCAGTAAGAGTATCTAACAACATTGATGATAGATCTGAGATTTGGAAGGTTGTAAGGGAGGGCAAACCTCAATAAGTTTGACATCAACCCGATCTCCAACTTTAAATGCCTGCAAATGACCACTATCATGTAAGACCTTGAAAACACAACTTCATTATGAAATTCACTCAGCACTTACATCTTCAGCTTTAGCGAGATAACTGGGACTCAATTCACTTATGTGGCAAAGCCCCTGAAAAGAAAGTAAGCTCATCAGCATCAATGTCAAAATTTTAGACTATGTTGCTGACTCAGAAAATACTCTCCCTGTTCTATATTGGGGACTTGTTCACACAGGTTATGCAATAAGATTAATCAACTTGTCAGAGTATTACCATGATAAAATAGTATTGATAATCAGCCAATTATATGTCAACATAGATTTTTTTTTTATTTTTTTAATATTTGAGAAATGTCAACATAGATAATTAATATGAGTAGGGGAAAAAGAAAGGTTCATTTGACGCAAATAAAAAGGTCAAAATGACTTTAAAAATAGGAAAATTTGTCAAAGCAGACCTTTTCGATACCACTTTTAGGGAGAAACAACCTTCAACTTCAGACCTTAAACCAAACCTTACCTTGCTTTCCAGAATTGACCGGCTACTTTTCTGCGTTGGCCCACACGTGCTTAACACATGACTTAACCACTATTTTCCACCCTATCTTCCACTATTTCATTTTCTTCACCCATTTCTCCATTTTTCCAACACACCAAATCTTTAATAATTTAAGTACTTATATTTTAATTGCTCACTACATATTGAAAATTCTTCAATTCAAGTATAAACTTCAATCTAATTCTTAATCTCCTCTCAAAGTTATCAAAAATAATTTTTTAAACCCCCTTCCCAAATTATCAAGCTCTTCATCTTATACTCTTTGATTCCCAACTAATTTTTAGTGGGGTAAATTTTTTTAATCAGCAAACACATATAGCAAATTGCAAGCATTAATATGCAGGAGGATAAAAAAAAAAGAGGGGAAGGACTTGGTATCCCATTTTGTGGAAAAAAGGACAATCATGTTTCAAGTCAAGATATTCGAAGATGCTGGGATTAAAGCCAAGGTAATCACGGGAAATGAAAGTTGCTTCCCATCAACTCATTGCTTTCCTTTCTTTTACTTCATTCAAAAATTGGGGACAAAAACCTAAATTTGAATACAAGTATCAATTGCAAAAATTAGAGAAGTTAGAGATGAAAAAGTGCATTGCCTTTACTGAATTGGGTTGATTTAAGATGGGAACATATAAAATGCAAGGTTAATAGAGAAATTAAGTGAATTTGGATTTTGAACCTTCAATGTTACATTAAAAGAGAGAGAAATGGAAGCATGGGAGAGAAAGGGGTGTAAATAGTGACCGGCACATGCAACTCAGTGCATGTAATTCGTTAGTCAACATTGGAAAGAAGGTAAGATTGTTTTCGCAAAAAAATAAATAAACAAATAAATTGGTTCAAGGTTTGAAGTTGCTAGAAAACTTTAAAAAGGTTGTTTCTCGCAAAAGATGATATTGAAAAGCTCTGCCTGAATTTTCCTTGTAAATATGATGAATTTTGCACTAGCAGGAACATTAACCAGACAAAAGTAACCAAATCAAATGATCGAAACATAATGCACCAAAGCAAATCACCTCACGTCCAGGAGCGATCTCAACAAAAACACCATAAGGAGCAATTGATTTGATTTCCCGATTCCTGGCAAGGAGGATAACAGCCAGTAGTCAGTTTTCTAGAGTCTAGATACTGTCAAAATAAATTATACTTAATAATAACAATAATTTTAAAAAAAAAACTCTAGCCATGTTTAATATAAATCTTTTAATATTTTAAGAGATAATGACGGGGAGAATTTTATGATATTGGCTACTTTCCTAATAACTTAGATAAACACTATTCTCCTCACCTTTTTTTTTCACTTATCTCAGATCTAATAAATTCATATACATTCATGGTTAAGTTCAAGGTTAAGTCCAAGACTAATAAGGTTAAATAAAATAAAAATAAAATAAGTGAAATTCAGGTGAAGAAAAAACAGAAAAAAAAAAACTACAAAATATTAAGACAGAAATGACTTTCTACAAAGTATTAAAGTGACCTTAACTTGTGCTAAGTCTCATAGCACTTTTGATACTTTATCATGATGCAGTCTTTAGGCAATAATTTAATTGAATGTGAGAGAGTGTAAAACCTAATCAAATTTATAATGGCACCATTTCTCACATTATATAATTAAATTTATAGTTTGAAAAAGAGATGTATTAAATTTATGATGGCACCTTTCTCAGCTTAGAATTTTATAAACTAAACTGGACATATAAGAAGGGAAAGTATAAAACCAAATGGGATGTCTGAAGTAGTAAAAAGGAGTAAAAATTTCAGTCACATGGTAGAATATGCTATTAAATTCAAAAAGGACAAAACTTGTCAGCCATATATAATAAATTCCTTTTTCTACTGAAAATTCCAAATGTAATATCACCTAACTCTTTTATGACTATGATTGGATCATGCAGTACATTGAATAAGAATTCTTTGCTGTGTTTAAGGATGTAACAAAAGACCAATACATTGATTTCCATGGGTTCAAAATTGACATGATAATCAATCAATATTAACAAGGTTTCCTCTGAATACAACAAACCTGTAAATATCCCCAATGGTGGGAACCATTGTCAAATTACCGATCATGACCTTAGATTTCTCAAGGCTCTCCAAGTCCTTTGCAGTAATTTTTACCTGCAACCATCAGTCAAGGCAGTATTAATTGGATTCAGCCTTTTTGGGCAGACAGACAGACATAAATGGAAATATAAACATGCGCTTACTGTTCCATCATCTTGTGTGTCAATTGTTTCAACTCCAGTTTCTTCAATAATGTTCCTCACTGTTTTTCCTCCACTACCAATGATAAGATTAACCTTCTCTGGCCTCACCTATATTATATCAAAAACAAGATTATGACAATTATGTAACATAACTGACAAAACCAATGTACTCCCTCCGTCCCCGAAAGAATAACCCATTTGGCCTAATTTTAGTCCCAAAAAGAATGATCCATTAGCATTAAAATACCCACTAATTTGCAACAATATTTGTGCAAAATTAGCTTCCCCGTACAAAATTTTATTTCTCCATATACTTTTATTACTATCTCTCTCTACTTTTTTGCAAACCCCATATAAATTTATCTTTCCAATATTTTTATTTAACTTTATTAAAACCCGCGAAATCAACCCAAAAGGGTCGTTCTTTCGGGGACGGAGGGAGTAGAATGTAAGGGACTGCTTACTCTCATGACATGGATTAGTGGAGCATATCTAGAAAGCTGTTTTGATGGAGGTGGCAAGCATTTTGACATCTCAGCTGAAGAAAAAGACAAACTAGATCACAATCATAGCAAAGAAGCATTATATAACAAAAAAAGGTAACACAAAATATACTGGAGTTCTAATAAACAATGATAGCATCTGAAAATGGTCAAATTGCTCTGCATCCCGTTGAAACATTAAGAACGTTTTACAGATATCTAATTTGACATGAAAAAATAATAACTGCATTTGATGCTTTGCAATGCGGCTTAGATTTGATTTCCCAATAACTGAAAAATACAAAGCACAGCAACAGCAGTCTCATATACAACATTACATCTCAGCATTCTAAACAAATGTATACCTAGAATAACCTTCCGCCCATCTCTAGCCTGCAGAAGTGCCTGTTTCATAACAGGTAATGTTATGCCTCCAACCTGAAATTAGCAGAACAAAAGCTCATCCTTAGGAAATGTTTGGCACAGTATCTGACAAACTTTCAATTGAGGAAACAAACATGACAATTATTTGCTCTGCATATAGAATGAATATTTTTTCGCTGTATAGATGGAATGAATAAATGTTAACCTTAATGTCCATTTGGAATGCTGTAATGCAATCATCATTTCCTGCAACCTACAGCAACGAAATTAGTTCCAAAATAGCACATATGATGCATGCATCATAGTGTTACAAATTCTTGTAAAAAAAGATTACTTTCTGACTTCACCTTGAAGTCCATATCTCCAGAGGCATCTTCAGATCCAGTTATGTCTGATAAAATGAGGGGAGTTCCATCACCTCCAAATTCTTTTGTATCTAAAACCATGCCCATAGCAATCCCTGCGATTGGACACTTTACTGGAACCCCAGCGTCTTGTAGTGCCAAAGATCCGCCACAAACAGACGCCATGCTTCAAAAAGCAACATAAAATTTAAAAATACACTCAATACAGGTATCTAGTTGAACAGAAACCAAACCGCTGGGACATATAAAAGAATACTGATTAAATTATTATTTATATGCTCATGAACGCACTCTTTACTAACATACTACCATAACCTTGAAAAGAATATTCACCTTGAAGAACCATTGCTCTCAGTGATATTACTCTCAACACGTATTGTATATGGAAATTCACCATCTGAGGGTAGGATAGGTTCGAGAGCTCTCTCTGCAAGTGTTCCATGACCAATTTCTCTCCTACTAGGAGCTCCTACTCGTCCAGCTTCTCCAACACATGATGGGGGAAAAGAGTACTACAAAGAATACCATACAGCGCAAGATCAGTGACACTCCAGTACTGCATCCCTATATCAAACTCCAAAGGAAGTGAAGACAAATGACAGTTGAAGTTTGACTAGCTGCAATACATGTTACAAATAAGTGGTAATAATTAACAATGCACATAACATTTCCACGCCATAATATTGCTTGGAAATTTCTAATGGTTGCTTTTACCAGTGTACAACTAGATTTAGGTCTGTTCTATTTTCCTTATTCGACCCGAACTTATCTGAACTTATTAAACCCGATTGAACTTTTTAGAACTCATTAAACCTTACTCAAATTATTGGAACTTATTAGACTTTATTCAACTTATTGGGACTTATTAATATAGTATTTCTATAGCTATTACTATGGAGTTATTAAACCTGATAACTATTACTGTTACTATTACTATTACTATCACTATTACCATGAAGTTATTATACCTGATAACTATTACTATTACTATTACTATTACTATTACTATCACTATTACTGATTAGTGTTCAATTTGATGATGGCAACGATGTTTGATTGTTAAAGACTACTTATGTTTAAGGCTTCTTTTAATAAATGTTAGAGACTGCTTATGTTCAATAATTTTTTTTTTTTTTCAAGATTGTCATGAGACTCATGACTATGGACGTTAAAAACTCTTTTGAAAACTTAACTTCTTGACAAATGTTGACATTAGGTTCCTAGTCCCTATTTTTTCAATATTTGGCTTGTAGAATGGACGAATTGTTGGTCGAAAATTGCGTGAAGTAAATAGCCATGCATGAGCTAAGAAGGTTGTTTACAAGCATGGATTGAATACCATTGCACGTTGGAGGTGAACCTGATTCTCATTGGTACATAGGTTATTGAATTGTCACCCACAATTGCGCAAAGAGCAATTAAGGGTTGATAAGCACATAATCATCAATCTTGTGAACACTCATGGAAAACAACTATTCTCATATGGGAGGTTTGTGCTTGGTGCAGAGAGGCTGACATATGTTTATACATCCTATTATATCATGATGCAGTTGATCAACATCAACACTAAATATCAACTATTTGTAAGTATAATATAAGGGTATAGCAAGCATTGGTCACATTGTCAAAAGATATCGTTCGACCATATCTAAGTCTAAATGAAATTCCACCAAAAACTTCCGACAATGCTAAGTATTGGCCTTTTTTCAAGGTTATAATCTCTTCCATAGTATGTTGAATAATGTTGTAAGTTGAAAATTTTATTGTGCGCATAGGACTGTGTTGGTTCTTTAGATGGCACCCATATAAAGGCAGTTGTGGGAAACAAAGCTGGACAAGCATATACAGGGAGTAGTGGATTCAAAACATAGAATGTGTTAACTTCTTGCTCTTCTGATATGATTTTCACATATGTTTGTGTTGGATTCGGAGGAAGTGCACATGACACGATAGTTTTAATGCATTGTTTAGGTAAATCTAAATTGGGATTCCACCACCCACCTCCAGGTATTGAATGTTAGTTATGTTCATTTTCTATTCAAAGTTCATAATTAGAACATAACTTGAGTTTCTCCTATGCATGAATAAGAAAATATTATTTGGTTGACTCTGGATATCCAAATACTATAGAGTAGTTGAGTCCATATAAAGGTAAAGGTTTGAGAGTTCATACTCCAATCAACCAACAAACACGAAGTAAGAACATTTTTATTATTGACACTCCTCATTTATGTGGTATTGTTATAAGAATTTTTGGTGTGTTGAAAAATAGATGGAAACATTATGCAAAAGATGGATCTATTAAAAATAGATGGAAACATTATGCAAAAGATGGATCTATTAAAAATAGATGGAAACATTATGCAAAATAGATCCCTTGAAATACTAACTCATGCATCTAAAAAGTTCTAATAAAACTACTAGAAGTAATAAGGAATATATAATATTTACCTGAAGGTAAAATCTCTTTGATTCATCATCACCTTCTAGACTGTCTATTCTTTGTGCCATTTGTTTGTCACCGAGGGTCACAACTGCCAGAGCCTGCACAAAAGATCATTTTGTTGAAGTATAATCACAAAATTCTGATAATATGGACAGGGATTAAAGTAACAAATTCTACTAAATACATGTGGTACATGATGAAAGATAAGCAGCAGAACGAATATGCCACCTTTAAAATTCCGGATTTTTTACCATGTACCACTGAGTTTTAACTTAATTCACCATATACCACAAAAAACTTTCTAATTCACCATGTACCACTTAATTCCTGTCATTATCACAAAATGCCTTTTTTGGTAACTGCCGTTAGTTTGTCATTAGTCTGCCATTTGGGGTAATTTACTAATTCACCATATACTATTAAGTTAAAAGTTATTTCACCATATACTATTAATTTAAAAGTTATTTCACCATATACCCTAAGACCATGTTAGTTGTGTGTGTGTGTGTGTGTGTGTGTGTTTTTACAAGGAACCTACTGAACTCACAGAGTTTGTTAAAGGAGTTTTGGAGACAAGGAGTGATGAGGCTAAGTTCTGTCAGGTGGAAGTCGAGAGTTTGAAGTCAGGGGTGGCCATGTCAAGTTCCTTGTCACACTAGGGAATTTAACATGAGTTGTTGGTGTAGGAAATGGCAAGGATCAAGGATACCTTGCAAGCATGGTCTAAAAGTCATTTACACTCAAAGACTTGAACCTGTGGATTTTGTGCAGCATACTTCTTATAGTACAACCTTTGTGGATAATCCGAAAGGACATATTTCTCGGCATTACCCTAGCAACATTTGAATGTCTCACATACATCAAACTCATAGTACAACCTTTGTGGATTTTTTGCCAAATCAAAGCTCCTTATTACAAAATTCGTACCACAAGAGCAAGCTTTGTTTGGCACTCTTACATACGGAGAATTGTAAGATGATGATGATTATTTCAAGTGTGTGGACATCTTTGCAAATGCTTTTAGAAGTGTGAATTGCTACTTTAATCCCTCAAGTACTACGTTTATATACCTTTTTTTATATAAAAAAAAGTAGCTAACGGAATTTTTGGGTATATGGTGAAATTACTTTTAACTTAATAGTATATGATGAAATAAATTTTTACTTAATGGTATACGGTGAATTAGTAAATTACCCCAAATGGCAAACTAACGGCAGTTGCCAAAAAAGGTATTTTGTGGTAATGTAAAGAAATTGAGTGGTACATAGTGAATTAGAAAGTTTTTGGTGGTATATGGTGAATTAAGTTAAAACTCAGTGTTATATGGTGAAAAATCCGTTAAAATTCAGATTATCGTTTCAGACAATGAAATGATTGGTATATGTTCTAGACTACAAAAGCAATGGATGTGACAGAAGTATTATGATAAGTGAGAGCTTTATAAAATTATACGAAGTACATCTAAAGAAGACACAAAACCTACTAAACAAAGTACAAAGTAAGAAAGATCATGCAGCTGCAGCAGCAGATTACAAAGATCTAATGTCTTATGTCAAGGAAATTAAACTTTCACACTGAAACAAAAACGCTTAGTTGCTAGGAAAGACAACAGTAACAATCCTAAAAAATCCTGCAAATCAGAAGTGCACAACACTAAAGCCTATTAGTTGAATTTAGAGGAAGACTTTTCCCAAGAAACTCACAAATATTTACTAAGGCATTAAAATACTAGATATAATATTAGGGTGGTCAATTTCCTTTGTCATAGTAATAGTTGTATGCAAAACAATATAGAAATTATAGTAGTAACTTGAAGTTGGCATTAGTACTTTAAACAAAGATACTCATTTTCATAGTGTTCATACTCAAATGACACTGTCTCCCATTTTATAAAATATGGCTAAGCAATTAGGTACTTTTTTGTTACAGCTTTGGATATCTCCTTTGTTATAATAAAAAAGGATGCAAAGCCTCCAACAATTGGCATCTTAACAGTCTGTTGAAGATCAGTAAGGAACCTAGTTGACCAAAGAAATCCTTCCTTTTTTAAGACACATCCACAGATATATAACTCTATCTGAAACTTATAATGTCTTATTGCCCTTCTGCTAGTCAACTTACTAAAAATCCTTTTCAATTTTTCCTTCAGACTGTGACAGCAGAGCGCTACGCTTTGTTATACTGAGTTTCCGAAGACTAATATTCATCATACTGATCTCACTGAAAGGAAATTCTAGAACATTTGCCATATTCTCAAGAACTTTACTTCCTTAACAAGCACTCTTTCCTCTGCATCAATACACAAAACCTGATCTAATTCTCGTGCCTTACACCCCCTAATTCTGGCTAACTTAAATACATTGCTTACTCCTTTTGTATCCAACTGTTTGAAAAAGGCCCCACATGGCTTCTTTGCCATAATTTTTATTCCTTTGCCCAAATCAAAAGCATATACTATCCCCTCCCCCTAACAGTTTCAACATAAACCCCCAAACTCCTCTACACCACCCACACTACCCCATTGCTTGACCTCTACCACCAGCACCGCCATATATCCTATCACATCCCTCTCATCTCCACCAACCACCCAAAACCCCGTCGATTAACCACCTGCCCTCTCCACCACTACCCACCAACCAACTCCAATTTTTCCTCTTCTTTCTCGATAAAACCCCCAAATACCATCAGGCAAGCAAAACCTAAACCCATCAAACATCAACCACAACCACCAAGAGAGAGAGAAATCTTTCACATCTATTAGGATTTTTTACAACTGAATTTAATAACAAAAACATTAATTTTGTAATTTTCATGGTCGAATATAACCATAAAATCAGTGATTTTGCCATATGGTGGTGAAGGATAGCGACATTTCCAGCGTGCGAGCAATGGTGGTGTAGTTATGGCGGTTTTTTTGTTATGGCAGTGGTGCATATCCTGGAGATGATGGAAGAAGATGCAGAAGTGAGAGTTGGTGGTTGGAGTAGGGTTTGATTCCATCTTTTGTCTACCCAAACACACATGTATATTAAGGGATTTAAAATATCTTTCGTTACCTATCCTTTCTTAACTCCTTTCCCTTACTCATTTCCATCAAACGGCCCCTAAGTCTTTGTAAGCGATGACTTTGGCTTTCTTTTGATCTTGAATTTCAGCATATTACTTACATAGTACAGCTCTACTGTAACTTTGTGCTACCTTTTGGTACTGCCAAAATTTCTCATGTAGTGCCACTCATATGATGTACAACTGTTTCCCACATCTGGTTTACACAGCCTCCTCCCAATAATCTAATTGTCAGCATACTCATCACCTTGTTGTGGAATTGGAATGGCATCACCTTGTCATCTTTTAAGGTCCACCATTTTATTACTATAAACGTATGACAACTCTCTTTTTCATTAACCCTAAAATATCACATCTATAACAAAGGGTTAAAGTAAAACACTCATTCAAGAGTACCTTACAATCCCTGCAATTACACCTATTGCCTCTCTAAACATGATCAGTGTGTATTAAGTTCAAGACTTATTCAAGATTCAAAGTGAAAATCGAGAGTGACTTTGTGCATTAAACTATCGGTAATTAAAGCTATACTTCAAGAAAATATTATAGATAACTGTTTTCCAAAGATTTGTGAATTTCTAAATAATTCACTAAAGTAGGGGTTAGGATTGCATCAATGTATATGGTCCACATGAAACTATCAAAATCTATCAAGTGAGTAAAAATCACAGCATGCACAAAACCTTTCCATTACACTTGTCTTTGCTAGCTGTAGTAAAAGAACGCACATTCAAGTATTTAATGGGATGTCAAAATTTATCAACATGCAGCGATAGAATTTGAAAGCACATTCACTTTCAAAAATAACTAAGAATATGAAATGAATAGCCAATACTCCCTCCGTCCCCAAATGTTTGTCACTTTTGATGAAAATTCACGGGAATTAAGGTGGAGAATGTGAAGTAATGAAAGTACATGGGAAAGAGAAATTCTCAACCAATAAAGTAATAAAAGTGCATGGGAAAGAGAAATTTCAAATTAACGTACATGGGAAAGAGAAATAGAGAGATTCAAGAGTGTAAAATATTGAATTAGTCAAAAGTTGGCATATTTGGAAAAATTTCCCAGAATAATTCCACCTTTGGGGCGTCCGCCCAAAATAATCCCACTTTTGGTTTATTTTTAAATAATTCGACCTTCATACTCAATCCACTCATGATGGTCCCGAGTGAACAGTAATCGGTTGAAGAGGTAATTTTTTTTATTAAGATCAATTTACACGTGTCACAAGTTTATTTATCCAAAATTAAAAAAAAATATATTAAAAAAAAAAGTAAAATAAAAAATAAAAAAAATAAATAAATAAAAAAAAACACCAGCACCTAAGCCACACCACTTCAGCCGCCACCACCACCCAAATCCAGACCCGAAACAACCACCACCCAAAAAATGACCACGCCGATCGGGATCCCACCACAGCCAAGCCAATCCCAAAAACCCCTTCAAAAAATCGAAAACCCACCAAACCAGACGGGGAAGGGGCCAGGATCGGGACGGAAAGGGGTTTTCGAGGGTGGGGATGGCTTTATAGCTTGCCGGAGCTTTGCAAAACACTACCTGGGCTCTTGTGAGGGAGAGGGTTAGTGGTTTAGGGGAGGGGGGTCCGGTGTTGTCGCAGGTGCCATTGTTGGGGGTTGGGTAGCTTGAGCCGCGGGGCATGAGATCGGACTTAGGCAACAGGGACGGCACCTGGGTGGTTTCTAAATTTTAATTTTTTTTTTTTTTTTCTTTAAATTAAATTAGCCTTTTTAAAGAAAAAAAAAATAATTTTTTTGACCAATTACAAGTCGTCACGTGCTGGTAACATGTTATAACAAGTTATATGACCGGATAGGACCATTTTGAGCGGATTGGGTACAAAGGTTGGATTATATAAAAATAACCCAAAGGTGGGATCATTTTTAGCGGACGCCCCAAAGGTGGGATATTCCATGCAATTTTTCCCAATTTTTATGGCAAATGTTTGGGTAAAATAGGAAGAGAACTTAATAAGACCAAAAAAATGAGGGTATTAAAGTCTTTTTTATGTATCTTAATAATTTTGAAAATATGAAATGGACAAACGTGTAGGGGCACCCAAAATGGAAAAAGTGACGAACATTTAGGGACAGAGGGAGTAGCTTTTTCATTGAAAATAGAATTTCTTCACATGCATTTTAACAAAAAACTATTTATGTTGCTGCTAACTATAGCAATCTGAGATTACAATACATAGCATTAGTTTCTGCTTGAAAAATGTTTTTTTAACAAGCCTCATAAAAAAGCATTTGTATAGCCCCCTTTGAACTACTCTAGTTAAGGTTGTAATATCTGTCAGCATATTAACATGCTCGATCAATGCTAAGGGCCAAAATCCATATTGAGATGTAATTGTTGTGGACATATCTCTAAAGTATGGAGGTTTCTACTTGAAACTTATGGCCAAAATATAGGAGTAGCTAACTTCGTCTAAAGAACAAATAAATGAACATACTTAGAAGCAAGTTGATGTTTTATCCAATATTACGGAAATGAAGTTTTTCATACAAATTAACAAACCTCATATTTGTATTTGCCACATTAATGTGTTCAGAGTGTACATACATTAAAGGGAAACTAGTGAAATGTAACACCCAATTAAAACGAATGATGCATTTGAACAATCAAGCAAACCTGTGTCTCTCCTCGCGTGAAAAGAGCACTTCCATGAGCTCTAGGAAGCAACCCACATCTAGAATTGATAGGACGTATCTCTTCAGAAGTTCTCCCATCACTTCTTCGTCCTCCCTGTATAATAAAGAGTATTAAACAACTGACATCCATCTCATTCAGACAGGCTAAACAAATTAACACAGTTCATTGCTCTACTTGAAGAGGAAAAAAAAAATAAACATGAAAGCTAAATTGGTGTATCTCATTTTGAGTAGAATATGTATGCATCAATAGCTAGATTGGAGTATATAGAGATAGAAGAACCCTGTACACAAAATCATGGGGTTGTTTTGCTCAAGACTAAGGAAAGTTATCAAGAAAGAAAAACAGGAAAGGGAATAAAACCCCCTCCCTCCCAGCACCTCCTTTATTTCCTAAATTTCTAAATACAATACTACTTCTATTTGCCAATGCATAAGTAAGGCAATAAATTTTCCTAATGGATTGCTCACTATTGAGAAATGTGACGGTGGGATCCCCGCATTAACCTTTTTCATTCTATGAAATTATGATAGCTTAAAGTTATCTAACCAATGCGGAAACAAGAACATGTGTACAAGAACTATAACTTCTTTTAAGAGAGCTTCAATTATTTCTGCAGTAACAAATTGCTCAAAAACTCAGCACTCTCACCAAACTTATCATCAAATCAAGCAGAATTAGGACAAACATGAACAACCTATCGTTAACAGTGACAAAACAAAGAATGCTAAATCCCTAGAGGTTTACCTCAACAATACGTTTTCGCAGGTATTTTGATGTAGTTTCTTTAAAAACCAGCTTCACATCTACCTCAGAGAACAACTGCCAAAAAAATACTATTATTAATTATGTTCCATACTTTATGAGACAAAAAAATAGAGTGAGTTGCACCAAGCAAAAAGCATGAAGAGACTCAGCATAAGTACTAAAAATAACATTTTCTATTATGATACATACTTTATGTGACACATATATAGAGTGAATTGCGTCAAATAAAAAGCACTAACAGACTCAGTATATCTATATGGAATTATGAAAATTGTCACAGTTCATTGCGAATAAAAAAACCCAGACTCGGGTATTTCATCAATCATAAAGCGATGCTCCCTATCCTGCCCTCTCTCCTCAGACCACGAAGTTAAATGTTTAGCCTTTTTTTTAGCAGTTTGGAATATTTTTACATATTTTATAGCAAATTGATGCTGATGCTGAAGTTCTAACAATTTGAAAATGATTGATATATCTCCAAAAATACAATCTAGAAAATCATAAGCAAATCTATGAAATTTGGCACAGCCAATAGTGAATTAATTTTGGCAATAATGCCCACACTGGACACGTATCTTTATATAATCCTGTTGATGAATTCTCCCTTGATCTCCTTTTACATGATATTTTTGGCTACCTAACTGAAAATGGAAAACAATATCCACGCGCTGGTTTTACAATCTAAAAGGCTAGATAACTGATTCCAATCAAAGCAGCTTCTACACAGGAAGTTGCCAACAAACTTTGGTATCACAAGGGAAAGATTGCAAGAGAGTTTTAAAACAGCTTCAATCAGAATCATGCACCATGCATCGTTTCATTTACAACGCCCTTTTGAGAACTGAAGTTATAGAATTCAGTGAAAGCTGCTCTATTATGTAACACAATTGTATTATGATGATTAGATTGCTGTTTAGTAAATATTTCATCTAATATTTGTATTTAAATCACGTCACAACAAGCTATAGGCAGTAAGGTTACTGCATGAGCCATCACAATCCGTTATCAAAGCATTTCATGTAATGGTATTAAAATTACTTAAGAGAAAATTACTGACTCATTATAGACACTTATGATTTTTAGGACCTCACATCTCCTCATACAGAATAGATAACACAAAAATTGTTACAAGGGAAGTAGGAATGTTCAAAGTGTATAAATTCCAGATAATATGTGAAACAAAGGCATCAAAATCAATTTATTAAATATTGACAATCCACATTGTGACATCTGACATCATTGAGTAACACTAACAACATATTTATAAAATCCAAAAACCATTACAACAATCATAAAATTTTTGCAACAGCAACTGTAATCCTAAGAACTTGCATCTTTACAGGATTTATAAAGACAGATCCAAAGTTACAACTAGTAATTACAGACATAAATAATGGTCCCCTAAACCCTTCTCCACCCTGCTGGCCCAACCCCCAGGAATAGAAACTATATGCATGCAGTATTCCACCCTGTAGACATCAAGAGCAACCTCGCACTTGTATGGAAAAAAGGCTTACATCAAACATAGTAAACAGGCTTCAAACCTAAGACAGTTTTAAGTGAGAAAGCTAGATCTACCGGGCATATAGCAATACAACGTGGCTTATAACATAACTTGTAATTAATAGCAAGAAGTCATAGATTTGACTTGCATATACTTTTCCATCTATAAAGGTCCAAAATGACACCAGCTAACTCAGATAACCATGAGCAAATTTCCAGCTATAATTGAATAGTATTGCTGAGAATTGAAAAGAGAGATCAAACAGATAAGAACAAAAGCATAACTTGGCGACGACAGAAACATGCCAATTTGTGCTGCCATAATGCAGTCTGTCATGTTTTCTATATCTACAATTTCAGAACTAAAAGCAGAAAATGATCGTTGAAAATTTCAACCTAAGCTTTAATGGTTATTCATATTACTATAACCATTACCAAGAAAACCCTCGAATTCAGGACCCACAATTGCATCGATGTCAGCAGAGAACGAGCAAACAACTAGACACCTAGATGCGTTGAGATTCATAAACCAAAGAGAATGTCAATGACTCAAACGATGAAAAGAGTGAAGTCTTTACCAAGGGAGTGGAAACTCTTGGAGATGGCTTTATATGAACATCACCTTCATCAACTTCACCATCAACAACCACTTCCTCATCTTCCTCCTCATCCACGTACAAATCTGGCAGAGTTTCAGCAGTTACAGAAGCCCCAATCTTTCCAACATAGCCCCTCTGAGTAAGAATATCTACAACTTTCTCTTCCAACAACACAAGGGCCTTCCTTCTGGGTAATTTTTTCTTTATTTGCAGAGCATGTACCAATTCATCTCCAGCAATTTCCTTCCAAGGGGAAATAAAAGACAAAATAGAGGAAAGCTCAGTTATGCATTGTGCTGATTCATTTCTTGCGCATAAACAAAATTAATCAAAAACTAATACTAGCAAAACAGATGTCCTTTTAACATCAACTTAATAATGAATCAGCATAAAGACGAAGACAAAGGAATGATTGACACATAAATATTTAATAATTAAATGGACAAAGTATTCACATCCAATGTTACAAGGTACACGATTCGATTCGAAACGTGGTACGGAAACGGATACGCGACACGCTACCCGCGATGAATCCGGTACGATTGGGTACGAAATAAATAAAATAATAAAATATATGGGTGATTTTTATTAATAAGATATTGATTTGGAAAATAATATAAAATGTAGTTGTATCTTAGGAATTTATGTGGGTTGGTTAAGAAAATAGAATACATAATATATATAATATAAAGCCCAAAGATTTAAGCCCATTTGGAATATAACCCTAGCCGCCACCCTATGTAGTACAAATAAATAAATAATAAATACTCCAATAAAAACAACATTATAAACTTATTGGCTTAATAGTACTACTGGAGAAAGGAGAGAGGAGAGAGGAGAGAGGAGAGAGAAAAAACTACTCCTAATTCCTAAGATATATAAAACCAGAAGAGAGAGAAAATGCATTGGAAATATCGCAAAAAACCATTGAACCCATTCAGTCGCCTAGTTGCTACCAGTCGCCTAGTTGCTTCCAGAGACGCCTCCTTCAGCGATCCAGGTCGTGAACCCTAGCGACTCAAGTCGCGTTTGTTCCGCGTTCCGATACGCGCGACTTAGTTCGCGGTTCGTGGCTACGTACCGCGAACCTTGTAACGCTGTTCACATCAGACTACCCCACTACCCAATTTGCTAGAGCAACAGAAGAAAATTAATCCTAGTTATAATAATCCATTTGTCCCAAAATAATATTGACACTTATCAGGGCTCATAGTTTTACGATATAAGATGTTTGGTTATAAGTTTATAACTACGATATATGGACACAGGTGCAAGTATTTTCTATGGTTGCGGATATCAGGCATGGTAATTAAAATTTACTGACAAGGGGACATCATCCTAAATGTGGACCCGGGAACGTGGATACCATAGTTAAACTACTCGTAATATTGTCTTCAACTTATAACAAAGATAACCTCGTTTTTAATTTTTTATCAACATCAATTTCTACTTAGTTATTAAAGAGAGTATACATATATGTATATGCATCCCTCCCAATCCCCACAATGTAAAACTACCAAAAGCAGTAAAAGAGAAAAAGAGTAATATACAGCTAAATACATGACTAACTTTAGTGATATATAGTTCATGTGAGATATTGTTAGAATCATCTCAATGTGTATTTTCATAATAACAACTTTTGACTATATTTACTTATTGATAATTACGCATAGTAATTGTTGAACTTGATTGTTGACAAACGTGATAACTTTTAAAAAGTTTAAGCAAACTCTTATGAATAGTGTTAGAATCATCTCACGAATGATTCTAACACTATTCATAAGAGTTTACGCATAGTAATTGTTGAACTTGATTGTTGGCAAACGTGATACCTTTTAAAAAGTTTAAGCAAACTCTTATCACGTTTGCCAACAATCAAGTTCAACAATTACTATGCGTAAACTCTTATGAATAGTGTTAGAATCATCTCACGAATGATTCTAACACTATTCATAAGAGTTTATATATCACTAAAGTTAGTCAACCCCTAAAAATGTTTATTTACTTATTTGCCCTGATTAATGTTAGATGCCTCTTTTTTGAACTGTTGAGAATTGTGTGCGGATATTTATACCCTTGGAAATATTTGTTTACAAAATTTCCCTCACAAATGTTGCCAACAACTAAATTTGTGATATAAGGCCAAATCGAAAGAGCTCCCCCGACATAGCTAGCTATGGCGCGTGAATAACATGCGTTAGCTACCCTAGTCAACTAAAAAAGAAGAGAGGAAGTAACTGTTAACAGCATCTTGGATGGATAAGAAAGGAAATTGCAAATGGTATTCTGGGGTAAAGAATATAACTACGGGATGAAAATAACAATTAAAGCCTTCATATATCAAAAGAATTCTTGGGTTGCTCCTCCATAAACTTGTCTAATACCTTCCTCCATGAAGTGCATTAGCCACATTAGTGACTGTCTTTAGTGCAACACTATACATTTTCAAATCAAATGCATAATAAACTTTTTTATAAATAAATAAATAAATAAATAAATAATTTAAATTTAAAAAAAATCAAATTAAAATAAACATGGATGAAAACTTCAACTCATATACCTCAACATGCTTGTACAGTTCTGGAGGTGGCAATTTTATAGCATCAAGCATTTTAGGTTTCCCACACCTTTCAACCAGAGCATTTATTTCCTTGCATATAGCCCGCACTGCTTCCTGAAATGACATTTTTCTCACTTATAAAGCTGATGACTAAAAAAACATGCATGTAAAATACAGAATGTAAAGATCAATAAATATAAAATAAAATTTGGGGAAGAACTAAATCTTTTCATAATGACTGTACCCATAGTCAAGTAAGTCACACTGTGTGAGAATTGAATTCTCACACAACACCATTTTGGTACAAAATCACATATTTTGGTACAAAAATCAATTTTGGTACCAAAATATTTGTTACAAATACCACATATTGGTACAAAAATTTGGTGCAAAAAAATTAATTTTGGTACAAGTGAATTGTTGGTACTATGTGAAACATAGAAACCTAACATAGTGTGGCGCTAAGACTACCCCCACCCAAAGTCTGGCAGCAAAGACCTAAACCATTATGAATATACCACAAAAGGAATGGAATTCAATACCCATTATTTGGATTTCAATATGCATAACAGTTGGTATTCAATATGAACAATGACAATATGTGTTTCAATATGAATATTATGAACACCTAGGCCTGATAGTATTCAATACATGTATGTAATGTATGTATGAATTTCGGCTTGACCAGTGTAATGATTCATATTGAAATTCATATAAAGGGTATTGAATTCCATTCCTTCGGTGGTATAGTATCCATGTTTTTGGCCAAATACTATAGTATCCAAAAGACATAGAATCTTCGCACAAACTATTGCATTGATCAGGAATAGAAGTATCCGTAACTAAAGGAAAAAAACAATAAGTATTTTATTATGTCACGATGCAGTTGCAAGAATGGCAAGACCATCTAAAGATATTGAACACAGTTGTTGAAATCATAGCAGGACCTATAAGGAGTGAAAAGAAAAACAATATCCAGTAATGAAAAAAAACCAGACTTCACAGGGAAATTAACCAAGACACCTTAAGCAAGCTAAATTATACGAAGTAGCATATATCACCTGTCCAACTTCTACAGCTTCCAGCACCTTTTCTTCTGGGAGAAAATTGCAATAACCCTGCAAAAGATTCATTCCGCTTAAGGGTCTATAAAAGACAGCAGTAATTCGAATTGTACAGTGAGTCAGTGACTGATGCGATGAATACAAACCTCTATCATTAGGATAGCACTATCTGTGCCTGCTACTACCAAATCCAACTCTGAATCTTCTATCTCATTAGTTGTAGGGTTTACAATATACTTCCCACCAACAAGACCAACACGTACTCCAGCAATTGTCTTTGTATGTGGTAATTCTGACAGAGCTCTGCATATTTAAGATCAGAAACAGTTTACATACTGTACATTACATCCATCAGACAATTTATGAACACTTAACGTATCAGAGTTCTTATAAACATACACTGCTATTCCAGCTGCTGTGACCGCCAAAGCATCAGGAGGATGCAACCCATCATAACTCAAAACCTTGGCACAAGATATATCATCTCAATAAGAAAACATTCTATCGATATGTAATGGAAGAAATTCAACAAGAATTCAACAATACAAAATGGTTCTCTTGATTCATTAGAAATTGAGCAAATAAGCACAAAAAGAAGAGCACAAGTCTACTTACTTACTATACACGGAAACATAAGCCTTTAATCTAAAAGAGATATATTGATATGGAATATATATAAATTCATCTTTGTCCTTGATGCATCATTTTTCATAGATTATTTAAGGAAGGAGGGACTTCAATATTAATATCAGTGATATTCTATCTCAAAGTTTTGTAATATTGATACAAAGAGTCTCAATAGACGTGCATGTGTTAAATTCTTAAAATTCTCAATGAAGGAAAGATATTATTGAGAGGAAAAGTTCGAGAGACACTTCTGGGATAAAGATGATGATTGCAGTGTACCAAACAAAAACTATAGATAGAAGCACAAACAGAACTATCAAAGAATTCTTACCCAAGATAAGACCTGAGTTTCATGGTAGAAGCCCTTAACCATAGTAGGACGCAAAGGCCTATCAATCAGTCTACAAACTAGAACCTGCAAGCAAAGTCATTCAATTCTAAGATATTCAAGATGCAAAAGTACCCGACATTAACATATAGATGCCCTTAGTATTGAGTTATCCTCATCATGAAAATTCATAAAACCTAAGGGTGCCATTAGAATTAATGTATTATGCTATCATGTACGGTATTAGGTAATAAATCTTGGCTGGATCACTACATCACGACTGCACTTTAATGGATTTGTGTTTACCGTGACCAAAATTTTAGGCCACAACTGCTGCAAACCAACTGCATTACCAATGAAGAATATTGTAACACATCTACTTGTAAGACATATCCTGGATACCGCTATCACAGCATCATCCAAGATACAGATCAGAGTTCGTTTTTCCTTTAAAACTTGCATCTTAGATCTATGCTCCTTGTATGTCTATGAATGGACCCGTGATGCGTATTTTAAGTTTTCTCTGTCAGATGCACAGCATGGTTGGAAAATTATTTTCTCAACATACAATTTTTTCCATCAAAAGTCCTTGTATGCCTTTCTCATTTTTTGTATATCACTCTACAAAACAATTTCTCTTTATTCTAAAAAACAATGCAACTCATAGCAAAGAAACTGAATAACTTACCGACTGCAGAACAGTGTTTTGACAAAAGTAAAATAAAAATATAATCATTTTAAATGAAAGAATTTAACAGAGCCCACCAAATAAATAAATACTCCCTCCATATATTATTACTTGCTCCATTTCCGTATTTTACAATGGAAATGGGGTTGGTTGAAAAAAAATGAGTATAATTGGGGAGGAGAGAGAATATGAAAAATATTAAAAGATGATATTATGGGACCACTAATGGGGAGAAAAATAGTAAAATATTATTACAAGTTTCGAAAACAGAAAATGGAGCAAGTAACAAAATATGGCCGCAAAAGGAAAATGGAACAAGTAATAAAATATGGAGGGAGTAATGTAATAATAACAAAGGCGAAGCTCTAAAACATGTCGAGTTAAATAAATAAATAATAAAAAAAAAAAGATTCAAGAACCAATCACAGAATCAAAATCAAGCAATGCAATTACACGAAAAGATAATAGAAGAAAACAAAAACAAATTACCTATCATCATCAACTAATGCTAGAGTCTGGAATGAAAGTGTGAACCGTGATTAATTTAGAAATATCCTATCAACGTAACACTACTTAATACTTTTGAGTCATGTTATGGAGAATTTTGAACATACAAACTGAAAGTACACAATGTATGCAACACCAATCTTAGCACAAAGAACACAGTAACATAAAAATTGGGAAAAAAAAATTTAATAAATAGAGAAGATTAATGGTACAATGATTAATACAAGTAGAACTTTTCCTTACAAGATTTCTATGACATCTCAAAAAGGGACAATACGGGAGGAGGACTAGGTGTCTTCAGAAAGTAACATATAGATATGTATCCTTGTTTTAGCATGTAATGTGAGAAAAAACACCTCAAATTTTTGATACCAGTCGTAAATCGAAATCTATCTTCGTATCACCAATCAAAAGTGTCCAGCGGTTAACATAAAAAAAATGGAATAAATTCCAATAGGTTTTGATTCAAAAACTAATCATCTGCTAACTCATCAACTAAGACATTCATTCAATAGTCACTGATGAACCTTCATCAGCATTATATGGCATGAAGATGGCCATGGATGTGGACTAAAATGAACTTATATAACACAAAAAGTTTCTTATCAATCAAATAGCAGAGCTAAATACCTCATGATCCTTCGGTCTCCCTTCACGTTTGAAAAAACCGCCACTGCATTTGAAATTTTAATGCCAGAGGAGACAAGGTGTGTCAGATTTTCTTTTTAATATTTTGGCCCGGAACAGAGTTAAAATGTCATTCCAAGAAGGATTATACCACTTTAGCGCACACATAAAGCAGTAATCGACTAAGTTGACATGAATAATATCAGGACCTTTTGAAGGAAATTGTCAAAAGAATCAGGACCTGGACCAGGATACAATCCTGGACCGATTAATTTCGGAGAATTTTTTCTTTTTTTTTGAAGGAAATTTCATAGACTTAAAAGACTGTAAATAGAGTTTTTTTGCAATTTTTCCAAGGGACAATCCGGCAATGATGTGAGACAGGGGAAAATTATATTCCTAGTACAAACCAAAGTACTTTCATACGTGTCACCTTTGATTATTATACTGAGGGATAGATATTACCTTGTACGACCAGCCGCTGAAAACCGCTCTTGATAATTTACAGAAAGGGGGAAAAAATCAGATGGCTCACTAGGTATATCAGCCATACAAACAGTAGTGTAGACAATCTGCAGGAAGAAACAGAAAGAAAGTAATAGTAAATCAGCCTAAACCGATAAGAAATCAAATATACACAGTAAACAAGACTACACATCAGTAAAAGTTCAGTATCCAGAAAGCATGAGCATTATTAATCAACGGGCTACAACAAGCAATGGTAAAGTTTTGAACTTACCGTTTCGCCATCTGTCACGGTAACAGCACCACTAGCTTGTCTCCCAATATGACCTGTTTCGACCAAGATCTGTTAAACATCCAACAAAACTTTCAGATTGATTTCTATGGGACAGACAACCTCTACAGTATAACTAAATCTTGTAACAGAATCATATTGTTTGGTAGCTGAGGGATTTTTCCGTTTTCTAGGTGTTTCAAAATCTTGCTTATACATCAATGCACAATCTTTTACCATCATCTGAAGCAGTTGTATCCATCTGATACTTACTAAAAGCTCCACATCAAAATAGATGAATAAATCTGTGTGGATGATAAAATTTTGACTATACTGTTGTTAAGAAAAGCTGGGAATTCTCAATAATAAGAAATCAGCAGCCCAAATATCTTATATATTGCTTAATCCTCCACCACAATGGACAGTCAGCAATGAGAAATTTATATGATTGTGTTTGTAACAGTTGATTATCATGGCATTGATACATTTGCTCTAAACACTGTGTTGCAATTTCTCTTAATTTTGCCAAATACCCTTTGTTTCGCTCACCCTCTTCCCATATTCTTTCTCCTTTCCCCATCCTGATCCTATCTTAATGCCAACATGATTCCAGTTTATTGCCACAGTTTAGCAGGGGGCATTACTGTTGGTGTCAAAGAAAAGATCCTGCAGCTAGTCTTACTCAGTTCACTAGCCCCTGAACTTATAATTTCCCAACAGAACAAAAATTTATTCAGAGAAAATCAACAGTCAGATGTCGAACTACATGGCTGTAAGCCTGTAAGCCTACAGCACAAGATCAATCTGGAAAAACTTTAGAGACCTTAAGAGGGTTCATAAAAGGTATTTCAAGATCAACAAATCAAGTCAATCCAGAATCCAGATACTTAATGACGGTTAATTCAATACTCCCTCCGTTTTTTAAAGTACCCCATTTCCCAAAAGCAGCTGTTTTTTTAAGTGCCCCATTTCTAAATTTAGAAACCCTACTCACATTATATATTATTTCTCTCACTTCCTTTTGACCCCACTATCATTTTATAATATTTCTCCCTCTCACATTATACCTAGTGGTCCCCCATTCATATTTCTCTTTCTTACTTTTCCAAATTTCTTATTACTAACCATACCCCACTTATATATAACTTTTTGCCTAAAACTCCCCGCACATCACAATAGGGCACTTAAAAAGAAGGCAGTGGAAAAAGTAGGAAACAAAGCCAACTTCCTATTCCCATCTTTCTTTGTCCTTGGACCCCTTCTTCTGTCAAGATGTTAAAATACGGTGAATAAGAAAGAACACTGGATTGAAGACAGGAACATTGAAGCTTAGATATAATTTTTTATATGCTTCAGCTTAGTGTGTGGAGGGGGGGTGTATCTTCAATGAAACTGGCAATTAACTTGATTAGAATATAGTATTTTCCAAGTCTTTGAAGTGATCAGGAAGAAATATGACTCAAAGTTATGTGATTATTGAACCTGATAGTATTGAGGACTGAGGAGACAGATATGCTCATAGCAGGGGATAGATAAAGGGCAAGCAATGGAAAAAGTTGTATAAAAAGTGAGATACATTTCTAAAAACTAGAAGAGCTTAACGAATTTAATTCGCATCACATATACTGCACTCAAACTTAAAAATGTTCCATTTCAATGATTGCATGGAACCAAAGGGTCAAGAGCTTTAATTGGGCTAATCAAGGTGATTTCAATTAGGAAAAAGAGGTGGCATACTGAAGAGCTGAAAGATGCACAACAGCCTAACTTACACCAAAATAAATATTAAATTTAATTAGCTGCACCTCACTTCAGTGAGGCGTGTGCTATAGGTCTGCGCTTTGATCCTAGGCTCTAGGATTCCTATTGCCTAGTGCATATTGAGCTTTTATAAACATTAAATCATACCCAGATTTATTCCCAACATTTAAACAAACACACCTACAAGAGCAAACTTGCTATGCTCAGATAAGAAATAACAATGTCCCTTGCAGCTAATGCAGTTCTGGTGTTCCAGCCCCAACAGTCTTACAGAACTCATTTGAAGCCTTCCAACCAAACAAGAACCCCCAACCAGAACAGCACAAGCAACCACAAAAACTTTATCCCGACACTTTCAGAATTCAAGGGAACCCCCCATATTGAACGCTACAATTGCAATGAGAAATATTTCCCTACCACTTAATGCACTGTCAATCTTTGACTAGTATGACTACTATGGAGGCAGAGTTGAGGTGTTAATAGGATATGAGACAGAAGCAGGAACAACAAGATGCATTTAACTGTAGGTATAAATCTGAAAAAGTTTATCTGTATGCCTGTAGTGGCTTTTATAGTTAACATGAGCAAGTAAGAATGAATTTCTTAAGATTTTGCTTGATAGTGGGCGAATATATAACTCATAGTCCCATAGAAGCAAAAGAGGCTGGTTTTGCACTTAAGGATAGTAGAAATCTACCATTGCACTCAAAGAAACTTGTTAGTTCACAGAAGGATAGCAAAACACATTAATCAACATCAAAATTAGCCCAATTCTTCTAAAGAAGTTTTTATAAGGTGGGGCACAGTGGTTAGACATACGAGGCTTCACTAGTCTGGTAACAAAGAGTACACATTGGATCAGCCCTTAATGCAATGTGCAATAAACATCCGCTCCTCTAAATAAGAAAGAGCACACCCCACCCCCACCACCCCCCACCCCCCGAAATATTAATGAGCTAATTTTTAATCAGTCCATTATATTTTAAAATCTACTTGCTAGCCACTATGAGTTAGGGAAACACCACTTAGGTTAATCAATGTTCCACAACAGTGCAGTAGCTCACGAACAGCAACATTGCTTCCCTCACAAGAATATGTTATGTTATTTTTTTCTTTACGACATTTACATGCTGAGGATATGCTGGATATAATGAAAGAGCGCCAGCTATTTGCTAAGGAAAATACATGCGTATTTGGCCAATCCCTCAATAATGACTACGCTAGTAGAATTCCTTGGTAACTTCTATTTTAGGTATTCCCACTTGTAGGTTATTTAGATGGTTCTATTTCGGAAACCTGCACCCTTACTGTGCGTACTCGCTCATAAGTACGCCGACATGCACAGCACAATCAAGCCAGGTGCAATGGTTTTCCAAAGAATTGATCCATGGGTCATTTCGTTGGTCAACAACAGCAAGATCCAGCAGGGAAATGCCACGACTGAACTTAATCCCAAAAGGATTGGGTTGGTCAACTGCAACTAATCTCCTCAACAATAATTGATCCAAAACTTATAATTAATTTGTTTATAAAAATGATTTTTCTACTCATTTGAGTATATTAACATCATTAAAACAATCAATTGTCGATAACTTCCATTAGGAAGAGGCACCTAAAATAAAACAAGCAAATGTGGGCAATAATTGGAATTCAAAATACCAAAATAAAACAAGCAAATGTGGGCAATAATTGGAATTCAAAATAATAATCAAAATTTTCACAGCAATTGCAAAGAAGCTTCTCTCCCACTCCTTATTAATCACACAAACAATTCCAATAATTTATAACACAAAACCAATTAAACAGCACAAACCAACTACACATAAACACACTAAAAACCAAATAAATTTAAAATTAATAAAATTAAAATCGAAAAAACTAAAATTAAAAAAAACCAAATACAATTGAATGTTAGAGACTTACATGTCTATCACCAAATGGGATTTTAACAGAGTAAGGTTGAAGGGAATCATGGGTATACTTGTCAGAAACATGGGTTTCAGACATAGCTCTAAAATTGAAGTTTTTGCCATGGAAATATCTTGGAAGAAGATGGTGTAAAGAAGGAAAAGCCTTGAAAGTTTTAAAACGAGACAAAGCAGAAGTAGATAGTAGAAGCTTGCAGTTCTTTGAATGTGAAGATGGAAGTGTAGAAGAATGTGGGCAAGAATGAGTTAAGGAAGATAATGAATTTGCTAACATTTTTGAATTGTGAGATTGTTTGAAACTACAAAAGAGAGTGGAGATGAAACTGCAGAGTGACCCTTTGTTTGCCTTATCTGTTCGTTCATTTCAATTCAAAGTACACCAACAGAGGTAGAGGCAAGCAAATGACGGGCAGGACATGGGTCGGGTCGGGTCGGATCGGATCGAGCCGATCCAGTGTTTACATAACCTTTTACTTATTTGAATCCATCTCTGCTGAAATCTGCTTTGCTCTGCTATGCTCTGCTTCAATATGCTCTGTTCTGCCCTGCCCTGCCCTGCCCTGCCCTGCAATGCAATGCTCTACTCTACTTAAAATTAATACTTAATATTGAATTATTATAATAATAATTAATATTTAATAATAATAATAAATAATTAATACTTAATAAGAATAATAATAAATTATTAATTATTAATTATTAATATTTAATAATAATAATAATAATTAATTATTAATGATAATAATATTAATAATAATAATAATTAATATTTAATAATAATAGTAATAATAATAGTAATTGTACTAATAGTAATAATAATACTTATAACTAATAATATTAATTATAATAACAATAATTGATTTTTATAATAACAATTAATATTAAGATAATAACTAATATTTAAAGATAATACTAATTATTAATTTTCAATAATAATAATAATAATAATAATAATTAATATTTAATAATAATAATAATAATAATAATTAATATTTAACTTTAAAAATTTAATGATTATAATAATAATGCGATATTAGTAGTAGTAGTAGTAGTAGTAGTAGCAGCAGCAATAATAATAATAATAATAATAATAATAATAATAATAATAATAATAATAATAATAATAATAATAATAATAATAATAATAATAATAATAATAATAATAATAGTCTTTCCACCTAACATTGCTCGACCTTCGCGTGGTGTTAAGTTGCTTGGTGGTCCTGCTAGTTCTGATTCTGGTTTTAGTAGTGAGCTTGTGATGCATAGGGTGACCAAGACCATTGCGCTTATGGATAAGGTTGCTACGCTGGAGTGTGAGCTATTGTTACTTAGGGCTTGTACCGGAGTTTCTAAACTCTACTTTGCGTTGCGTACTTGTCCCCCGAGTACTTTTGAGGCGGCTCAGCGCACTTTTGACGGGGCTCTTCGATCTTCTTTGGAGCGTATTGTTACCGCTTCAGGACCTGGGTTTGGCGATTGGCAGTGGCGGCTTGCCACTTTACTATTTGCATTTGGAGGGCTTGGTGTTTTATTCTGCAGGTGATGTTCGACATTATGCTTTTCTTGCTTCTCGGTTACAGTCTACTGGGTTGCAGAAAAAGCTTCTACGACATGCTGACATTGTTGGTCATGGTCGAGCTTTTGAAGACGCTTTGGGTCTGTTTAATGGCGCGGTTGAGTCTGATTTTTTAAGTAATCCTAGTGAGGTCGCTGCCCTGAAACTCATGAAGAAATTGGCAGATATATATTTCACGAAGGTTACTGATTCTGCAGAACCCACCTTTTCATTATCCCCTTGTTTATCAGCATTGTGGAAATCTCAGCAGGGAGATCACACGTCTGCTTGGCTTCGGGCCGTTCCTATCTCAGGATTGGGTCAGGCTATGAACGAAAAGACTTACCGATGTGTGTTATGCTACCGTGTAATACCCCTCATGATTGCTTCAAAAGGATTTGATATACTACTCATATCAACAAGGTGCATCTTCCTTTTAGGGAGCTCATTTGCTAAGATACTCCATAGTTAAGCGTGCTTGGTTGGGAGTAGTCTTGGGATGGGTGACCTCCCGGGAAGTTTTCCCGGGGTGCGCATGAGTGAGGACAAAATGCGATGGAAGGACTCGTGTTGGTCTGTGGGGACAGTTGTTGGCCCTCGATGCGCATTTCGTGACAATAGGCCCCTCCCTAATTTGTTTGGGGTCGGGGTGTTACATACCGATTGGGAGTTCCGTTGTTCTCTGCCTCTACACCATGCTCTGCTTGTTCGAGGGTTTTTCCAAGGGATATTTTAGGCGATCACACGGTGTCGTGTGCTGGTATCGTGGGTATTAAACATAGACATAATGTTGTTCGGGATACCATAGTTGATGTTTGCTATCGTTCTGGGATTTCAGCAAGGAAAGAGATTGACATTGGGTTGTCTGAAGGGAACGACGAGGCCCTCAGACCTTCTGATGTGTTACTTTATTCTTGGGATCGTGGTCGCGATGTCTGTGTAGATTTGACAGGATCTTCTCCTTTGACACAGTCAGGGCTATCTGACTTTATTCCTGGACGGGTTGTGGCTGATGCAGCTCATCGAAAGCGGGTTAAGTATGAGGCTCGTTGTCAGGCGATTGGATATGGGTTCATTCCCTTCTCCTTTTCTTCGTTTGGTGAATTAGAGAAGGAGGTTGTTGCGTTGCTTAAGCGAATTCAGAGGTTCTCGATGACGCAAGACATTGGAGCACGTGTTGCAGCTCATATTTTTACTAGGGTAGGCTTTGCTATAGCTAGAGGAGTGGGGGCCCAGATTGTATCTCGGTTTCCCACTAATTTAATGTAGGTTGTATGATTTTTTGTTTTTGAGATATAATAATAACATAATAATAATAATAATAATAATAATAATAATAATAATAATAATAATAATAATAATAATAATAATAATAATAATAATAATGAAATATGCTCCTCTCTGCTCGGCTCGGCTCTGCTCTGCTGAAATCTGCTCTGCTCTGTTCTGCTTTGCTCTGCTCTACTTTGCTCTGCCCAGAAGCTCAAAAGAACAGGGCCTTAGTCCTTATTAAAATTGTAATTTGTATTTGTGTAACTCTTATTAGTCAGTACTGAACTTATTTGAACTATTTTTGACCTTATTACACCTTAAATAAGTAAAAATAAAATTAACAAAACAAGCCCTAAGTTGGTGTGGCCGTAATAAACATGCATTCATATTCACATTCACACACTTGCACCATGATCATATCAAAGGATCTCCAATGCTCATCCCTATTTACTTAGAGCTAGACTTGGGGGCTTGATCCTTATATCATTAGCTTGCCTAGCCTAAGAGTCACCACCATTTGACTCTTTTCAATAATATATCTTTCCACACACTTAGCTCTTGTGGCCTAGCTTTAGTGTCACTATCACACACTGCACAGAGATATGACCAAATATACTTCCCTTAGGAACCCTTTGTCATGAAATCTTAACGCTGAAGCATGCCTTGTCATATCAACATCACTCATCATTGCATCACGAAGCATGAAGTACTTAGCCTCCGTGCCTAAGTTACCCAAATGCTTTCATCATTGAGTCAACAGTTGAGATAGCCTAGGATGGATTAATCCTTGCACCTTGAGAGATAGTATCAAATGACATTTGACTAAGCTCATTCAACATGCATCTTCAAAACTTCGCTTCTTTCTTTTTTGCGTCTTTCTTTTTCGGGAGAAAGTCGGTACCCTCCACAAAAATGACGGAAATTTTTTATTTATTTTGCATTTTTGAGTCGCATAATCAACACTATGCACACACGGGTCATGAGTCTAAGACATGTGTCATTTCACTTTGAGTCGAGTCAACCTCGAGTCAGTCAATCAGCGAGTCAAGTTTATACCTTGAGTCGTGTCAAGTCGATGAGTCAAGCAACGTTAAACCTTAGGTCAACCCTAAGATAATTTTAAGCCTTAGGTCAACCCTAAGATAATTAAAGAAATTGGCAAAGTTCTATAGTAAAAAATAAATACAGGTGCAGCAGAACAGGGAAGACCCTACTCCAGCGCCTGGCGCTAGAAATATTTCAGCAACGACAGAGCTCGAAGCCTCTCAGAAAGGTGATTTTGACCTCATACAGCAATTTCGGGTTCCTTGGTACGCCAGTTAGCCCCTATAAGCAATTTGACATGATAAAGTAGTTAGTTTGATTACAATTGCAATAAGTGATCGACCTGATGAAAGATCGTCTCACTTAGCTTAAAGCGCCTAATCACGGAGACACCGACATACTGGTTTTAGCGGAATAAAGTTCAGGAGAGCTTTAGAGATCGACAAACGTTGGTCTTCGGAAATTTTTCTTCAGAACATTATCACAAGAAACATTCAAGCACCGAAGCTCTATTGTTCAGAGACGCGTGAACATTTCCATCAAAAGCTCTTTTGCTCCAGAGACGCGTGGGCATTTCATTGAAGCTCTTTTGTTCAGAGACGCGTGGACAATCCTTTTCAAGCTCTTTTGCTCCAGAGACGCGTGGGCATATCAATCAAGCTCTTTTGTTCAGAGACGCGTGGACAATCCTTTTCAAGCTCTTTTGCTCCAGAGACGCGTGGGCATATCAATCAAGCTCTTTTGTTCAGAGACGCGTGGACAATCCTTTTCAAGCTCTTTTGTTCAGAGACGCGTGGACATTCCCTATTTTCAAGCTCTTTTGTTCAGAGACGCGTGAACATATAAAAAAGAAGCTCTTTGTTCAGAGACGAGTGAACATCGAAACAGCAAGGTGGCGTTCCCTAGATTATAGAGAGTTGTCACAAACATCTGAGGATTGTTTCAAGAGAAATAATCTTCGATGGTATTCCCTAGGATGTGGAATATTATCAATGCGGATGGGGATTGTTTCAAGAGAAGTAATCTTCGATGATATTCCCTAGGACGTGGAATATTATCAATGCGAATGAGGATTGTTTCAAGAGAAATAATCTTCGATGATGTTCCCTAGGATGTGGAATATTATCATTACGGAGAGGATAGTTTCAGGCGAATCAATCTTCTAATTTGGAAGCAGTTACGGGCGTAGCGGTTTTCAAGCGGGATGTCATTCTCTAGCTTGCAGGAGGTCATCAAAATAGTAAAGCGGCAGCAAATCGGTTACTTTCAGAGACGTGTGCTCGACGGTGGAATATACGCGTTTCTTAACTCTTTTATCTGTTTAACTAACGCTAGTTTTGTAGGTATCGGCGTTACAAGATTGGTTTAGGATCGCAGAACGTTCTGAATCATTCTCCGTCCCTATCAATACTTTGACTTTTGTTTTCGAAACATGCGTTTCTCCAAACTCAGTCAAAGTGGGGGCTTCTGTAGACACCCATTTGTGTCTCCCCAAAACCAAACCCAGTGATGAATACCTTTCACGTCGAACCATAATCGAATGAGGTGAAAGTGTGAAAAGTCTAGTGTTGCGGTTAGTTTTTGTTAAAATTCTTTCTTTCTGTTTTCGAAAACCCACTCTATTTTATGAAAACGTCCATTCCAATTTAGTTTGGTCCATGATAAGGGTCCAATAATGGTGTAGTTGGATGGGGCTTGAAAATACCTTTCCAACGATATATTATAAGCCCAATTCCGATGGATAATGAGGAAGTTATGGCCAAAATACTAAACTGGGCCCAAACCGGATTTTGCCTACGACCCAATGATCATGAGGAGGGTCCAAAGGTTTAATCCTATTCCTAAACTAATTAGGATTGATTAGAATCTTTTATAAGTTTCTAAAATATCTTAATTATCCTTTTTTGAAAAGATAAGATTAAGGAATTTGATTTAAATATAAACTTTCCTTTTTTTATAAAACTTTCCTTTTTTAAAGTCCTAATTCTATTCGGATTTAAACATGTTCAAAGACAGTCAGATATTATTTTCGTGCCTCATAATATTTATCCAAATTTTATATGGTTGGATAGATCTTTAAATTATCTTTCCAATGATATATTATAATATTAAATCCGAGTTATAACGAAAAAGATATAAATGAGACATGAAACTTTATCCAAAACTGACACCCTTCCACTATTTTGGACATATCTTTTTATCTACATAATATTTTAATCTGATTTTAATTGGGTTGGAAAGTAGACTTTAAGAGCTTTCCAACGACATATTATATGCCTTATTTGGACTTTTGTATCAAAAGATATGATAAAAACAAAAACGCGTTAAAAACAGGCTTGGCGCCTGACTCCAGGCATTGGCGCTTGGAACCAGGCCTGGCGCCTGGCGCCAGCCATTGGCGCCTGGCGCTAATGGCCAATGTCTGGCGCCAACCTCGTTTTGCGTGCGCCAGACTCTGTTTTGTTAATTTTATCTTTTTGGCTGATTTTCTCTATAAATAACGTATTAAAAACTCCGTTTTCAATCACCAACTCTCATCAAGATTTTCTTGATTATTCTCTCTCTTTCTTTCTCTTTTCTAAACTTTGTTTTCAAATACAAAATTCCGCATTCACAAGATCTAGAAACACCTAGCCATATTCGAAGTTGCCTTCGCCCTAGACGTGAAAGGTTTTAATTTCTGAGGGTTTGGTCCCAAATCTCTCTTTCAATTATTTAATTTAATTGTTTTGTTTATTATTTTCCTTGAAGTTACTAACATGTGTATTTTGTTATTAGAAAGAGGTACGAGGCATCAAAGTAAGTACTTTATTGGTTTTTATTGATATTATGATGTAGAAATCATGTTTAAATTGCTATTATGATTCCTAATATCATGTTTAGGGAAAATGTTATAATATCAAATATGTTTATTATGATTGTTGTGATGCCTTTTATTCTCTTCCTAATATTTATGATTGTTAGTATCATGTTAGGGTTAAAGATTTGATTTTTATTGCTTAGTGACATGCTAGGGTTTGTTATTAATCTTGTTAGTATCATGCCTAGGATCTTGCTATTTTTATTATGCTTTAATATTAACATGAACATGATAATGATTATAATTGTTATAATTTATGATGATTATGAATATTATTATTATTATTATTATTATTATTATTATTATTATTATTTTGATAATGATTATTTTATTTATGATTATTATTGTTTTGATTATGATTATAATTTTATGATGATTATAATAATTATTGATTATTATTATTGTTGCTTGATTATTTATATTTATTGCTTGATCACGCCTTTTATGCATGTTTAAAGGGAATTTGTACTTGTAATTGTGCTTAATAAGATAATTAATAATCTTGTTAGGGTTAATTGTGATTATAATTCAAGTGATCGCCAATAATAGTTTATTTGTGCATTAATGTTCAACCAACATAGATTAAACAGGTTTAGGGTTAACCTATTGATTGTATGTTAGTCAGAAAGCGCACATGAATACGAGCAGAATAAAGTAGAGGCCTATTATTAGGGCAGGTTCAATCTCTTTTAGGTTGGATTTGTACCTTCATCCCCGAACCCTTATTTGGTTCAAGACCTTATGGAGTTGACGATCTCTTGGATCGTTAAGGGGTGTAACCTTCACCTTGTGAACGGTTTACAAGTTCCTAAAAAACTTGTTGGCGACTCTTTTGCTCTATCTTCTTCCCTTTTGGACGCCACCGCACTTTAGTGTATGATCACAGTGGGGTTCAAGCTAGTGGGATTAAAGCTTGAATTATTCCCTACAATATCTAATTATATTTTTGTAATAGTTAGTCAACATCCGTGCATTCCTAGCTAGTATAATAATATTGATGACTGATATTGAATAGTTGGTTTATATAACATAATATTTGGGTTTTATATAATACAAGTATATGTTTTCGTTCTTAGCTTATATCAATAATTTGTTAAGTTATAATGTTATATAAATGACCAGTTGGCTTATAACAATATTAGGTGATATGTTTAAATTGTAGGCTGATATATATTTTGTGTTGGCTGTTGTGTATTTTGTGTTGGCGAATGTGTTTCATGTGTTATATGAATCTATTGTTGTCTACTTTGTTATCTATGTTTGCTTATATGAAATTATTATTGTCTGTTATGATTTTGTTGTTGGCTTATATGTATCTACTGATGGCTCACATGACTTTTAAGTTGGCTAATATCATTTTTTCCTTGGTTTATATGAATTTATTGTTGACTTATGTGAATCTAATTTTAGCTTTTGTGTTATCTATGTTGGCAGTTATATATGATTCTATAATTGTCTTATATAAGTCTATTGTTGGCTTATGTGAATCTAAATATGAATTCTATATTATTAGTGTTGGCATATATAATACTTATAACAATAATTTGTTGTTTCTGTTGACTATTAATATCCGATATGTTTTTGTTATTGGTGTAGACTCCCAAATGTGTCTCCCCAAAACCAAAACCAATGATGAGTACCTTTCACGTCGAATCATAATCGAATCAAGTGAAAGTATGGAAAGTCTATTTTGCGGTTAGTTTTTAATTCTTTTCTTTTTCTCTGTTTTTGAAAACCCGTTTTATGAAAATAGAAAATCCAATTTAGTTTGGTCCGTGGCAAGGGTCCAATAATGGTGTATTTGGATCGGTTTCAAAAAGAGCTTTCCAACGATATATTCTAAGCCCAATTCCGATGAATAATGAGGAAGTTATGGCCAAATTACTAAACTGGGCCCGGTTTGATTTTTATATGCGGCCCAATGATCTAGAGGAGGGCCTATTATGATTTATCATTCCTAATGCAATTAGGATTGATTATGGTCTTCTAGAATCTTCTAGAAGGTTCTTTTAAATCCTAATGTGATTAGCATTGATAATTGAGTTTTATTAGGGAAATTACAATTTTACCCTTCGTACGCTTAAATTTTATCAAAATATGAAAACGCGTGGGAAAACTGACTGCAGCACCGCACTATAGGCTGTCGCCTGGCGACAGGCCTGGCGTCGCGGCGACACGTCTGTCGCCTGGTGTAGGCGTCGTATGAAGTGCGCCTACGTTAAAGCATGTGTGAATATGTTTGGCACTCATATGAAGTAGGAATTGACATAATACGATTAGGGACAAGGAAAGTAGGGAGCCGCCAACAAGTTTTTAAGGAACTTGTAAACCATTCACGGATCATAAAAGGCAACCACGATAAATGGACAACGATATGCAACAACGATTGACCCGTGAAGGTTACACCCCATTCATAATCCATGGGATTACTAACTCCATATGGTTCGGAACCACGAAAGGATGATCGGGGATGATGGTACGAAGTGAGTCATGGAGTCACATTCGCCCGTATTGGCCTCTACTCGATTCTTATAGTGAAAAGCGATTCCTGCGATCTCAAAGGCATGCAAACAAAATATTCAATTTGCTCCAAACTATTATTATGCTAAATTGGTTTAATATTATTGCAACATATAATTCTAAAATATTAGTGATCACTTGATTAAACAACAAGGTTAAAAATGAACCTAAACCGGTCGTCCAAATTATCTTATTAGGCGTGATTTTCAATTAAATATTCCCTTTAAACATGCAATATAGTGATCATAATAACAATAGAATAAACATTAATATTGGAAGCAATTTAACAATAATAGAGTTAGTCAAATCAAATACAAAATAACCCTAATCATGATACTAGCAATATTAAAATAAAATAAGAGTAATTAAATAAATTAATTACTCACATTCCGCACGTTCCTTTAAATTGCTACATCATGAATAAACTGTTAGTAACTTCAATACAAAAAAATAAAATTGAAACAATAAAATTAAATAAAAAGTAGAGTTGATTTAGTCTAAACCCTCAGTCAATTATACCTTTCACTCCTTGGTTTAAGTATAGAACTTTGGGTATTATATGGACTCCTTGGAGTGCTTAAAGGAAGGAATAGTGAAACAATAAGGAGGCTAGTGTTTAAGCTAAAGAGGGACAAGAGAATTATTTGATGATCAAGCTTGTTGATGATTGGAAAAGGGAAGATATGACCTCTATTTAAAGAGAAAAAAAGGGTCGAAGAATTAAGATAAGGTCCGAATTAAATCGGAAAAAAACTCGATAGACTGCAGTTTTTGCGTTTTTTGTTTTTATCATATCTTTTGATCCAGAAATCGGAATAAAATATCATTGGAAAGCTCTTGAATTCTACTTTCTAACCCAATTAGAATCAGATTAAAATATTTTATAGAATAAAATATATGGCCGAAATAGTGATACGGTGTCAGTTTTGGATAGAGTTTGACATTTTATTCATATCTTTTCCGTTATAGCTCGGAATTGATATTATAGTATATCATTGGAAATATAATTTCAAGGGATATCCAACCATATAAAATTTGGATAAAAACTATGAGGCACGAAAATAATATCTGTCTATCTTTGAATTTATTTCAATTCGAATAAAATTAGGACTTTTAAAAAAAGGAGTTTTATTCAATTTCAAATTCTTTAATCTTATCTTTTCAAAAAGGATAATTAGGATCTTTTAGAAACTTACAGAAGTTTCTAATTAATCCTAATTGGTTTAGGAATTGGATTAAATCATTTGGACCCTCCACATGATCATTGGGTCGTAGGTAAGATGAGCTTAGGTTCGGTTTGGGCTCAGTTTAATATTTTGGCCATAACTTATTCATTATAACTCGGATTTGGGCTTATAATATATCGTTGTAAATCTCTTTTAAATCTCATCCAACTATTCAATCATTGGACCTAGATTTTGGACCAATATTAACTGGGTTAAACGTTTTTATAAAAAGGACACAAAATGAATGATTTTAAAGGACACGAAATAAATTATTTTGGGTTTAAAGGCACGAAAAGTGGAAAATAAGTTATGGTTTGGGGAAATGGGCTAGAAGTTGGCTTGGTTTATGAAATGGAAATATGGATTTAAGAACTCCAATATTAAATACTCAACCCGACCAATAGTGGCGGTGAAAGGTTGTTCATCATCGGGTTTGGTTTTGGGGAGACATTTTTAGGTGTCTACACCTGGCGACAGGCCCTGTCGTTTGGCGACAGGGGCGTGTTTGGCGACAACGTCGTGTTTTATTATTTTCGAAACTCTGATTCTTTTTTATCATAATCCGGCTGATTTTCATTATAAATAGCCTCCTATAACCTCCGTTTTCAATCACCAACTTTCATTAAGAAATTCTTGATATACTCTCTCTCTATCTCTCTTTTCTAAACTAGCCTTCTCTCAAACAAAATTCCGCATTCACAAGATCTAGACACATCTAGCATAATTCGAAGTTGCCTTCACCCTAGACATGAAAGGTTTGATTTCTGAGGGTTTGGTCCCAAATCTAGTCTAAACTTTCTTAATTCTCTATTTCAATTATTTAATTTAAGTCTTTAATTTTTTTTATTTTCGTTGAAGTTACTAACGTGTGTATTTTGTTATTAGAAAGAGATACGAGGCATTTAAGTAAGTACTTTAATTGTTTAATTGATATTATGATATAGAAATCATGTTGAGATTGTTATTTTGATTCCTAGTATCATGCTAGGATGTTTTATTACTTCCTAGTATCATGTTTAGGATAACAACTAAAAAGTTCTAATATCAAGTATGCTTATTATGATGCTTCCTATTTTCTTTCCTAATGGCATGTTAGTATCATGTTAGGGCTAAATATTTGATCTTGGATGCTTAGTGACATGCTAGGGTTTGTTATTAATCTTGTTAGTATCATGCATAGGATCTTGCTATTATTATGCTTTAACATGATTATTTTAATTATTATTATTATTATTATTATTATTATTATTATTATTATTATTATTATTATTATTATTATTATTATTATTATTATTATTATTATTATTATTATTATTATTATTATTATTATTATTATTATTATTTCAAAAAAACCTACAAAGTCAATCAATTTACAAGAAATTGGTGGGGAGCCGAGATACAATCTGGGCCCCCACCCCTCTAGCTATAGCAAACCCGATCTTGCTGAAGATGTGAGCAGCTGCACGAGCACCAATATCCTGAGTCTTAGCGAATGCCTGAACCCGCTTCAGCAACGCAATAACATCCTTCTCTAATTCTCCCAACGAAGAAAAGGAGAAAGGAAGAAAACCATAGCCAATAGCCCTGCAACGCGCCCCATACTTGTCCTGCTTCCGCTGAGCCGCCGCAGACACAACTCGACTAGGAACGAAGTCAGACAACCCTGATTGTGTCAAAGGTGAAGACCCCGTCAAGTCAACACATACATCAAGGCCTCTATCCCAGGAATAAAGCAACACATCTGCTGGTCGTAGAGCCCCGTCGTTTCCTCCAGTCAGCCCAACGTTAACCTCCTTACGAGCAGAAATCCCAGATCGAAAACAAATATCAATAAGGGTATCACGAACAACATTGTGCCGATGTTTAATACCCACAATCCCAGCACAAGATACTGCATGATCCCCATAAATATCCCCCTCAAAAACCCTTGAGCAAGCTGAACACGGTGTTGAAACGGAGAACAAAGGAACACCCAACCTGTAGCAAAGAACACTACGGTAGGTCTTACCATTCATAGTCTGACCCAAACCCGATATCGGGACCGTCCGCAACTAGGCCGAAGAGTGAACCCCCTGCTGGGACTTCCATAAGGCTACCTGACACAGAGTTAAGGAGAAAGTGGAATCCGCAGATGCAGTGACCTTCCTGAAATATATATCTGCCAACTTTTTCATGAGTCTGGGGGCAGCGATCTCACTAGGGTTACCTATAAGGTCAGTCTCCACAACCCTGTTAAAAAGACTAAGAGCACCATCGAAGGTCGGTCCAGGACCAACAATACCAGAATTACGAAGAAGCGTAGCCTGAAGACCAGAAGACTGCAGATGCGATGCAAGGAAAGCATAATGTCGAACATCACCTGCCAAATAGACACCCAAACCACCATAAGAAAAAGGTAAGGTGGCAAGTCGCCATTGCCAATCACCAAAACCAGGCCCCGAAGCTGTTACAATGCGCTCCAAAGAAGCCTGAAGGGCCATGTCAAAAGAAACCTGTGCTGTTTCAAAAAGACGAGGCGGACAAGTGCGCATAGCAAAGTAGAGTTTTGAAACCCCAGTACACGCACGAAGAAGCAACAACTCGCATTGGGGATCATCGAGCTTAGCAACAGCATCCATAAGCACAACGGTCTTCGACACTCTCTGTGAAACAAGCTCACCACAAAAAGAGGAATCAGCACTGACAGGACCACCCAGTAATTTAACACCATGCATAGGGCGTCCAATGTCCGGAGGAAAGACACCGACGAGACGGCTACGAGGGTCCTCCGAGGGCCAGAATACTTCGGTTTTCTCAACATTGACATGGAGTCCGAGACGAGGTCCCTCCGCCAAAATCAACTCCAAAACCTTTCCTACCACTAAGGTGTCACCAATAATGGTCCCGTCATCTAAATACCAAGCTTGCAAACATAAGTCAAAAGAATCCCTGATTTGGCACACTAACAGATGAAGAACCAAAGCAAAAAGCAAAGGGCCTAGAGGATCACCCTGTTGCACTCCCTGACATGACCATAAGGTATGCTCCCCGTAAAATAGTCTGGCTGGAGTAGAGTAACAGAATTCAACCCATCGCGAAAGAGCTGGACACCGGAGACGAACCTCACGCAACATAGCCGAACGGTCTACCAAATTAAAAGCATTCTTAAAACCCACCAACAACATAGAGAGACCAATATCACAACCACGCGCCTCAACCAAACGATTAACAGCATGAAGAATAGCCTCACCACCTGCCGGCACCCCAACACCAAACTGAAGACCTCCTAGATAGCTTCCCAGACGCGGACCAATTAAAGCAGCCCCAACCTTTGAAACTAGACGCCTCCAAACTGTACCCACATCAATAGGCCGAATACCACCTCCAGCCTTAACAAGTGGCGTGAGAGGAGCACTAGCAATATACTCTCCCAACTCAGCAGGACATTTCCCAGCGAGAAAAAGATTAACCACCTGCGTAATAGAGCCTACCAACTCATCTGATATAGCAACTAACTACAGCACCACTCAAACAATCCATAAGGTGCTGAGCACGCAGGCCGTCCCTACCGCATGACGTACCTCGCGGAAAACCCCTAATCTGATCCAAAACAACAGCAGGAGTAGCAATAAGAGGGCCCCTTTGAGAACCCAAGAGAAACCCAAGCGACACTTAGGAGGAATAGATTTAACCGAACGAAACCGCTTAGATAGCAAACAATCAAGAAGAGCAACATCAAAAGCAAAATGAGGCTCACTAGGCACCCTAGGAACAGGATCAGATACAGCAAGACCCCGCGGTTTAGGAAAACCATAAAGAACAAACGGAACAACACCATCACCAGAATCAGGAGGGGCCACGAAGTTATCAGAACCAGTACCATGCCGACACTTCGTACGAAGAGAATGTGTCTTGAAACACTCCCCACAAAGCCAAATGCCCATACGACGAAAAGTTGACTCCGCTTCTAAGAAAAGCGCCGAATTAGAAGTAAGAGAGATTCGGGTCAAATCCCGCGCATTCGCACAACAATGGCAGTCACGGAGATGAGTGATCAAAGAAGTTTTAGTAAGCCCATTACCCCTACCATCTTGACACCCATTAAGACCCACGAACGGGCAATGAAAGAGAACACTAGGAGGCATAACAACCACCACGCAAACTGCACAAAAAAAACGTCCCAAAATTGCAGCAAAGCAGCACCCAAAGTGACCAGAAACTTGCACCCAAAACGCACCCAAAACAGCACCCAAACTGACCAGGAAAGCACACCAAAAATGCACCAGAAACTGCAGCAAATAGACGATATAATTGCCAGAAACACGCTAGAAAACTGACCTTAAACACGCTAGAAAATCCACTAGAAACAGGCCGAAAACTCAACCCAAGAGCTGCCGCCAGAAACTGACCTGAAATTCGCCAGAAAATGCACTAGAAACTGACCTTAAACACGCCAGAAACTGCACCAGAAACACTAGGGGTGAGCAAACCGGGTACCCGGTCAAAATTTTAGGACCCGGACTTGGAATTGGTTGGAACCGGGTCCTAAAATTCGGAACCGGAATTGGAATTGGTTTAACCGGGTCCTAAATTTTAAGAATTGGAATTGGAATTACCGGGTACCGGTTCCGGTTCCGGGTACCCACTTATGTATGTAATTGTTAAAATATAATACAAATTATAATTCTTATTTTAGTTAGTATCATTATTAGTGTTTAATACTTATATTTATATATGCATTAAGCTATTTATATTCATGTTAGGTATTAATAATACTTTTTTTATTGTACGAATTAGATACATTTAACATATTTTTATTATTTAAAATTTATTTAGTTTAGGATATATTGGATAACCGGGTACCCAACCGGTTCCGGGTCCAAAAAGTTGAGAATTGGAATTGGAATTGGTTATAACCGGGTCCTTAATTTATTACCCGGAATTGGAACCACCGGGTCCAATCTCGGTTCCGGACCCGCCGGTTCCTAACCGGTTCCGGTTCCAATTCCGGGTACCCGGAATTTTTGCTCACCCCTAAGAAACACAACCCAATACAGACGCAGAAACAACCTTAATTTCGCCTCAAAAACAACTAGAATTTAGCCTGAAAACCACCTTGAAAACAGCACGCAAATAACCCCAAAAACCTGCCTCATAAATACCGGGAAATAACCCCAAAAACGCTCACCAGAAACAAGCCTGAAACGCTAGCAAATTACCGCCTGAAACACGACCAGAAAAACGCCCAGAAACTGCCAAAAAACGACCTGAAACACGACCAGAAACACGCCCAGAAACTGCCAGAAACATGATCAGAAACTGACCAGAAATCGTCTGCCAACTGCACCAAAACAACCCCTAATACTGCCTTAAAAACCGCCGGAGGAAAACACCTTACAACCACTTTAATTCCGCCTGAAAACCACCGCGAAAAGCACCTTAGAATGGCACCCAAAAGCATCCAGAAACAGTCTGAATAGCCACTGAAAAACAGCCCACAAACAACCAACGAAACTCGCTGTAACTTCGCCGGAAAATGCTTGCTAAACGCCAGAAATTGACGGACACAAAACTTGACACCTTGCCGGTGATCTTGCCGGAAAAAAGACGTGGAAAATCGGAAAAGCCTAAACCTACCCAACCCTAATCGCCTAAAAATTATTATTATTATTATTATTATTATTATTATTATTATTATTATTATTATCATTATTATTATTTATTATTATTATTATTATTATTATTATTATTATTATTATTATTATTATTATTATTATTATTATTATTATTATTATTATTATTATGATTGTTATTGTTATTATAATTTTATGATGATGATTTATTATCATGATGATTATTTTGTTGCTTGATATTATATTTATTGTTATTGCTTGATCACGCCTTTTTTGCATGTTTAAAGGAAATTTGTACTTGTAATCACGCTTAATAAGATAATTAATAAGATAATTTGATTATAATTCAAGTGATCGCCAATGATAGTTTGTTTGTGCATTAATATTCAACCAACATAGATAAACAGGTTTAGGGTAAACCTATTGATTGCATGTTAGTCAGAAAGCGCACATGAATACGGGAAGTATAAAGTAGAGGCCTATTATTAAGGCAGGTTTAATCTCTTTTAGATTGGATTTGTACCTTCATCCTCGAACTTTTAGTCTTGGTTCCAGACCTATTGGAGTTAACGATCTCCTGGATCGTTAAGGGGTGTAACCTTCACCCTGTTACAAGTTCCTAAAACTTGTTGGCGACTCTTTTGCTCTAGCTTCCTTCCATATGGGTTTTCGATAAGTGAGAAAAACTAAAGCATAAAAATATAAAGATTTCAAAAGTAAGGTTGTACACCTTGGGGGCTTATCTAGGGTCTTGAGCCTTTATCCCTTTCTTCTATAACCTTTAGCCTAACCACGTTACAACCCTCAAAAGACCTCTTTGAGGTATACACACACTTGTGCGACGTTCGGCTAGAGCTACGTTCAGCCTAATTCTTGACGGATACGTAGGCAACCTCACATTTGGGTGTGGCCGTAATAAAAATGCATTCACATTCATATTCACACATCATGATCATATCATGGGATCTCCTATGCTCATCCCTATCTACTTAGAGCTAGACTTGGGGGCTTGATCCTTACATCATTAGCTTACCTAGCCTAAGAGTGACCATTATTTGACTCTTCTAAAAATAATATCCTTCCACACACTTAGCCTTTGCGGCCTAACCATAGTGTCACTTTCACACACTGCATAGATACATGACCAAATATACTTCCCTTAAGAACCCTTTATTTGTCATGAAATCTTAACACAACACTGAAGCATGCTTTGTCATATCAACATCAACCATCATTGCATCACGAAGTATGGAGTACTTAGCCTCCGCGCCTAAGTTACCTAAATACTTTCATTATCAACTAGAATAGTCTAAGATGTTACAATCCTTGTACTGTGAGAGACAGCATCAACCGCATATACTTGGCTAAGTTCATTCAACATGCACCTTCAAAAATTTCGCTTCTTTCTTTTTTCACGTCTTTCTTTTTCGGGAGAAAGTCGGCACCCTCCATAAAAATGACGAAATTTTTTGTTTTTCTGCATTTCAAGTCATGTACATATCGAGCTTCATGAGTCAACACTATGCACACACGAGTCACACAAAGCGAGACAGTCAATCACAATGAGTCAAGTTTATACCTTGAGTCATGTCAAGTCAATGAGTCAAGCAACATTAAGTCTTAGGTCAACCTTAAATAAAGATGAGCAAAGTCCTATAGTACAAAATATAAATGCAGGTACATTCTAGTGAGCAAGAATATTCCCGGATTTTTTTGAAAAGCCGCGAATGAAAATCCGACTCCAGCGTCAGACGACAAGGCTGTCGCCTGGCGACAGGCGATAACACGACGACAATATGTTCTGGCGAGTGCCGGTGCAGTGACGAGATGCGTGGTCCTATCTTGGATTTACGGACCTCATACAACAATTTCGGGTTCCTTGGTACGCCAGTTAGCCCCAATAAGCAAATTTACATGATTAGTAGTCGGCTTGATTACTCGCAGTAAGTGATTGATTTGACGACGATCGTCTCACTAAGCTTAAGCACCTAAGCATTGGCTCATTACAAGCATCAAAACATCGGTTCAAAAGCAAGCACTTATACGACAATTTTTCCAAGATTGGATTGTCATCCCCAACTGACAATATTTCCAAATATGGATTGTCGCGCATCTTCTTTAACGACAATTTTTCCAAGATTGGATTGTCATCTCTGAAAAAGTTTTCAAGCGTGGATTGTCGTGCTCCTTATTTGTTTGGCAATTTTTTCCAAGCTCGGATTGTCATATCTGGCAAGTTTTCCAAGATTGGATTGTCATACACCCAATTCCCTATGGCAAAATTTCCCAAAGGATTGTCGCAGGTCTCTACTCATCATAAATTTCGGCAAAGGTTCCTCAACGTGGATTGTCATTCATTTCAATAAGTGTCAAATTTTCCAGAAGTGGATTGTCGGTCAACTCTTTTTTGCAAATGTTCCAAGACGCGGATTGTCAATTGGGGCAATAATTTCTTAAAAGGATTGTCGCATAGCATTGGCAAATTTCCAAGTTGGATTGCTTTCAAGAGTTATATTCCAAGATGAGGATTGTCGATCATAGCAAAGTTCTTATGACAGATTGTTACGAAGCATTGACAACTTTTCCCAAAATTGGATTTTGGCAAATTTTCCGAGATACGGATTATCGCTTCATCGTGGCAACATTTCCAAGGATGGATTGTTACGTGGCATTGACAACTTTCCCCAAATCGGATTGTCATGCATCATACAAGAGTTATGTTGGCAACTATTCCCAAAACATCAACAACAAAATTCAAGCAGCATTAAGGATCAGCAAGCAGTGGTCTTTCGGTAATTCTCTTTAGAGTATTATTGCAACAGATGAGGATGGCTTCAGGCAAAGCAATCTTCGATCGATTCCCTGGCTTGCGGAAGATAGTCACAAGGAGATAGAAGGTCGTTTCAAGCGAAGCAATCTTCGATATTATTCTCTGGTTTGCATAAGACTATCACAGCGGAAAATGGAGGCAGTTACAAGCGTAGCAGTCTTCGGGCGGTATCCTCTAGCTTGAGGAAGATCGTCAAATAAAACGGAAATCTCTTTTCTCAGAGACGCGTGGACATATTAAAAAGAAGCTCTTTGTTCAGAGACATGTGAACATATCCAAAAAAGCTCTATTGTTCAGAGACGAGTGAACATCAGCAACATCAAGATGACATTCCATAGCTTATGGAAGGTTATCAAAACAACAAATGCAGCGACAGATTGGTTATCTCCAGAGACGTGTGCTTGACGGTGTAAGATATAAGTTTCTTAACTCTCTTATATATTTTAACTAACGGTAGTTTGCAGTTATTGGCGTTACAAGAGTGATTTAGGATCGTAGAACGTTCTGAATCATTCCCCGTCCCTATTGATACTTTGACTTTTGTTTTCAAAACTTGCGTTTCTCCAAACTCAGTCAAAGTAGGGGCTTCTGTAGACACCCAAATGTGTCTCCCCACAACCAAACCCAGTGATGAGTACCTTTCACGTCGAAATCATAATCGAATGAAGTGAAAGTGTGGAAAGTCTAGTGTTGAAGTTAGTTTTTAATTCTTTTCTTTCTCTCTGTTTTTGAAAACCTATTTTATGAAAATAGCAAATCTAGTTTAGTTTGGTCGGGCAAGGGTCCAATAATGGTGTAGTTGGATCGGGTTCAAAAAGAGCTTTCCAACGATATATCCTAAGCCTAATTCCGATGAATAATTAGGAAGTTATGGCCAAATTACTAAACTGGGCCCGGGTTGATTTTTATATGCGGCCCAATGATCTAGAGGAGGCCTATTATGATTTATCATTCCTAATGCAATTAGGATTGATTATGGTCTTCTAGAATCTTCTAGAAGGTTCTTTTAAATCCTAATGTGATTAGCATTGATAATTGAGTTTTATATGCAATTAGGATTGATTATGGCTCGGTTTGATTTTTTATATGCGGCCCAATGATCTAGAGGAGGGCCTATTATGATTTATCATTCCTAATGCAATTAGGATTGATTATGGTCTTCTAGAATCTTCTAGAAGGTTCTTTTAAATCCTAATGTGATTAGCATTGATAATTAAGTTTTATATGCAATTAGGATTGATTATGGCCCGGTTTGATTTTTTATATGCGGCCCAATGATCTAGAGGAGGGCCTATTATGATTTATCATTCCTAATGCAATTAGGATTGATTATGGTCTTCTAGAATCTTCTAGAAGGTTATTTTAAATCCTAATGTGATTAGTATTGATAATTGAGTTTTAAGAGTATTATTAGGGAAATTACAGTTTTTCCCTTCGTACGCTTAAATTTTATCAAAATATGAAAACGCGTGGGAAAACTGACTGCAGCGCCGCACTACAGGTTGTTGCCTGGCGACAGGCCTGGCGTCGCGGTGACACGTCTGTCGCCTGGCGACAGGGGCGTGTTTGGCGACAACGTCGTGTTTTATTCTTTTCGAAACTCTGATTCTTTTTTATCATAATCCGGCTGATTTTCATTATAAATAGCCTCCTAAAACCTTCGTTTTCAATCACCAACTCTCATTAAGAAATTCTTGATATACTCTCTCGCTCTCTCTTTTCTAAACTAGCCTTCTTTCAAACAAATTCCGCATTCACAAGATCTAGACACACCTAACATAATTCGAAGTTGCCTTCACCCTAGACGTGAAAGGTTTGATTTATGAGGGTTTGGTCCCAAATCTAGTCTAAACTTTCTTAATTCTCTATTTCAATTATTTAATTTAATTCTTTAATTTTTTTATTTTCCTTGAAGTTACTTACGCGTGTATTTTGTTATTAGAAAGAGATACGAGGCATCCAAGTAAGTACTTTAATTGATATTATGATATAGAAATCATGTTTATATTGTTATTTTGATTCCCAGTATCATGTTAGGATGTTTTATTGCTTCCTAGTATCATGCTTAGGATAACAACTAAAAAGTTCTAATATCAAGTATGCTTATTATGATGCTTTCTATTTTCTTTCCTAATGGCATGTTAAGTATCATGTTAGGGCTAAATATTTGATCTTGGATGCTTAGTGAAATCCTAGGGTTTGTTATTAATCTTGTTAGTATCATGCCTAGGATCTTGCTATTATTATGCTTTAACATGATTATTTTAATTATGAATATTATTATTATTATGATGATTATGATTGTTATTGTTATTATAATTTATGATGATGATTTATTATCATGATGATTATTATGTTGCTTGATATTATATTTATTGTAATTGCTTGATCACGTCTTTTTTGCATGTTTAAAGGGAATTCGTACTTGTAATAACGATTAATAAGATAATTAATAATCTTGTTTAGGGTTAATTTGATTATAATTCAAGTGATCGCCAATGATAGTTTGTTTGTGCATTAATATTCAACCAACATAGATAAACAGGTTTAGGGTAAACCTATTGATTGCATGTTAGTCAGAAAGCGCACATGAATACGGGAAGAATAAAGTAGATGCCTATTATTAGGGCAGGTTCAATCTCTTTTAGATTGGATTTGTACCTTCATCCCTGAACTTTCAGTTTTGGTTCTAGACCTATTGGAGTTAACGATCTCTTGGATCGTTAAGGGGTGTAACCTTCACCCTGTGAACGGTTTACAAGTTCCTAAAACTTGTTGGCGACTCTTTTGCTCTAGTTTCCTTCCCTTTGGACGCCACCATACTTAAGTGTATGATCACAGTGGGGTTGAAGTTTGGTGTAATGCTTGAAATATTTCCTACAATTGGCTTATGTATATCCTTTATTATCTTATATGTTTTTCTTGTTTATTATATTCTTTATACATTAACTGTCATGCGTTACAAATTTACTTTATTACAGATTTTGATTATTTCAAGTATGATGGTGATAAAGACATAAATTTATCTTTAATGGGAAGAATGGTTGAAAGTCATAAAGATGCATGTCGTTTATATAAAGCTCATTTTAGAGTAGTTGGATTTAGTGTAAGAAAAAGTACACTAAAAAGAAACAATGGTATACCATCTGATTTTTACTTTTGCTGCTCAAATGAGGGATTTACAGATGAAAAAAGAAAGAAAAAGGATAAAGAAATTATATTTGTTGGTGAAATTCCTTCAAAAATAGAAGGACAATCAGAAAAGAAGAGGAAAAAAAAGTGTCAATGATACCAGAACTGATAAAGCCAATATCAAATTCAAGGTAAAAGAAAATGGAGCACGCATATTGTGTTGTTCAACATAACACTGAACACAATCATGATTTTGTTCCATCAACAGAAAGACATCATATGAAATCTGAAAGAAATATAAAGGAAGAAATAGGAAAAGTGATTGTAAAAATTATTAAAAGTGGTATTAAGCCAATGGATATATATCAATTTTTATCAAATGAGGCTGGATCAGAAGAGGCTTTGGGACACACAAAGAGAGATCTGTTAAATTATGTGACTAGATATAAAGCAGAAATGATTGAAGGTGGAGATATGCAAAGTGTTTTGGATACACTACAAGAAAGAGCATATTCTGATTCCTCATTCTTATATCGATTGAAATTTGGTGAATGTGATCAAATTGTAAGTTATTTTTGGCGTGATTCAATGATGCTAGAAGATTACAAAGCCTTTGGTGATGTAGTTGTATTCGATACCACTTATAGGACAAATAACTATGGTTTAATCTATGCACCAATAGTTGGGGTAAACAACCATTAGAGAACAATTATGTTTGGTTGTGCATTTATCACTGATGAAACAACTGTTACCTTTGAATGGGTTCTTGAAACATTCAAAAAGTTAATGGGAGGATCAGAGCCAAATACAATATTTACAGATCAAGATCAAGCAATGAGTAATATAATTGAAAAGGTAACTATTAATATAATTAGTTGTCTTATGTATTTCTTTTTTTCTTTATTTGAATTATATTTGTACTACTTATATCAATAATTTGTTACCTTATATAAATCTATAGTTGGCTAATATGTTGTCTTTATAATAATATTTGTTGGCTTATCAATAATTTGTTAGCTTATAAGTATTTCTTGCTGACTTATATCAATAATTTATTGGCATATATATATGTACAGTTGGATGATATGTTATATTATAAGAATTTTTGTTTATATCAATTAATTTGTTAGCTTATAAGTAATTTTTGTTAGCTTATATCAATAATTTGATAATTTATAAGTATTTTCTTTTGGATTATATAAATGTACAGTTGGTTGATATGTTATCTTTGTTAGCTTAAAAGTATTTCTTTTGGCTTATATCAATGATTTATCGGGTTATATAGATGTAGAGTTGAATGATATGTTATATTATAAGAATCTTTTTTTATAAAAATAATTTGTTAGCTTATATCAATAGTTTTTGTTAGCTTATATCAATAATTTGGTAACCTATAAGTATTATTTGTTAGCTTATATAAATAATTTGTTGGGTTATATAAATCATCCTTTGTACAAAATCATTTATTTCAGGTTTTACCAAATCCAAAACACAGATTATGTTTGTGGCATCTTCAAAACAAACTTTGTTTCAAGGTTTGGTCAACTGAAAAGTAATGAAAAATTAAAAAAATATGTTTGACAAATGTTTATATGGTTGTGATGATGATAAATAATTTGATGCATTATGGACTAAAATGATTTAGAAATATGGTTTGGAAGAAAAATCTTGGTTTGACAGATTATATGATCTTAGAGAGAAATGGTGTCCTGTGTTTAGTAAGGACATATTCTGCTAGTATTTTATCATCACAAAGATCAGAGGTGACAAATAAAGTTATATCTTTCAAAGCAAACAATAAGACTTCATTTCTTGAATTCTTTCATATCTTTGAAACAATAGTCAAAAGATGGAGAAGCACTGAAAAAGAAAATAATTTCAAAAATAAAACAGAGAAGCCAAAAACAAATTGCAAATTGTTGAAACAAGCGGCTAAAGTTTACACTTTTACACTTTGAACCTTTACAAAGACTTTTTAGAAGAATATGAAACAAGTATGAGATCTTATATTCGAAATTTAACTCATGAAATAATAACTCATGAAGGTTTGAAGATGTTTGGAGTGTCAATAAATGAAGATTTTAAGGGTAGCCATCGATTTATTTACTATAAGAATTTGAAAGAATTTACATGCACCTATTTATGTTTTAATGAAACGGGAATGATATGCTATCATATATTGAGAGTAATGCATATGCATACTGTGTTTACTATTCCATCAGTATACATCAAAAAGAGATGGGCAAAATCAGCAAAATCTTCAATTTAGGAATACAGAGAAGGTACCAATTTTGTTTCTGGCAGACATATTAATTCTTTTATATGATATTTCCAATTGAATTATATGTTGTCTTATAAGAATCTTTGTTGGCTTATATAATTCATTAGTTAACTTATATGATATATCTTAAAAACTTATATAATATACTAAACTTATATGATACCTTATATGATGTGTTGTCTTATAATAATCTTTGTTGGCTTATAATTTTTCCGGAAATGTTTAAGAAGTATTGGATCAAAATTCAGTACTTGACACACCATGGAGACATAAAATATCAAGAAATTTCTATAATATGGTATCCATTTGTCAATCAAATGAAGAAGCTAAAGAAGTATGAAATGATGCACTTGAAAAGATGTATCAATCAGTGAAGAAGATGTTTCAAACAAATGAGGAGACGATGAAAGAAATAAATGAAGAAGAATAAAGAAGAAAAATAGTACCTAATAATCCTTTAAGACCAAAAACAAAAGGAAGGCCACCTGGAAGAAACAAAAGGATTAGAGGTCATTTTGAAAAAAGAAAAGCTTCTACAAGACATCCAAATGAATTTGGAACAAAAACTCCAAATCCTCAACTTATTTAAAAGTAATTTAATTATAGAAATGAGATAAAACAATCTAAATATTTAGGCTAGTATATTTCAAGTTTTAGCTGATATGTTTAAATTGTAAGTTGATATATATTTTGCGTTGGCTGTTGTGTATTTTGTGTTGGCTAATATGTTTCATGTGATATATGAATCTATTGTTGTCTACTTTGTTATCTATATGTTGGCTTATATGAATTTATTATTGGTTGTTATGATTTTACTGTTGGATTATATGCATCTATTGATGACTTACATGACTTTTAAATCGGCTAATATCATTTTTTCCTTGACTTATATGAATCTATTGTTGGCTTATGTGAATCTAGATTTGGCTTTCTTGTTATCCATAATGGTTGTTATGATTCTACAATTGGCTTATATAAATCTATTGTTGGCTTATGTGAATCTAAATATGAATTCTATATTATTAGTGTTGGCTTATATATTATTTAATTGGCTTATATTAATCTTAAAAACATGTAACCTAACAATATCATATATCAATGTAGTTCACTTTTATATAAAAACGTATCATCCTAATAAATCATATAATCTAGGCACCTATAATCTAAGTTATATAACAAATCAGCTAATCTAAACATGTAGCCTAACATATTGATTTGTGCTAGTATATTTTATGTGTTAGCTGATATGTTTAAATTGTAGGCTGATATATATTTTGGGTTGGTTGTTGTTTATTTTGTGTTGCCTATGGTTTTTTTTTTTTTTTTTTTTTTTTTTTTTTTTTTTTTTTTTTTTTTTTTGTTAGCTGATATGTTTTAATTGAAAACTTATGTATATTTTGTGTTGGCTAAAATATTCTTTTTGTTTAATGAATTACTTTAGTTTTTATTTGTATCTCAATTATAAAGAATTATAATTATCATTTATATCAATTATTAATATTTAAATCTTACTGTTTTTTTCTGATATTTTTTGATATGTTATCTTATCAAAAACCAAACGATATATCATTTGGAAAAAAAAAATTAATTTTGTTTAAAATATCTTATCAAAAACCAAACGACATATTTTTTGAGAAAAAAAAAATAAAAACTCTAAATGACATACTATAACTTGACTCCTCCCTATATAAAGAAAACTTTTCTTTATCAATCATCATTTCACATATTTCCTTTTTGTCCCTGTATCAAAAACCCTAAAATTAATATTTTTTTCTTCAAAAATGGAAGATGGAAAATCAACAAATGATTCACTTGAAAAACAAGTGCATGATAATATAAAATTGGAGATTCAATTGGGCTATCTCAAGGGTCAATTAAAGGGAGTCGTTGATAATGTTGAAGAAAAGATTTGTATTGATCTAACAATGGAAGTGAACAGACTATAAAATATCGTGAAACAGAAGAAGAAAAAGGCGTGGGAAGATGATATTGCCGTTGCTGTAGTGGAAAGTGAAAGAATTTGGGAGGAAATGCAGAAGAAAAAGAAGGAAACTGGTTAATATTCAAAGTAGTTATCTTTCATAGGTTATAAAATTAATGTTTTTTTTAAAAAAATAATAATATGATTAAAAAATAATGTTTTTTTTTAAATGTATTTTCATATTTTGAAAAGATGTAAGAAAAATGTAATATATATTTACTTGCTAATAAAATTATGTTACATTTTGGTTTAAAAAAAAAATGTTACATTTTAATGCTTGTTTTCTACTTAAATAAAATGCTTGTTTTGATCTGTTTTATTAGCTGATATACTATATATGTTAGGTTACATATTTTTTAGATTGTCTGATTTGTAATATAACTTAGATTATATGATTTATTAGGATGATTGATACATTTTTAAATAAAAGTGAACCAATTAAGTATTATATAAGCCAACCAACAACAAAATCATAAAAACAAAGAATAGATTTATATAAGCCAACATATATAACAAAGTAGACAACAATAGATTCATATAAGCCAATTAAGTATTATATAAGCCAACTAGGAATTGTCACAGCCAACACTAATAATATAGAATTTATATTTAGATTCACATAAGGCAACAATTGATTATATAAGTCAAAATTAGCTTCACATAAGTCAACAATAGATTCATATAAGATAAGGGAAAAAAATGATATTAACCAACTTAAACGTCATGTAAGCCATCAATAGATACATATAAGTCAACAACAAAATCATAAAAGCAAACAATAGATTCATATAAGCCAAAATAGATATCAAAGTAGACAACTATAGATTCATATAAGCCAATTAAGTATTATATATGCCAACTAGGAATTATAACAGCCAACACTAATAATATAAAATTCTTATTTAGATTCACATTAGGCAACAATAGCTTTATATAAGCCAATTACAAAATCATAACAACCAACATAAATAATACAGAAGCCAAAATTAGATTCACATAAGCTAACAATAGATTCATATAATTTGTTGGCTTATATCAATAATTTGTTCGAAAATGTGGTCAACAATATTGACTAATGGAAGTTGAGTCAATATTGTTGCATGTTTAGTTTCAAGAAGTTTCAAGTCAAACAATATTGTAAAAGTATGTAATAGCATGCTTGATGAGTGTCATTTATGGCACTCATTTGGTTCTCTTTAGGGTGGATTTCATGCTATTTTATAGCTCACTTCTTTAGCTTTTCCTTAATTTTACTCTTTATTTCTTTAGTTTGCATTTTCTTAGTTGAATTTCTATTTTTATGCATTTCTTGGTTTATTTTGTTATTTTCTCTTTTATTTGTTTGTTTTCTTTCATTTTTCAGGTTAAGGTTGTTATCCAAAGATTCCCGAGGCCCCTTCCCAAGTTTGGCATTGATTAGGATGCCTAATGCTCTCTATTTGAAGCTCAAGCATGGAGAAGTGCAAGTTCCTTTAGACCTTAGGCCGTGCATTCAAGTCGGGCATGAATTCTCGTCGTGTTGAACCCACAATCATAGAGTTTTGAAACTGCCATGTCCCGTGTTTATCAAGAGCATCGAGAGGAACGCACAAGGAGCATCAAAATGATGGTGAAGGGGGCTGCCTTGTTCCCAGGCGCGGGCGCGCGCAACTATGGCCCGACCGCACAACCTTGTGGCGCGGCCGCGCATCTGTCGAGCGCAGGCGCGCCTATCTAGGTCTTTGTTCCGTATCCAGTTTTGCGCGGCCGTGCTCCCCCATATAGTTGGTCGCGCCTGTACGGGTCTAGTTTGGACGATCTAACTAATTTCTCTTTGTTAGTTTTACTATATTTAGATTTTCCCTCTATTCTTAGAAGAAGAGAGTTCTTTTAGAATTAGAATAGAATTAGGTTAGATTTTGTAGAGAGAGAAACTCTAGTTTGTAGAGAGAAGTTCTTGATTGATGATTGAAGATTGATGATTCTAAGTGTTTTCTCCATAATTTGAAGCAAGTTTGTAAGGTTTTCTTTTACTTTAATGCAATCTTTAGTTTTTGATTTCAATTACTTTGTTAATTGTTCAAGTTGATTGATATTTGCTTGAATTTATCTTGATTAATACGATGATGATGAATTTGTTGTTTAGCTTAGTTTTGATATTGATTTCCATGAATTGTGAGTAGTTTTCTTGCTAGGGGAATGGTGAAGCATATATGAGTAATGGATTTATGATAATTAGGGGAAATTGATGGAGTTGATGTTGTGATTAAATTGGTTGATTGATTAAGTGCATGTGTGTGTTTAATTTAGGATTGATCAACCTAGTTACTCGCACTAGATTGCATTGTAATTTCACATTGATACAGACAATTGATTTGTGGCTTGCATTTGTCGATTGAATTGGTTTGTGAAGTTCCTAGCTAGAGTCTGTCGTAGTTGGCGCTAGTTTGACCTCTAGGAGATTAGCCTACCATACTCTCTTAATTGCTTAATCGATTTTCCCTTGCAACACTCGACTTAGTCATCTCCAATCCCAATTAGTTGAATTCATTGCAAGTATATGTGGACCCTAAACCCTAGTGTTTGATATATTTGATTTCATTTCGATTGCTTGATTGATTAGAATATACACACCTTACTGCACTACTACGAGATATCTTAACTTTAGCATTAGCATTCACCTCCCATTCCTAGTCGTTCGACCCTTGACTTACTCCTATGCTAGTTATAAAGGTGTGTTGAGAGATTACAAATTTTTTTTGGCCGAGGGAAGATTAGTCCAAGGACCTAGTCTCAACCCTTGATCAATTCTTGACTTAATTTTAAGAAGTTTCAAGGCAAACATTAATTGCATGTTTTGTTTCAAGAAGTTTCAAGTCAAACAATAATGTAAGAGATTTTATGACTATTAATTCCATGCTTGACATAGGTTTAGATTCTTATATTCTGTTTTAATATATTTTATATGAATTCAACCATATTGTGAGTGTTTTTTTAAGGAGATAATTTATGTCAAAAAAGAAAAAAAGGGAGATAATTAATAAGAATGGTGAATACACGTAATAATGGCAATGAAAGGCGTGGGCGTAAGCCTTTGATACAAGGATCTTCATCGATGATGAAGGAGGCAAAAGCTTAGGCGAATAATGTTTCAGCTACCTGTGCAGAGGATTGTTTTGATTTCCTATTTTTCGAGTCTTATCAATCAGAAGGAATTATAATATGGCTTGTTTGTTTAAGTATATGAAAATATAGTTCATTTATTTATTTGTCAATCATATTGTAACATTTTGTTTTATTGATGCAGAATGTTCCCTTAGACTTTGCTAAAGAATATTTTTACAGGCTTGGGAAATAAACTGATGTTAAGTTGCGACTTTAAGATACTGAATACAAAGCGCAATTAAAGATAAGGACTAATGATATCAAGATTGTACAATGTTGTATTAAGAATGGTGTTGAGAAATTGATAGATGATTATGAAGTTCAAATTGATGAATGAGTTGTACTTGAGCTTCGGCAGGGGAATTCTATCGTTTTTAATGTTTATTTACAATTGAATTCAGATTAAGAGAATTTGAATTATAATCTTTTGTAATTTTGGTTGATGTTGTTTTATTAATAAATGTTTCTAGTACTATTTATCAAACATTTATTCTTAATTGTTGTTTAATTGTTGATATAAGCTAACAAATTATTTATATAAGTTAACAAATTGTTTAACCAATAAAAGGGAATAACAAGAAAACAAAAAAAAAAAACATATGAACCAATAAATGAAGTTTATCAGTGAACAAATAAAGTGTATAAGCCAATAAAAGAAACAGGTAAGCAAACATAATAAACTTATCAGCTAACAAAAAGAAACATATAAGCCAATAAATAAAAGGAAATTGAAAATAATAATCCTACCTTTCGCCCATCTGCTCAAAATAATCCCACCTTTTTGAATTCTAGAAATAATCCCACCTTGTAACCCCATCTTCCCAAAATGATCCTTTTACCGGTTTATGAAATTAGTAACCTGTTTTAGAAGGTGACTTGACACGTGTCACCTTCTAATTGGTCCTAAATTTTAAATAATTTAAAATTAAAAAAAAATTCTCCTAGGTACACGACCACCCCCTTTATCACCACCATCACAACCCCCTTCCGCTGCGCCTTACCACCATCACCACCATCACAAATTTCACCTTCCTCTCTGTAGTTGCTGCCACCACAACCCACCACCACCGAACCCACACACACCAAATCGCCACCGATCACAACCCCTCTTAACTCCCGGACTTTGCCCAGACACACCAACAACCCCACCGCACCACCTCCAAATTAGTTGCTGCCACATAAATCAATTAACCACCGCACCACCTCCAAATTCGCCCAACATACCCCACAAAACCACCAATTCACTAACTCCACAATTACCTAACCTTCTACAGCGCGAAACCCTTAAAAATCGCAGCCATCAACATTGCTACCACCATCTCCAACCATCGTGATGTCGCAGCCCCACAAATCGCATCCACAGTCTCCAATTTAACCCCAAAACAATTTTACACATGTAAGCCAACAACCACCTAAGAAAATATATAAAATAAAGAAACAAATAGTAAATCAAAAGTGTAATATATCATATCAACCTACATACAAATTAATTCATATCAGCAAACAAATATAACATATAAGCCAACAAATCAATTTATATCCTCAAACAAAGATAACATATCAGCCATCATAACATCAATATAAGCCAACATAGATAGCATATCAGTTTATATCATTTGACATTTCATCCAATACAATTAAAGATATAAGCCAACAATTACAATATATCAGAATTTAAAACAAAGCAATATCATCAGCCTATTATTTATAAGCAAAATTAGATAACATATCAGCTACAATAAAATCAATATAAACCAACAAAGTTAAAATTTTACACATGTAAGCCAACAAACAGCCAGCCAATCAAAAGTGTAGTATTTCATATCAGCTAACAAATTAATTTATATAAGCAAACAAAAATAACATATAAGCCAACAAATCATTTTATATCAGCACAAAGATAACATATCAGCCATCATTAACATCAAAATAAACAATTATATAGTGAAATTTAACACCAAATATTTTAATATATACATATATTATTATATAAATAAAAAATAAAAGTACAAAACTGTTGCAAAATTGAATTAAAAATGTTCTAAAAAATAATTTATTGATAAAATATTATCCAAATAACTTTACAAAAAGAAGTATGATAAATATTTGTTTGAGATAATTATTTTGACGATACCTCATTCTTTTTTTCAGACAATTTTGATGGAGGAATAGAAGAATTGATAGTAGTAGGAGGTGGAGGAGGTAGAATAGTATCAGGAATATTAGGAGTAGAAGAAGTTTCTTGATTATCAAAAAGATTAAAAGAGGGTAATTCAATATCATCAGCCTTCTTTTTCGATGATGAAACATCCACAGTAGGTTGATGAAGGGTAACACTTTCAGTAGCATCAACATTAGTCCTAGTTTTTTCAACAGCAGTACATCCATCAGCATTACTCTTTTCTTGATTAGCTTCACTGATAACATTGTCACCATCAACCTCCTATATATAATAATGAAAATAGAGTAAATGACTAATGAACAATTATATATAAAAAAAATAAATAATTTAAATTAAACACTAATATATCAAACTATTTCGGAGTTTTTTGGAATCCCTTGGGATACTGGTCACGCTCTGCTGGCAATGAGACTCGGACACCTACAAAACCACGGAACTCCGATGATCGGAGATCTACCTCCCGCGATCAAGTTAGTGATAGGAAAACGGAATAAAACTAGAGAGAGAAAGTATAGAGAAGTTGAAGCTATTTAGTGCTCTTTTTGAGGGTATGTCACAATCCACCCCTCCTATCATCAATTATTGGGGTATTTATAAGGGTGAGTATTTGTTCCCCTTAGGGTAAGTGACCTAGGAAAATGCTCTGATTGGTTGCACAATTAGTGTAGGGCACGTGTCCCTTTAGGGTGCCGTTTTGCGGCTTTCAGGGGTAGTTGGGCCTCCTAATGTGAGGAGGCCTTTTGCTCTCTTTATTTTTACAGATTCTCTTATGTTCAGTACACGTGTCATCTTCCTATAGGGACACATGTCGCCTCTTAAATGGGCCACGTGTCTCTATGGGGTTGGACCACGTTTTGGGGTAATTTTTACCCTAAACATTTTCCCCTCAGAAGGGGTGGCTCGTCCCAACAAGCCGCCTCCTCTGATCTCACTCATCCGAGTACTTAGGCGTATTTGAGTATTCTTAGATGTTTGCAGAGGTCAGACAAGATTGTCCATCCGTTTGATTGGGCTGAACGCCTGGTCCGATTAGTTTGACGTCTTCAAGGAACTCAGTCTGATCGTCAATCGGACACGTTGGGCCGAATGTCTTTTGATAGGACTAGATGTCTTGTTCGACTCGCCTGACATCTTTCAAGGAACTTCATCTGATAGTTAGGCGGATGATGTGTCTATTTAATAGAATTTTACCCCCGTCCCTTGGTCGTAATTAGTAGTGTTTTTGGCTCTTTAGAGCCACTTTTATTACTTATTGGTGTTTTCTAGTGTTTTCGTAGATTTGGTTGACTTTTGCAGGGAATTACGCTTTTGGAGTATTTTCCCGAGTTATTTTGGAGCAATCACGAGCATTGGAGAAACACGACCAGATTTTATAGCCCAGGACCGGTTAGAGCCATCGAACCGGTGATTAAAGGCTCGGTATAGGTGATACCGGGGCATTTGGACCGAGTATTCAAGACCGGAAGAGGAAACCCAGATTGGCCCGAAGAAATGGAGCCCAATAGTAGTCCAAATAGTGGACCAAGAGAGCCGCCCGGCCAAAGAGGCTGGCGCCCGGAGGCGCGCCCGGCCGGGCGGGAGAAGTTAAGGTTGGCGCTCGGTGACGCGCCCGGCCGGGCGCGAGATTAGTATTAGGAAGCAAAAAGGCGCGCCCGATCGGGCGGTGCCTCGCCCGATCGGGCGCGTGTATTTATTAGGAGACGATTAGCGTCGTTTTAATTTGTTTTAGTTTAGGATTTGTACGGAGCATAAATACTCCTCCGTAATACGATTTTAACTCTCTCTCTCTTTTACTCTTTCTTTACTCTCTTAATTGTTTTCTTAGATTCTCTCTCTCTTAAACCTTTGTTCTTAATCCATCCTTAGTTCCAGATTTATTTTGGTAACGATTTCTCTTCTCTTAATCTTAGTTGTTTATTTTATTCCCTTAATCATGTCTTGCTTTATTGCTTTGATTAGTTTAGTTTTTACTATGTGTGAGTAGTTTTATTTCTAGGGTTTGTGGGGATCCTTAAATAATATGAAGAGGTAGTTTATTGTTGTTAATTATCAAAGCTAGATTAATTTCCTATTGATTGATTTAATGCTCTGTGACTAGATTAGGCCTGATCTTTTATGCATGAGTTTGACAATATTGATTCGAGATTCGACAGATGAGAATTAATGTTTAGGTCTAGTTTCAATAGGCAGGTTAATTTATAAATGGTTAAGTCGAGATTCGAAAGATGAGATTTAATACCGGTAAATTAATTGTTTGATTATAATACGTAGCGAAAGCCTTAATGATCTGATTAATTATGCATTGATGAATGATTATTATATTCAACCCTGGAATATTATTTATAGGTGAACCTATGACCTAGATCCTTTTATATATTATTTTCTCCTTATTCTTGATCTCCGTAGTTAGTTTATTATTCAAATATAAATATTGGTTACCTCATAATCTAGATTATATTAGTTAATTAGGAATAGAAAGATCCGTTTCTCTGTGGATTCGACCCTACTTCCCTATCTACATTAGTTAGAGGATTTAGGAATTACTTTTGATTTGGGGATATGACTTTACCCTGTCAGCAGACAGAATGGGCCTGAATGGATTTAGATTGGCAACCGGCTGTTCTCCAATTTTCAATAAAAAATGATCCAACTTTCGAAGCAGATGTTGGATTTGATGGGCAATTATGATGCCCGTTCGAATTCCGTCTTAAATGACTTGGCATCTGCGGATTTCGTCAAAAGTGGCAGAACGGTTTTTTAACCGTTTGACTTCTAGGTTAAACATTTTTGAAAGTTAACCGTTTGACATTCTTCATGCGGGAATGGAAATTTTACTTTGCATTTTTAACTTTCTAGAGAAGTTAGAGCTTCTAGTGAGAGAAAGTTACTTTGCTTCAAATCTTCAAGAGCTCAGCCGTACGCTTGATTTTTCCGTTCAAGCCGTTGAGTTTTCCGGCCAACCTTCAACCAAGAACTTCAAAGTCTTCTAGCTTTCTACTCGTACAAAGGTAACCGAATACTTTCCTTTCCTTTCTTGATATTTTTATATAATTGCTTCATTTTTCCAAACACACTGGCGCAACACTCAGCCTCGTCCATTTCTCCTCATGAGGCCGTCAGTTCGCCTGGGACTGAGGAATCTAAAGTGGACGGGGACGAGTCCTCGTCTGTGTGGAGTGGGTCCATTTCTAGTGCGTACCAACTCACCCCCACTTATTCTTCTATGTCCCTGCAGTCTATCATGGCGCGTACGAGGCAGACATACGACCGATTTGCAGCTCGGAAATCCAGATGGCAGCTTGGTAGAACCATTAGCTTCCTATGATCCGAGTAATATGGACGAGGAGAGCACCAAGACAAATACATCTGCCACTGTAGGTGGTAGTGAATGCTCAGTGGTCGAGGTGACCACTTCTTTTGAGGAGCGCCAGAATCAGCAAGGCACCTCTACTTCTGGGCAGAGTCCGAATGCATCCCGTGCCCTATTTGCCAGCTCGATCCTAGGTTTGAACAAGTTGCCCACTTCTTTGCCCCACTCTTCATCTCGAGCAAGGGTGACTCAATTTGTCCTAAATCTGTCACAGTCTTCTGTGGCGGCTGCTATTCAATCTGGCCAAAGTCGTCCACAGTCCTCTACGGTCGTTCGTTCACAACACCAAAATCAGTCAGGCTCTTCTAGGGCTGCCGAGAAAAATCTTCCTCCTCCCTTCTCTCAACCTATCAGGTCGGCAAGGCCTAAAACTGGCATTGTAATCGTCGAGCCGACAAACCGCCCCTGTACCACTCCATCTAAAAATCACTGTTCTGTGGGTGGCAAGAATGATAAAGGCAAGGCCCCCTTAGTGCCTGAAGGAATTGCATTGGCTGAGCCAGGGCAGGGCTTGGTCGGAGGTAGTTCTGCCGAGGCAGATGAGTTAGACAGAGTTCTGTACAGTGACTTTGGTGCGGCAAGGAATCCCGCACCACAGCCGGCCGATCAGGAAGATGAAAACCCTGATGCCGAGGCCGAGGCTGAAGACTATGATTTTAGCAGCCCTTATGGCAGCGAGATTGGGGACGTCGCCTTGACGTACCTCAATGATAGGTTCGAGGAATGAAGGAGTTCCTCGTGCTAGGGGAGGGCTTTGAGATAAGCCCCCCTCGAACCTCCGGCTTGGTCGCCGCCTCTGAAGACCCAAAAATAGTCCGTCGAGGCTTTAACGTATATAGGGCGGCCTTGGAGGTCGGCCTTCGCTTTCCCCTTCACCCATTCGTTTAGGAGTTGCTGGACGAATATCAGATTGCTCGAGTCCAGCTAGCGCTAAATAGATGGGACAACATTTTTGGATACTTGGTGACATGTCTAAGGATGGGCTTCACCCCTAACTTTCCAGTCTTCTGTGCCATGCACAACATGGTAAAGCTGAAGGCTGATGCGGACGTGCAGTTTGTTTTGAACACCCAGCTGGAATACATGGTGTCTCTGCGCAAGCCATCTAAATGGCGTGACTGGAAGCAGAGGTTCTACCTCGTCAAAGCGAGGGATAGGGAGTTCATAAAAAAGATGAACAATTTTTAGGAACTTGTAAACCGTTCACGAGGTGAAGGTTACACCCCTTAACGATCTAGGAGATCGTCAAATCCAATAGGTCTAGAACCATGACTGGTAGTTTGGGGATGAAGGTACAAATCCAACCTAAAAGAGATTGAACCTGCCCTAATAATAAGCCTCTACTTTATTCTGATCGTATTCATGTGCGCTTTCTAACTAACATGCAATCAATAGGTTTACCCTAAACCTGTTTATCTATGTTGGTTGAATATTAATGCACAAACAAAACTATTATTGGCGATCACTTGAATTATAATCATATTAACCCTAAACAAGATTATTAATTATCGCATTAAGCGTGATTAGAAGTACAAATTCCCTTTAAACATGCATAAAAGGTGTGATCAAGCAATAACAATAAATATCAAGCAACATAAATAGTAATAATAAATAATAATAATTATAAAAATAATAATCATGTAAAGCATAATAATAGCAAGATCTTAGGCATGATACTAACAAGATTAATAACAAACCCTAGCATGTCACTCAACATCAAAGATCAAATATAGCCATAACATAATACTATCATGAATGTTAGGAAAGAAAATAGGAAGCATCGCAGGAATCATAATAAGCATATTTGATATTAGAAATTATAGTTGTTACCCTAAACATGATACTAGGAATCATAATAACAACCTAGCATGATTTCTATATCATAATATCAATAAATCAATTAAAGTACTTACTTGGATGCCTCGTATCTCTTTCTAATAACAAAATACACACGTTAGTAACTTCAAGGAAAATAATAAACAATAATTAAATCAAATAATTGAAATAGAGATTAGAGACCAAACCCTCAGAAATATCAAACCTTTCACGTCTAGGGCGAAGGCTACTTCGAACTTGGCTAGGTGTTTCTAGATCTTGTGAATGCGGAATTTTGTATGCAAAAGCTAGTTTAGAAAAGAAAGCGAGAAAGAGAGTAATAAAGAGAATCTTAATTACTAGAGAGAATAATAAAATTAATAGTTGTTGATGACTGAAAACGGAGGTTTTAGGAGGCTATTTATAGAGAAAATCAGCCGGATGGATAAAAAAAGGAATCAGAGTTTCGAAGAGAATAAAACGACTTAGCGCCATACGCCAGACATTAGCGCCAGACGCCTAGCATTTGCGCCAGGCGCTAATCTTGTCGTCAGACACTAGGAACCTGTTTCACGCGTTTTCTTAATTTTGATAAAATTTAGCCGTACAGAAGAGCAAAATCGTATTTTCCTTAAAAACACTTCTTTTATTCTGATTTAAAACTCTAAAAAGTCAACCAAAGTCAATTTCTCAATGCTAATTAAATTAGGAATGAAAAGAACCTTCTAGAAGAATTTAGAAGACTATAACCAATTCTAATTGCATTAGGAACGATAAATCAATATTAGCCCCCCCTAGATCATTGGGCCGCATATAAATATCAAACCGGGCCTAGTTTAGTAATTTGGCCATAACTTCCTTATTATTGATCGGAATTGGGCTTATAATATATCGTTGGAAAGCTATTTTTGAACCCTACCCAACTACACCATTATTGGATCTTGCCATAAACCAAACCAAACTAGATTGCACGTTTTTCATAGAAATAGGTTTTAAAAAACAGAGAGAAAGAAAAGAAATAAAAACTAACTGCAACACTAGACTTTCCACATTTTTACTTCATTCGATTATGATTCGACGTGAAAGGTACTCATCACTGGGTTTGGTTTTGGGGAGACACAAATGGGTGTCTACAGAAGCCCCCACTTTGCTGAGTTTGGAGAAACGCAAGTTTCGAAAACAAAAGTCAAAGTAACGATAGGGACGGAGAATGATTCAGAACGTTTTACGATCCTAAATCACTCTTGTAACGCCGATACCTGCAAAACTAGCGTTAGTTAAACAGATAAAAGAGTTAAGAAACGCGCATCTTGCACCGTCGAGCACACGTCTCTGAAAGTAACCGATTTGTTGCTGTTGAATTGTTGTTGTTGTGACAACCTTCCGCAAGCTAGGGAATGCCATCCCGCTGTTTATTTTAACGATATTCTGCAAGCTAGAGAATACCGTCTGAAGACTGCTACGCCTGTAACTACCTCCGATTCCGCCGTGATAGTCTTTGAAAAGACCACTACTTGTTGATCCTTAATGCTGCTTGAATTTTGCTATTGATGCTTTGGGTGATGACAATCCTCTTTTCTTCGGGAATAGTTGCCAACACAACTCTTGTATGATGTATGACAATCCGATTTAGGGAAATTTGTCAATGTCACGTAACAATCTATCCTTGGAAATGTTGCTACGATGTAGCGACAATCCGTATTTCGGAAAATTTGCCAAAATCCAATTTTTGGAAAAGTTGCCAATGCTTCGTAACAATCTGTCATAAGAACTTTGATACGATCGACAATCCACATCTTGGAATATAACTCTTGAAAGAAATCCACCTTGGAAATTTGCCAATGCTATGCGACAATCCTTTTAGGAAAATATTGCCACAATTAACAATCCGCGTTTTAGAACATTTGCCAAAAAAGAGTCGATCGACAATCCACTTTGGGAAAATTTGCCACTTGCTGAAATGAATGACAATCCACGTTGAGGACCTTTTGCTGAAATTTATGATGAGTAGAGACCTACGACAATCCTTTGGGAAATTTTGCCATAGGGAACTGGGTGTATGAGAATCTGATCTCGGAAAACTTGCCAAAGATCCATGAATGTATGACAATCCGAACTTGGAAAAACTTACCAAACAAAGAAGGAGCACGACAATCCACGCTTGGAAACTTTTCCAGGGATGATAATCCAATCTTGAAAAAATTGTCGTTTGAAGAAGATGTGCGACAATCCATATTTTGGAAATATTGTCAATTGGAGATGACAATCCAATCTTGGAAAAATTGTCGTATAAGTGATGTGCTTGGTTTTGAACCGATGCCTTGGTGTTTGTAATGAGCCAATGTTTTAGGCGCTTAAGCTAAGTGAGACGATTTTTTTGTCAAGTCAATCACTTACTACGATTGTAATCGATCCGACTACTAATCATGTTAATTTGCTTATAGGGGCTAACTGGCGTACCAAGGAACCCAAAATTGCTGTATGAGGTCGAAATAACGATTTTGAGAGGCTTCTAGCTCTGTCGCTGCTTAAATATCGCTGGCGCCAAGAATTGGCTCTGTCGCCAAACGCTGGGATCTAGCGCTAGGTGCTGAACTTTGTCTACAGACGACAGATGTTGTCGCTAGGCGACAGCCTTGTCATCTGGCGCTGGAGTCGGGTCTTCCCTATTCTGCTCTTGCTACCGCTGTTGCTTGGTTTTGCTCCGAACATTGAGCTTGGTCTTTTCCTTTCAACCAAATCCGCTTAAATCTTTTGTAAATTAAAGCTCTTCATCTCTAATATACTGATCTATGTAACTCCTCTTATCTTGGAGGAATCTCCTGTGTCATATTCGCGGTTTTTTTTCGAAAAAAAAATCCGGGAATGTCCTCGCTTGTTGGGATGCACCTGCATTTATATCTTTGACTATAGGACTTTGCTTATCTTTCTTTAGGGTTGACCTAAGACTTAGTGTTGCTTGACTCATTGACTTGACATGACTCAAGGTATAAACTAGACTCACTATGATTGATTGACTCGAGGTTGACTCGACTCAATGTGACTCATGTGTGCGTAGTGTTGACTCATGAAACGCGATATGTACATGACTCGAAATGCAAAAAAAAAACAAAATTTCCGTCATTTTTGTTGAGGGTACCGACTTTCTCCCGAAAAAGAAAGACGCGAAAAAAGAAAGAAGCAAAGTCTTTGAAGGTGCATGTCTGTAGGGAATATATTTCAAGCGTTAACCCCTAGCTCGAACCCCACTGTGATCATACACTTAAGTACGGTGGCGTCCAAAAGGGAAGAAGATAGAGCAAAAGAGTCGCCAACAAGTTTTAGGAACTTGTAAACCGTTCACGAGGTGAAGGTTACACCCCTTAACAATCCAAGAGATCGTCAACTCCATAAGGTCTAGAACCAAATAAGGGTTCGGGGATGAAGGTACAAATCCAACCTAAAAGAGATTGAACCTGCCCTAATAATAGGCCTCTACTTTATTCTGATCGTATTCATGTGCGCTTTTTAATTAACATGCAATCAATAAGTTTAACCCTAAACCTGTTTATCTATGTTGGTTGAATATAATGCACAAATAAACTATTATTGGCGATCACTTGAATTATAATCACATTAACCCTAAACAAGATTATGAAATATCTCATTAAGCGTGATTACAAGTACCAATTCCCTTTAAATATGCATAAAAGGTGTGATCAAGCAATAACAATAAATATAATCAAGCAACATAATAAATAAATATCATCATCATAAATAATAATCATAATCATCATAAATTATAGTAATAATAATAATAATAATAATCATCATCATAAAAATAAATTATAATTGAAATAATAATCATAAATAAAATAATCATCATCAAAATAATAATAATAATAATAATAATAATAATAATAATAATAATAATAATAATAATAATAATAATAATAATAATAATAATAATAATAATATTCATAATCATCATAAATTATAACAATTATAATCATAATCATGTTCATGTTAATATTAAAGCATAATAATAGCAAGATCCTAGGCATGATACTAAAAAGATTAATAACAAACCCTAGCATGTCACTAAGCGTTAAAAATCAAATCTTTAACCCTAACATGATACTAACAATTATAAATATTAGGAAGAAAATAGGAAGCATCGTAACAATCATAATATAAATATTTGATATTAAAATTACCCTAGACATGATACTAGGAATCATAATAACAATGTAAGCATGATTTCTACATCATAACATCAATAAAAACCATTAAAGTACTTACTTTGATGCCTCGTACCTCTTTCTAATAACAAAATACACACGTTAGTAACGTCAAGGAAAATAATGATTAAAACAATTAAATTAAATAATTGAAAGAGAGATTTGGGACCAAAACCTCAGAAATTAAACCCTTCACGTCAAGGGCGAAGGAAACTTCGAATATGGCTAGGTGTTTCTAGATCTTGCGAATGCGGAATTTTGTATGTGAAAATCAAGGTTTAGAAAAGAGAAAGAGAAAAAGAGAGATGAATGAATTAAGAGAGAATTAGAGAGTTAATGATTGCGAATGAAAACTGATTGTAGGTGATTATTAATTAAAACTGATTGTTGATGAATGAAAACGGGGTTTTTAATACGTTATTTATAGAGAAAATCAGCCAAAAAGATAAAATTAACAAAACAGAGTCTGGCGCACTCAAAACGAGATTGGCGCCAGGCATTGGCCATTGGCACCAGGCGCCAATGTCAGCGCCAGGCGCCAATGCCTGGCGTGTGACGCCAATCCTGTTTTTGACGCGTTTTCTAAAACCAGATAAATTTTGCCGTACAGGAGGATAAAATTGTATCTTTTCCTCAAAAATGCTCTTTGATTTTAATTAAAACTCTAAACAATCAACAAAAGTCAATTTATCAATGCTAATTGAATTAAGAATGAAAAGAACCTTCTAGAAGACTAAAACCATTCCTAATTGCATTAGGAATGATAAATCATATTAGGCCCTCCCCTAGATCATTGTGCCGTATGTAAGGCTCAAACCGGGCCCAGTTTAGTAAATTGGCCATAACTTCCTCAATATTCATCGGAATTGGGCTTATAATATATCGTTGGAAAGCTCTTGTCTAGCCCCATTCAACTACACTACTATTGGACCCATATCATGAAACAACCCAACTGGATTGGCTGTTTTCTTAAAATAAGTTGTCAAAAACAGAGAGAAGAGAAAAGAAATTAAAACTTTCCGCAACACTAGACTTTCCACACTTTCGCTTCATTCGATTATAGTTCGACGCGAAAGGTACTCATCACTGGGTTTGGTTTTGGGGAGACACAAATTGGTGTCTACAATGTCGAATGAGCTTAATCTGTTAATGTGGTCTCTCATAGTACAAGGATTGTAACATCTTAGACTATCCTAGTTGACTCAATAATGAAAGTATGTAGGTAACTTAGGCACGGAGGCTAAGTACTTCATACTTTGTGATGCAATGATGATTGATGAGCGATTTTGACATGACAAGGCATGCTTCAGCGTTATGTTAAGATATCATGACAAAGGGTTCCTAAGGGAAAGTATATTTGGTCATGTATCTGTGCGGTGTGTGAAAAAGTGATACTAAAGTTAGGCCGCAAGGGCTAAGTGTGTGGGAAAATATTATTTCAAGAAGAGTCAAAAGATGGTGACTCTTTCGGCTAGGTAAGCTAATGATGTAAGGATCAACCCCCCAAGTCTAGCTCTAAGTAGATAGGGATGAGCATAGGGGATCCCTTGATATGATCATGGTGTGTGAATGTGAATATGATGCATGTTTATTACGTCCGCACCTCAATGTGAGGTTGCCTACGTATCCGTTAGGAATCAGGCCGAACGTAGCTCTAGCCGAACCTCGTAGAAGTGTGTGTATACCTCAAAAAGGTCTTTTTAAGGGTTGTAACGTGGTTAGGCTAAAGGTTGAAGAAGAAGGGGATAAAAGGCTCAAGACCCTAGATAAGACCCCAAGGTGTGCAACCTTGCTTTTGAATCTTTATATTTTCATGCTTGAGGTTTAGCTCTCTTTTTTTTTGCTTTATTTATTTTTGCTCTCTTTCTTTTTCTTTTTTTCCTTTTTTTTTTTGCTTTTGCATTTTTTATTTTTATAAGTGTGGGCAATCCCGATCATGCGGTCTATTACTCACTTGGTATTCATGTTTCTCAGGCACGGTACCGAGCACTCGATAAGAGACGCAATCTGAGACGTGTTCATATCGAAGACATGTTCATGTCAAAGACATTGGAACACTTGCCCTTTTGTACACTTTTATTATTATTATTATTATTATTATTATTATTATTATTATTATTATTATTATTATTATTATTATTATTATTATTATTATTATTATTATTATTATTATTATTATTTATTTTTGCTATTTTAATCTTTTGAAGTCACTCAAGCTTTTTGAAGTTACATAAGTTACACACCATCCCATCCCAAGGTTAGGTAGATGTAGGTTGAGAACTGAAAAGTCTATCGTTAGACGAGGCTCAAAGTGGTTTATGAAGAATTGATTGTAAATTAGAAGGGTTAAAGGTGATATGATGGGGCTACAAGGGGTGCCTCAAATCATTGGTATACCTTGTGCTTAGTTTGACATGGTTTTTTTTTGTTTTTAATGCAATGGTCATATGTAAGGGAATAAATGCTCATTTTACTTAAAAAGTGAAGGGTAAAAATCAAACTCTAAGAATTAAATTCAAGGAGGATGAAGGGTACCTATGCTAGAATTATTGGGGAAAGGAAAAAATGAAAAAGAAATAGAAAAAAAGGTCATGAAATCTTATCATTGCAGCTCGCCTCTTGTCTTGTGTTGTTTGCTTCATCATCACCCAGTGTAGACACCTAAAAATGTCTCCCCAAAACCAAACCCGATGATGAACAACCTTTCACCGCCATTATTGGTCAGGTTGAGTATTTAATCTTGGAGTGCTTAAATCCATATTTCCATTTCATAAACCAACCCAACTCCTAGCCCATTTCCCCAAACCATAACTTATTTTCCTCTTTTCGTGCCTTTAAACCCAAAATAATTCATTTTGTGTCCTTTAAAATCATTCATTTCGTGTCCTTTTTATAAAAACGTTTGATACAGTTTATTTTGGTCCATAATATGGGTCCAATGATTAAATAGTTGGATGGGGCTTGAAAAGATCTTTCCAACGATATATTACAAGCCCAAATCCGAGTTATAATGAATAAGTTATAGCCAAAATATTAAACTGAGCCCAAACCGAACCTAAGCCCACCTTACCTACGACCCAATGATCATGTAGAGGGTCCAAATTATTTAATCCAATTCCTAAACCAATTAGGATTAATTGGAAGTTTCTATAAGTTTCTAAAATATCTTAATTATCCGTTTTGAAAAGATAAGATTAAAGAGTTTGAAATTGAATAAAACTTTTCTTTTTGAAAATCCTTTTTCTATCCGAATTGAAAGACGTTCAAAGATAGACAGATATTATTTTCGTGCCTCATAGTTTTTATCCAAATTTTATATGTTTGTATAGCTCTTGAAATTATCTTTCCAATGATATATTATAATATAAATTCCGAGCTATAACGGAAAAGATATGAATAAAATGTCAAACTCTATCCAAAACTGACACCGTCTCACTATTTCGGATATATCTTTTGTTCTACAACATATTTTAATCTGAATTTAATTGGGTTAGAAAGTATATTTCAAGAGCTTTCCAACGATATCTTATTTATCTTATTCCGATTTCTGGATCAAAAGATATGATAAAAACAAAAATCGCAAAAACTGCTGTCTATCGCAAGAGTTTTATCCGATTCGAATTCTTATCTTTTCTTGATTCTTCGACCCTCTTTTTTCTCTATAAATAGAGGTCATATCACCCCTTTTTCAATCATCAACAAGTTGGATCATCAAATAATTCTCTTCTCTCTCTTTAGCCTAAACACTAGCCATCCTATTCTCTCAAAATACTTCCCTTAAGCACTCCAAGGAGTCCATACTTTAACTGAAGTTCTATACTTAAACCAAGGCGTGAACGGTAGAATTAACTGAGGGTTTGGACCAAATCAAATCTATATTTATTTAATTTAATTTTCATTTGATTTATATTTTTATTGAAGTTACTAACAGTTTATTCATGATGTAGCAATTTAAAGGAACGAGCAGAATGTGAGTAATTAATTAATTTATTTACTCTTATTTTATTTTAATATTACTAGTATCATGATTAGGGTTATTTTATATTTAATTTGAATAACTCTATTATTGTTGAATTGCTTCCAATATTAATGTTTATTCTATTATATTTATTGATCACCATATTGCATGTTTAAAGGGAATATGTAATTGAAAATCACGCCTAATAAGATAATTTGGACAACCGATTTAGGTTCCTTTTTGATCTTGTTATTAAATCAAGTGATCACCAATATTTTAGAATAATATGTTGCATTAATATTCAACTGATTTAGCCTAATAATAGATTGAAGCAAATTGAATCTTTGTTTGTATGCCTTTGAGATCGCAGGAATCACTTTTCACTATAAGAATCGAGTAGAGGCCAATACGGGCGAATGTGACTCCATGACTCACTTCGTACCATCATCCCCGATCCTCCTTTCGTGGTTCCGAACCATATGGAGTTAGTAATCTCATGGATTATGAATGGGGTGTAACCTTCACAGGTCAATCGTTGTTACCTATCGTTGTCCCTTTATCGTGGTTGCCTTTTATGATTCGTGAACGGTTTACAAGTTCCTTAAAAACTTGTTGGCGGCTCCCTACTTTTCTTGTCCCTAATCGTGTCCCTTATTGTATATGTCAATTCCCACTTCCTATGAGTGCCAAGCATATTCACCACATGCTTTTTACGTAGGCGCACTTCGAGCGACGCCTACAATTTGGCGACTCCACTGGGGAGGATTCTTGATTATTTATCGATTTGAGTGATCGGTATTTAATTAAGATGAGTGGATGAGACTTGAAAGATTCTTGAAAAATATTCCTGTGATTTAATTGGCATTGTCACATATGCATATGCATTTTAGCTTACCTATTTTGCCACAATAGTACGTGTTCTACGTATGTGGCTAGCCTGGGGGATTTATGCTCTATCAACCCGAAAACGCTCATGGCAATAAGGGTTCATCTGAGTTTTTAAATCCACCAAACCATGGAGTCGAGTTCGATTTCATCACGAACTTGCGGAGCCGCCCGTTGGCATACACCCTCAAGGGAGGCTGCCTTGCTAACGCGTCCAAACTCTTAACCATGGTACCCTTTGACACCCAAAAGCTTGACCATAGTCGAACATAGAACTTGACTTTAGGTTGCGAACTTCATTGCATCATGCGTGACTATATGCTTATGTGTGCATTTTTTTTATTGACCTTTTTTTAATTTTTTTTTTCTTATCAAACCCCTTTTTATTATTATTAGAGTCGAGCCATAGATTTTTTTTTTGAGTCACCCGGATTTTAATTCCTGTATACTGCACAAGAGTCAACTTGTTTTGGTCATATATGGAGTTCTAGAAAGAGTTACGTGTCGTGCCACCTATGGATCTGTAGCCCCGGGTTTTATCTTTCATTTGGCGTTGGTTTCGTCTCAATCAGAGTCACAGATAAAAATTTATAACCCATATACTACAGCCTGTCTGGTTTAGGTGTCTTTTTAGCGTCAACTTTCTTTTGTTTTATTTTTATTTTTTATTTATATCTTTTCGTGTCAAGTTAGTATTAGCCAAATCCTTTAATCCGTGTCAAATCGTATAACATAGGATTATAGATTTTTTTTATTTTTATTTTTATTTTTATTTTTTTTCATTTTTTTTATACCCATGAGTCATAACTCTTCTAGAATTCTAGTCCTCTTCCTAGTTTCTTGTGATCAATTTTTATGCTAACCTTAACATGTGCTCTTCGTCTTTGATTGTGGTTGATCTTAATGGACCGTTTTCACCTAGTAAATAGCATAAACATTAAAATTTGACAAAATTCATCAAGTTAGTTTGTCTTTTAGTCTTCCGTGCTATTTGGTCATTGGGTCCTTTGTTTTTCACGTCTTCATGTCTAGCCATGCGATCATACCACGAGTCTTAATAAACTCATCTAATCATACATGTTGAGTCATTGCACACACTTTGTCTTCGAGTAATGCACTATATTGTTTATGATCGTATATTAGGACCATGCATGCGTCGTTTTCCGTCGTAATAGGAATGAGTGGAGTTTTCCCATCAGATTTCAAAATCGTTTCTTACACTCTTCCTTTCCAATCTGAGTATTGAGTGAATGCATTAAGTGAGTTCATCCTTACAAAGTACTCGAGTCTAAAATCACTAGGCAATAGTTGGAAGAATAAGGGGAACGTCACTCCTTCCTTCGTTCCTTCCAATCAAAGCATCAACAACAAGAAACTTTTTTTTTTTCACCAGGCGGCAAGAAGTTACTCATAAACAGCCATGAAGACAATGCACGATGCATGCTTCTCACCAAGATTTCATGTTTTCTTCTTCTTTTGTTTCAAACCCTTCCCCTTAAAAAGTCTAGCATAGGTTCTCCTTATCCATGTGTCTATATGTCACATTTCTTACCTTCTTCATAAATGAGCATCTCTTTTTTACATTCGATCATGTGATAAAAATATTAAAAAAAAAAAAATCAATTGCCGAACTAAACACAAGGTACACCAATGATTTGAGGCACCTTTGCAACCCCGTCATTCCCCATTAACCACTGAATCACATATCCATTTCTTCATCAACCACTTTGAGCCTCGTCTAACGTTTGGCCTTCATTTCTTCAACCCACATTCACTCAACCCTGGGATTTGAAGATGTGTAATTGTATAACATTCAAAAAGCAAGTAAAAAAAAAAGCAGCAAAACAACAATAAAACAATGTCTAAAGGCAAGTGTTCCAATGTCTTTGATATGAACATGTCTCAAATTGCGTCTCTCATCGAGTGCTTGGTACTGTGCCTGAGAAACATGAATGCTAAGTGAGTGATGGACCGCATGATCTGAGATTGCCTACATTGATTCAAAAAAATGAAAAAAAAAAAATTCAAAACAAAAAAATGTTGAAAATAAAACTTGCAAAGTCCAATTCAGAATTACACGTCTTAGGGTTTCTCTCGGGTCTTGAGCCTTTTACCCCTTTCTTCCTTAAACCATCAGCTTAACCACATTACAACCCTTGAAAGACCTCTTTGAGGTGTACATACACTTGTGCAAAGTTCGGTTAGAGCTACGTTCGGCCTGATTCCTAACGGATACGTAGGCATCCTCATATTGAGGTGCGGCCACATTCATATGCATGATCGCGTCAAAGAATATCCAATGCTTAATCCTATACCCCTACCAATTTAGAGCTAGACTTGGGGGTTTGAACCCACATCACATTAGCCTACCCAGCCTAAAGAGTCATCATCTTTGACTCTTTTCACATATATTCCATCACCATAACCCTTGCAGCCAGCCTTAGTATCACATTCACACATTTCACTCACACATCCATATCCATATCATCCTTCTCTTTAGGAACCCTTTATCATGAAGTCTTGTTTCAACACTGTGCATGTTTCATCATATTTAAAGACAACATTCATTAGAAGAAACATTGTATACTTGCTTAGCTTCCTGACTTGAGCAATATTCATTGTTTCATGCATCGCATAATGTGTTGAGAAACATTTATATATCAATGATTTCTAATCATACAAAGCATATCGTGCTTAGCTCCTTGACCTAAGCAACGTTCATTATGCAATACTCACTTCATCTGTATACGTGCTTAGCTTCCAGACCTAAGTGACGTTCAAGATCGTTTCTTTACACCATATATGATGCTTAGCTCCATGACCTAAGTTCATTCATCTATCGTGTCACATGATGTAATTGTCCTTAGCCCCCTAGCCTAAGAACTTGCATCATGCATACAATCCATGCGATTCATTTCATCTTCCTCAAGGAGGAAGTTCAAAACTTCTTCCCTTTTTCATCTTTTTCTTTTGGGAAAGTTCAAAAACTTTTTCAAAATTTTTTTCTTATCAAGGGAAGTTTAAAAATAAAATTTCAGTTTTCATGTCTTTCTTTTTCGGGAGAAAGTCGGTACCATCCACTTGTTTCATGACAAAAATTTTGGTTGCTTGTGTCTGCACACACTCAAATCATACTTATACACACACAATCACAAGTCATACACATGTAATTTCATGTCAAGTCAAAGCTTGATCAAGTCAGTTGGTCAAGTCAATCATAGTTTATACGAGTCCTTGGCAAATTTCATTTTGCAGGTCTCAATTCCAGCCCACGTCCGGGGACAAGCGGACCATCTACAGCCCACGTCCGGGGACAAGCAGACCATCTACAGCCCACGTCCGGGGACAAGCGGACCATCTACAGCCCACGTTCGAGGACAAGCGAACCAACCACAGCCCACGTTCGGGGACAAGCGGACCATCTACAGCCCACGTCCGGGGACAAGCGAACCACCATCATTTCATGACGCAAGGTTCTCGATACACAGAGATTTGCAATCTCATCATCTGTCGACTTTCCTCAAGCATGGAAAGTATTATTCGGTGGATTTCTTCAAGCATAGAAAACTGCCAAGTCGGCCTTCCTTAAGCATGGAAAGCGTTATCGGTGGATTTTTCTTCAAGTATAGAAAACCGCCAAGTCGGCTTTCCTCAAGCATGGAAAGCGTTATCGGTGGATTTTTCTTCAAGTATAGAAAACCGCCAAGTAGTCGGCTTTCCTCAAGCATGGAAGGCATTATCGGTGGAATTCTTCAAGCATAGAATGACACCAAATTCATACGTCGACTTTCCTCAAGCATGGAAAGTGTCATCCGGTAGGTTTCTTCAGGCTTAGAAAGCTACCAAACTCATCTGTCGGCTTTCCTCAAGCATGGAAAGCATTTCAACATACGTCATCCGGTGGATTCCTTCAAGCATAGGAAGCTACCAAACTCATTTGTCACCGATACACTGGTGTCAGATACGCATTCTATCCCTTTACTCTTTTATCTGTAGAACTAACATTTTTTTGCAGGTATTGACGTATACAGAATGATTTAGGATCGCAGAACGTCTTAAATCATTCTCCGTCCCTATCGACTACTTTGACTGTCATTTTCGAAACTGACGTTTCTACAAACTCAGTCAAAGTGGGGGCTTCTGTAGACACCTAAAAATGTCTCCCCAAAACCAAACCCGATGATGAACAACCTTTCACCGCCATTATTGGTCGGGTTGAGTATTTAATTTTGGAGTGCTTAAATCCATATTTCCATTTCATAAACCAACCCAACTCCTAGCCCATTTCCCCAAACCATAACTTATTTTCCTCTTTTCGTGCCTTTAACCCAAAATAATTCATTTTGTGTCCTTTAAAATCATTCATTTCGTGTCCTTTTTATAAAAACGTTTGATACAGTTTATTTTGGTCCATAATATGGGTCCAATGATTAAATAGTTGGATGGGGCTTGAAAAGATCTTTCCAACGATATATTACAAGCCCAAATCCGAGTTATAATGAATAAGTTATGACCAAAATATTAAACTGAGCCCAAACCGAACCTAAGCCCACCTTACCTACGACCCAATGATCATGTAGAGGGTCCAAATTATTTAATCCAATTCCTAAACCAATTAGGATTAATTGGAAGCTTCTATAAGTTTCTAAAATATCTTAATTATCCGTTTTGAAAAGATAAGATTAAAGAGTTTGAAATTAAATAAAACTTTTCTTTTTGAAAATCCTTTTTCTATCCGAATTGAAAGACGTTCAAAGATAGACAGATATTATTTTCGTGCCTCATAGTTTTTATTCAAATTTTATATGGTTGTATAGATCTTGAAATTATCTTTCCAATGATATATTATAATATAAATTCCGAGCTATAACGGAAAAGATATGAATAAAATGTCAAACTCTATCCAAAACTGACACCGTCTCACTATTTCGGATATATCTTTTGTTCTACAACATATTTTAATCTGAATCTAATTGGGTTAGAAATTAGACTTCAAGAGATTTCCAACGATATCTTATTTATCTTATTCCGATTTCTGGATCAAAAGATATGATAAAAACAAAAATCGCAAAAGCTGCTGTCTATCGCAAGAGTTTTATCCGATTCGAATTCTTATCTTTTCTTGATTCTTCGACCCTCTTTTTTCTCTATAAATAGAGGTCATATCACCCCTTTTTCAATCATCAACAAGTTGGATCATCAAATAATTCTCTTCTCCCTCTTTAGCCTAAACACTAGCCATCCTATTCTCTCAAAATACTTCCATTAAGCACTCCAAGGAGTCCATACTTTAACTGAAGTTCTATACTTAAACCAAGGCGTGAAAGGTAGAATTAACTGAGGGTTTGGACCAAATCAAATCTATATTTATTTAATTAAATTTTCATTTGATTTATATTTTTATTGAAGTTACTAACAGTTTATTCATGATGTAGCAATTTAAAGGAACGCGCAGAATGTGAGTAATTAATTAATTTATTTACTCTTATTTTATTTTAATATTACTAGTATCATGATTAGGGTTATTTTATATTTAATTTGACTAACTCTATTATTTTTGAATTGATTCCAATATTAATGTTTATTCTATTATATTTATTGATCACCATATTACATGTTTAAAGGGAATATGTAATTGAAAATCACGCCTAATAAGATAATTTGGACAACCGGTTTTAGGTTCCTTTTTAATCTTGTTATTAAATCAAGTGATCACCAATATTTTAGAATAATATGTTGAATTAATATTCAACCGATTTAGCCTAATAATAGATTGAAGCAAATTGAATCTTTGTTTGTATGCCTTTGAGATCGCAGGAATCACTTTTCACTATAAGAATCGAGTAGAGGCCAATACGGGCGAATGTGACTCCATGACTCACTTTGTACCATCATCCCCGATCCTCCTTTCGTGGTTCCGAACCATATGGAGTTAGTAATCTCATGGATTATGAATGGGGTGTAACCTTCACGGGTCAATCGTTGTTACCTATCGTTGTCCCTTTATTGTGGTTGCCTTTTATGATCCGTGAACGGTTTACAAGTTCCTTAAAAACTTGTTGGCGGCTCCCTACTTTCCTTGTCCCTAATCGTGTCCCTTATCGTATATATCAATTCCCACTTCCTATGAGTGCCAAGCATATTCACCACATGCTTTTTACGTAGGCGCACTTCGAGCGACGCCTACACCCAGTCTTCTCGTTGGCTAGAGGTAATGGGATCTTATTTGCTTCTATGAGATCTTGAATGAGATTTTGAAACCTGTAGCAATCATCAGTAGTATGACCGCGTCCTCGATGTTACTTGCAATAAGAGTTGGGATTCCATCTCGTAGATCGATTTTCTGGCATTGGATCCTCGGTAGGGCCAATAGGTTTGATTAATCCTCGATCATAGAGACGATCGAAAGCAGCATCGTAGGTCATTCCAATGGGTGTGAACTCTCTCCTGCGTTTCCTTTTAGATCCTTGATTGTCCATGGCTAAGACACCATTATGGTAAAAGGTACTAACATTATTACTAGAGTGGGCGTTTTCGGAAGAAGAAGGATTGTCGTTCTTCTTTTCTTTCCAGCCACTGTGGTTACTATTGTTAGTAGCTTTTTGTTTTGCGAGGTTATCTTCAATTTCAATTTCGATGTCATAAATGGCCTTGAAAGTATTCAGATTGTGTTGATATTTTAAATTCTTCGAATACTTCTCTTGGAGATTCTTGACAAAAATCCTCACATGTTCTTTTTTGGTGGGCACCTCAATCATCTTAGCGGAAGTTTCCCTCCACTTATTGAAGAAGGAAGTAAAGCCTTCGTTCTCTTTCTGTCTTAGCATCTCGAGTTGTCTATAATCGGTTTCGACTTGAATATTACACTTATATCTATTAATGAAAGCGTTTACAATAACATCCCAAGTAGAGGTTTTTTCTTTATCAAGAGAAAAGAACCATTGTTGACAAACAGTTTCAAGAGATAAAGAAACAAGGAATGAAAGACTTTCCTATCAATCCCCTTAATGTTCATTATAGTTTCAAAGGCTCTTAAGTGAAGATAAGGATTATCTGTTGCCTTGAATTTAGGGATGTCAGTGGCATTGAACTTCTGCGGAAGAAGCTCCTTGTCCACCAAGACCCCTTGCGAACTGATGCCCTGGAACTTGTAGTCATTAGATAGCTTGCTCAAGCTTTCTTGCATGAGCTCCATTTGTTGTTGCTTCACAGGGTCATTGATTTGAAGGGTTAAAGTCTTCAAAACCTCAGTTACATTAGTCAATTGATTCCTAAGTTCGTTGACTTCTTCTTGAGTTGCCATTATCTTTTTAGCTTTCCTCTTTTGGCGAATCAGTTTATCAAAAAGTAAGACTTGACCAAAGAGGTTATCCTTGATTAATCGCCCTTCTCTCCTCAACCAAGTACTGTGAAAAGGGAAATTAGGGATATCGACTGTTAATTATTTGACTTAAACTCTATTCAACATGCAAGGATGGAAGAAGATAGGAAGAATGAAGGTTGTGATATGGAGAAAGCATGTAGAGAATGGAAAGATGATGTACATGGAGAGATAAAAAAAATTAGGAATAGAATGTACCCCCAACTCAAATGACGGAAAAAAACCGACTCATGCATGAACCTAAGACATGGTTATGGTGTGGACTCACGTATGAAGTGTGTGCTAAGACTAGTGAGTGTATGCGACATGCTAAGACTCTTGTCATGACCATGTGGCTAGACTATGTGACTAGACTCGAACAAAGATTATGTTAAGACCTCACGTATATGCATTAAACTGGACAGGCTGTGGTATTTTAGTCATAACTTTTGATCTGTGACTCTGATTAGGATGAAACTAACGCCAAATTAAAAGATAAAACTTGGGGCTACAGATCCATAGGTTGTAAGATTCGTAGTTCTTCCTAGAACTCCAGCTATGACCAAAACAAGTTGACGCTTGTGCAGTATACGGGAATAAAAATCCGGGTTGACTTAAAGGGATTATAACTCGATTATAGACATATTTATTAGCTCAAATTAATTAATTAATTAATTAATTAATTAATCAAAGTAATTTAGTCATTAATTAATTTATTAAGACTTATTTACAAACACAAGTCAAACCAAACGGTTAGTTTAGTCACATAATAAGTATGCACAAGTAAGAGATGCACAAGTAGTCAAGTAGTCACAACATGATGCAATGAGTTTGCAACCTAACCATGACCCTAGTTCTCTGAAGTTCGGGATATGGGTTAGTCGAAGAGGGTCCATGGTTAATTGTCCGGATGCACCGCGCGGAAGCCTTACCTTTTGAAGGGTTGGCGCGAGTGGATGGGACACCGCGAGTAAAAAAAAACTCGCTTCCATGGTTTGGTGAATTCAACATTCTCGGATGTACCCTTTGTTTCACAGAGCGTTCAATCAGGTAGATGGAGCATGAATTCCCAAAGGGTTATGTCCATATGTAGAACACATATGGGTTTCAGAAAAGTGAGAAAAACTCAATCAGGAAGTAGGATCGAGCAAAAAGTGCTAAAAACTGGTCAAAAGTAGAACGCATATTTCTGGCTCGGTATTGGAAGAAATTGGCGCCAGCAAATATAGGCTGGCGCCACGATATGGCTCTGGCGCCTGGCGACAGGAGATGTCGCCTTGCGCCAGAGTCAAATCATCGACGCTAGACTCTATTTTCTGACGCTAGTTCCTACATGCCACAACAGCTTTCTGTGCTCGATTAATTATCCAGTTTCGCGCAGCATTATTTCGATCCTAGTTGTGAAAGATATTCCTCTAATTTCCTACGTGTAAAAATCCTATGTTTTTAACTCATTACGGATGGTCTTTCCAATGAGATCTTTTTTATGCATATGACAATAATGTTAATCAAAATTACGCACATGAAATACTTAGAACTTTTCGAGTCTCATCCACTCATTTTAAATCATTGCCGAAATAAATTTTAGGAATTAAAATAGAAATCCTCCCCAGTGGAGTCGCCAAAAACTGTAGGGAATATTTCAAGCATTATCCCAAACTTGAACCCCACTGTGATCATACACTAAAGTACGGTGGCGTCCAAAGGGAAGGAAGCTAGAGCAAAAGAGTCGCCAACAAGTTTTAGGAACTTGTAAACCGTTCACGAGGTGAAGGTTACACCCCTTAACGATCCAGGAGATCGTCAACTCCAATAGGTCTAGAACCATGACTGGTAGTTTGGGGATGAAGGTACAAATCCAACCTAAAAGAGATTGAACCTGCCCTAATAATAAGCCTCTACTTTATTCTGATCGTATTCATGTGCGCTTTCTAACTAACATGCAATCAATAGGATTACCCTAAACCTGTTTATCTATGTTGGTTGAATATTAATGCACAAACAAAACTATTATTGGCGATCACTTGAATATAATCATATTAACCCTAAACAAGATTATTAATTATCGTATTAAGCGTGATTAGAAGTACAAATTCCCTTTAAACATGCATAAAAGGTGTGATCAAGCAATAACAATAAATATCAAGCAACATAAATAGTAATAATAAATAATAATAATTATAAAATAATAATCATGTAAAGCATAATAATAGCAAGATCCTAGGCATGATATTAACAAGATTAATAACAAACCCTAGCATGTCACTCAACATCAAAGATCAAATATAGCCCTAACATAATACTATCATGAATGTTAGGAAAGAAAATAGGAAGAATTACAGGAACCATAATATGCATATTTGATATTAGAAATTATAGTTGTTATCCTAAACATGATACTAGGAATCATAATAACAACCTAGCATGATTTCTATATCATAATATCAATAAATCAATTAAAGTACTTACTTGGATGACTCGTATCTCTTTCTAATAACAAAATACACACGTTAGTAACTTAAAGGAAAATAATAAAATCAAACAATTAAATTAAATAATTGAAATAGAGATTTGGGACCAAACCCTCAGAAATATCAAACCTTTCACGTATAGGGTGAAGGCTACTTCGAACTTGGCTAGGTGTTTCTAGATCTTGTGAATGCGGAATTTTGTATGCAAAAGCTAGTTTAGAAAAGAAAGCGAGAAAGAGAGTAATAAAGAGAATCTTGATTACTAGAGAGAATAAGAAAATTAATAGTTGTTGATGATTGAAAACGGAGGTTTTAGAAGGCTATTTATAGAGAAAATCAGCCGGATGGATAAAAAAACGAATTAGAGTTTCGAAGAGAATAAAACGACTTAGCGCTAGACGCTAAGCATTAGCGCCAGACGCTAATCTTTTCGTCAGACGCTAGGAACCAGTTTTTCGTGTTTTCTTAATTTTGATAAAATTTAGCCGTACAGAAGAGCAAAATCGTATTTTCCTTAAAAACACTTCTTTTATTTTGATTTAAAACTCTAAAAAGTCAACCAAAGTCAATTTCTCAATGCTAATTAAATTAGGAATGAAAAGAACCTTCTAGAAGAATCTAGAAAACTATAACCAATTCTAATTGCATTAGGAACGATAAATCAATATTAGCCCCCCCTAGATCATTGGGCCGCATATAAATATCAAACCGGGCCGAGTTTAGTAATTTGGCCATATCTTCCTTATTATTCATCGGAATCGGGCTTATAATATATCGTTGGAAAGCTCTTTTCGAACCCTACCCAACTACACCATTATTGGATCTTGCCATAAACCAAACCAAACCAAACCAAACTGGATTGCACGTTTTTCATAGAAATAGGTTTTAAAAAACAGAGAGAAAGAAAAGAAATAAAAACTAACTGCAACACTAGACTTTCCACACTTTTACTTCATTCGATTATGATTCGACGCGAAAGGTACTCGTCACTGGGTTTGGTTTTGGGGAGACACAAATGGGTGTCTACACCTGTTCAACTTGGACGAGGGCATCATCGGCTGACTCGCCCTCCAATTCATTCGGACCACGTCGACCAACTTAACTATTTCTCGGTCAAGAGGTAATTTAGAGGGGGTCGCCGAGTACCCGTTATTCCAAAGCAGATTCCCTTAGTGATATGGCTAAAGGATCCCCTTTTTATGTCCTTTTTTGGCTTGCTCCGGAATTATACTCCAGGTCGACTTTTGCGACATGCATTGTAAACTTCATTTTAATTTGAAAATTTTCTAACTCTCAATTCTTTGCTCTTAACTGAAGAAGCCGCGTCTCAACTCAACTCGGTATAGAAGGGAGAGATTGACATGAGCGACTTCAACATGGAGCGATACCAGCTTCTAAGGGAACAGTATGCGGCGACAAAGGGGGTATGAACATTTTCTTTCTTCATTCTTTTGCTTTAAGTTTCATTTTTTTGGCGCCCGACCTGCTATGCTTGAATGAAGGTACTTTTGCTTCTAGGTCGAACGCTTCATACATTTTCTCTTCTGGCCGAGTGAATTTTGAATTGTAGGTTCTTAACTACAATGTTACTTGGGCAGGGGCAAATGGTGAAGCTTTGCCGAGTGAATTTACTTTCAAGGGTCTTTCCTTTACTTCTACTCGAACAGGATAAACTTATTGAATGTTTTATTTTGTTTTTCAATCATCTACCCCTAAGCCAGCGAGGAAGCGATCGGCGTCGGCTTCAAAGGACGAGGGGTTGTCCAAGTCTCGCAAAGTTTCAGCGTCCAAGACCCCCTCAAGGACACCGGCGGCCAGGGCAAGGTCGGGGTTGCGTCGGCGCAACCTAAAGGAGAAAAACCCCAACTGGTGCCTAGTGAAGACTCCATGCCTTCGGAGCTACACCCGTCCGAGGTGGCCCAAAACGAGTTTGTTCGAAAGGATGGAGAGGGAGAGCCGTCCCTAGACAACACGGCCGACCAAGACGGGTCCTCTTTGGTTGGGGTCGAGCGTAAGACTGTCCGAGACTCTATTTAAAATACAGTCCTGGCCGAGAATCTGGATAAATTCCAAGGTACCCATGAGGGGCACCTCAGTCTGATGATCAATAGTTGTGTTGAGGTAAACTGACGGCCTCTTAGCGAACACTTTGCTAGTTTTCATGTTTGCTTCCTTTTTACTAACCTTTGTATGTTCGTCCGCAACTTCTCCTTAGGCTCTTTGCCTTCCAAGACTGACGTCCGAAGCAGAGGCCCAAGCTTTAATTGTCCTGGGAAGACCTTACTCAGCTGCAGGATGAGAACACTAGCCTGTTGGCTATTAAGCAAGTCCGCCACCAGACTGCCATGAACGCCATGTCCGAGAAGGCAGCCAGGCAAGCTGAAGACATCATCAAGATTGGCGATGCTCTCAAGCAAGAGCGGCTAGCTAATGAAGCTCTCACTAAGGAGAGGGATGAGGCAGTCGCTCTGGCGGCCAGCAGGCAGGAGGCGGCCGAGGCCTCTAAGCAGATAAGGGCCGAGCTGGAGGCCAACTGGGAAGCCTTGAACACGGCTTTTCAGGCTGCGGACGAACGCAACCAGGAGGCTGAGTGCCTAAGGAAAAAAGTAGAGGAGTTGAGGAATCAGCTTAATGCTCCAAGGCCAATTACTCCAGCTAACGTTGTCCGAATCGAATAGTCGGCCCTTACTCGCCTCAAGAATCGTTTTGATGATGCCTTTTCCATGATGGTGGAAAGGGAAAATCTCGCCTATTACTGTGAACGATTCACCAAAAAACTGGAATTCCTCACCATGAAGGATGAGTGTGAGGCAACTGGGCTTCTTATCTCCCCGTTCGTCGAAACTCCTTCCCCTGCCCCCAGCGACGCTGAAGATGGGGAGGACGAGGAAGAAAGGGTGGCCGAGGATGAGGAACCTCCCCAGGCTGACAATGCGGCTAATACTGATGATGGTGATGGGGGAGCAGCTGAGTGAGGAGCCCTCTTCTGCACTTGTCTAAGCATAATCTCTGCTATCATTTTTTCTGCTTTTGTTGAACAATTTTTTAATTGCCGCTTGTTTTGAGCGGCCTTTGTAAAGGCGCCAAAACTTGATAGGTTGTCGTACACCTGTTAAAAATAAATTCCTAACAAAACCAACTAACAATGTAGTAGCGTAAGTAGGGTCGAATCCACAGAGAGATAGCTATTCAATCTAACTTTTAAGATATGGAGAAATTAAACTATGTCACGAAATTGGGATAAGAATATAGTCTAAATTAAAGTAGGGATGAAACAAATAACAAAAAGACCCAGGGTTATGGTTCACCATATTGCTTATAATTCTAAATCTATCAAAAATTTATAACAATTCAATCAATCAATTATGTAGAGCAATTGCTAAGCCTACGGTCGGGTCGTCGGGTCTTAATGATCTCAATTCAACATATGTAGTTCGGTCGCTAACATAATTAGAATTGCTAATTATAGGTTAGCCTCTAAAAGTAAGATCTTTCGATTTAAACTCTTATTAACAATAATTAATCAAACAATTGATCAGGTTGCAAGATTAACAATAAAACACTATCAATTAGAGAAATCAATAATCAAAATATCAATCAAGGTTCATTATATAAACATGGATTCCCAACCCTAGAAATAAACTACTCAAACATGAAATAAATAATAAAAACTAGATATAATAAAGAAAGCATGATTAAAAGAGAGAAATAAAATACCTTAATGAATAAAATTAATAAACTCAAGAACAATCCATGGAGAATCCATGGAGTTGCCCATGAGAAAACTAGGGCTAAGAAAACGAATGTAAAAACGGCCAAATAATAATCCCTTGAAGTATTTATAATATCCTAAAACTAATCTAAAAATAATTAAAGAAAAGAAATAAAAAAAATATGAAAATTACATAAGTTGAATTATTATTGGACGATAGAAGATGACGTGACACGAATAAGATCGACGGAATCGAGGCACGAGTGAAGATGTGTAGTGAGGAAGCCTCGTGGGCTATTTTCACTCGCCAAAACCTACGGCGCAGGTCAGTGGCCGCGGCCTGGCAGTGGCATTTGAAGGCTCGCGTGGGCGCGGGCGCGGGCGCTGGCTTTGGTCGCAGGGTACATAGCTCGGATTAAAACAGCCATAACTTCTGTTCTACAACTTTTCTTGGGGAGTTTGACCTATCATTGGAAAGCTCTTCAAGTCTAGTTTCCAAATCAATTTGAATTTCTTTAACCCGATCTGTAGAAATCAAGTTATAATCAAAAGAGTGAATAAAGGTCAGTTTTGACACTTTGTAAAACATCATTTTTCTTCGTTTTTAACTCAAATTCAATTCCGAAAAGTGTATAACGACCCTTGTAGATGCTATATTCATTACTCATTCATTTAAAACTCAACCTAAGCTTCCACAAACTCATATCCTTCATTGAGAGACCTCGATTCATCGACTTTTCATCCTTTCATTGTCCGATTCTTCCAAAACCACGCACTCCGAAAGTGTCCAAATAGTTATAGAAACTACCTGAAACATTAAGAAAACACAAACAAAGCGTAATAGAGCACAAAATGGACAACTTATGAATTTGCGACCTAAAAAGAGACAAAAGACCTAAAAGCAATAATATACTTAGCATAAACGTGCCTGTAAACCTATATAAATGTGATTTATCAGATTCCCCCAAACTAAACCGTTGCTTATCCCCAAGCAACACTAGAATCAAGACGGAGAAACATGACAAATAGGACTTCCAGGGAACCAGAATAAGACCAATCCGACTCTTGAGCAAATAATCAAACCAAAGTTATTAAGACCAAAATTTAGATGGGAAACAAATAGAACCACTCAACATCATAATCCACAATTGAAACCAAACTTGGACACAAACGATTTCCCAATCAAGCTATTCATTGCCGCACACCTTGTAGTATATGAATATTTGATACAACAAAGGGTAACTTGACAAAGCAAGAAATAATGTTCACTCAATCACAAATCACACATGCCGATTAAAAGGACTTTATAAGCTTGTATTGAGGCAAAGGTGAAGGGGTAGGAATGTAGGATAATATTTAGGAAAATGTGAGCGAAAAAGCCAACTTGGGGAGCAATAACATAAACACGAACAAATAATGATCTAAAATTCATTTTCCAATTGACATCACCAACTTTCTCCAAACATTATAAAGAACCAAGATTGAAATTAATTATACATCGTCATGAATAATCTTTTTCTTTTTCTTTTTTTTTTTCCTTTTTTTCTTTGCCTTTTTTTTTCAATTCTTTGGCTTTTTCAACAAAGTACATATAAACAAGCTTTTTTATTTATTTTTTTCTTTCTTTTTTTTCTTCACATCTTCAAGTAACACTTCTCAACTATAAATACAACTTTTTTTTTTCAATCTTTATTCCACCATGATTTTCATAAATTGAAGCTTGACACACAAACAACGACACCACATCAATAAGCTCCCCAAGTTAGCTACACTTGGGAATGGTAACCAATGGGGCTAAAGAGGCTTGTAATGTAGCTAAATATCAACAATTAAGCAAGGAAACAACATGGGTGAGCAAAGGGAACAAATGTATCTAAATATCATCTGAAGGTTACCTAAAAAACATGGCCTTTATCATGTGCAGCATGCGTGAATCATAATCAAATTACTAATAAATCTCAAGCCAAAGTCATTGAAATAACAAACTGCATCAATCAAACAACACAAAGTAAGGTGACCTAACAAGAGAATTGGCTAGCTATACTTGATATGGGACAACAACTCTTTCCACAAACCATTCAATTGATTAAAAAAATGTCAAGAAATTAGCAATGTATAGCACAAACCGACTGAATTTTAGAATTAAAACTGAGATCGAAAGAAGCTCAAGAGAGTCAAACCAAATTTGCACATGGTTCGAAGTCAAAAATATGAAAAATAGACACAAGTATGCACTATCAAAACAACTAGAAAAAAAACTAAGAAAGCAAGACATTGTTTTTCGTTGTATGTAAACTCCCACTCCTAATGAATGGTACAAACCGTACAACACCTACAAAGCAATAAAAAATAAGCTAAAATACAAATAACATGCATTAAGTGACGATAACCATCATCCTCCCCCAAGCTAAACATCACATTGTCCTTAATGTGAACAAAGAGGAAACTAAAACATAAATAAGGGAGAGGCACAACTCACAAAGGGATGGGTAAGCGAAGGGAGCGTCAAAGATATAGATACCTCCACCACAATTGGTAGTTGTAATTGGTTAGTCGATGTAGCTAAGGAGCTTAGCTATGTTTGTACCCAGCAAAATATTTCATCACTTGAACACACATTAGCATTATTATTTAAACAAAAAAAAGGGAGAAAAATAAAAAACGAAAAAAGTCGGGTTGCCTCCCGATTAGCGCTAGTTTTAAAGGTCCCGCACGACCCTACTCAATTCGTCAATCGGAAGAATCCAATGTCTTAAGTAACTTATCATACGACCCTGCAAACATATCATTGAGCGCCACATATGGCTTGACTAAGCACACAAATCTTGAAATACAGGGGGTTAGAAAAAATAAAAGAATAATAATTGGAAAAAGAAAATTTAAATAAAAAAGAAAAAGAATGTATACACCTTACCCCTGCTTGCCTCTTAGGCAATGTAGACCTTTTTGAATAATCATCAAGGTCCACATGACTAAGTGTATCATGAAATGGAGACATTTTGAGAAAGTATGGAGGATTTGACATAGTGAATGAAGGAACTAGATCAAGCCTATGGGAAAACGGGATATCAAGGGGAGATGGGTTAGGCTTAACATAAATGTTTTTACCTTCAACTACACCCTCATGAATAAACTTGTTAACAAAGTCTTCGACTACCAAAAGATCCAAAACCATTGGTTTCTCAACCAATAACTTCACGATAATTGGTTGTTCTTCCTTCTCCACTACCTCTATATCGTCATTCCAAAAATTTTCACCATCAGAATCATAAGTAGATGGGAAATTATTCTCCTCTATTGTTCTTTCATTTGACGGGGAGTAAATATCATGATTCAAATTAGCGCTTTCCTCCACTGAAATACAATCCTCAAAATTAATATCATTATCATCATGTATCACATGTCTGTTAGTATATTGTTGCACAACAAGTAATCTAATATATTTTGAAATACGTTGACAATCATGCATCAACTCATTAAGTTCTTCATGATAATTAACAATAAACTCATTCATCATATTAAAAAGTTCCCTACACTCCGATGAATTGGGTTGAGTATAATTATCCACTTGGGGTTGGTCGTAAGAGGAATTAAAATCAAGCATAAAAGACTCACTGGGGTAGTAAGAAATTTCATAGGAATTCATGCATATATTTTGAATTTTGATAATCATATGATTCATCAAACATAGAAACATTAGCATTACAATACCTGGAATTATAATTATATTTATATTTCCCCTGATAATTAAAATCATTCATCCCATACGAATTATAATCATACTACTCCATGATAACACAATAAGAGTAAAACAAAAAGGAAGTATATACAAAATAAAAAAATATAAATATATATACAAGTTTAGTTCAACCAAAATTAAAAGTCAAATCAAATTAAGTCGTCTCTCCGGCAACGGCGCCAAAATTTGATAGGTTGTCGTACACCTGTTAAAAATAAATTCCTAAAAAAACAACTAATAATGTAGTAGGGTAAGTAGGGTCGAATCCACAGAGAGATATCTATTCAATCTAACTTCTAAGATATGGAGAAACTAAACTATGTCACGAAATTGGGATAAGAATATAGTTTAAAATAAAGTAGGGATGAAACAAATAACAAAAAGACCTAGGGTTATGGTTCACCATGCTTATAGTTCTAAATTTATCAAATATTCATAACAATTCAATCAATCAATTATGAAGAGCAATTGCTAAGCCTATGGTCGGGTCTTAACGCTCTCAATTAAACATATGTAGTTCGGTCGCTAACATAATCAGAATTGCTAATTATAGGTAAGCCTCTAAAAGTAAGATCTTTCGATTTAAACTCTTATTAACAATAATTAATCAAACAATTGATCAGGTTGCAAGATTAACAATAAAAAACTATCAATTAGAGAAATCAATAATCAAAATATCAATAATATCAATCAAGATTCATTATATAAACATGTATTCCCAACCCTAGAAATAAACTACTCAAACATGAAATAAAAAATAAAATTAGATCTAATAAAGAAAGCATGATTTAAAGAGAGAAATAAAATACCTTATGTAGGGAATATTTCAAGCATTACCCCTATCTTGAACCCCACTGTGATCATACACTAAAGTACGGTGGCGTCCAAAGGGAAAGAAGATAGAGCAAAAGAGTCGCCAACAAATTTGAGGAACTTGTAAACCGTTCATGAGGTGAATGTTACACCCCTTAACGATCCAAGAGATCGTCAACTCCATAAGGTCTTGAACCAAATAGGGTTCGGGGATGAAGGTACAAATCCAACCTAAAAGAGATTGAACCTGCCCTAATAATAGGCCTCTACTTTATTCTGATCGTATTCATGTGCGCTTTCTGACTAACATGCAATCAATAGGATTAACCCTAAACCTGTTTATCTATGTTGGTTGAATATTAATGCACAAATAAAACTATTATGGGCGATCACTTGAATTATAATCATATTAACCCTAAACAAGATTATTAATTATCTTATTAAGCGCGATTATAAGTACAAATTCCCTTTAAACATGTATAAAAGGTGTGATCAAGCAATAACAATAAATAATAAAGCAACATAATAATAATTATAAAAAAATTATAATCATAAATCATAATCATAATAATAATAATAAAACTAATCATAATGATTATAATTAAAATAATCATCATAAATTATAACAATTATAATCATAATAAAATTAATCATAATTAACATAATCACGTTAAAGCATAATAATAATAGCACGATCCTAGGCATGATACTTACAAGATTAATAACAAACACTAGCATGTCACTAAACAATAAAAATCAAATATATAGCCCTAACATGATACTAACATCATAAATATTAGGAAGAAAATAACAGGCATCATACTTTTAATCATACTTGATATTAAAGTTACCCTAGACATGATACTAGGAATCATAAATATTAATCTAAGCATGATTTCTACATCATAATATCAATTAAACCATTAAAGTACTTACTTGGATGCCTCGTACATTTTTCTAATAACAAAATACACACGTTAGTAACTTCAAGGAAAATAATAAACAATAATTAAATCAAATAATTGAAATAGAGAATAGAGACCAAACCCTCAGAAATTAAACCTTTCACGTCTAGGGCGAAGGAAACTTCGAATATGGCTAGGTGTATCTAAGTCTTGCGAATGCGGAATTTTGTATTTGAGAAAAGACTAGTTTAGAAAAGAGAGAGAGAGAGAGTAATCAAGAGAATCTTGATGAGAGTTGGTAAATGAAAATGGAGTTTTTAGGAGAATATTTATAGAGAAATTCAACCAAAAAGATAAAAAAATCAAAACAGAGTTCTGACGCGTAAAACCAAGTTAGCGCCAGACGCTGACGTTAGCGCCAGGCGCCAAGCGTAGCGTCAGGCGATATTGCTGGCGTTTGGAGCTGACTAAGTTTTTGACGCGTTTTCTTAAAATCAGATAGATTTTTCCATACAGGAGGATAAAATCGTATTTTTCTCAAAAATGTTCTTTTATTCTGATAAAAACTCTAAAAAGTCAATTTATCAATACTAATCGAATTAGGAATGGAAATAACCTTCTAAAAGAATCTAGAAGACTAAAACCATTCCTAATTGCATTAGGAATGATAAATCCATATTAGGCCCTCCTCCAGATCATTGGGCCGCATATAATGCTCAAACCAGTTCAGTAATTTGGCCATAACTTCCTCAATATTCATCGGAATTGGGCTTATAATTTATCGTTGGAAAGCTCTTTTCAAGCCCCATCCAACTACACTACTATTGGACCCATATCATGGACCAACCGAACTAGATTGGCTGTTTTCTTAAAATAGGTTTTCAACAAATGAGAGAAGAGAAAAGAAATTAAAACTATCCGCAACACTAAACTTTCCACACTTTCACTTCATTCGATTATGATTCGACGTGAAAGGTACTCATCATTGGGTTTAGTTTTGGGGAGACACAAATGGGTGTCTACAAAAGCCCCTACTTTGACTGAGTTTGGAGAAACGCAAGTTTCGAAAACAAAAGTCAAAGTATCGATAGGGACGGAGAATGATTCAGAACGTTCTGCGATCCTAAATCACTCTTGCAACGCCGATACCTGCAAACTAGCATTAGTTAAACAAATAAAAGAGTCAAGAAACACGTATCTTGCACCGTCGAGCACACGTATCTGAAAGTAACCGATTTTTTGTCGCTTTACTGTTGTTTCGACGACCTCCTGCAAGCTAGAGAATGCCATCCTGCTTGAAAACCGCTACGCTTGTAACTACCTCCAATTTCGGCCTTGATAATATTCCACAAACCAGGGAACACTATCGAAGATTGCTTCACTTGAAACGATCCTCTTCCGCTTTGTGACCATCTTCCACATCTTAGGGACCACGATCGAAGATAACTTCGTTTGAAATCACCTTCATTTGTTTGTGACAACTCTCCACAATCTAGGGAATGTTGCCGAAGATATCCTCGCTTGAAGCTATCCTCATTTGTTGAGATAATTTTCCAAAGGAAATTACTGAAGACCTCCGCTTGTCAATCTTTAAAAATGCTCGCTTGAACTTTGTTTCCGCTATGCCTGTACGTCGGCGCTTCTGCTGCTTGTGAACCTGTATGTCGGTGCCTCTTGCTAAACGAACCAGTATGTCGGTGCTTTTGCTGTGATGACAATCCTCTTTTCTTTAGGAATAGTTTCCAACACAACTCTTGTATGATGTATGACAATCCGATTTAGGGAAAGTTGTCAATGCTTCGTAACAATCCATCCTTGGAAATGTTGCCACGATGAAGCGACAATCCGTATCTCGGAAAATTTGCCAAAATCCAATTTTTGGGAAAAGTTGCCAATGCTTCGTAACAATCTGTCATAAGAACTTTGCTTCGATTGACAATCCACATATTGGAATATAACTTTTGAAAGAAATCCACCTTGGAAATTTGCCAATGTTATGCGACAATCCTTTTAGGAAATTAAATATTGCAACAATTGACAATCCGTGTCTTGGAACATTTGCCAAAAAATAGTCGATCGACAATCCACTTCGGGAAAATTTGCCACTTGCTGAAATGAATGACAATCCACATTGAGGAACCTTTGCCGAAATTTATGATGAATAGAGTCCTACAACAATCCTTTGGGGAATTTTGCCATAGGGAACTAGGTGTATGGCAATCCTGTTGGGGTTTGGTGAGTCCGACTCACCGCGGAAACAACCCCGACCCGAGGAACCACTCGCAATAATTAAAATCATAAAGCATAAATAAATAATCACAAAGAAAAGATAACGAATCTTACCCTCGAAGCGAGCTTCGCCCAAAAACCGGGGCTCTTACTTGAAAGCTACGAGCACGTCAAGCGCCGCGCCTCCGACGGTATCCACCCACAAAAAGGCGAACACAACTTTAAGGTCCGCTACCTTGGGGTTAGCAAGGTCCGACCAAAACCCGAGTGTTATATGAGTTTAAGAGTTTTCCCAAAAATTATGGAATGCTCTTTTTAACTCCCACTCAAGTACTTTACTCCAAATCCCAAGGTTGGTATTTATAGAGGAAAGTATGAGTGGGAATTTCTATCCCATCAATGTGGGATCATGAAATTCCATAAATTAATTTAAAGCTAAATTAAATTAAAATTGCAAACTAATAATAAATCTACAAGTGGCATTACCATGTGAGATGAGTTGGTGAGGACCACATGGAGAGTAGGGGACCATACTTGCTCCCCACTCAATACTCTCCTTGTGCCACATGTCCTCTCCCACTTGCTCCCATATTCCATGCTTCCCCTTAATCCACGGCCCTATGGCCCGAGCCAAGCCACGAGCCAAGCCCGAGCCCGGCCCGAGCCCAGCCCGCACCCAGCTGCTGCTGTGGCGCGGTGCTGCTGCTGCTGTGCTAGCGTGCGTAGCCGCGGCAGCTAGCTGCTGCACGCACCAGGTGTTGCGGCTGCTAGCTGCTGCTGGCCGTGGCTGCTAGCACGGTGCGCTAGCACGCACCAGCCAGCCATGCTAGGCTCGGCTTGGTGTTTGCTAGCCACCTTTGCTAGGACATTTTTGCCCCTAGCATTCGGATGCTCGGGGCACTCCGATGCTAGGGGTATTTTGGGAATATGGTCGATTTATTATTATTTTTGCGCGTCTCGTCTTTTATTATTTTGACTCGACTTCCGACGATCGGTTTCGAAGCTCTAAGCTCGAATTACCGACGTCTAAATATTTAACACTCGGGCGACGAATTAATTTCTTTTGAATTAATTCGTCGAGTTGGTTCGTATATTTTGCTTGGGTGTGATTCGAAGGGTTCAGTCAAGATTAAGCTGTAATATTAATTATATTAATATTACAGATCGGAAGCGGCCTCCACCCAGGCATTCCGATCACTTGACCTTACTGAATATATTAGCTTTCTAATAATTCTGAACCCGTTATCAGAATAATACACTTGTTCGAAGGACACCATTCCTTTCAAATCCAATCTCGGAAAACTTGCCAAAGATGCATGAATGTATGACAATCCGAAGTTGGAAAAACTTGCCAAACAAAGAAGGAGCACGACAATCCACGCTTGGAAACTTTGCCAGAGATGAAAATCCAATCTTGGAAAAATTATCGTTTGAAGAAAATGCACGACAATCCATTTTTGGAAATATTGTCAGTTGGGGATGACAATCCAATTTTCGAAAAAATTGTCGTTTAAGAAGAATGCACGACAATCCATATTTGGAAATATTATCGTTTAAGAAGAATGCGCGACAATCCGTATTTGGAAATATTGTCGTTTAAGAGCTTGCTTTTAAACCGATACGTTGGTGCTTGTAATGAGCCAGTGTTTTAGGCGCTTAAGCTAAGTGAGACGATTTTTTGTCAGGTCAATCACTTACTACGATTGTAATCGAGCCGACTAATAATCATGTCAATTTTCTTATAGGGGCTAACTGGCGTACCAAGTAACCCGATATTGCTGTATGAGGTCGAAATAACCATTCTGAGAGGCTTCGAGCTATGTCTCTGCTGAAATATCGCAGGCGCCAAGAATTGGCTCTGTCGCCAGACGCTGAGATCTAGCGCCAGGCGCTGAAATCTGTTGCTAAACGTTAGATGTTTTCGTCTAGCGATGGAGTTGGGTCTTCCCTATTCTGCTGCACCTGTATTTATTTTTGACTATAGGACTTTGCTAATTTTTCTTTAGGTTTGACATAAGACTTAGTGTTGCTTGACTCATTGACTTGTCGTGACTCAAGGTATAAACTTGACTCGCTGTGATTGACTCGAGTTTGACTCGACTAAAAGTGAAATGACACGTGTGACTCATGACCCATGTGTGCATTGTAATGTGATCGTGCGACTCAAAAATGCAAAAAAGCAAAAATTTTCCGTCATTTTTGTGGAGGGTACCGACTTTCTCCCGAAAAAGAAAGACGCAAAAAAGAAAGAAGCGAAGTTTTTGAAGGTGCATGTTGAATGAGCTCAGTCAAATGTTGTTTGATACTATCTCTCAAGGTGTAAGGATTAATCCATCCTAGGCTATCTCAATGGCTGACTCAATGATGAAAGTATTTGGGTAACTTAGGCATGGAGGCTAAGAAATTCATACTTCGTGATGCAATGATGAGTGATGAGTGATGAGACAAGGCATGCTTCAGCGTTGTGTTAAGATTTCATGACAAAGGGTTCCTAAGGGAAGTATATTTGGTCATGTATTTGTGATGTGTGTGACAGTGACACTAAAGTTAGGCCGCAAGGGCTAAGTGTGTGGGAAAATATATTGAAAAGAGTCAAATGGTGGTGACTCTCAAGCTAGGTAAGCTAATGATGTAGGAATCAAGCCCCCAAGTCTAGCTCTAAGTGAATAGGGATGAGCACAGGGAATCCCTTGATATGATCAATTGTGAATGTAAATATGAATGCATTTTTATTACGGCCGCACCTCGATGTGAGGTTGCCTACGTATTCGTTAGGAATCAGGCCAAACGTAGCTCTAGCCGAACCTCGCACAAGTGTGTGTATACCTCAAAAAGGTCTTTTTAAGGGTTGTAACGTGGTTAGGCTAAAGGCTTGACGAAGAAGGGGATAAAGGCTCAAGACCCTAGATAAGCCCCCAAGGTGTGCAACCTTGATTTTGAATCTTTATATTTTTTATGCTTGAGTTTCTACTCTTTTTTTAGATCTCTATTTTTGCTTTAGCATTTATCTTATTTTTATAAGCGTGGGCAATCCCGATCATGCGGTCTATCACTCACTTGGCATTCATGTTTCTCAGGCACGGTACCGAGCACTCGATAAGAGACACAATCTGAGACGTGTTCGTGCCAAAGACATGTTCATGTCAAAGACATTAGAACACTTGCCCTTTTGTACACTTTTATTATTATTATTTTTTTATTTTGATCTTTTGAATTACTCAAGCTTTTTTTCTTTGAAAATTGCATAAGTTGCACACTATCCCATCCTAAGGTTAGGTAGATATAGGTTGAAAAATGACAAGTCTATCGTTAGACGAGGCTCAAAGTGGTTTATGAAAAAAAGGATTGCAAATTAGAGAGGTGAAAGGCAATATGATGTGGCTACAAGGGGTGCCTTAAATCATTGGTATACCTCGTGCTTAGCTTGACAATGATTTTTTTTTCTTTATTTTTTCTTTATTTTTAATTTTTTTTTAATTTTTTTTTTGCAATGCAACGCAATGATCATATGCAATAAAATAAATGCTCATTTTATTAAAGGAAAATAAATATTGATCCTACAAAATTAATCTAAGGGAAAAGAAAGAATCTACAAAATTAATCTAAGGGAAGAGAAAGGTTCCTATGCTAGACTTATTGGGGAAAGGAAAAAAATGAAAAATAAATAGAAAAAGAGGTCATGAAATCTTGTCGTTGAAGCTCGCCTCTTGTCTTGTGTCGTTTGCTCCGACATCATCCAGTCTTCTCGCTAGCTAGAGGCAATGGGATCTTGTTTGCTTCTATGAGATCTTGAATGAGATTTTAAAACCTGTAGCATTCATCAGTGGTATGACCATTTCCTCGATGGTACTTGCAATAAGAGTTGGGATTCCATCTCGAAGATCGATTTTCTGGCGTTGGATCCTCGGTAGGGCCAATAGGTTTTATTAATCCTCGATTATAGAGACGATCGAAAGCAGCATCGTAGGTCATTCCAATTGGTGTGAACTCTCTCCTGGGTTTCCTTTTAGATCCTTGATTGTCCATGGCTAAGACACCATTACGGTCAAAGATACTAACATTACTACTAGAGTGGGTGTTTTCAGAAGAAGAAGAATTGTCGTTCTTCTTTCCTTTCCAGCCACTGTGGTTACTATTGTTAGTAGCTTTTTGTTTTGCGAGATCATCTTCGATTTCAATTCCGATGTCATAACGGCTTTGAAAGTATTCAGATTATGTTGATATTTTAAATGTTTCGATTACTTCTCTTGGAGATTCTTGATAAACATCCTCATAGATTCTCTTTCGGAGGGCACCTTGTAGGCGTCGTTTGAAGTGCGCCTACATTAAAAGCATGTTGTGAATATGCTTGACACTCATAGGAAGTGGGAATTGACATATACGATTAGGGACAAATAAAGTAGGGAGCCACCAACAAGTTTTTAAGGAACTTGTAAACCGTTCACGAATCATAAAAGGCAACCACGATAAAGGGACAACGAAGGCAACAACGATTGACCCGTGAAGGTTACACCCCATTCATAATCCATGAGATTACTAACTCCATATGGTTCGGAACCACAAAAAGAGGATCGGGGATGATGGTACGAAGTGAGTCATGGAGTCACATTCGCCCGTATTGGCCTCTACTCGATTCTTATAGTGAAAAGCATTCCTGTGATCTCAAAGGCATACAACAATAATTCAATTCGCTCCAAACTATTATTTAACTAAATTGGTTTAATATTAATGCACACATAATTCTAAAATATTGGTGATCACTTGAATTAATAACAAGATTAAAAGGGATCCTAAACCGATTGTCTAAATTATCTTATTAGGCGTGATTTTCAATTACATATTCCCTTTAAACATGCAATGTGGTGATCATAATAAAAATAATAATAGAATCAACATTAATACCAATTTAATCATAATCCCAACAACATAAAATTGTTAGAAAAATAATAATAATAATAAAAGAGCATGATCCTTACTTTGAATCTGTTTGCTTGCAACTACAAAATAATAAACGAGTTAGTAACTTCAAGGAAATAATTGAACAATAATTAAATTAAATTAAATAAAATAAGGTTGATTTTGGGGCCAAACCCTCAAACGATTCTACCTTTCACGCCTTGGCTTAAGGACTGAACCTCGAGTGAAATATGGACTCCTTTGAGTGCTTGAAGAAGGAATTTTTGAAGTGAAAAGGGTAGGCTAGTGTTTAGGTTAATAGCATAGAAGAGAGAAAAATAATAATAATCGAATTCTGGTTGCCCCGTACATCAGAAATGAGGGGGTATTTATAGGGAAAATGTGCTAAGGGAGCACACGGAACCCTAAAATAATAAAAACCCTAAAAAAGTATCTCGTGACACGGTTAGACTGTACCGTGACACGGTCAGACGGTACACTTTCCCGTGACACGGTCAGTTTTGGAGTGACGTGGGAAATTTTTCAGAAAACGGAATGAAAAACGCGTTAAGGGTTTACGCGGAAAGGACACGGAACGTCCCGTGTCACGGCAGACCTCCCGTGTCGCGGGAAGTCCCACCGTCAGACGGGAAGGGTTCCCGTGATACGGTTAGACCGTACCGTGACACGGTCAGTTCCAGTCCATTTTTTCGTCTAAATTCATTTTTAACCCTAATTTCTTTCGGCTTTTTAAGTGCCGATTGATAATTTCGGGCTTTTCCCTGACTTTTTTTTTCGGGCTAAAATAAGAAAATAATAAAATAAAAATAAATAAAATATTTGGGCCAAAAATAAATAATAAAATAATAAAATAAAAAGGTTTGGGCTTAAAATTAATTAACAAGCTTGGGCTAAAATTAAAACTATGCTTTTACCAAACATCAAGACTAATCCATGGACCTTTCAAAAATATGAATTTAGTAAAATACGATTTTTTAAGCACTCTCGGGATTAAATACTAAACCCGACCAACAGTGGCGGTGAAAGGTTATTTATCATCGGGTTTGGTTTTGGGAAGACATTTTTAGGTGTCTAGAGAAGCCCCCACTTTGACTGAGTTTGTAGAAACGTCAGTTTCGAAAACGATAGTCAAAGTAGTCGATAGGGACGGAGAATGATTTAAGACGTTCTGCGATCCTAAATCACTCTGTATACACCGATACCTGCAGAAAAATGTTAGTTCTACAGATAAAAGAGTAAAGGGATAGAATACGTATCTGGCACTAGTGTGTCGGTGATAAACGATTTTGGCAGCTTCCTAAGCTTGAAGGAATCCACCGAGTGACATTTGTTGAAATGCTTCCCATGCTTGAGGAAAGCCGACTGAAGAGTTTGGTACCTTTCTAAGCCTGAAGAAAGCTACCGGATAATACTTTCCATGCCTGAGGAAAGTCGACGAACGAATTTGGTGTCATTCTATGCTTGAAGAAATCCACCGCTAATGCCTTCCATACTTGAGGAAAGCCGACAAAGAAATTTTGTGGTTTTCTATACTTGAAGAAAAATCCACTGATGATGCTTTCCATGCCTGAGGAAAGCCGACTGGTCGGTTTTCTATACTTGAAGAAAAATCCACCGATAACGCTTTCCAAGCCTGAGGAAAGCCGACTTGGTGGTCTTCTATACTTGAAGAAAAATCCACCGATAACGCTTTCCAAGCCTGAGGAAAGCCGACTTGGCTGAAAATTGATAAGTGTATGGTGGTTCGATTACCCCCGAACGTGGGTTGTAGATGAGACCTGCAAAAATGAATTTGCCAATGGACTCGTATATATTGTGATTGACTTGACCACTGACTTGACCAAATTTGACTTGATGTGACATGACATGTGTATGACTTGTGAGTGTGTGTGTGTGTGTGTGTGTGTGTGTGTGTGTGTGTGTATGTGTGTGTGCAGACACAAGCAAACGAAGATGCAAAAGCAAAAATTTTCCGTCAATTTTTGTCATGAGTGGAGGGTACCGACTTTCTCCTGAAAAAGAAAGATGTGAAAACTGAACTTTTATTTTCGAACTTCCTTCGATGAAAACGTGGAAAAAGTTTTTTGAACTTCCCCAAAATAAAATAATGAAAAGGGAGAGAAGTTTTGAACTTCCTCCTTGAGCAAGACGAAATGATTCGTATGGATTGAACTGTTTGTCCTGAAAATAATGTATGCATGATGCATGTTCTTAGGCCAGGAGGCTAAGGACAATTACATCATGTGACACGATAGATGAATGAACTTAATTCATGGAGCTAAGCATCATATATGGTGTAAAGAAGCGATTTTGAACGTCACTTAGGTCTGGAAGCTAGCACATATAGTGATTATTGCATAATGAACGTTGCTTAGGTCAAGGAGCTAAGCACGATATGCTTTGTATGATTAAAAATTATTGAATATATAAATGTTTCTTAGCACATTATGCAAAACAATGAACATTTCTCAGGTCAGGAAGCTAAGCAAGTATACAATGTTTCTTCTACTGAATGTTGTCTTTAAATATGATGAAACATGCACACTGTTGAAACAAGATTTCATGATAAAGGGCTCTTAAAGGGAAGGATGATTGATATGGATATGGATGTGTGAGTGAAGTGTGTGAATGTGATACTAAGGCTGGCTGCAAGGGTTATAGCGATGGAAAGAGATGTGAGAAGAGTTAAAGATGATGACTCTTCAGGCTGGGTAAGCTAATGTGATTTGGGCTCAAGCCCCCAAGTCTATCTCTAAATGGGTAGGGATAAGCATTGGATATTCTTTGACTCGATCATGCATGGATATGAATATGAATGTGGCCGCACCTCGATGTGAGGTTGCCTACGTATCCGTTAGGAATCAGGCCGAACGTAGCTCTAACCGAACTTTGCACAAGTGTACGTACACCTCAAAGAGGTCTTTCAAGGGTTGTAATGTGGTTAAGTTGATGGTTTAAGGAAGAAAGGGGTAAAAGGCTCAAGACCCGAGAGAAGCCCCCAAGATGTGTAATTGTGAATTTGAAAATTTTGAATTTTGCAAGTTTATTTTCAACACATTTTTTTTTGCTTTGAACTTTTTTTTTTTTTTTTTTTTTTCATTCTTTTGAATCAATGTAGGCAATCTCAGATCATGCGGTCCATCACTCACTTAGCATTCATGTTTCTCAGGCACGGTACCGAGCACTCGATGAGAGACGCAATTTGAGACGTGTTCATATCAAAGACATTGGAACACTTGCCTTTAGACATTGTTTTATTGTTGCTTTGCTGCTTTCTTTTTTTTTTTTTTTTTTTTTACTTGCTTTTTGAATGTTATACAATTACACATATTTCAATCCCAGGGTTAAGTGAATGTGGGTTGAAGAAATGAAGGCCAAATGTTAGACGAGGCTCAAAATGGTTGATGAAGAAATGGAATGTGATTGAACGGTTAACAAGGAATGACATGGTTGCAAAGGTGCCTCAAGTCATTGGTGTACCTTGGGTTTAGTTCGATAATTGATTTTTTTATTTTTTATTTTTTTTTTATTGAGAATGAATGAATGAATGAAAAATTCTATGATCGAGATGTAAAGGAAAATTGCTCATTTTATTAATGGAAAAGGTGAACGAAACACATGAAACATATAAAAAAAAAAAAAAAATTCAAAGTGGAAAACCTATGCTAGACATGAATGGGGGAATGGAGAAGAATGATAAAGAAAGAAATCATGAAATCTTGCACGAAGGATCTGCGTGCCTTGTATTCATTACTTCTTGCCGCCTAAAGGGACAGGAAGTTTGTTTGCATCCATCAAGTCTTGAATGATGTCCTTTAAATTCCAACATTGCTCTGTAGTGTGGCCCCTTCCTTGATGGTACTTGCAATAGGCATTGGGATTCCATTTGGCGCTCCTTTCTTCAGGTTTTGGCTCTGGAAATGGTCCAATAGGCGTGATCAAGCCTTGACCGTAAAGGCGATCAAAGGCCGCATCATAAGTCATTCCTAAATGAGTGTAAGTTCTTTTCTTCTTGGGCAATGGAGCATCAAGAGCTAACACTTCATTGATATCAACTCGGCTTATATTGTTGGTAGTATTTTTGTGCTTAGAAGACGAAGAAGAAGGATGGTCGTTCTTCTTGTTTTTCCAAGTGTCATTATTGTTACTACCAACATTCTTTATTAGCTCATCCTCGATATTGATGCCGATGTCGTATACAGCTTCGAAAGTGTTCAGTGGAAGAAATTTGAGATGTTCCCTATATTTATGAGTCAGATTTTGAATAAAGAGGCGAACCATCTCTCTTTCTTTGGGAGGATCTACTAAGAGTGAAGCTGTTTCCCTCCACCTGTTCAGGTAAGCGGTGAAGCCTTCATTCTCTTTCTGTTTGAGAATGGAGAGTTCACGTTCAGAAGTTTTGGTTTGAATGTTACACTTGTAACGATTCATGAAACTGTCGGTGACATCTTGCCAAGTCGCAGTATGCTTGGCATCTAAGGAATAAAACCATTGTTGGCAAGCATGTTCTAAGGAGAGAGGGAACACCGGAGGGAAGAGTGTTACGTCCAATCCCTTAAGAGCCATGGTTGCAGAGAACGCCTTCAAATGGAATATTGGATTGTCAGTAGGCTTGAACTTTGGAATATCAACAGTGGAGAACTTTTCAGGGAGTCTATCCTTCACATTCAAAGGAGTGGGAGGTCGTTCCACATAAGTGAAATCCTCATAAATCTTACTCATTTGTTCCTTCAGTTTGTCAAGGGTGGAAACAGTGACCTTGTTTTGTTCCATGGTAGTGACCCTAGTGGTAAGGGTTTGCATCATGGAAGACAGTGCCTCAATGGATTTGTTGATGTTCTCAATGTCTTCTTTAGTTGCCATTGAAAGGTGATGAGTAACGGAGATGACAAAGTTCTCTTTGAACGCCTATTAGATCTGAGAGATTGTTGCGGTAATGGCTCGAACCGTATTGATCTATCCCTGTTCCTTGACCAAGTACTGTGAAATAAAATAATTCACTTAATTGTTTGACTCATTGCTCAAGATAGGAAAGGAAGGAAAAAAATAGACATTTGAAAACAGGTGAGAAAACTCCACTCATTTTTTATTATGACGAAAAAAGGGTGCATGAACCTAATATACGATCATAAACGACCTGGTGCACGACTCGAGTCGGAACATAAAGAAAGTGTGTGGACTATACTTGACTCGTGAGTAACTAAGTGATGTTATAAGACTCGTGGTATGATCGTATGGCTAGACATGTGAACAATAACCAAAATGACTGACGCGAGGACCAAATTAACACGGAAGACTTGACTGACGCTTTCTTTTTTTTTTTTTTTTTTTTTTTTTTTTTTTTTTGAAAATTCCACCGTGTCACGGTGGAAATTTTCCGTGACACGGTAGAGTTTCCCGTGGCGCGGCAGCCATTCCCGTGCCACGGTAGATGCTGACGTGGCACGGGAATTTTTTTTTTTTTTTTTTTTGCTGCCGTGACACGGGAACTTCTCCCGTCAGACGGGATAAAATCCCGTGTCACGGGAATATTTAACATGTTTTTTTTTTTTTTTTGTTTGCCGTGACACGGGAACTTCTCCCGTCAGACGGGAATATTTTACATTTTTTTTTTGTTTTTTTAAAAAAAAAATCCATAATTTTGAAATTCTACTTGTTTATTTTTAAAGGGAGGATACCATCCGACTTACTCCGAAAAAAAACGACACAAAAACAAGACTACCCTAAAATACGGTCAAAAAGTAGTGCACGACTAAAGAAAAAAGTGTGTGAACACGATATGTGATTGATTAGGTGAGGTTATGGATGCGTTTTCTAACCGTACAACTAGACATGACACCAAACCGGACACAACATCCACATACGTACGCACAAGAATAAAAAAAAGACTGACAGGACACTTTTCCTGGGCACCGTGTCACGGTGCAGACTGTCGTGACACGGTGCAGTCTACCGTCAGACGGTAGTGAGCCCCGTGTCACGACACTGTTCACCGTGGCGCGGCAGAACATGCCGTGACACGGTGCGCAGTTCCAGGTCAATTTTGTGGTTTTTCCAGATTTTAACCGATTTTAGGTCCGTACTAATTACTATGTGAGAATAAAAACCCTCGATCATGGGTTAAACAAAAGAGTAAACACATGAAGGTTAGCACCAAACAACTACATAGCATTTAGGCACGATGATGTAAAAAAAGTTCGCAATCTAGAGTCAAGATCTATGTTCAACTATTGGTCAAGCTTTGGGTGTCAAAAGGGTACCATGGTTAAGAGTTTGGACGCGTTAGCAAGGCAGCCTCCCTTGAGGGTGTATGGCAACGGGCGGCTCTGCGAGTTCGTGATGAAATTGAACTCGACTCCATGGTTTGGGTGGATTTAATAACTCGGATGAACCCTTATTGCCATGAGCGTTTTTGGGTTGATAGAGCTTAAATCCCCCGGGGCTAAGACGTATGTAGAACACATACGTCAGACGGGAAGAAATCCCGTGTCGTGGCATTTTTCCCTTTTTTTTTTTTTTATTTTTTATTTTTTTATTATTTTATTATTTTGCCGTGACGCAATGCTGAACCGACGCGCATATTAGATCAACAGAGGGAGGATTTTTTATTTTAAAGTGGCCGGGCCCCCTTGAGGGGTTGCCTACGTATCCTAAAAAGGAATCAGGCCAGACGTAGCTCTATTGGGTCATGAACCCATTCGACTAGGCGTAGAATTTTTTGAGTTGATCCAAGTTGGTTAAATTATGGAAGCCGTTACCGTCCATGTCTACCAATTGTGCCGCTCCGCCAGACAGGATGACTTTAACAATGTACGGGCCTGACCAGTTCGGTCTGAATTTTCCTCTTGGATCTAACACATTTTTACGAAGTGCCTTAAGCACTAGGTCACCCTCTTTGATGTTCCTGGTCAGGACTTTTTTGTTAAATGTCGTGCCATACGCTGTTGGTAGGTTTGGACATGATGCAAAGCTGCCAAGAGTTTTTCATCAAGCAAGACCAGTTCGTCGTATCTTGCTCTAATCCAGCCGACTTCATCTAGTTGGCTTTCCAATGCGATTCGGAGAGAAGGTATCTCGAGCTCGATTGGTTGTACAACTTCGACGCCATAGACTAAAGAGAAAGGGGTAGCCCCTGTCGATGTACGAACAGAGGTTCGATAACCCCAAAGGGCGAAATGTAGCTTACTTGGCCAATCCTTATAATTTTCCGTCATCTTTTCGATGATGGTCTTCACATTTTTGTTGGCCGATTCGACTGCTCCGTTTGTTTGTGGTCTGTAAGGTGATGATCGATGATGTTTGATATGATATTTCTGCAACAATTCCGCTCATTCGGCTTGGAAATGTGTTCCATTGTCACTGATCATCTCATGTGGTACCCCATAGCGGCATATAATATTTTTCTCAATGAATTGAGCTACGTGTTTTGCCGTCAGCTTGGCATATGAGGCTGCCTCGACCCATTTGGTGAAGTAGTCGATTGCTACGAGAATGAATTCATGCCCCCCTTGTCCTGGTGGTGTGATTTTTCCAATGATGTCAATGCCCCAAGTAGAGAAAGGCCATGGAGAAGTATACGTGTAGAGAAGCGAAGGTGGAACATGCTGTAAGTTTGCATAGATTTGACACTTCATACATTTCTTGACGTACTCGTGACAATCTCGCTCCATAGTAGTCCAATAGTAACCTTGTCGTTGAATCTTTTGGACTAACATCTTTGCATTCATGTGAGTTCCGCATATACCAGCATGAAGATTTTCCATGGTTTTATATGCTTCTTTCTTGGCTATACATAAGAGATTCCTTCCCGTTGCGGTTCTCTTGTGGAGTTCTCCCCTGATGAGCACATACTTTGAAGCCAGGAGCCTCAAAGCACGGCGTGCCCTTTTATCAGTATTAGGAGGATATTCTGTTCTTGTCACATAATTAAGGATGTTTGTGTACCATGGCTCTTCATCTTCTTCCTGTGGTTCTTGTTCATCATCAAGTGCATGAACATAAGCTGGTTCATATCTTCTCTCTATGGTCAGTGGCATTCTGATCGTGTCAGCTGGAATTCGCACCATTGATGCTAACTTAGCTAGTGCGTCGGCGAACTGGTTTTCTTCTCTTGGCAAATACGTATATTCCACTTCATCTAGTTGCTCCGTGAGAGTTTCCAGATGAGCTTGATACGTAGCGAGACTTTCACTCCTCACTTTCCATCTCTTAAAGATTTGGTTAATGATTAGTGAAGAGTCACCGTAGATTCTGAGTTTCTTGATTCCCAAGGCGACAGCTGTTTCTAATCCCAAAATGCATGCTTCATATTCTGCGACATTGTTGGTGACATCAAAGTCGAGCATCATGGAAATTGGGATGTGTTCTTCATTGGGCGATACGAGCAAGACTCCCACACCACATCCTTTTTGGTTTGAAGCTCCATCGAAATAGAGCGTCCAACTATCGTCTTCGGTCATGAGTAAATCTTCGTCAGGGAAATCGTACTCATCTTCTTCTTTTTCTGCTTCTTCGAACGGGAAGTCTGCTAAGAAGTCAGAAACTGCGGAACCTTTGATGGCTTTTTGTGGCACAAATCTCAAGTCAAATTGAGCCAGATTGACTATCCACCTTGATAATCTGCCGTTGAGTGTTGCTTTCTCGAATAGGTATTTGAGAGGATCCATCTTAGACACGACATGGATTGTATGAGTAAGCATGTAATGCCTTAGTTTCTGTGCGGCCCATACAAGTGCGAGACATAACTTCTCGAGTGGCGTGTATCGTGTCTCATATCCTTGGAGTTTCTTGCTCAGGTAATAGATTGCATTCTCCTTGATTTCGATCTCTTATGCTAGCATTGCCCCCATCGTTTCTCTTGTGACCGTAAGGTAGAGTCGAAGAGGAAAGTCAGGTATTGCTGGCGCTAGCACAGGTGGGTTTGCCAAATACTCTTTGATTTTGTCGAAAGCCTTTTGGCAGTCATCATCCCATGTGACTGGGACATTCTTCTTAAGCTTCTTGAATATAGGTTCACATATCGCTGTGAGCTTTGATATGAACCTACTTATATACTGCAACCTTCCAATGAAGCCTCAAATCTCCTTCTCGTTTTTGGGTGGTGGCATGGCCATGATTGCTTTTACTTTTGAAGGATCTATTTCAATCTCTCGAGAACTGATCACATATCCAAGTAATTTGCCTGACGTGACTCCGAATGCACATTTTTCTGGATTTAATCTCATGTTGTACTTACGGAGTCTTTCAAAAAACTTGCGAAGTGCGACGATATGGCCTGGGCGATCTTTAGACTTGACAATCATATCATCGACATAGACCTCCACCTCTTTGTGCATCATGTCATGTAACAATGCTGTAGCTGCTCTTTGGTAGGTGGCACCCGCGTTTTTCAACCCGAATGGCATTACCGTATAGCAATATGTACCCCACTGTGTGATGAATGTGGTTTTCTCCATGTCTTCTTCGACCATCAATACCTGATTATATCCGGCGTAACCATCCATGAATGACAGGAGTGCATGGTTTGCTGTATTATCAACCAGAATGTCAATGTGAGGTAGAGGGAACCCATCTTTTGGGCTTGCTTTATTGAGATCCCTGTAATCAACACACATTCTGACCCTTCCATCCTTCTTTGGAACTGGAACCACATTTGCTATCCATTCCGGATACTTGGATACTTTGATGAAACCTGCGGCCAATTGCTTCCTGATTTCTTCCTTGATTTTGAGAGCCACATCTGGTTTCATTCGGCGCAGCTTTTGTTTGACAGGCTTCATACCTGGAATGAGTGGTATCGTATGCTGAGCTATATCCCTGTCAATTCCTGGCATATCTTGGTATGACCAAGCAAATACATCAACAAATTCACTAAGCAAGTTAATTAGCTCTTTGCGTTCATCTTGACTTAGTGTTAATCCAATTTTTACTTCTTTAACAGTCGTATCATTGGAAATATTAACTGTTTCTGTATCTTCAATAACTGCTGTTTTATTTTCGTGTTCTTCCATTGCTTTTATTATTTCTTTGTCGTTTCTATCATTAGCAAAGCAATATTGATCAAGGCTACGGGAATGGCACGCATCGTAAGCAAAGGTACTCATTTTATTGAATTCACTGGCTAATACATCAAGAGAGGCAAGGTCAGCTGCGACCTCACCAGAATTATTAGGACTAGAAGGATAGGACTCAACAAGAGACTCAGGGTTTAACTCTATAGCAGAAAGAGGGTCAGCCTCAAACTCTAAGGACTCATCTACAGACTTAGACTCAGACTCGGACTCGGACCCAGACGATTCAGACTCATCAAACATAGGACCCTCGCCAGCGGTTATTTCCAACTTCTCTCCACTCGGCGTAGTGATCCTCAATGTCTTGCGCCATCCCCTTGAAATGTTGTCAGCTTGGACGATTAACTCGGAGGGGTCGAAATCCTTGTTCGCTATGACGGCTTGAACGAGCTCGGAGTTATCATTGCAGACCGGCTTGGATTCATTTTTCTCCATTCTAAAAAGAAGATTGATTCCCAAATCATCAGAGTTCAGGCTAGCTGACTTCTCGACAGTGGAGAGCTCTTCATCGATGAAGTCACAATCGAGGAACACCTCGAATCCCGGTTCACGGATCCCATTATGGACAAATGGTTCAGGGAATTCATAGCATGGGAAGTCTTCCCCTTCTTTGATGTATTGGCCGTTGAGAGTGAACGGATATGGATCCATGGTCATTTCCGTTTTCGTGATTCGAGCGTTGTTGCGAGCCTTCATTTTCAACGCAGCTTGTTTCAGATCTTCCTTTGTCGGCTCAAATCCTAAGCCGAAAGTATCCTTCTTGAGCGCACCAGGATGGCCCCAAGATTTAGCCATTTTCTTCTTGAGCCCAAGGGTCATTCCAGGAAAGTGACCTTGCTTCTTCAAAATGGCGTTGATACTGGTGTTTGAATAGGGATCGAAGTCAAGATGGCACTTTTCCTCTTCTTCGATCACAAGAACATCATCTAATGAAAACCCCTAAAGATCTTCATCTTCCTCGTCGTGTTCAACATGGACGATGGGAGTATCAATAACTTGAATGCGCATAGGAGAAGCATCGATGGTAATCGGAACCCCTCCAACTATGGCTTTCACTTTCTGATGAAGCGATGATGGAATCACCTTTAGCTCATGAAGCCAAGGGCGTCCTAATAACAGATTGAAAGAGGCCTTAATGTCCACCACCTGAAATTTGGTGCGACGTTCAATAGCCCCAGTAGTTATATTCAGTACGATAGTACCCACGGCTTGACGGCGAGTATTATCGTAAGCTCGAATCCCTTGAGTGGAGGGAGTCAACTCTTCATTCTTTATACCCAACTTCCTTGCAGTACAGAGTGGGCACACATTGATTGTAGAGCCATTATCAACCAGACTCATAGGAACATTCATCTGCCTACACACTACAGTGAGGTGTAAGGCCTTATTATGTTGGTCCCCTTCCGGGGGTAGATCCTTATCAGAAAAGGAAACCAGATTGCAAGTACTCGGCAGCTCGGTAGTGAGAAAGTTGACCAATCATTGAGGAGTCATGTCATCATCGACTCCTATTTTTACCAGAGCATTCATCACAGCCTTTCGATGCTCGTGGGAAGTGGCCAAAAGCTTCCATACATTCATTTCCACCTTGGTCTTTTGCAGCTGTTTGACCACATCGCTATTCACAGGGTCGATGGGATCAACTATCGGATTTGATTGTGGTGGAGGTGGAGGTGGGTTAGGTTGTTGCAACCGTCCACTTCTGGTGAGAACCTTGACCTCAAGGTCCCCCCAAACATCTTCACTGGTGCCGAGAGATGAACAGGCTATGTCTTTGAGATAGACGTCTTCATCATCACTATCCCAGATCCCATTCACTTCTTCAGTGCTTGAGATAAATACAACCTCCGGCAGAGGTTCATTCACAGATTGAATGAGTATCGACGGATCAAAGGAGACTTCATCTCCCATGATAGCCAGAGCATCAGAAAGAGGACCTGTTTGAATGTTAGGCTTCTTGCCCCTTGGAGGGACAGGAAGTTGGTTAGCATCAATCAGGTCTTGAATTGCGTCTTTCAACCTCCAACACTTCTCAGTGTTATGACCCTTGCCTTGGTGATACTTGCAATAAGCGTTGGGGTCATAGTTAGCGGTCCTATTCTCAGGTCGAGGTTCTGGAAATGGTCCGATTGGCATAATCAGTCCCTGACCATGAAGACGGTCATAAGCAGCATCATAAGTCATTCCCAAAGGCGTATAAACCCTCCTTTGCCTTTGGAATCTTTGAGGAGGAGCATTAAGGGCCAGGACATCATTGATGTTGATATTGTTGGTAGCATTATTGGGCTTAGAAGACGAAGAAGAAGGAGTGTCGTTCTTCTTGTTTTTCCAAGTGCTGTTGTTATTGTTGCTACCAACAGACTTCATCAGTTCGTCTTCGATATTGATTCCAATATCGTATACAGCATCAAAGGTACTTAGAGGCAGAAACTTTAGGTGTTGTTTGTACTTATGAGTCAGGTTGGCAATGAACAAGCGAACCATTTCCTTCTCCTTGGGAGGATCCACCAAGAGCGCAGCTGTTTCTCTCCACCTGCTTAGGTAAGTGGTGAAGCCTTCATTCTCTTTCTGTTTGAGAATGGAGAGTTCACGTTCAGAAGTCTTGGCCTGGATGTTACACTTGTACCGATTCATAAAGCTTTCAGTAACATCCTCCCAGGTCGCGACATGCTTGGATTCCAGAGAATAGAACCACTGTTGACAGGCATGTTCTAAGGAAAGAGGAAACACCGTAGGGAAGAGTGTCACATCTACTCCCTTAAGAGCCATAGTTGCAGAAAAAGCCTTCAAATGAAAAAGTGGATTATCAGTAGGCTTGAACTTGGGAATATCAGCAGTGGAAAACTTCTCAGGAAGCTTCTCTCTTATAGACGAGGAGGTGATAGGCTGTTCCACATAAGTGAACTCTTCGGAAATCTTGCTCATTTGTTCCTTGATCTTGTCTATCGCAGCAGTAGTGACACTATTTTTCTTGTCTTGCTCTACAGTGCTGACTCTAGTAGTGAGTATCTGCATCATGTCAGACAATCTTTCGATTGTCCTGTTGAGGTTCTCGATGTCTTCCTTAGTGGCCATTGGTTGAAAGTAGACTGGAGACGGATCTTGTGGAGATGACTGAGGTGGTTTCCTTGTACGCCTCTTTGGTATAAGAGGTTGTTGAGGTATGGACTCGAACCGTAACAATCTACCCTTGCTTCTTGCCCAAGTGCTGTGACACCGAAACAAACACACTTTTAATGACCAAACTTGACCTTAACCTATCCGTATTAAAAAAAAGGAAAATTTTTGTTTTTTTTTTTTAATTATTTTATTAAAGCTCTACTTACAAAAAAAAAGAAAAACATGGGAGGATACCATCCGACTTACTCCGAAAAAAAAAACGACACAAAACGAGACTTCCCTAAAATACGGTCAAAAGTGGTGCACGACTTAAAGCAAAAAAGTGTGTGAACATGACATGTGAGTGATTAAGTGAGGTTATAGACGCGTGTTTTGACCGTATAGCTAGACATGGCTCAATACTGAACACAAAAATCGAGAAAAAAGACTGACAGGACACTTTCCTGGGCACCGTGTCGCGGTGCAGACTGTCGTGACACGGTGCAACCTACCGTCAGACGGTAGACTTTCCCGTGTCACGGCGCTGTTCACCGTGACACGGCAGAACATGCCGTGACACGATGCGCAGTTCCAGGTCAGTTTTTGTGATTTTTCAGATTTTAATCGATTTTAAGTCCGTACTAATTACTATGTGAGAATAAAAACCCTCGATCATGGGTTAAACAAAAAGAGCAAACACATGAGGGTTAGCACCAAAACAACACATAGCATTTAGGCACGATGATGTAAAAAAGTTCGCAACCTAAAGTCAAGATCTATGTTCAACTATTGGTCAAGCTTTGGGTGTCAAAAGGGTACCATGGTTAAGAGTTTGGACGCGTTAGCAAGGCAGCCTCCCTTGAGGGTGTATGCCAACGGGCGGCTCCGCGAGTTCGTGATGAAATCGAACTCGACTCCATGGTTTGGGTGGATTTAATGACTCGGATGAACCCTTATTGCCATGAGCGTTTTTCGGTCGATAGAGCTTAAATCCCCCGGGGCTAAGACGCATGTAGAACACATACGTTTTTTCAGAAAAATCGAAGGAAGTCGACTGTGAGAAAAGAAAATAAGCCACCGGTCAGATTTTAGGACTGCCGTGACACGGCAGACTCTGCCGTGACACGGCAGTCAGAAAATCTGACTGGTGCCCTGTTTGCTTTTGCGCGCAATCAAGTTATCCAATTTTTCCTATGAGACAGACCTGAATGCGACGTTAAAACGTCTATGAAGATGCAAAAATGCCAAATTAATCACAGGAATATGTTTTCAAGAATCTTTCAAGTCTCATCCACTCATCTTAATTAAATACCGATCACCCAAATCAATAAATAATTAAGAATCCTCCCCAGTGGAGTCGCCAAATTGTAGGCGTCGTTTGAAGTGCGCCTACGTTAAAAGCATGTTGTGAATATGCTTGACACTCATAGGAAGTGGGAATTGACATATACGATTAGGGACAAATAAAGTAGGGAGTCGCCAACAAGTTTTTAAGGAACTTGTAAACCGTTCACAAATCATAAAAGGCAACCACGATAAAGGGACAACGAAGGCAACAACGATTGACCCGTGGAGGTTACACCCCATTCATAATCCATGAGATTACTAACTCCATATGGTTCGGAACCACGAAAGGAGGATCGGGGATGATGGTACGAAGTGAGTCATGGAGTCACATTCGCCCGTATTGGCCTCTACTCGATTCTTATAGTGAAAAGCATTCCTGTGATCTCAAAGGCATACAAACAATAATTCAATTCGCTCCAAACTATTATTTAACTAAATTGGTTTAATATTAATGCACACATAATTCTAAAATATTGGTGATCACTTGAATTATTAACAAGATTAAAAGGGATCCTAAACCGATTGTCCAAATTATCTTATTAGGCGTGATTTTCAATTACATATTCCCTTTAAACATGCAATGTGGTGATCATAATAAAAATAATAATAGAATCAACATTAATACCAATTTAATCATAATCCCAACAACATAAAATTGTTAGAAAAATAATAATAATAATAAAAGAGCATGATCCTTACTTTGAATCTGTTTGCTTGCAACTACAAAATAATAAACGAGTTAGTAACTTCAAGGAAACAATAGAACAATAATTAAATTAAATTAAATTAAATAAGGTTGATTTTGGGGCCAAACCCTTAAACGATTCTACCTTTCACGCCTTGGCTTAAGGACAGAACCTCGAGTGAAATATGGACTCCTTTGAGTACTTGAAGAAGGAATTTTGAAGTGAAAAGGGTAGGCTAGTGTTTAGGTTAATAGCATAGAAGAGAGAAAAATAATAATAATCGAATTCTGGTTGCCCCGTACATCAGAAATGAGGGGGTATTTATAGGGAAAATGTGCTGAGGGAGCACACGGAACCCTAAAATAATAAAAACCCTAAAAAAGTATCCCGTGACACGTTTAGACTGTACCGTGACACGGTCAGACTGTACCGTCAGACGGTACACTTTCCCGTGACACGGTCAGTTTTGGAGTGACGCGGGAAATTTTTCAGAAAAAGGAATGAAAAACGCGTTAAGGGTTTACGCGGAAAGGACATGGAACGTCCCGTGTCACGGCAGACCTCCCGTGTCATGGGAAGTCCCACCGTCAGACGGGAAGGGTTCCCGTGACACGGTCTGACCGTACCGTGACATGGTCAGTTCCAGTCCATTTTTCCGTCTAAATTCATTTTTAACACTAATTTCTTTCGGCTTTTTAAGTGCCGATTGATAATTTCGGGCTTTTCCCTGACTTTTATTATTCGGGCTAAAATAAGAAAATAATAAAATAAAAATAAATAAAAATATTTGGGCCAAAAATAAATAATAAAATAATAAAATAAAAAGGTTTGGGCTTAAAATTAATTAACAAGCTTGGGCTAAAATTAAAACTATGCTTTTACCAAACATCAAGACTAATCCATGGACCTTTCAAAAATATGAATTTAGTAAAATACGATTTTTTAAGCACTCTCGGGATTAAATACTAAACCCGACCAACAGTGGCGGTGAAAGGTTATTTATCATCGGGTTTGGTTTTGGGGAGACGTTTTTAGGTGTCTACACACCTCAATCATCTTAGTGGAAGTTTCCTTCCACTTATTGAAGAAAGAAGTAAAGCCTTCGTTCTCTTTATGTCTTAGCATCTCAAGTTGTCTATAATCGGTTTCAACTTGAATATTGCACTTGTACCTATCAATGAAAGCGTTTACCATTGATACCCAGGTAGAGGGTTTCTCTTTGTCCAGGGAGAAGAACCATTGTTGGCAAACGATTTCAAGAGATAGAGAAAATATAGAGGGAAACACTTTCTTATCAATACCCTTAACACTTATTATTGTTTCAAAAGCTCTTAGATGAAAATAAGGGTTGTTAGTTGCCTTGAATTTCGGGATGACGTTGGCATTGAACTTATGCGGAAGAAGTTCTTTATCCACCAAGACCCCTTGTGAACTAATGCCCTGAAATTTATAGTCACTAGATAGCTTGCTCAAGCTTTCTTGCATGAGGTTCATTTGTTGTTGCTTCACAGGGTCATCAATTTTGAGGGTTAAAGCCTTTAATGCTTCATTCACGGTAACCAATTGATTCCTAAGTTCATTAACTTCCTCTTGAGTTGCCATTATCTTTTTAGATTTCCTCTTTTGACGAATTGGTTTATCAAAAAGTAAGACTTGAACAAAGGTGTTGTCTTTGATTAATCGCCATTCTCTCCTCGACCAAGTACTGTGGAAAAGGAATTAGGGATATTCGTTATTAATTATTTGACTTAAACTCTATTCAACATGTAAAGATGGAAGAAGGTAGGAATAATGAAGGTTGTGATGTGAAGAAAAATGATGTAAATGGAGGGATATGAAGAAATTAGGAATAAAATGTACCCCCAACTCAAATGACGGAAAACCGACTCATGCATGAACCTAAGACATAGTCATGGTGACATGTACAAAGTGTGTGTTAAACTAGTGAGTGTAGGTGACATGTTAAGACTTGTGTCATGACCATGTGGCTAGACTGTGTGACTAGACTTAAGCAAAGACTAAGTTAAGACTTCACGTATATGCATTAAACTGGACAGGCTGTGGTATATTAGTCATAACTTTTGATCTGTGACTCTGATTTGGATGAAACCAACGTCATATAAAAGATAAAACTTGGGGCTACAGATCCATAGGTTGTAAAACTCGTAGTTCTTTCTATAACTCCGGCTATGACCAAAAAACGTTGACGCTTGTGCAGTATACGGGAATAAAAATCCGGGTTGACTTAAAGGGACTATGACTTGATTTTAAGGTATATTTATTAGCTCAGATTAATTAGTCAATTAATTAAGCAAAGTCCTTTAGTTATTAATTAGTTTATTTAGGCTTAATCACAAGTCAAACTAAACGGTTAGGAAAAAACACATAGAGCATGCACAACAAATAATGCACAATTAGTCAAGTAGGCACAATATGATGCAATGAGTTTGCAACCTAACCATGGCTCTAGTTCTCTAAAGTTCGGGATATGGGTTAGTCAAAGAGGGTCCATGGTTAATTGTCCGGATGCACCGCGTGGAAGCCTAACCGTGAAGGTTTGGCGCGAATGGATGGGACACCGCGAGTTAAAAAAAAAAACTCGCTTCCATGGTTTGGTGAATTCAACATTCTCAGATGTACCCTTTGTTGCACAGAGCGTTCAATCAGGTAGATGGAGCATGAATTCCCAGAGGGTTATGTTCATATGTAGAACACATATGGGTTTCAGAAAAGTGAGAAAAACTCAATTAGGAAGTAGAATCAAGCAAATAGTGCTAAAAACTGGTCGAAATTAGAACGCATATTTCTGGCTCGGTATTGGAAGAATTTGGCGTCAGCAAACAGAGATTGGCGCCGGATTTTGGATGTAGCGCCTGGCGACAGAACTATCGTCTGGTGCTACAGTCAAAAGTCTGGCACTACTCTTTGTTCGCTGACGCTAATTCTTACATGGCTCAGCAGCTTTCTGTGCTCGATAAAATTTTCCAGTTTTGCGCAGTGTTATTTCGGTCCTAGTTGTGAAAGATATTCCTCAAATTTCCTACGTGTAAAAATCCTATGTTTTAACTCATTACGGATGGTCTTTCCAATGAGATCTTTTTTATGCATATGACAATAATGTTAATCAAAATTACGCACATGAAATACTTAGAACGTTTTGAGTCTCATCCACTCATTCTAAATCATTGCCGAAATAAATTTCAGGAATTAAAATAGAAATCCTCCCCAGTGGAGTCGCTAAAAACTGTAGGGAATATTTCAACCATTACCCCTAGCTTGAACCCCACTGTGATCATACACTAAAGTACGGTGGCGTCCAAAGGGAAAGAAGATAGAGCAAAAGAGTCGCCAACATGTTTTAGGAACTTATAAACCGTTCACGAGGTGAAGGTTACACCCTTAACGATCCAAGAGATCGTCAACTCCATAAGGTATTGAACCAAATAGGGTTCGGGGACGAAGGTAAAAATCCAACCTAAAAGAGATTGAACCTGCCCTAATAATAGGCCTCTACTTTATTCTGATCGTATTCATGTGCGCTTTCTGACTAACATGTAATCAATAGGATTAACCCTAAACCTGTTTATCTATGTTGGTTGAATATTAATGCAAAAATAAAACTATTATTGGCGATCACTTGAATTATAATCATATTAACCCTAAACAAGATTATTAGTTATCTTATTAAGCGTGATTACAAGTACAAATTCCCTTTAAACATGTATAAAGGTGTGATCAAGCAATAACAATAAATAATCAAGCAACGTAATAATAATTATAAAAAAATTATAATCATAAATAATAATAATAATAATAATAATAATAATAATAATAATAATAATAATAATAATAATAATAATAATAATAATAATAATAATAATAATCATAATAATCATAATTAAAATAATCAATCAATTAAACCATTAAAGTACTTACTTGGATGCCTCGTACATTTTTCTAATAACAAAATACACACGTTAGTAACTTCAGAGAAAATAATAAACAATAATTAAATCAAATAATTGAAATAGAGATTAGAGACCAAACCCTCAGAAATTAAACCTTTCACGTCTAGGGTGAAGGCAACTTCGAATATGGCTAGGTGTATCAAAGTCTTGCGAATGCGGAATTTTGTATTTGAGAAAAGGCTAGTTTAGAAAAGAGAGAGAGAGAGAGTAATCAAGAGAATCTTGATGAGAGTTGGTAAATGAAAACGGAGTTTTTAGGATAATATTTATAGAGAAAATCAACCAAAAAGATAAAAAAATCAAAACAAAGTTCTGACGCGTAAAACCAGGTTAGCGCCAGACGCTGACGTTAGCGCCAGGCGCCAAGCGTAGCGTCAGGCGCTACTGCTGGCATTTGGCGCTGACTAAGTTTTTGACGCTTTTTCTTAAAATTAGATAGAAATTGCCGTACAGGAGGATAAAATCATATTTTCCTCAAAAAGTTCTTTTATTCTGATAAAAACTCTAAAAAGTCAATAAAAGTCAATTTATCAATACTAATCGAATTAGGAATGAAAAGAACCTTCTAAAAGAATCTAGAAGACTAAAACCATTCCTAATTGCATTAGGAATGATAAATCCATATTAGGCCCTCCTCTAGATCATTGGGCCGCATATAATGCTCAAACCAGTTCAGTAATTTGGCCATAACTTCCTCAATATTCATCGGAATTGGGCTTATAATATATCGTTGGAAAGCTCTTTTCAAGCCCCATCCAACTACACTACTATTGGACCCATATCATGGACCAACCGAACTGGATTTTCTATTTTCTTAAAATAGGTTTTCAAAAACAGAGAGAAGAGAAAAGAAAATAAAACTATCCGCAACACTTATCTTTCTACACTTTCACTTCATTCGATTATGATTCGACGTGAAAGGTACTCATCACTGGGTTTTGTTTTGGGGAGACAAAAATGGGTGTCTACACCTTAATGAATAAAATTAATAAACTCAAGAACAATCCATGGAGAATCCATGAAGTTGCCCAAGAGAAAACTAGGGCTAAGAAAACAAACGTAAAAACGGCCTAAGGAAAAAATAATAATCCCTTGAAGTATTTATAATATCCTAAAACTAATCTAAAAGTAATTAAAGAAAAGAAATAAAAAAATATAAAAATTACATAAGTTGAATTATTATTGGACGATACAAGATGACGTGGCACGAATAAGATCGACGGAATCGAGGCATGAGTGAAGATGTGTAGCGATGAAGCCTCGTGGGCTGCTGTTCACTCGCCAAAACCTGCAGCGAAGGTCAGTGGCCGCGGCCTGGCAGTGGCATTTGAAGGCTCGCGTGGGCACGGGCTTTGGTCGCAGGGTACATAGCTCGGATTAAAACAACCATACCATCTTTTATACAATTCCTATTGGGGCGTGTGACTTGTCATTGGAAAGATACTTAAGTCTAGTTTCCAATGCAATTTGAATCACTTTAATCCAATATGAAGAACTCAATTTATGATCAAAAGAGTGAATAAAGGTCAGTTTTGAAACTTTGTAAAACATCATTTTTCTTCGTTTTTAACTCAAATTAAATTCCGAAAAGTGCATAACAACCTTTATCGATGCTATATTCATTACTTGTTCATTTAAATCGCAACTTAAGCTTCCACAAACACATATCCTTCATTGAGCGACCTCGATTCATCGACTTTTCATCATTTCGTTGTCCGATTCTTCCAAAACCACTCCGAAAGTGTCCAAATAGTTATAGAAACTATCTGAAACATTAAGAAAACACAAACGAAGCGCAATAGAGAAAAAAATGGACAAATTATGCATTTACGACGTACAAAGCGACTAAAAGACCTAAAAAGTAACAATAAACTTAGTATAAACGTGTCTATAAATCTTATATAAATGTGATTCATCACCTTTGTAAAGATATTTTGCCGCCTTCTTAGTGGTCTTTTATTTATGCTAATATTGCAGCCTTCTGAGTTGTTTTATGCACTTTCATACATTTTATGCATGTTTTTTATGCTTACTGTTTTTCGTACGAGTACTGAGGGTATGCCCCTTTATTCGGAATTTGTCTAGTCCAAATTCTAAGTGGTTTGATTAACATAGTAGATTTTATACCTTGAAGGGTATGACTACTAGTAACTTAATCAAATCATATATAATGATTTCCCTTGGACTAGGTGAATGTCGAATCAAATTTAAGTGTGTGGCCTTTTTATTGGCTTTGTTTGAGTCGTCCGTTAAAGCTATCGCTCGGACGGGCCCAAGAAATTCCAAGTATTATCTTAACTTGTAAATTTTCGTTTATTGGGCTCGTTCGCCTAGGAAAATCTTCGTCCTAGATGGGCAACATATTCCTTAAACAAATTTATTACTTCCCTTTGGTCTTTTGTTCGACCTGGTGGGACGAACGGTATGAATGGCCTTTTAGGCTAATTGGCCGAGCGGCTGAACAAAGTATGCCCTTACCACACTTTGTAGTCAGAATATTTTAGTACAAATAAATCATGACCGAGTGATTTAGCTAAGGATGCCCTTGTTTAACATTCTACTCGGCTGATGCGAGGTTTGTGACCGGAGTAGCTAGACTAGGGAGACCCTTGATTAACATTTTACTCGGTCAATAAAAGTTGATGGCCGAGTAGCTTTGTTAGGGTGGCCCTTGTTAAGCATTTTAACTCGGCTAATGCATATTGCCCTTCTTTTGGGTGCATCATCGTTCGATTGGGTGTGGTCGAGCTAATGTGTTTTGTTATGCTCTCTTTGAGTTTCTACTCGGCCTACACTTCATGCCCTATCTTGAGAAGACCGAGTTGCTATGTCGGAGAAACACTGATTTATCTTTTTAGGAGGTTGTTGTGTCTATGTTTTGGTGGCCGACCAGCATTGCTGTGAGCCACCTTGTTTTTGAATTCATTCGGCATTTAGCTTAACCATACATACATGCAAAACAATAAAAAACAAAGAATTCAACAACAATGTTTTACTTTTCATTAATGTTTGTAAAAAATTTTACATTGTTGGTGGCCGTTCGGCGTAATTACATCATTTGACCATCAAGGCTTAGTTAAACTACTCGGTCATTCAGACTTAGATGCAAAAACTGGCTGATAAGCTTTAAACATAATATTTTTAACTGATTGTCCGTATTCCATGTACGAGGAATAGGACGGCCATCTAAGGCTTCGAGACGGTAAGTTTCATCTCGCACTTCTTCTCTGATTTAGTATGACACTCATCTGCCCACAGACCGCCTGATTTTTCAAGCTTACGCTTGATGCCGTTTGAGATCAACTTGTTATAGGCTTCAACTTGGCCGTTGGCTTGTCAACGGCTAACTGAGGCAAAACAATGAGTAATGCCCTAGTCACCTAACCATACCTTGAGTTGACGTGTTTCGAACTGGGGTCCATTGTTAAACACCATAGACTTTGGTACTCCATAACGAGTAATGATATTCTTCCATTTAAAGACTGAAACGTCTGGCCACTTGATCCCTCGGACAACCTCAGCTTTAACCCATTTTGTGAAATAGTCGACTGCTACTAACACGTACCGCTGTTGACCAGACGTTGGCGTATATGGCCCCAAGATGTCCATACCCCATTTTGCAAAGGGGAGTGAACTACTTATGTCCAATAGACTGTTAGCTGGGTGGTGAATTAGGGTTTCAAATTTCTGGCATTTGTCGCATTTCTTCACCATTTGCATGGCATCCGTATTTAAACTCGACCAGTAGTACCTCAAGTGGGTACGTAGCTTTCTCAGCTAAGGCATGCCCTCTAATATGCAATCCACAATGTCCTTGGTGGAGGTCGTTCAGCACTTCATACCCCGTTTTTGGGGTTACACACTTCAGGTAAGGCTTCACAAAAGCTTTTTTGAATAACTCCCCGTTCATCATCTTGAACCAGGCTGCCCTCTTCATCATCAACCTGCTCTCTTTTGGATCGGTCGGGAGCGATCCATCCCTCAGATAAGAGATGATTCCATCCATTCAAGTGGAGATTTTATCAATAATTTGTATTGGCTCGGCATCAAAACTCCTCTTTTCTTTTACTTCCTAAAACACTAATCTGGAGTATCACATGATGCCGAGGATGCTAATTTAGAGAGCGCGTCTTCTTGATGATTTTCTTAACGGGGGACTTGTTGCAAGGTAAAATGCTCTAAGATCCTGGCCTCTTCTTTAACCATCTGCACATGCATCATCATGGCCGGCTCCCTGGCTTCATAGTCACCATTCACTTGGCTGACTATCAGTCGAGAGTCCGAGCTTGGGTCAATCTTTGTTGCCCCTGTCGCCTTACACATTCTAAGGCCGGCTAGTAAGGCTTCATACTCGACCTCATTGTTAGAGGCTTGGAATTGGAATCTCATTGCATATTCAAACTTATCCCCCTCGGGGGACTGACAGATGATACAAGCGCCACATCCGGTCGTTGTTGCAATACCATCCACATAAACCCTCCAGATCTGGTCCCCTGCCGGTTGTAATTCCGGCCGAGTCATTTCAACTAAAAAATCAGCAAAGGCTTGCCCCTTAATTTCTTTCATGGGTTCAAATGTGATGTCGAAACCTCTCAGCTCCATGGCCCACTTGAGAATCCGGCCACTAGCCTCCAAAGTTGCGAACTGCTTCTTAAGTTGCTGGTCTATGTAGACCACAATTGAATGAGCCAAAAAGTACGAACGTAACTTCTTCGATACCAAAGCTCGGCATTACGCAATACATGGATGATTAAATAGACCGGGATCTGATGGCCATCCCTTTCAATAAGAAGGATGGCACTTAAGGAGTGGTCTGAAATGGCAAGATATATGTACAGCTTTTCATCCTTTAGTGGACTGACGAGCCGAGGTAATGTATGCAAATGGATTTTCTGTTGTACGAAGGCTTCCTAGGCCTCCTCTGTCAACTCGAACATTGCTTTCTTCTTAATAGTCTGGAAAAAGTATCGACACTTATCCCCTGATTCTGACAAAAATCGATCGAGTGTAGATGTAGGCGTCGTTTGAAGTGCGCTTACGTAAAAGCATGTGGTGAACATGCTTGGCACTCATAGGAAGTGGGAATTGACATATACGATTAGGGACAAAGATTAGGGATAAAGCAAAGCAGGGAGCCGCCAACAAGTTTTTAAGGAACTTGTAAACCGTTCACGACTCATAAAAGGCAACCACGATTAAGGGACAACGATAGGCAACAACGATTGACCCGTGAAGGTTACACCCCATTAATAATCCATGAGATTACTAACTCCATATGGTTCGGAACTACGAAAGGAGGATCGGGGATGATGGCACTGCACGAAGTGAGTCATGGAGTCACATTTGCCCGTATTAGCCTCTACTCGATTATTATTGTGAAAAGTATTCTTGTAATCTCAAAGGCATACAAACAAAGATTCAATTTGCTCCAACCTATTATTATATGTTATATTGGTTAAATTTTAAAGCAACCTATAATTCTAAAATATTTGTGATCACTTCAATTAATAACAAGATTAAAAAGGAACCTAAACCGGTTATCCAAATTATCTTATTAGGCGTGATTTTAAATTATATATTCCCTTTAACATGAATTATGGTGATCATAAATAATAATAGAATAAACATCAATATTAGAAGAAGTTTAATAACTATCCAACAATATAAAATCGTGAGAAAAATAATAGAAATAAAAGGAACATGATTCCTTACTTTGATTTTGCTTGCTTGCAACTATGACAACAATAAACGCGTAACTTCAAGGAATATTAATAAAACAATAATACAATTAAATTAAATAGAGTTGATTTGGGGCCAAGCCCTCAAACATTTCTACCTTTCACACCGTGGTTTAAGGATCGAACCTCAAGTAAAGTACGAACTCCAAGGAGTGCTTAAGGGAGGTATTTTGGAAGAACAGGGTAGGCTAGTATTTTGGCTAGATCATAGAAGATAGAAGAGAGAATTAATTGATGCCCCAAACTGTAGAAATGAGGGGGGTATTTATTGGGAAAATGAGTACAGAGAACATACGTAACCCTAAAAAGATAAAACCCTAAATTTGGGTGCCGTGACATGACAGTATTGCCGCAACACGGAAAAATATGCCGTCACACGGGGTATTGTACCGTGACGCGGGGAAGTAGCAGCTCTAAAAGATAAAACGCGTGTAGGTACGGACGTGGGAAAAACACTCAAGTTTCCCGTGTCACGCTATGTGTACCGCGACACGGTACAACATGCCGTGACGCGGAAGGTCCCATCGTAGCGCGGTAAATTCCACCGTGTCATGGTTAACAATTTACCTAAAATTGCGTCCAAATACATTTTTAACCTAATTAGGCTCAACATTTTTTAAGTTCCATTTCATAATTTTGGGCCGTTTAGGTTTATTATTCATTAATTGGGCTAAATTAATAAATAATATTAAATGAATAAAAAAAGGTTCGGGCCAAAATATAAATTAGACTATGCTTTGACTAAACATTAGGACTGATTTGTTGACTATTTTGTGAGTTGAGTTTGATTGAACATGGGTTTTAAGCAACCTCGGGATTAAATACTTGACCCGGTCTATAATTGCGGTGAAAGGTTGTTCATCATTGGGTTTGGTTTCGGGGAGACATTTTTAAGGGTCTACAGAAGCCCCCACTTTGACTAAGTTTGTAGAAACGTCAGTTTCGAAAACGATAGTCAAAGTAGTTGATAGGGACGGAGAATGATTTAAGACATTCTGCGATCCTAAATCACTTTGTGTACGCCGATACCTGCAGAAAAATGTTATTTCCACAGATAAAAGAGTAAAGGGATAGAATGCGTATCTGATACCAATGTATCGGTGGTAAATAAATTTGGCAGTTTTCTATGCTTGAAGAAATCCACCGGATGATGTTTGTTGAGATACTTTCCATGCTTGAGGAGAGTCGATAGATGAATTTGGCAGTTTTCCATGCTTGAAGAAATCCACCGGATGATATTTATTATGATACTTTCCATGCTTGAGGAAAGTCGACAGTTGATGTAATCGTTGACTTCTTCGCCTGGAGAGGTGGTAACGACCGACAATTTTCCATGCTTGAGGAAAAACTTGTCTAATAATGAGATTGCAACTCTCTGTCTATCGAGAACCTTGCGCTGTGAATTGTCTTCGCTTGGGAGATGATCACTAAAATGATGATCGTTCGATTATCCCCGAACGTGGGCTGTAGATGGTTCGTTTGTCCCCGAACGTGGGCTGTTAATGGTTCGCTTGTCCCCGAACGTGGCCTGTAGATGATTAGACCTTCAAGCCGAATATATTCGACCATGTTAGGTGCTCTAAATATCGAAAGTGTGATTATGATGTTTGCTAAGGGTAAAGGTACCATTTAAATATCAGTTAGAATTTCCTGCGAGTTTTTGATGAAAAAATAACTGTAAAAAAACCGCGGAAAGTCGTAGAAACTGGTAAAAAAATGCCTTAGAATATTCGCTGACAAATTCCAGGAGTGTGTAGGTGACGTGCGTGTACCGTGCCACGTGGTTGGGCGCCGTGATACGACAAGTTTTTCCGTCACGCCGTACATAATTTCGTGACACGGCGGGATTTCTTCTTGTAGAATAGTTACGCGTGACAGCATATATCGATTTTTGCGCCCTTTGACCTGCCACTTCTGTTGCGCCACGTGGAAATGCGTCGTGACATGGTACCTTCTACCGTGACGCGGCATGATGTGCTGTGTCACGGTGCTTTTTGCTGCTTTTAAATTCAAAAACTCACAGCTTCTTCTTCGTCATTTCATTTTTGCTGCTGCTGCTCGAGTTTATTGCTACTGCCGCCAGCCTTTTTAAGCTTTTCTCACTCGATTCTCCATCTAATTCACTTAAATTTCTTTCTAGCTTCCTTATTTTCGAATCTCTATAAGGATCTATGTAAGTTTCCTCGTCTTTCTTCTCAAACTTTGTTGTACATGAGCCATTTTCGTATGAAACCCTCAAAAAAATCAAATTGGGGGGTTTTTTTAATTATGAGCTTTTATGTCAAAATTCTTGCCATGAATTAGCTTGTGTATGAATGTATGTTGGTTTGTGAACAATTTGAGACCAAGTTTGCATAATTTGGTGATGAAATGAGCAAATCACCATTTTTGATATTACTTTGTGCGTGAAATGGTATTCTTGTTGTTCTTGTTGTTTCTTGCACTTCAAATGATGATATAATTGTTGTAGATTTTGTAAAACATTCTATGATGTGCTAATCTATCGTTTTTGTGCAATTTCGAACAAGCTCTGTTCTATATATGTACTACATTGTCTTGGAGAACATAGTATCATGCAACTAGAAGAACTAATAGTATTAGTTTGTTAGGGAGAAACTAAGTACTACAAATAATTCTATTATTTTGCTAATTTTTAGCCTTGAGGTAAAGATTTAGCGTATAATAGAAAATGCAACTTGAGGTAGATGTTAAGCTGTTTTTTGAATAAATAAGTAAAATAACTTAGGAAATGATGCTAAGTATTTAGATTTTTTATCTTTTTTGAACATAATATCATGCCTAGACAGCGAGACCGAGATATTTCTACTTGTGGTTGGCGTCAGGCTTTCTGAGAGGACACTCCCACGGTTCCTGAGGATGTAGATGATGCCTTGGAGACCGAGCCTCGCCCCTCTACGAGTAGGGGTAGGTGGACTCCACCTTCTTGGACACGAGATGAGTTGGTTTTCTGTCGTGAGAACCATATTTCTCACCGTCACTTACTGGAATAGTCGATGGTGTACTTCGCCATCATGGCTCAGGTGCTGGAGACTTGAATCCCCTGGCTATACGGGATCATCATAGGGGTTTGCATCACCAACGCGTCTTGGGAGTCTGCTGGTTTAGGAGATTTTATTTAGATGTTGTGGGATTTTGCAACCCCGAGGCTATGGTTCGATAGTCGTCCGAGCGCTGTTGGAGTATTTTTGGGATGCTACCAACACTTTCCACTAGGCTTGGGGGGACATGACGGTGACTCCTCTTGATTTCATCATGATCAGCGGCTTGCGTTTAACCAATCGGCCTGTCCAGCAGAATCCTGACCTCACTTGGGGGGCGAGTGAGGCAGTGGAGTTGTTAAGTCCTGTCGTTCACCATATCAGGACTCGATCAATGCCTCGGGGTGGTCCTAAAATGGGCGATCTGAATCGGCTTTTTTTCTCACCCATGGTTTTGATATAGCTGAGACGACACATGAACAGTGAGTACGGATCTACATCTTGATGCTTATTTCCGGGACTCTTTTTCATGATAGGAGTTCTCGTGCCCTCGTTTGTTACCCGCCGTCTCTGACCAGGATTGCTGAGATAGGATCCTTTAGTTGGGATAGTGTAGGGTATGCTGCTTTGCTCTCGTCACCGCGTCATGGCTGCAGGCAGCTGAACGATCAGTCCCCTATCGCTGTCTATGGTCTTTAGAGAGTCGTAGAGGTGATGATCTTTTCTTCTTTGTGTTTTGCTTTTACCGGTTTGGCTCATGTACTTAGAGACTGTTCTTGTTGCAGCTATGGTTCTATGAGTACTTTCCGGGATTAGCCCCCGACTATGTCGTGGAGCAGTCCATGATTTTCCTTTTGGTGCCAACTGGCGTGACCGGGGCGAGTCACGAGTGGAGTCAGTATCGAGTTTGAGAGGGCTGCTGCGTCGGGGTACCTCTACTGTTGGCGTAAGGATCGACTTCACAGTGTATTTCTTTCCTTTTTTATTTTTCAGCATTCATTGCACTCTTTTATGTTTTTCAGGTCCCGGTCGAGATCTAGATCGGCCTTGGGTTTAATCCCCCATATGTTCAACCTAATCAAAGTATATTTATTTAATTATTAATTATACGAATATTGTAATTTTAATTTTACAGTATGAATTATTTTGAAGTAAAAGCAATAAGTTTTTCAAGCTAAAACTATTAAGTGTTTAGTTTAAATTCTAATCCTCTTTTAAGTTAGTAGCCCAATGCTCAATTTTTTTTTACTCAAGCCCAAACTACATAATTCCTATTCCTAATAAAATTAGGAGACTATGGCCCAAATACAACCCCCAAAAACCCTCACCTGCTTTTCCCCTCTCACGTAAGATTCACATTCACCCTCTTCCTCACTTCCTTCCTCCTCTTTCACGCACACACCAAAAATAAAAAAACTTCAAAACTCGCTGCCGGCGACACCAGTCACCACCGACGCCACCTTGCTTCCACCGGCGACCATCGCGTAGACCAGCGACCCCAGTTCGCCCCTTTCACTCTCCCACCTTCTTCTTTCTTTTCTTTTGTTAAATTGATTAAAGTTTTAATCTTTATTGAGTTTTTGTTCTTAAATTGTTATTATTATGATTTGATTATGTATATGAATTGTAAAAGATTACAAATTTATGAATTATACTATGTTTAATTTAGTGACTAAAATCTCAGATTTATTTAATTAAGAAAATAAGGGTTTAAAACTTGATTTTCATGGTTTTAGGCCTTAAAAACAGGTTAGTCAAGTTATTTAAATATATAATGATTATATTATGTTAAAATTATATTTTTGATGATAAAAACCAATTTTCAGATTTGTTAAAGTTTTAATTTTGGGTTTTATTTGAGGTAATTTCATCAATTCATGATTTTACTTTCTACAAATAATAGTTGGGGTTATTTTGTAAGTTTGAAGTGTTGAATTTTGAAGAATAGTTTCAAGATTAAATTTTCAGATTTTTGATTATTATTTTGAAGCCTCTAATTACATTAAATTGGTGGATTTTTGGGTTTAAAGCCTACTAACCTAATATATAATGTTGGTAGTTTCAAAGATTATTACAATTTTAAGATTTCATGATAGAATAAATTTTCGGATTTTTATAAAGTTTTAAACTTGCTGTAATTTTATGTATAAAGGCGTATTTTAAGGTTTTTATGAAGGAAATCTAAAGAATTATATATAAACTTTTGATTCTAATTAAAGGGAGGTTTTAAAGTGGTGTTTAATTGGATTTTGAAGGTTTTAAAGTAAGTTAGTATTGCTTTAAATTTGGTTGTTTGGGTATTGATTGAGACTTTGTTGTTTGGTTTAGGAGAGGACCTCATAGAAGGTGTTTCTAGTTAGTAAAGTGGCCAACCAATTCGTTTATTCAAGGTACGTACAAGTTACAAATCCTTGCCTTCATAAACATGTTTAGTGGTGTATCGAGAACTTAGTATCATGTATAGAGAAGACTGAGCATAATTCTTTGGTTATACATTGTAATTTCCGTATGCTGTGCACTATTTTGCTTTGCAAGTATTATCTATGCATTAAATTTTTGCAAGATTCGCTTAGAGGCAAAGGTATGTCATTTGGTGGAATGATTTATTTATACTCATTCGTGATTACTGAAATAGAATGAGTAATTGACGAATTTAAGTCTTATAAGACGAGGTTAAGGTTTTGGGGTGCCTTATGCACTCAAGGTGTTTATACACCGAGGTAGTTAAAGGAATCAATAATAAACATTGATTGTCACTAATAAATCAAGAATTGAATTGGAAAATTGGTGTACTTGATTGAATAGATATTGGATTGATTGTATTGTTTGCACATGAGTCATCACCAATTCTAAACTTGTAAATCACGTAAAGTACAAGATGGATGAGCAATAAAACTCTGGATTTGTGCACATCTGGAGTAATGACAATCAGGGGTTGGGGTACACAGGGTATTAGCCATGCACTTTTCTAGAGGTCGTCTGATCTACGAGTCTTTTATTTCAAATACTTTTCAAAAATTAGGAGTTAGATGAGATCTCATACTAGCTACGGTCACGGAGTCATGCCCGTGGTCGTTGGATGTTTTTTTGATGTTTTCGAAAGGAGGCATGGGATTTTTCTTTTATTGATGTTCCAAATGGAGCATGGGATGGACAACCTTGTCTATTGCTTAATCCAATGAATAAAATGAAATGATTTAACTACTATTAACTAGTGAAGTCTTAGTAAAATTGATAGTTGAGTCGTGTGTTGAGTCTATAATCTAATGATGCGTGATAATTGATTATTAGTTGCATGCTAGGGATATCTTATTATATTTCACAGCTTGTATGTACTCAGCTTTGCTGATTGCGTGCTTTGTGTGTCTTTCTTTGGTCATTGCCTTCACCTTTCAATGACCCTGTGACGATCCAATTTTTACACTTGTAATATTGGGGAGCAGATTAACCACAGGTTTTTTTTACATGTTCAGAACTTGCATAAAGGTAGTGGGATTTTGAGTGGATTGTTGGTTACCATTTTGACAGGGTAAAGTCGTATCCCCAAATCAAAAGTAATACCTAAATCCTCTAACTAATGTAGATAGGGAAGTACGGTCGAATCCACAGAGAAACGAGTCTTTCTATTCCTAATTAACTAATATAATCTAGATTATTAGGTAATCAATATGTGAATTTGAATGTGAAACTAAACTACGAAGATTAAGAATAAGGAGAAAATAATATATAAAAGGATCTAGGGCATAGGTTCACCAATAAATAATATTCCAGAGTAGAATATAATAATAATTCATCAATGCATACATTAATCAAATTATAAAGGGCTTTCGCTACGTATTATAATCACACAATTAATTTACCGGTATTAAATCTCATCTTTCGAATCTCGACCTAACCATTTATAAATTAACCTACCTATTGAAACTAGACCTAAACATCAATTCTCATCTGTCGAATCTCGAATCAATATTGTCAAACTCATGCATAAAAGATCAGGCCTAATCTAGTCACAGAGCATTAAATCAATCAATAGGAAATTAATCTAGCATTGATAATCAACAACAATAAATTACCCCTTCATATTATTTATGGATCCCCATAAACCCTAGAAAGAAAAATACTCACACATAATAAAAACTAAACTAATCAAGACAATAAAACAAAACATGATCAAAGAAATAAAATAACAGCTAAGATTAAGGGAAGAGAAATGTTACCAAAGGAAATATGTATTAATGAAAATAATCAAGAACAAAGTTGAGAGAGAAATTAAGAGAGAAAATATCCTAAGTAGAGAGAGAAAGTCTAAGAGAGAAGGTAATCATAATTTACGTACATAATTCGTACTTAAACCTTCCTCAAACAAAAATTAAAACAAATCTAATCAGTCTAAGAAAAACACGCGCCTGATCGGGCGAAGGGCCGCTCGATCGGGCCCGCCTTTTTTACAACGCCCTGCTGGTATGCCGCGCCCGATCGAGCCTACGCTCACCCGATCGGGCGCGCATTCTTAAGACTGCTTTTGCGCGCATTCGCCCGATCGGGCGTATGCTTGCCCGATCGGGCCCGACTTCTTCTTCGAGGCTTGGATTTCGATTGGGCTCGATTCCTCGACCCAATCCGGATTTCCCCATCGGGTCTTGATTAGTCGATCCAATAGCCCCGGTGTCTCACAACGAGCCCTTAATCACCGGCTCTCACCGATCCTGGGCTTCAAGAGTGGTCGTGTCCTTCTAGCTTCCGTAGTCTATCCATGAAAACCTAGGAAAATGATCCAAAAGTGTAATTTCCTGTAAAACTCAACTAAAACTACGAAAACACTAGAAAACAAAAATTAGTAATAAAAGTGGCCCTAAAGAGCCAAAAACACTACTAAATATGACCACGGGACAGGGGTAAAACACTATATAAATTGGACATATCACACTCACAGTTTACTTTAATTTTTACATTTGAATTTACTTAAACTTGGTTTCATTTATCTATCACTTTTATTATTTTCGGTTTTGAATAAGGGCCTTAATGGTTCCAATTTGTAAGCTTTGACTTATTCATTTTCTAAACTATGTTATTTTAAAGACTTATGTTTGGTTTTCTGCTGCAATACTTTGATATAGCCTTAACGTTTGAACACGTGGTGGTAGCACATCAGTAATTCTCTTGCATTTTGTTCAGGGTACTCATAGGTTTAAAGAGAGAATTATTGGGGTGTTACATTGGGCTGGCTTGACCGACCTTCCCGAGGCTTTGGAGCGCTAGGCGTGTCATTCCGACTTCTTTGGTACATCATGTTTTGTTTGGTACCTTGGAGAGCGTGTATCCCGTCAACACAACTTTGATCGTTTTGTGGTGCCATTGCCTCCACCTGAGTCGATGTTGCACTCACGCTTGTTGGAGGAGCTGTTGAACAAGAGAGAGCGCTATCAGTTTCCTTGGCAGGAGCTTGTGTGCATGGACGACGATTATTCTCTGGACTTGCTTCCTCACTTAGCTCCTTCGCCCCGTCTTCCCGAGGTTTGATTTTCTTTGAGAATTTTGTTGCTAGTTCCTGTTTAAACCATTGAATAACCTAATTATTCGATCATGTTTTAGACGACTGTGTCATAGGGGGAAGGTCGAGATCCCGCCTCAGTCCGTCCGTTACCCAAGGCCGATCGGTATTATTGAGGAGCATATTGCTGATGCACCGGAGGGTTTTAGACAGGCACAGGAATCCCTGCCCGATGAGTTTAAGCAGGTATGCTTTCTGACACATTTTTCATCCTTCTTAATATTGCTTTTTACTGATTTTTGCTTTCAGGTCACGCACTCGGATATGATAAGCTTTATGAAGTTGATTGATGCTCTAAAGCATTGTGTCATCAAGTTACGACGAGGTGCAAGTTGTTAGAGTGGTTCAAATGATGTTCGATCACGAGGTATATTCTCTTGTTTTCCCATGATTACCTTTTGTTTTATCTTGCACCACTGATATCTTTTCATTTAGTGTCTTTTAGGAGTGACGAAGGCGACGGAGGTCTCACTCATGCTCGAGGCATAGAGGCTCAAACGAGGGGATCCTAGTCACCGCAGACGATCCTTGAGGTTCGTCGGCATTCTCAGACCCAGTGGCAGCAACCTCGGACATCTCAGCCATTTTAGGGGTTTCAGACTCAGTGGCAGCAGCCTCAGTCTTCTCAGCCGTTTCAGGAGACTCAATGTCAGAAGCCTCGGTCTTCTCAACCGTTCCAGCACTTTCAAGCCCAGCAGCCTCAGTCTTCTCAGCTATTCCAGCACTTTCAGGCTCAATGGCAGCGCCCTCCATCTTCCCAGCCATTCCAGCCTTCACATCCTGGGCTTGTTTTCAAGACTTATTTTCGGTTCTATTATCATTACTTTTGTAGATTAGGGCTTATTTTCGGTTCCATTGTCAGGGACGTTGCCTCCACCGACGCTTCCTACATCTTGGAGTTAGTCTACGTAGTTTACCTTCTGGACAAGACCTGCTTTGAGTATGTGTAGACACCCATTTGTGTCTCCCAAAAACCAAACCCAGTGATGAATACCTTTTGCGTCGAATTATAATCGAATAAAGTGAAAGTGTGAAAAGTCTAGTGTTGCGGTAGTTTTTATCTAAATCTTTCTTTCTGTTTTCGAAAACCTGCTCTATTTGTGAAAATAGCCAGTCAAATTTAGTTTTGTCCATGATAAGGGTCCAATAATGATGTTGTTGGATTGGGCTCGAAAAGAGCTTTCCAATGATATATTATAAGCCCAATTCCGATGAATAATGAGGAAGTTATGACCAAAATACTAAACTGGGCCCGATTTGGTTCTTACATGAGGCCCAATGATCTAGAGGAGGGCCTATTATTAGTTGTCATTCCCAAAGCTATTAGGATTGAATATAATCTTCTAGAATTATGTAGAAGGTTCTCTTAAATCCTAATGGAATTAGCTAGGATTTGTAATTATGTTTTAAGAGTTTTACTTAGAATAAAATAGTTGTTTTTATGAAAATACGATTTTACCCTTAAACACGGATTTTACGACTTAATTATATTGAGAAGTGGATTCCGCTTGGAAAGCGTGGGATTTTACAGAAGCATCGCCTGACGACAGGTTTGTCGCCTGGCGCTGCAGTGCAGCGCTTGGTGCTGGGCCTATCGCGCCTGGCGATAGGATGTGTTTTACTCTTTTTAAAACTCAACCTCTTTTCTATCGGTTTTCGATCTATTTTCTTATAAATAGGGTCCTTGGAACTCCATTTTCAACAATCAATTCTCATCCACAATCACCTAATTCTCTTATCTCTTGAGCGATATAGCTTTCTCTCTCTCTCTTTCTAAACCAACCCTTTTGCAAACACAATTCCGCATTCACAAGATCTAGACAAACCTAGCCAAGTTCGAAGTTGCCTTCGCCCTAGACTTGAAAGGTTGATAAATTCTGAGGGTTTGGACCCAAATCCAAATTAAACTTTTTAACTCTTTCTTTCAATTCTTTAATTTAATTCTTTGATTAATTCTTTTATTGATGTATACTAATGCGTGTATTTTGTTATTTGAAAGAGGTATGAGGCTTCAAAGTAAGTAATTAGCTTATTCCCTATTATTTCGATGTAGAAAGCATGTTTAGATTTGTTTAATTCCTAGCATTATGTTAGGATGTTATTACTGCTTTCTTGTATCATGTTTAGGATGCCTTTTATTCTTTTAAATATCATGTTAGTATCATGTTAGGGGTAAAGCTTTGATCTTTATTGTTTAGTGACGTGCTAGGATTTGTTATTAATCTTGTTAGTATTATGCCTAGGATCTTGCTATTGTTATGCTTTATTGTTAACATGGTTATTATTATTATGATGATTGTTATAATTTTTATTATGTTGCTTGATATACATATTGTTGTTATTGCTTGATCACGCCTTTTCTTCAGGTGTAAAGGGAATTTGTGCTTGAAATCACGCTTAGTAAGATAATTAATACTTCCTCCGTTTTGTTAATATTGCAACAAGGAGGAAATTATGCATCCCAAAACACATTTTATATGCTAAATATGTATAATTTTGTAAGACTAAAAATTATAAAAAGTTGATATTGTGAAATTTTTATGAAACGAATCCAACAAGATCCCACTTGACTATATTTTGCTTAACGTATAACACATATTCTATGGTCAAAAAAGAGTGATGAATAGTGCAAAAAGTCCATTGTTGCAATATTAATAGAACGGAGGAAGTAATTTGGTTTAGGCTAATATGATTTTAATTCAAGTGATCGCCAATAATAGTTTTATTTGTGCATTAATATTCAACCAACATAGATTAAACAAGTTTAGGGTTAACCTAATGATTGCATGTTAGTCAGAAAGCGCACATGAATACGAGTAGAATAAAGTAGAGGCCTATTTTATAGGGCAAGTTCTTTCTCTTTTAGATTGGATTCATACCCTAATCCCCGAACACCAGTTATGGTTCTAGACCTATTGGAGTTGACGATCTCATGGATCGTTAAGGGGTGTAACCTTTACCCTGTGAACGGTTTACAAGTTCCTAAAGCTTGTTGGTGACTCTTTTGCTCTTGTTTCCTTCCCTTTGGACGGCACCATGCTTAAGTGTATGATGACAGTAGGGTTAAAGTTTGGGAAAATGCTTGAAAAATTCCCTACAGTATGTCTGTTGGGTTTGGTGAGTTCGACTCACCGCGAAAACAAACTGAAAACAAGACTGCACTCGCAATAAATAAAACCATAAACATAATTAAATTAATAACAAAATTAAGATAAAACGATTACCTTTTGGAGCGTGCTTCGCCTGACCAATTGGGCTCTTACATAAAAGCTAGCTTCGAAATTACGAAGCCTTCAACGATGATCCACTCGCAACAACGATCATCGACAAGGTCCAATGTCTTGGGATTAGCAAGACCCGACCGATAAACCCGAGTAATTGAGTTTAAAGGATTTCACTAAATGTGATACGTTTTCAAACTCTTGAGTTCAAAGGTTTTCACTTACTAGTGACCCCTTTCCAACTCTTACTCAAGCATCATTTCCAATTCACTCACTAGATGAGAGTATGATTGTCTCTCCCACCAATGTGGGATAGTGAGATTTTCACAATTTATTTTAAAGGTAAAATAAAATTATTTAATCAAGCTAGTATTAAAGCAACAAGTGTCAACTATACATGAGAGAGTAAGTGAGGACCACTTGGAGAGGAGGGGACTAAACTTGCTCCCCACTCTCTCCCTCACCTTGAGCCACATGTCCTCTCCCACTTGGGCATCAAGGCTCCCAAGTGGGCTTCCCATTTATCCCTCCCTTGCACTCGGCCCAACCACCCGCACCATGGTGCCAAGGCTTGCCTTGGCTGCTAGCATTGGTGCGCTAGCACGCACCAGCCAGCAAAGGCTCGGCTTGGTGCGCATGCTAGCCACCATGCTACGCATTATGCCCCTAGCACTCGAATTTCTCAGGGCACTCAGATGCTAGGGGTATTTTTGAAAAGATGTTGGTTTATTACTATTTGCACATCTCGTCTTTTATTATTTTCGACTCGACTTCTGACACTAGGTTTTGACACTATAAGCTTGAATTTCCGATGTCTAAATAATTATTACTCGGTCAACTCATTAATTCCTTCTGAATTAATTTGTTTCTTTCGGCTCGTTGGTTGCTTGGGTGTGACCCGAAGGGTTTAATCAAGATTAAGTTGTAATATTAATTATGCGTTAATATTACTGATCGGAAGCGGCCTCCACCCAGGCATTCCGATCACTTGACCATACTGAATATATTAGCTTTCTAATAATCCTGAACCCACTATTAGAATAATACACTTGTTCAAAGGAAACTGTTCCTTTCAATTTCCCACTTGTCCTTCCGGAAAAGTGTGCTTTTAGCTATAGCCCTTTTCCTATGTCGCTTAATGCCTCTTCATGAACTATAAGGTAAGATTTATTTGTCATCCTTATTACGTCCAAAAGTTTTTCTTAATTCCGAGTCCGATTGTCAAAACTGAAGATTTCTAAAATCCATCCGAGCACGGCCATGCATTTTTATAGTCTCGCTCTACGAGAGGCCTTGTAAACAACAAAGACATCTTCCCTATTTTTAGTAGTGAGACATTTCTAGTCTTGTATTGTAGCTTCTTTTACTAAGAGGACCTAGCCGCCCGAGTGATGCCGTTATAATCCCTTATTACGGCAGATGTTTGACAATTATCAAAGCGGACTAGTACTCAAACAAGAAAGCTCACAATCATGGTTAAGGAAAAAAAGGTTCCAATAGCAATAATGAGAAGTATACTTATGGTGATTTTAATCTCTTAAAGTATTCTCATAGGTCAATCCAATATGGTTCTAAACCAATACCTGTGCAAATGATTCATGACGATCATGTCCTTGTAGCACAAGAAACAGTGCTATAAATCAAACTACACACTAATCTCAAATGGTCATTAATTGTCCATCGTTTAAATGACCTCGATTAGGGATAATTTTCGATTATAATATTCAATGTTCACTTAATAGGTGTTTCCTTACGAAGATTGGTCTTGATACCCTATTTTGAATATTCAATTCCAAGAATCGAATGGACTGATGATTTAATTCTAAACCACAATTCAATAGCAAACGGAGTGATAAAATTGCATGAAATTTTAAATTACTCCAAAACCTGAATGGTTCATCTTATGATAAATGGTTTTTCCGAATGTTTTAAGAGTAACACTCTTTATAAAACATTTATAGAAATGACACCCATATCTAAAATGCTTGATTTCTTCATGCAATTGTGAATGTTGTCGTTCACTTATTGCATAGGTTTAGTTATAATTATTACTTTGCTAATCTTAGCATCTTCATTACTGATCACTTTCATAATAAGATGATAAAATTTGAGAGTGCCATGGATTTTATGTGATTTAGGATTTATTGTCCAAGTGATGGCTCCCACTCATTTTCATGATTGAGATCTTCAACTTGACAACCTACAATAATTAACGTTCAACGACGAACTTTCCATAGAACATCTTCTTTATTATCGCCATTAAGGCAAAAATATTCTCAACATATATTTTAGTAGACTTCCAAATGACGCTTTGCTTGGGTTTCACTCCAAACAACTCACAATGATTTGGGGTACCCTAATCACTTGTGATCATAGAAATTTTCCTTAAATTCCCACACATTACACATGGATGCACGTCCATGTTATCATTCTCAAGCCACGACTCATTGTTAGCTCGTGCTTATAAACAACTTCCTTGATAAGGATCTAATCCTTGTTAAGGCTTGTGCTTGCAACATCAATTCTCAAATTGTATTTGTTTCCATAAGTCAAGAACTCGTCATGTTACTTATCCAACTACTTGGATGTTCTTGGCCACAATCTAACTATTTATTACATAGATTCAGGTTGATTGGTACTACATATATACTTCACATGCTCTAAGCAAGTAAGTCGTGCGACTATTCCATATCATAGTGTACATGATGGGTTAAGTTGTAGAGTAATTCTCAGTCTTATTCCATCCATGTGACATTTTAGCTCATTCAGTTTCACTGAGTCTTGCTAAATTATTTGCTATGTGATATGGTTTAAAGTATCTATTAGAGTCTTTCGTGTTTGACTCAGTATTTAGCCTTGCTTATACTTAATTCAAACATTTACTTATATTTATACATACGGGTCGAAAGTCTTTCAAAGTCCTTCAATTCAGGGTTTAACACGGTAAATTCCTTTACACGTTCAAACATTTTATTAAGTCTATACAATAGATCTTAATTCCTAATATGTACTAAGTATCGCCTTTAGCTTGGTCCATTGTCGAAAATACTTTCAAATCTAAGCATTTAGCATTTGGTATTTATTTCACAATAGAGTTCGTAATCTTCTCGTCGGACCTTTACTTTTGCTCCCACTAAACTTCTTATTCATCAGAATTTCTATGTTTCTCCATGAGCCAATCCTCTTATTAATTTCATGAGAAAACAATTTCCAATTCCTACATGCAATGCTTCTTTAAATCCCATAATGGATTCCTTTAGCTTGCTTTCAAATCTAGAATTATTTAGATTTTCGAAACCCTTAGACTATTTTCATAGTCAGTTCCAAAATTATATTTTAGGAAAGCGGTTTTGGTATCTATTTTGTCATATTTCATATGTGCAATTTTTCTAGAACAATCATGAAAAGACTTTAACATTCCGATTGGTGAATAGGTTTTTATTAAAATCAACTCCGTCAATTTAATTGTATCCTTTTCAACCAATCGAGCTATGTATACATATACAATTCCACATTTGTTAGTTTTCTCCTTGAAAACTTATTTGCAATCGATGGGTCTTTCACCCTTTATGCAAATTAATAAAGTTTTAAAACATGATTTTCAAACATGAAGTCTATTTCGGATTTTTATGGCCACTAACCATTATTCAGAATTTGGATTTGTCAAGCTGTTTTTCAAGACATTATTTCCTTACTATCTAATCGTAAATAGTATGCTTGTAAGTCTTAGGTTTATTTCTAACTTAATAGAAAATTTATAGGATTCAATCCAAGCCTTTGGTGAATTCTATACCTATACAGGATTATTGCATCAAACACTGAGTTTCAAAGCGCTTCCCAATCCCTTTGATTTTCTTGATCTTACTCCTACTTTTCAAAAGTTTTGTGAGAAATGAATTCTCTTTTAAGGCACTTGTAAAGTCCTTTTGAGTATTCTTGATCAAGTATTCTCATGAAGTCGTTTTAAGGTCTTTCGAGATTCTCAGTTCTAGTTTGTTGCTAAGCTCGATTATTGAGTTCATTTTCCTCCCACTTGTCGTTTTGGAAATTTGTTACTTTCTAGAAAGGCACCACTTAGAGCAATAAACACTCTATTCTCAATTAGGTTGTGGAGGTAATGCCCGTGGTCTCACTTGAATGCTTACAAAGAGACATGTATATTGTATTTGGGTAAAAGTTCGTTGTAAAACAAACAGTTAGCTCCCACTTGAGCTATTTTAGCCTTTAATGAGTCATTAAGCTCCCACTCAATCACCTAGCTCTTGCTAAGCCGGTGAGCTCTTACTAAGTCACTTAGCTCCCACTGAGCCAGTGAACTCCCAAATTGTCTATACAAAGAACAATAGCTCTTTACTTTGTCGGTTTCAACAAGTAAGACTTTCTTGTCTTAGAACGATTCCGAATCGATCAACTATCAAGAGCCTATCTTATAGAGCCTTGAGTACGTTCTTGTCAATGTGATATTGCTAAAGATGTTCGGAACGCAAATCATGCCCATGACTTTGAGCTTTTTCCAGTTTATCATGTTAAGAAAATGTTTGTTTATAATCAATCATTCTTAACTCATGGTTTAGACAACCATGCCATTCAAATAAATTTGCAACTATTGCTAATTGCTTTGAATGTGAGTCTTTCCGTGTGTAAACGGATCAATTGCTGATTATGGAACACAATAACCATTTATTTGTTCTAGCCTTAGCTTAAAGGTCTTTAAACAAAGCATACGAGCTTACAACTGATGTATCACCACTTGCTTCATTCTAAGCTTGTAAGTCGATAATTTAGATTATCTTCAATAGTTTGAGGTCACTTTAAAAGTGGAACACTCAAGTAGTATCCGATACTTTGTGAAGATAATGAGTTGCTAAGTTAACTTCAATAACATGAATTCTATAGTAAAATGGAATCTCATTCCTTTTCTTTGTTCCTTGTTTCCTATATTTCTTATCATACTTTATCTCATGATCTTTAAGAACCATTTCTTTAAGAGTCTTTTACTTTTATACTTTGTTAGGCATAATTAAGCATCTAATGCGCTGTAAAACAAAGTTCCATCTTTTCCTTTAATTCACGCTTGAATTACTACATCAATGAGTTATACTCATCTCTGTATTAAGTGAAAATATATGTTGGTTGTCAATATTGACAATTTGAGTTTGTAACTCAATACTTCAAGTTTTATGAAAACTACCTAGTATTTTTAATACATGATGTCCAACTGTCCTTTCGAACTTTGTTATAAAAGTCATTTATGAGAATTGTATTTTAGAAATTCTTTACCTTTCTTTGAGAACCATTCTTAAATATTTCCTTTACCAATCACGGAAAACAATATAGTTTGATTTGGAATTCTACAAATATAAGTGCAAAGTATGACAATTTATCAAGTAAATAACATAATAAGTTTGAAAATTAAAAGCTATTCATGCAAATTTTCAATCTTATTGAACGTCTTATCCACGCATTAAATTTGTCCCCATTTGGCGAGCATAAGTCAGTTCCAAGATCCAAAGAAACAAAGAGTGGTTAAGTATGCTTTGGCTTGTCTTAAAACTCAATCTCCTAAGGTAAGCAACGCTTGGATAATGGCCCCAAGCCACTCTTGGTTGAATAAATCGTTGCATCTAATGCTCTCTCAAGAATTTATTCACTTTTCCACGACATGTTGGACTCCGTCACTCATATCGTTGAGTACAACCAAAACTAACTTGCATACCGGTATTCTTTATGAGTCTAGGGAGTATTAGTGATGCCTTGCTTTGGCGTAGCCCATCACTACTCTCAATAGGTCGATAAGTGTTATTTGGAATGAAAATTTCACTCAATATTTTAGGGAACTAGGGTTTCTATGTTGATCGATTTAAGTGAACTTAATTAATCATCACAACATTCAAAATCCTAAACATGCATCTAACATATAATTCATATATAAATGATCACAAATATGTAAATCATAAGCATTTTGATGCATATTGGCAACTAGCATGACCCCTTGGATTCTTCAAGTCTCCAAAAGGTCTTCTTTTGCAACTTCATGGCTTTGTCTTCCAAGAACCTCCGTCTTCAAGACATGACCAAAATTATGCAACTACTAGTATCTACGATTAGGACTAATCTAAATATTAAGTTACAAAAATACTTAACGGTACGCAGACCGTATTTAGATTTACAAAAATACATCACGGCACGTAGTCCATATTTTCTATCCTAATCGGGCCCCACTAGTTGCCACTTTTATAAAACCTGTGAAAGAATATACATTCCATTCATCCATTCACTATTTGTGAATGGCCCATGTATTTTACAATAATAAACAAATAACAATGCATAAACATGCGATAACCACTAAATAATCTAGGTGGTTAATCCAATTAACACGCCCAATTAAAACTAGTCAAAGTTGTTTAACCGATTATGTAAATAAGTGCAATTAATATTTGAAGCTCCCACTAAATTCCGTATCCATCTTAATTAATCCAATTAACTAAGCCGGTAAAACCGAATTATTTGCCAAAATAAAATTTTGCAAATGGCGCTCATTAAAAAGAGGCCTAGCCTAAAAAATTTTAATTAAAATAAACAAGATTAATTAAAATAAATAAAACGGCTAAAATGAAAAATAATAATATTGCCTTAAAACAGTGGTGTAGACACCTAAAAATGTCTCCCCAAATCCAAACCCGATGATGAACAACCTTTCACCGCCATTATTGGTCGGGTTGAGTATTTAATCTTGAAGTGCTTAAATCCATATTCAATACCAATACATTTCATAAACCAACCCAACTCCTAGCCCATTTCCCGAAACCATACTTATTTTTCTCTTTTCGTGCCTTTAAACCTAAAATAATTCATTTCGTGTCCTTTAAAATCGTTCATTTTGTGTCCTTTTTATAAAACGTTTAATATAGTTTATTTTGGTCCATAATATGGGTCTAATGATTTAATAGTTGTATGGGGCTTTAAAAGAGCTTTCCAATGATATATTATAAGTCCAAATCCGAGTTATAACGAATAAGTTATGGCCAAAATATTAAACTGAGCCCAAACCGAACCTAAGCCCACCTTACCTACGACCCAATGATCATGTGGAGGGTCCAAATTATTTAATCCCATTTCTAAACAAATTAGGATTAATTGGAAGCTTCTATAAGTTTCTAAAAGATCTTAATTATCCTTTTTGAAAAGATAAGATTAAAGAGTTTGAAATTAAATAAAACTCCTTTTTTTGAAAGTCCTAATTTTATTCGAATTGAAAGACATTCAAAGATAGACATATATGATTTTTGTGCCTCGTATGTTTTATCCAAATATTATATGGTTGGATAGCCCTTGAAATTATCTTTCCAATGATATATTATAATATCAATTCCGAGCTATAACGGAAAAGATATGAATAAAATGTCAAACTCTATCCAAAACTGACACCGTCTCACTATTTCGGCCATGTATTTTATTCTACAAAATATTTTACTCTTATTTTAATTCAGTTAGAAAGTAGACTTCAAGATCTTTCCAACAATATCTTATGTATCTTATTCCAATTTATGGATCAAAAGATATGATAAAAACAAAAACCGTAAAAACTGCAATCTATCGAGTTTTATTCCGATTTAACTCGGATCTTATCTTATTTTTTCGACCCTTCTTTTTTCTCTATAAATAGAGGTCATATCTCCCTATTTTCAATCATCAACAATCTTTATCATCAAATCATTCTCTCTTTCTCTCTTTTACACCAAAAATCATTCTTCTCTCTCTTTCTCCCATATTCTATGACTTAAATTTATATTCCTAATTACACCATTCTTCCCTTAAGCACTCCAAGGAGTCCATACAATACCTGAAGTTCTATACTTTAACCAAGGCGTGATAGGTAGAATTAAATGAGGGTTTGGACCAAATCAACTCTACTTTAATTTAATTTCCATTTACTTTATATTTTTATTGAAGTTACTACCAGTTTATTCATGATGTAGCAATTCAAGGAAACGCGGAAAGTGAGTAATTGATTCACTTAATTATTCTTATTATTTTCTTATTGCTAGTATCATGATTAGGTTTATTTATATTTGATTTTACTAAACACTATTATTGTTTAATTGTTTCCAATATTGATGTTTATTCTATTATTTTTCTATGATCGCCATATTGCATGTTTAAAGGGAATATGTAATTGAAAATTACGCCTAATAAGATAATTTGGACAACCGATTTAGGTTCCTTTTTAGTCTTGTTATTAAATCAAGTGATCACAATATTTTAGAATTATATGTTGCATTAATATTCAACCAATTTAGCTTATTAATGGTTTGGAGCAAATTGAATCTCTGTTTGTATGCCTTTGAGATCGCATGAATCACTTTTCACTATAAGAATCGAGTGGAGGCCAATACGGGCGAATGTGACTCCATGACTCACTTCGTACCATCATCCCCGATCCTCCTTTCGTGGTTCCGAACCATGTGGAGTTAGTAATCTCATGGATTATGAACGGGGTGTAACCTTCATGGGTCAATCGTTGTTGCCTATCGTTGTTCCTTATTCGTGGTTGCCTTTTTATGATCCGTGAACAGTTTACAAGTTCCTTAAAAACTTGTTGGCGGCTCCCTACTTTCCTTGTCCCTAATCGTATATGTCAATCCCCACTTCCTATGAGTACCAAGCATATTCACACATTCTTTTAACGTAGGCGCACTTCAAGCGACGCCTACAATTTGGCGACTCCACTGGGGAGGATTCTTGGTTATTTATCGATTCGAGTGATCGGTATTTAATTAAGATGAGTGGATGAAACTTGAAAGATTCTTGAATTGTATTCTTGCAATTTAATTGGCATTGTCATATATGCATGTGGTTTTTTTTAGGTTACCTATTTTCCCACAATAGTACGTGTTCTACGTATGTGGCTAGCCCGGGGGATTTATGCTCTATCAACCTGAAAACGCTCATGGCAATAAGGGTTCATCCGAGTTTTTAAATCCACCCAAACCATGGAGTCGAGTTCGATTTCATCACGAACTCGCGGAGCGGCTCGTTGGCATACACCCTCAAGGGAGGCTGCCTTGCTAACGCGTCTAAACTCTTAACTATGTTACCCTTTGACACCCTAAAGCTTGACCATAGTCGAACATAGAACTTTACTTTAGGATGCGAACTTCATTGCATCATGCGTGACGATATGCTTATGTGTGCATTTTTATTGACCTTTTTTTAATTATTTTTTTTCTCTTATCAAATCTTTTTTTTTATTATTAGAGTCGAGCCATAGTTTCTTTTTTTTTTTTTTTTTTTTTTTTTTTATAAATTTTTGAGTCACCCGGATTTTTTATTCCCGTATACTGCACAAGAGTCAACTTGTTTTTGTCATAGCCAGAGTTCTAGAAAGAGTTACATGTCGTGACACCTATGGATCTGTATCCCTGAGTTTTATCTTTCATTTAGAGTTGGTTTCGTCCAAATCAGATTCACAGATAAAAATTTATAACCGATATACTACAGCCTGTCCGGTTTAGGTGTCTTTTTAGCGTCAACTTTCTTTTGTTTTATTTTAAAATTTTATTTTTATATCTTTTCGTGTCAAGTTAGTATTAGCCAAATCCTTTAATCCGTGTCAAATCGTATAACATAGGATTATAGATTTTTTATTTATTTATTTATTTTTTTATACCCTTGAGTCCTAACTCTTCTAGAATTCTAGTCCTCTTCCTAGTGCTAACCTTAACATGTGTTCTTTGTCTTTTATTGTGGTTGATCTTATTTATGACTAATGATTGCCAATGGACCGTTTTCACCTATAAATAGCATAAACATTAAAATTGGACAAAATTAATCAAGTTAGTTTGTCTTTTAGTCTTCCATGCTATTTGGTCATTAGGTCCTTTGTTTTTACAACGTCCTCATGTCTAGCCATGCGATCATACCATGAGTCTTAATAAACTCACCTAATCACACATGTTGAGTCATTGCACACACTTTGTCTTCGAGTAATGCACTATATTGTTTATGATCGTATACTAGGACCATGCATCGCTTTCCGTCGTAATAGGAATGAGTGGAGTATTTCCCATAATTTTTCAAAATTGTTTCATACGCTCTTCCTTTCCAATCCGAGTATTGAGTTAATGCATCATATGAGTTCGTCATTACACAGTACTTGTGTTTAAAATCACTAGGCAATAGTTTGAAGTATAAGGGGAACGTCACTCCTTCCTTCTTTCCTTCCAATCAAAGCATCAACAACAACAAACTTTTTTCCTCACCAGGTGGCAAGAACTCATAAAAAGCCATGAAGATAAAGCACGATGCAAGCTTCTCACCAAGATTTCATGCTTTTTTTCTTCTTTCGTTTCAACCCTTTTCCCCTAATAAGTCTAGCATAGGTTCTCCTTATCCTTATATTTCTTACCTTTTCCATCAATGAACATTTCTTTCCTTTGCATTCGATCATGTCCTTCGCAAAAAATAAAAAATAAAAAAAATTGCCGAACTAAACACAAGGTACACCAATGACTTGAGGCACCTTTGCAACCCATTCATTCCCCATTAACCATTCAATGACATATCCATTTTTTCATCAACCACTTTGAGCCTCGTCTAACATTTGGCCTTCATTTTTTCAACCCACATTCACTCAACCCTGGGATTGGAAGATGTGCAATTTGTGTAACATTCAGATAGCAAGTTAAAAAAAAAAATTAAATAAATAAAAAACAATGTCTAAGGGCAAGTGTTCCAATGTCTCCGATATGAACATGTCTCAAATTGCGTCTCTCATCGAGTGCTTGGTACCGTGCCTGAGAAACATGAATGCTAAGTGAGTGATGGACCGCATGATCTGAGATTGCCTACATTGATTCACAAGAATGGAAAATTGAAGGGAACAAAAAAAAAGAAATTCAAAACAAAAAAAAAATGTTGAAAATAAAACTTGCAAAGTCTAATACATAGTTGCATATCTTGGGGGCTTCTCTTGGGTCTTAAGCCTTTTATGCCTTTCTTCCTTAAACCTTCAGTTTAACCACCTTACAACCCTTGAAAGACCTCTTTGAGGTGTGCACACACTTGTGCAAAGTTCGGTAAGAGCTACGTTCGGCCTGATTCCTAACGGATACGTAGGCAACCCCACATCGAGGTGCGGCCACATTCATATTCATATCCATGCATGATCGAGTCAAAGAATATCTTATGCTTACCCCTATCCATTTAGAGCTAGACTTGGGGGCTTGAACCCACATTATTTAGCCTACCTAGCCTAAAGAGTCATCATCTTTGACTTTTCTCATATCTATTTCCATCGCCATAACCCTTGCAGCCAGCCTTAGTATCACATTCACACACTTCACTCACACATCCATATCCATATCAATCATCCTTCCCTTTAAGAGCCCTTTATCATGAAATCTTGTTTCAACACTGTGCATGTTTCATCATATTTAAAGACAACATTCATTAGAAGAAACATTGTATACTTGCTTAGCTTCCTGACCTGAGCAATATTCATTGTTTCATGCATCGTATAATGTGCTGAGAAACATTTATATATCAATGATTTATAATCATACAAAGCATATCGTGCCTAGCTCCTTGACCTAAGCAACGTTCATTATGCATCATATATACGTGCTTAGCTTCCAGACCTAAGTGACGTTCAAGATCGTTTCTTTGCACCATATATGATGCTTAGCTCCATGACCTAAGTTCATTCATCGTGTCACATGATGTAATTTTCCTTAGCCTCCTGGAATAAGGACATGCATACATTACTTTCAAGAAAGCAATTCAATCCATGCGATTCATTTTGTCTTGCTCAACGAGGATGTTATAAACTTCTTTCCTTTTTTTGCGTCTTTTCTTTTGGGGAAGTTTAAAAAAATTATTTCAAAATTTTCTCATTGAGGGAAGTTTGAAAATAAAAGTTCAGTTTTCACATCTTTCTTTTCGGGAGAAAGTCGGTACCCTCCACTCATGACAAAAATTGACGGAAAATTTTTGCTTTTGCATCTTCGTTTGCTTGTGTCTGCACACACACATATACACACACACACACTCAAATGTCATGCACATGTCATGTCACATTAAGTCAAACTTGGTCAAGTCAGTGGTCAAGTCAATCACAATATATACGAGTCCATTGGCAAATTTATTTTTGTAGGTCTCATCTACAGCCCAAGTTCGGGGACAAGCGAACCAACTACAACCCACGTTTGGGGACAAGCGAACCAACTACAACCCACATCCAGGGAAAAGCGGACCATCTACAGCCCACGCCCGGGGACAAGCGGACCATCTACTTAAAACCAGAAAAATTAAGCCATAAAAACACCTTGAAAAATATTATGATTTTAAAAATAAACGAGCGAGGCTCCAATATCGCTGTTGGGGTTTTGTGAGTCCGACTTACCGCGGAAAAAAACCCGAAAACAAGATCGCACTCGCAATAAAACCATAAATATAATTAAATTAACCACAAGATTAAGATAAAATGATTACCTTTTGGAGCGTGCTTCACCCGACCAATTGGGCTCTTACTTGAAAGCTAGCTTCGAAATTACGAAGCCTCCAATGATGATCCACCCGCAACAACGATCACCAACAAGGTCCAATGTCTTGGGGTTAGCAAGACCCGACCGATAAACCTGAGTAATTGAGTTCAAAGGCTTTCACTAAATGTCATTCCTTTTCAAACTCTTGAGTTCAAAGGTTTTCACTTACTAGTGATCCTTTTCCAACTCTTACAAAAGCATCATTTCTAATGCCCTTACTTGGGTATTTATAAGAAATGATGAGAGTATGATTGTCTCTCCCACCTATGTGGGATGGTGAGATTTTCACATTTTATTTTAAAGTTACAATAAAATTAGTTAAGCAAGCTAGTAATAAATCAACAAGTGTCAACTATACATGAAAGAGCAAGTGAGGACCACTTGGAGGGGGGGGGGGACCAGACTTGCTCCTCACTCTCTCCCTCACCTTACGCCACATGTCCGCTCCCACTTGGGCACCAAGGCTCCTAAGTGGGCTTCCCATTTATCCTTCCCTTGCACTCGGCCCAGCCACCCGCACCTTGGTGTTGCGGGCTGCTGCTGCTTACGGCAAGCTAGCGTCGTACTCTAAGTGCAGGCTGCTACTGCTTGCGTCTAGCATGCCGCGCACTCCAAGTGTGGGCTGCTGATGCTCCTTGTTGTCGAGGCTAGCCTTGGCTGCTAGCATTGGTGGGCTAGCACGCACCAGCTAGCCAAGGCTCGGCTTGGTGCGTACGCTAGCCACCATGCTACGTATTATGCCCCTAGCACTTAGATTGCTCAGGGCACTCCAATGCTAGGGGTATTTTGGGAAATATGTTGATTTATTACTATTTTCACGTCTCGTCTTTTATTATTTTTGACTCGAATTCCGACACTCAGTTTTGACGCTCTAATCTCGAATTTCCGACGTCTAAATAAATATTACTCGGTTGACTCGTTAATTCCTTCCGAATTAATTTGTCTCTTTTGGCTTGTTGGTTTCTTGGTTTGACCCGATGGGTTCATTCAAGATTAAGCTATAATATTAATCATGCATTAATATTACTGATTGATTAGTTACTTTTATGTCACTTTTAGGGTGTTTATTGAGTCTCTTTCCGGCTTATTTTCCAATAATTTATTAACTCTTTTTATCCTTTATTTCTATTATTTTCTTATTCTTGTCTTTTGTCTTTTATTTGAGTGTTTTGGTAATTTTTAGTGTTTTTGTGTTTAGTTTCTTTATTTGATTAGTTTTAGTTTATTTTCTTATTTTTATTTATTTGATTTGATTTGATTTGATTTTATTTTTTATCTTTATTTTTTTTGTCTTTAGTGTTATTCTTTTGTCGTAATTTTATTTTATTTTATTTAGTTTCTTTTTATTATTTATTTTCTTTTATTTGTCTCGGTTTCATCCTTGGGTTTGTTTATGTGTAGGTTCGAGTTCGAGGTCCAATCCAATTTCCCAAGCCTTTTTCATCCTCCTAGTTGCTCCCTCAATTCACCAAAACACCACGCACACCAGCCCACAGCCCCCTTCGACCACCATTCACTCAATAACAACAACATCAACTCAACTCACCTCACACCATGAACCACCTCTAGCCACCAATCCGCCAGCAACAACCACCAACAACACCCCGCAACATCCCCCCCCATTTTATCTCCCTCAAGCAACCCGCAGCTCACAAACCACCAACAACCACCATTAGCCTCCGTATCCACCACCAGCCGCACCACAATTTTCAATCACCAACCATCCCAACGCACCTGAACCAACATCAACCCCTGCACCACCGTCAACAACCAGTAACAATTAAGTAACAAATCGCAAATTCCCGCAGCTCCAATACATCAATTCGCACAAGCATCAGCTAAAAATAGAGCAAATTCAGAGCAATTCAAGTTCATTTGGGTTCGAGCAAACCCAATAAGAGTTCGGTCGAAGTACGAGTCAGAGACTTTCAAAGTTCTGTAAATTGAAGAGGTGTGGTCGAACACACCCATGGTTCGACCGAACCAACCCCGTAGTTCGGCCGCACCAACCCATAGTTGACCGAACTATTTCACGAGCTTCGCGCGTGACTTTTAATGAAAATCGGACGGCTGCGATGTGATGATGCTTGATAATACTAATTGAAATTGATGAGCGGTGATGATGATGGTTGATGATGCGTAAATGGCGAAGTCCAAATATCAGAGCAATGAGGAAGTGAATTTGGGGGAAGGAGGGGTCTGATGCTTTTCGTGGGTTTGGTGGGAATTTAGGGGGTTTCTTTTTCCATTTCATTTTATTTTCTTTTATTTTATTTTAGTTTTGTTTATTTTATTTTAGTTTTAATTAGTTTTATTTATTTTTTATTTTATTTTGTTTAACTTGTTTTATAAATACCCCCTTTGGGGTTATTTTCTCACAACTTTTAATCAACATTATTTTACCTAGTTTTAGAGTAGTTTAGTCTCTTTTATATTCTCTCTTAGGGTTAGATTAGTATTTTCTCTCTCTAGTTTTAGGAGTAGTTGTAGAGAGAGAAAGCTTGGATTTCCATGGAGTGTTTGAGAGGTTGAAGAAGCAACTTTGTGGAACTTCTTCTCATTTATTCAATGAGCATATTCTAACTTTCTCTCATCTTTATTTATTTGCTTAATCCTTATTTTTTGCTTTTTTTTTGTTGATTTGAGTAGATTAATTAGTTTATTTGTTTAATCTTGTTTTTATTCTTATTTTACCTTGTTTTCCATGTCTTTCTTCTTTATGTTAGCTTAGGTCTTGCTCTAGGGAATTGGATGAAGGTTATATTAATGAATTGAATGATTGATTGTTATTAGTATGAAATTGTTTCTTGATTATTGTGTATGAGTGATGCTTTTATGGATTAGAATCTTTCTAGCTAATCGATTCTATGCTTTTATTTGTGCTTTCAATCAATTGTGCGAGAGTGAGTTGGTTGAGAGCCCTAAATTCTTTCATACCTTTGCTAGGCTAGTTGCACGAGAGTGAATTAGTTTAGTAGGATAATTAACATGCTTAATTGTGCGAGAGTGATTTAAATGTGTTGATGTTCCTAATCGAGGTCATGTTCATCTATTTGTATGATGTTTTTTAATACATTGATGTGATTGGATTCCACTTTCCCTAGTTTTAGTTGTTTGTTCTTAGTCGTGTTTAGTTTAACCTCTCTCTATCTCACGACCTTTCCTAGTAGTTTAGTTGGCATAAATTAATACACTTAGTCCTTTTGGGTTCGACCCTTTACTTGCCACTAACTACTTTAGTGTAAGTTTAGGTATTATAAATTTCTAATTTGGTTAGGGTTAGTAGTCCCAACGACCTACTTTTATCCGGGATCACTGATCGGAAGCGACCTCCACCAAGGCATTCCAATCACTTGACCTTACTAAATATATTAGCTTTCTAATAATTCTGAACCCACTATAAGAATAATACACTTGTTCGAAGGACACTATTCCTTTTAATGTCTTCTAATGGAGTTGTGGGGACTAGTAGGGACTGTAGGGAATATTTCAAACATCATCCCAAACTTGAACCCCACTGTGATCATACATTTAAGTATGGTGGTGTCCAAAGGGAAGGAAACGAGAGCAAAAGAGTCGCCAACAAGTTTTAGGAACTTGTAAGCCGTTCACAGGGTGAAGGTTACACCCCTTAACGATCCATGAGATCGTCAACTCCAATAGGTATGGAACCATGACTGGTGTTTGGGATGAGGGCACGAATCCAATCTAAAAGAGAAAGAACCCGCCCTATCAAATAGGCCTATACTTTATTCTACTCGTTTTCATGTGCGCTTTCTGACTAACATGCAATCATTATATTAAACTTAAACCTGTTTAATCTATGTTGGTTAAATATTAATGTACAAATAAAACTATTATTGGCGATCACTTGAATTAAAATCATATTAGCCTAAACCAAATTATTATTTATCTTATTAAGGGTGATTTCAAGTACAAATTCCATTTGAACCTGCAGAAAAGGCGTGATCAAGAAATAATAACAATTAATATAAAAAGAAAAATTATAATAATCATAATCATCATAATAATAATAATAATAATAATAATAATAATAATAATAATAATAATAATCATAACAATCTCAATTCCAATAAAGCTTAAAATTAATAGCAAGATCCTAGGTGTAGACACCCAAATGTGTCTTTCCAAAACCAAACCCAGTGATGAATACCTTTTAGGTAATTTTATTATCGAACAAAGAGAAAGTGTGAAAAGTCTAGTGATGAGGATGTTTTTATTAAAATATCTCTTTTTTCTGTTTTTGAAAATATTTCTTTTCTTACCTTCTTTATAAAAAAATATGCATTCCAGTTTAGTTTGGTCCATGATAAGGGTCCAATAATAGTGTAGGTGGATAGGTCTTGAAATGACCTTTCCAACGATATATTATAAGCCCAATTCCGATAAATAATGAGGAAGTTATGGCATTGTTTTAAAAAAATGAGGAAGTTATGGCCAAATTACTAAACTGAGCTCAAACCGGATTTTACCTGCGGCCCAATGATCTAGAGGAGGGCCTATTATTAATTATCATTCCTAAAGCTACTAGGATTTATTATAGTCTTCAAGAATATTCTAGAAAGTTCTCTTAAATCCTAATGGAGTTAGGATTAATAATTATGTTTCAAAGAGTTTGAAATTTAATAAAATTACTCCTTTTTAGAATCCTAGTTTTGTACGAGATGGAATATGTTCAGATATTATTTTTGTGTCTCATAATATTTATCCAAATTTTATATGGTCTGATAGATCATGAAATTATTTTTTCAATGATATATTATAATATTAAATCCGAGTTATAACGAAAAAGATATGAATGAGATATGAAACTCTATCAAAAACTGACAACCTTCCACTATATCGGCCATAACGTTTTATCTACATAAGATTATTATCTGATTCTAATTGGGTTGGAAATTAGACATAAATAGCTTTCCAACTACATATTATATGACTAATTTAGACTTTTGGATCAAAAGATATGATAAAAACAAAATCCGCAAAAACTGTTTTCCAGCGTCTGACGTAGAACCAGCGCCTGGCGCCATACCTGGCGTTTGGCGCCAAGCGCGTGTTTGATGCTGCGATCGTGTTTTATTCTTTTCGAAACTCTGGTTCGTTTTTTTATCATATCCGGTTTATTTTCTCTATTAATAGCCTCCTAAAACCCCCCATTTTTAATCATCAATTCTTATTCTTTCTAATTATTTCTTCTCATCAACTCTCATCAAGAATTTCTTGATTCTCTCTCTCTTTCTAAACCAATCCTTTTACAAACACAATTCCTCATACATTAGCACTAGACACACCTAGCATAGTTCGAAGTTGCCTTCTCCCTAGACGTGAAAGGTTTGATATTTCTAAGGGTTTGGTCCCAAATCTCTATTTCAATTATTTGATTTAATTGTTTAATTTTATATTTTACGTGAAGTTACTAACGTGTGTATTTTGTTATTAGAAAGAGATACGAGGCATCCAAGTAAGTACTTAATTGTTTGCTTTGATATTAAGATATAGAAATCTTGTCTAGGTTATTATTATGATTCCTAGTATCATGTTAGGATGCTTGATGTTTTGAATTACAACAATGATTTCTAGTATTATGTTTAGGGAAAAGGTTATAATATCAATTATGCTTATTATGATTCCTGCGATGCTTCCTATTTTCTCTTCCTAATATTCATGTGTATTATGTTAGGGCTAAAGCTTTGATTTTTATATGTTTAGTGACATACTAGGGTTTGTTGTTAATCTTGTTAGTATCATGCCTAGGATCTTGCTATTATGATTTAACATGATTATTTTAATTATGATTGTTATGATGATTTATTATTAATTTTTATTATTGTGATGATTATTATGTTGCTTGATATTTATTTATTGCTTGATCACGCCTTTTATGCATGTTTAATGGGAATTTGTACTTGTAATCACGCTTAATAAGATAACTAATAATCTTGTTTAGGGTTAATTTGATTTTAATTCAAATGATCGCCAATAATAGATTTATTTTTGCATTAAATTCAACCAACATAGGTAAACAGGTTTAGGGTTAAACCTATTGATTGCATGTTAGTCAGAAAGCGCACATGAATATGATTAGAACAAAGTAGAGGCCTATTATTATGGCAAGTTCAATCTCTTTTACGTTGGATTTGTACCTTCATCCTCGAACTACCAGTCTTGGTTCTAGACCTATTGGAGTTGATGATCTCCTAGATCGTTAAGGGGTGTAACCTTCACCCTGTGAACGGTTTACAAGTTCCTAAAACTTGTTAGCGACTCTTTTGCTCTAGCTTCCATCCCTTTGGACGCCATCATGCTTTAGCGTATGATCACAATGGGGTTCATGTTTAGGGTAATGCTTGAAAATTCCCCACAGGTTTTGGCGACTCCCCTGGGGAGGATTTCTAATTTAATTCCTGAAATTTATTTCGGCAATGATTTAGAATGTGTGGATGAGACTTGAAAAGTTCTAAGTATTTCATGTGCGTAATTTTGATTAACATTATTGTCATATGCATAAAAAGATTTCATTGGAAAGACCATCTGTAATGAGTTAAAAACATAGGATTTTAACACGTAGGAAATTTCAAGAATATCTATCACAACTAGGATCGAAATAATGCTGCGCGAAACTGGAAAATTTTATCGAGCACAGAAAGCTGCTGAGGCATGTAGGAACTAGCATCAGAAAACAGAGTATGTCGCCGAGAATTTGACTCTGGCGCCAGGCGACACTCCTATCGCCAGGCGGCAGAACCAAATCGCCGCGCTGGCCTTGTTTCGCTGGCGCCAAATTCTTCCAAAACCGAGTCAGAAATATGCGTTCTAATTTTGACTAGTTTTTAGCATTATTTGCTCGATCCTACTTCCTGATTGAGTTTTTCTTACTTTTCTGAAACCCATATGTGTTCTACATATGGACATAACCCTCTGGGAATTCATGCTCTATCTACCTGATTGAACGATCTGTGCAACAAAAGGGTACATCTGAGAATGTTGAATTCACAAAACCATGGAAGCGCGTTTTTAACTCGCGGTGTCCTATCCACTCGTGCCAACCCTTCAAAAGGTAAGGCTTCCGCATGGTGCATCCGGACAATTAACCATGGACCCTCTTTGACTAACCCATATCCCAAACTTTAGAGAACTAGAGCCATGGTTAGGTTGCAAACTCATTGCATCATGTTGTGACTACTTGACTACTTGTGCATCTCTTACTTGTGCATACTTATTATGTGACTAAACTAACCGTTTGGTTTGACTTGTGTTCGTAAATAAGTCTTAATAAACTAATGAATGACTAAAAGACTTTTCTTAATTAATTAATTAATTAATTTGAGCTAATAAATAAGTCTAAAATCGAGTCATAGTCCCTTTAAGTCAACCCGAATTTTTATTCCCGTATACTGCACAAGCGTCAAATTGTTTTGGTCATAGCCGGAGTTCTAGGAAGAAATATAAGTCTTAAAACCTATGGATGTGTATCCTCGAGTTTTATCTTTAATTTGGCGTTGGTTTCATCCCAATCAGAGTAACAAATTAAAACTTATGACTAAAATACCACCGTCTGTCCAGTTTAATCCATATACGTGAGGTCTTAACTTAGTCTTTATTCGAGTCTAGTCACATAATCTAGCCACATGGTCATGACACGAGTCTTAAAATGTTACATACACTCACTAGTCTTAGCACACACTTTGTGTATATGTCACCATAACCATGTCATAGGTTCATGCATGAGTGGTTCTTTCCGTCACTTGAGTTGGGGGTACATTCTATTCCTAATTTTCCCATTTCTCCCCACCTAATTCATCTTTTCATTCTCTACATGCTTTCCCGATATCACATTATTCATTCTTCCAACCTTCTTCCATCTATTTCATGTTGAATAGAGTTTGAGTCAAGTAATTAACAAAGAATATCCTTTTTCCCTTTCCACAGTACTTGGTCAAGGAGAGAAGGGCGATTAATCAAGGAAAACACCTTCATTCAAGTTCAACTTTTTGATAAACCAGTAAGTCGGAAAAGAAAAGCTAAGAAGATAATGGTAAGTCGAGAAGAAGTCAATGAACTCAAGAAGCAGTTGGCTGACGTGACTGAGACATTGAAGGCTTTAACCCTCAAAGTCAATAACCCTGTGAAGCAACAACAAATGGAGCTCATGCAAGAGAGCTTGATCAAGATATCCAATGACAATAAATTCCAGGGCATTAGCTCACAAGGGGTCTTGGTGGACAAGGAGCTTCTTCCGCAGAAGTTCAACGCCACTAACATCTCTAAGTTCAAGGCAACAGATAATCCTTATCTTTACTTAAGAGCCTTTGAAACTATAATGAACATTAAGGGGATTGATAGGAATGTCTTTCATTCCTTGTTTTCTTTATATTTTGAAACCGTTTGCCAACAATGGTTCTTCTCCCTTGACAAAGAGAAAACCTCCACCCGGGAATCGATAGTAAACGCTTTCATTGTTAGATATAAGTGTAATATTCAAGTCGAAATCGATTATAGGCAACTCGAGATGTGTAGACACCTAAAAATGTCTCCCCAAAACCAAACCCGATGATGAACAACCTTTCACCGCCACTATTGATCGGGTTTAGTATTTAATCCCGAGAGTGCTTAAAAATCATATTTTATTAAATTCATATTTTTGAACAGCCCATGGATTAGTCTTGATGTTTGGTAAAAAGAATAGTTTTAATTTCAGCCCAAACTTATTAATTAATTTTAAGCCCAAACCTTTTTTATTTTATTGTTTTATTATTTATTTTTGGCCCAAACCTTTTATTTATTTTTATTTAATTATTTTCTTATTTTAGCCCGAATAATAAAAGTCAGAAAAGGCCCGAAATTATCAATCGACACTTAAAAAGCCGAAGGAAATTAGGGTTAAAAATGTATTTAGACGGAAAAACGGGCTGGAATTTCCCGCGCCACGGCAGGTACCTACCGTGTCACGGGAATCCTTCCCGTCTGACGGTGGGATTTCCCGTGACACGGGAGGTCTGCCGTGACACGGGACATTCCGTTTCTTTTCCGCGTAAACCCTTAACGCGTTTTTTATCCCGTTTTCTGAAAATTTCCCGCGTCACATCAATTATGTACCGTGTCACGGGAAAGTGTACCGTCTGACGGTGGAGCTTCCCGTGTCACGGTACAGCTTGACCGTGTCACGGGATACTTTTTTAGGGTTTTTATCATTTTAGGGTTCCGTGTGCTCCCTCAGCACATTTTCCCTATAAATACCCCCTCATTTATGATGTACGGGGCACCGAGTAATTCTCTGATTTTATTTCCTCTCTTATATGCTTTAGCCTAAACACTAGCCTACCCTTTTCACTTCAAAATTCCTTCTTCAAGCACTCAAAGGAGTCCATATTTTACTCGAGGTTCTGTCCTTAAGCCAAGGCGTGAAAGGTAGAACTGTTTGAGGGTTTGGCCCCAAAATCAACTTTATTTTATTTAATTTAATTTAGTTATTGTTTTATTATTTCCTTGAAGTTACTAACTCGTTTATTATTTTGTAGTTGCAAACAAACAGAATCAAAGTAAGGATTATGCTACTTTTGTTTTTATTATTTTTCTAATGATTTTATGTTGTTGGAATTGTGATTAAATTGGTTTTAATATTAATGTTGTTCTATTATTTTTATGATCACTATATTACATGTTTAAAGGGAATATGTAATTGAAAATCACGCCTAATAAGATAATTTGGACAACCGGTTTAGGATCCCTTTTAATCTTATTATTAATTGAAGTGATCACCAATATTTTAGAATTATGTGTGCATTAATCTTAAACCAATTTAGTTGAATAATAGTTTGGAGCGAATTGAATTATTGTTTGCATGCCTTTGAGATCACAAGAATGCTTTTCAATATAAGAATCGAGTAGAGGCCAATACGGGCGAATGTGACTCCATGACTCACTTCGTACCATCATCCCCGATCCTCCTTTCGGTGTTCCGAACCATATGGAGTTAGTAATCTCATGGATTATGAATGGAGTGTAACCTTCACGGGTAAATCGTTGTTGCCTTCGTTGTCCCTTTATCGTGGTTGCCTTTTTATGATCCGTGAACGGTTTACAAGTTCCTTAAAAACTTGTTGGCGGCTCCCTACTTTCCTTGTCCCTAATTGTAATGTTAATTCCCACTTCCTATGAGTGCCAAGCATATTCACACATGCTTTTAACGTAGGCGCACTTCGAGCGACGCCTACAATTTGGCGAATCCACTTGGGAGGATTCTTAATTATTTATCGATTTGAGTGATCGGTATTTAATTAAGATGAGTGGATGAGACTTGAAAGATTCTTGAAAAAATATTCCTGTGATTAATTTGGCATTTTAGCATCTGCATAAACGTTTTAACGTCGCGTTCAGGTCTGTCCCATAGGAAAAATTGGATAACTTGGTTGCGCGCGAAGGAAAACAGGGCACCAGTCAGATTTTCTGACTGCCATGCCACGGAAGAATCTGCCGTGTCACGGTACAGTGCACCGTCTGACGGTGCATAGTATCGTGACATGGGAACTTTTTCCGTGTCACGGCAGTCTTAAAATCAGTCTGGTGGCTTATTTTCTTTCCTCACAGTCGACTTCCTTCGATTTTTTTGAAAAAAACGTATGCGTTCTACATGCATCTTAGCCCCGGGGGATTTAAGCTCTATCGACACAAAAACGCTCATAGAAATAAGGGTTCATCCGAGTTATTAAATCCACCCAAACCATGGAGTCGAGTTTGATTTCATCACGAACTCGCGGAGCCGCTCGTTGGCATACACCCTCAAGGGAGGCTGCCTTGCTAACGCGTCCAAACTCTTAACCATGGTACCCTTTTTGACACCCAAAGCTTGACCAATAGTTGAACATAGATCTTGACTCTAGGTTGCGAACTTTTTTTTATATCATCGTGCCTAAATGCTATGTGGTTGGTTGGTGCTAACCCTCATGTGTTTGCTCTTTTGTTTAACCCATGACCGAGGTTTTTTTTATTCTCACATAGTAATTAGTACGGACCTAAAATCGGTTAAAATCTGAAAAAATCACAAAACTGACCTGGAACTGCGCACCGTGTCACGACATGTTCTGCCACGCCACGTTTAACAGTGTCGTGACACGGGGATGTCCACCGTCTGACGGTAGACTGTACCGTGTCACGACAGTCTGCACCGTGACACGGTGCGCAGGAAAGTGTCCTGTCAGTCTTTTTTTCGATTTCTTGTGCGAATGCTGTGTCCAGTTTTGTGTCGTGTCTAGCTATACGGTCAAAACACACGTCTATGACCTCACTTAATCACTCACATATCGTGTTCACACATTTTTTTAGTCGTGCACCATTTTTTTTTACCGTATTTTAGGGAAGTCTCGTTTTTGTGTCGTTTTTTTTTCGGAGTAAGTCGGATGGTATCCTCCCATGTATTTTTTTTTTAAAAAAAAATAAATAAATAAGTAGAGTTTCAAAATTATAGATTTTTTTTTTTAAAAAAAAAAAATTTCTTTTTTCCTTTTCTTTTTAATCCGGATAGGTTAAGGTTAAGTTTGGTCATTAAAGGTGTGTTTGTTTCGGTGTCACAGCACTTGGACAAGAAGCAGGGGTAGATTGTTACGATTCGAGTCCATACCTCAACAACCTCTTATACCAAAGAGGCGTACAAGGAAACCACCTCAATCATCTCCACAAGATCCATCTCCGGTCTACTTTCAACCAATGGCCACTACGGAAGATATTAAGAACCTCAACAAGACAATCGAAAGATTGTCTGACATGATGCAGACACTCACCACTAGAGTCAGCACTATAGAGCAAGACAATCAAAACAATGTCACTAATGCTGCAATGGACAAGATTAAGGAACAGATGAGCAAGATTTCTGAAGAGTTCACTTATGTGGAACAGCCTGTCACCTCTTCGTCCATAAGAGACAAGCTTCCCGAGAAGTTTTCCACTGCTGACATTCCCAAATTCAAGCCTACTGATAATCCACTTTTCCACTTGAAGGCTTTTTCTGCAACTATGGCTCTTAAAGGAGTAGATGTGAAGCTCTTTCCTACGGTGTTTCCTCTTTCCTTGGAGCATGCCTGTCAACAGTGGTTCTATTCTTTGGAATCCAAGCATGTCGCGACCTGGAAGGATGTTGCTGAAAGCTTTATGAATCGTTACAAGTGTAACATCCAGGCCAAGACTTCTGAACGTGAACTGTCCATTCTCAAACAGAAAGAGAATAAAGGCTTCACCACTTACTTAAGAAGGTTGAGAGAAACAGCTGCGCTCCTGGTGGATCCCCCCAAGGAGAAAGAAATGGTTCGCTTGTTCATTGCCAATCTGACTCATAAGTACAAGCAACACTTGAAGTTTCTGCCTCTGAGTACCTTTAAAGCTGTATACGATATTGGAATCAATATCGAGGATGAGCTAATGAAGTCTGTTGGTAGCAACAATAACAACAGCACTTTGAAAAACAAGAAGAACGACACTCCTTCTTCTTCGTCTTCTAAGCCCAATAATGCTACCAATAATATCAACATCAATGATGTGCTGGCCCTCAATGCTCCTCCTCAAAGATTCCAAAGGCAAAGGAGGGTTTACACGCCTTTGGGAATGACTTATGATGCTGCTTATAACCGTTTGCATGGTCAAGGACTGATTATGCCAATCGGACCATTTCCAGAACCTCGACCTGAGAATAGGACCGCTAGCTATGACCCCGATGCTTATTGCAAGTTTCATCAAGGCAAGGGTCATAACACTGAGAAGTGTTGGAGGCTGAAGGATGCAATCCAAGACTTGATCGATGCTAATCAACTTCCTGTCCCTCCAGGGGGCAAGAAGCCTAACATTCAAACAGGTCCTCTTTCTGATGCTTTGGCTATTATGGGAGATGAAGTCTCCTTTGATCTGTCGATACTTATTCAACCTGTGAATTAACCTCTGCCGGAAGTTGTATTTATCTCAAGTACTGAATAAGGGAATGGAATTTGGGATAGTGATGATGAAGATGTCTATCTCAAAAATATAGCCTGTTCATCTCTTGGCACCAGTGAAGATGTTTGGGGAGACTTTGAGGTCAAGGTTCTCACCTAAAGTGGACGGTTGCAACAACCTAACCCACCTCCACCTCCACCACAATCACATCCGATAATTGATCCCATTGACCTTGTGAACAACGATGTGGTCAGACAACTGCAAAAGACCAAGGTGGAGATGAATGTATGGAAGCTTTTGGCCACTTCCCACGAGCATCGAAAGGCTGTGATGAATGCTCTAGTGAAAATAGGAGTTGATGATGACATGACTCCTCAAGGATTGGTCAACTTTCTCACTACTGAGCTGCCAAGTACTAGCAATCTGATTTCATTTTCTGATAAGGATCTACCCCCGGAAGGGGACCAACATAATAAGGCCTTACACCTCACCGTGGTGTGTAGGCAGATGAATGTTCCCATGAGCCTGGTTGATAATGGCTCTGCAATCAATGTGTGCCTGCTCCGTACTGCAAAGAATTTGGGTATAAAGAATGAAGAATTGACTCCCTCCAGTCAAGGGATTCGAGCTTATGATAATACTTGCCGTCAAGCCGTGGGTACTATCATAATGAATATGACTACTGGGGCCATTGAACGTCGCACTTAAATTTCAGGTGGTGGACATTAAGGCCTCTTTCAATATGTTGTTAGGACACCCTTGGCTTCATGAGCTAAAGGCGATTCCATCATCGCTTCACCAGAAAGTGAAAGCCATAGTTGGAGGGGTTCTGATTACTATCGATGCTTCTCCTATGCGCATTCAAGTTATTGACACTCCTATCGTCCATGTTGAACATGACGAAGAAGATGAAGATCTTTAGGGGTTTTCACTAGATGATGTTCTCGTGATCGAAGAGGAGGGAAAGTGCCATCTCGACTTCGATACCTATTCAAACACCAATATCAATGCCATTATGAAGAAGCAAGGTCATTTCCCTGGAATGACCCTTAGACTCAAGAAGAAAATGGCTGAATCTTGGGGCCATCCTGGTGCACTCAAGAAGGATACTTTTGGCTTGGGATTTAAGCTAACAAAAGAAGATATGAAACGAGCTGCATTGAAGATGAAGGCTCGCAATAATGCTCGAATCACGAAGACGGAAATGGCCATGGATCCATATCCGTTCACCCTCAATGGCCAGTACATCAAAGAAGGGGAAGACTTCCCATGCTATGAATTCCCTGAGCCATTCGTCCATGATGGGATCCGTGAACCGGGATTTGAGGTGTTCCTCGATTGTGACTTTGTTGATGAAGACGAAGAGCTCTCCACAGCCGAAAAGCAAGCTAGCCTGAACTTTGATGATCTAGGAATCAACCTTCGTTTTGGAATAGAGAAAAATGAGTCCAAGCCGGTCCGCAATGATAACTCTGAGCTCGTTCAAGCTGTCATAGCGAACAAGGATTTTGACCCCTCCGAGTTAATCGTCCAAGCTGACAACATTTCAGGGGGATGGCGCAAGACATTGAGGATCACTACGCCGAGTGGAGAGAAGTTGGAAATAGCCGCTGGCGAGGGTCCTATGTTTGATGAGTCTGAGTCGTCTGGGTCCGAGTCCGAGTTTGAGTCTAAGTCTGTAGACGAGTCCCTAGAGTCTGAGGCCGACCCTCTTTCTGCTATAGAGTTCAACCCTATGTCTCTTGTTGAGTCCTCTCTTCCTAGTCCTAATAATTCTGGTGAGGTCGCAGCCGACCTTGCCTCTCTTGATGTATTAGCCAATGAATTCAATAAAATGAGTACCTTTGCTTACGATGCGTGCCATTCCCCTAGCCCTGATTAATATTGCTTTGCTAATGATAAAAATGACAAATAAATAATAAAAGCAATGGAAGAACACGAAAATAAAACGACAGTTATTAAAGATACAGAAACAGTTAACAATTCCAATGATACGACTGTTAAAGAAGTTAAAATTGGATTAACACTAAGTCAAGATGAACGCAAAGAGCTAATTAACTTGCTTAGTGAATTTGTTGATGTATTTTCTTTTTCATACCAAGATATGCCAGGAATTGACAGGGATATAGCTCAGCATACAATACCACTCATTCCAGGTATGAAGCCTGTCAAACAAAAGTTGCGCCGTATGAAACCGGATGTGGCTCTCAAAATCAAAGAAGAAATCAGGAAGCAGTTGGCCGCAGGTTTCATCAGAGTATCCAAGTATCCGGAATGGATAGCAAATGTGGTTCCAGTTCAAAAGAAGGATGGAAGGGTTAGAATGTGTGTTGATTACAGGGATCTCAATAAAGCAAGCCCAAAAGATGGGTTCCCTCTACCTCACATTGACATTCTGGTCGATAATACAGCAAATCATGCATTCCTGTCATTCATGGATGGTTAGGCCGGATATAATCAGGTATTGATGGCCGAAGAAGACATGGAGAAAACCACATTCATCACGCAATGGGGTACATATTGCTATACGGTAATGCCATTCGGGTTGAAAAACGCGGGTGCCACCTACCAAAGAGCAGCTACAGCATTATTACATGACGTGATGCACAAAGAGGTGGAGGTTTATGTCGATGATATGATCGTTAAGTCTAAAGATCGCCCAGGCCATATTGTTGCACTTCGCAAGTTCTTTGAAAGACTCCGCAAGTACAACATGAGATTAAATCCAGCAAAATGTGCATTCGGAGTCACGTCAGGCAAATTACTTGGATACGTGATCATTTCTCGAGGGATTGAAATAGATCCTACAAAAGTAAAGGCGATCATGGCCATGCCAGCACCCAAAAATGAAAAGGAGATTCAAGGTTTCATTGGAAGGTTGCAGTATATAAGTAGGTTCATATCAAAGCTCACAGCGATATGTGGACTTATATTCAAGAAGCTCAAGAAAAATGTCCCAGTCACATGGGATGACGATTGCCAAAAGGCTTTCGACAAAATCAAAGAGTATTTGGCAAACCCACCCGTGCTAGCGCCAGCAATACCTGACTTTCCTCTTCGGCTCTACCTTACGGTCACAAGAGAAACGATGGGGGCAATGTTAGCACAAGAGATCGAAAGCAAGGAGAATGCAATCTATTACTTGAGCAAGAAACTTCAAGGATATGAGACGCGATACACACCACTTGAGAAGTTGTGTCTCGCACTTGTATGGGCCGTACAGAAACTAAGACATTACATGCTCACTCATACAGTGCATGTCGTGTCCAAGATGGATCCTCTCAAATACTTGTTCGAAAAAACAACACTCAACGGAAGATTATCAAGATGGATAGTCAATCTTGCTCAGTTTGACTTGAGATTTGTGCCACAAAAAGCCATCAAAGGTTCTGCAGTTTCTGACTTCTTAGCAGACTTTCCGCTAGAAGAAGCTGAAAAAGAAGAAGATGAGTACGATTTCCCTGACGAAGATTTACTCATGACCGAAGATGATAGTTGGACGCTCTATTTTGATGGAGCTTCAAACCAAAAAGGATGTGGTGTAGGAGTCTTGATCGTATCACCCAATGAAGAGCACATCCCAATTTCCATGAAGCTCGACTTTGATGTCACCAACAATGCCGCAGAATATGAAGCATGCATTTTGGGGTTAGAAACAGCTGTCGCCTTGGGAATTAAGAAACTCAGAATCTACGGTGATTCTTCACTAATCATTAACCAAATCTCCAAGAGATGGAAAGTGAGAAGTGAAAGTTTCGCTACGTATCAAGCTCATTTAGAAACTCTCACGGAGCAACTAGATGAAGTGGATTATACGTATTTGCCAAGAGAAGAAAACCGATTCGCCGACGCACTAGCTAAATTAGCATCAATGGTGTGAATTCCAACTGATACAATCAGAATGCCACTGACCATAGAAAGAAGATATGAGCCGGCTTATGTTCATGCACTTGACGATGAACAAGAACCACAAGAAGAAGATGAAGAGCCATGGTATACATACATCCTTAATTATGTGACAATAGGAGAATACCCTCCTAATACTGATAAAAGGGCACGCCGTGCTTTGAGGCTCCTGGCCTCACAGTATGTGCTCATCAGGGGAGAACTCCACAAGAGAACTGCAATGGGAAGAAATCTCTTATGCATAGCCAAGAAAGAAGCACATAAAACCATGGAAAACCTTCATGTTGGTATATGTGGAACACACATGAATGCAAAGATGTTAGTCCAAAAGATTCAACGACAAGGTTACTATTGGACTACAATGGAAAGAGATTGTCACGAATACGTCAAAAAATGTATGAAGTGTCAAGTCTACGCAAACTTACAGCACGTTCCACCTTCGCTTCTCTACACGTATAGTTCCCCATGGCCTTTCTCCACTTGGGGCATCGACATCATTGGAAAAAAAACACCACCAGGACAAGGGGGGCATGAATTCATTCTAGTAGCAATCGACTATTTCACCAAATGGGTCGAAGCAGCCTCATATGCGAAGCTGACGGCAAAACACGTAGCTCAATTCATTGAGAAAAATATCATATGCCGTTATGGGGTACCACATGAGATGATCAGTGACAATGGAACACATTTCCAAGCCGATTGCGCGGAATTATTATAGAAATATCATATCAAGCATCACCGATCATCACCTTACAGACCACAAACAAATGGAGCAGTCGAATCGGCCAACAAAAATGTGAAAACTATCACCGAAAAGATGACAGGAAATTACAAGGATTGGACAAGTAAGCTACATTTCTCCCTTTGGGGTTATTGAACCTCTGTTCGTACATCAACGGGGGCTACCCCTTTCTCTTTGGTCTATGGAGTTGAAGCTGTACAACCAATCGAGCTCGAAATCCCTTCTCTTCGAATCGCATTGGAAAGCCAACTAGATGAAGTCGACTGGATTAGAGCAAGATACGACGAACTGGTCTTGCTTGATGAAAAACGCTTGGCAGCTTTGCATCATGTGCAAACCTACCAACAGCGTATGGCACGACATTTTAATAAAAAAGTCAAGACCAGAAATATCAAAGAGGGTGACCTAGTGCTTAAGGCACTTCGTAAAAATGTGTTAGATCCAAGAGGAAAATTCAGACCGAACTGGTCAGGCCCGTACATTGTTAAAGCCATCCTATCTGGCGGAGCGGCACAATTGGTAGACATGGACGGTAACGGCTTCCATAATTTAACCAACTTGGATCAACTCAAGAAATTCTATGCCTAGTCGCATGGGTTCATGACCCAATAGAGCTACGTTTGGCCTGATTCCTTTTTAGGATACGTAGGCAACCCCTCAAGGGGGCCCGGCCACTTTAAAATAAAAATCCTCCCTCTGTTGATCAAATATGCGCGCCAGTTCAGCATCGCGTCACGACAAAAAAAAATAAAAAATAAAAAAAAAGAAGGGAAATTGCCGCGACACGGGACATCCCACCGTGTCATGGTACTGATCACCGTGACACAGTGGCCCTGAGCAAAAAAATAAAGGTAAAAAATTGCCGTGACGCGGGAATTTGTAACGTGTCACGGGACCTTTTCACCGTGACACGGTGGAATTTCAGGTTTTCCGTTTTATTTTTTTTAGTGGCGCATTCGTTGCGGATTCATTATTCGAGTTTTTTTTTTCATTCTTCCATTGCGTCGGACTCCTTGACTCGGATAAATAAATACTAAATTAAAGTCTTTGTATTTTTTATTTTTTAAGGCTGAAATAAATGTGCTATTATTATTAAAATAAATGCGATTACAAGTATTGGCATCAGATGCCTTATTTTAAATAAAAAGTATAAATCATAAAAAGCAAAGCACTATTGATCTAATCTCTCTTCTCTTTAGGAACATCCTTCTCTTGGTCAATTAGGTCGGCCTTCACCATTAATGTGTCTTTCGTAGCCCGAACCGTCACACCCCTAGTCGAACTTTCACCCCCTTCACCTTTCTTGAATTTTTTCGGTTGTTTCTCCCTATGGACCATCTTTTCTTTACCCTTCCCTTTCACATAATTCTTCTTTCTTTGCATTATAGGAGTCTTAAACTCAATCCCTTGTGTTCTCGGACCTAGACGATCTTTAGGAGGAGCTTTCTTATTTCCAAGACGACTCTTCACATCAGACTTGCGTGATCCAAATCGTTCCCTCCTACTTCTAGGGTTCAACCATGCCTTGTATGCACTAGATAAAGGAGGAGGAGCTTGGTCACTTGCAGAAACGGTCCACAAAGGTCTTCCAATCCAATAAGCCTCGTACTTGTGAACGTTACTTTCATGCAACGATACTTCACGAGGACTATCGTTATAGCGTGGAATTACTTGTTCAAGCCCATACTGCCGCATCAGTCGAGAAGGACAATAAAAGGTCAGTTTTGAGATACTAGGAACACGACAATATGGAGTTTCATTCGTGCCAACCATCCTAGTAAGCCTCCACCAAGGCACCACCCAACGAATGGAAAACTCCCTCTTTGCAAAGAAATTTTTCCAATCTTCATACGACATGTTCGCAGAGTAATTCTTTTTCCTGCGGACTAGGTCGTTAGGGCCATATTTTTCAACATCGTCGGGGGCTTCAAATAATTCCAAACGCTCTATCAACCAAATCTGCAAAAAAAGAAAAAAAAATTAGTCGGAAAAAAAAAAAAAATTGCAGATTCCCGTGACACGGCAGGTTTCACCGTGTCACGGCAAACACCCACCGTGACACGGTGCCTGTTTTGTGTCACGGGGTCGGAGCGTATTTTTACCTGCAATAGTACCAGAGAGCCCTTCTTGATGGCTTTCCGGTTGTCTTTTGCCTCGTCAAGGCCACGAAATGTCTCTCCAAGGCACGTCGGCATAGGAGATCTTCCAGATTCGACATGTTCAAGCACAGAGGCTAGACAAGCATGCCCTACCCTATCGTTTGCAAATAGAAGCTTGCTAAACATGCAAAAAATATATTCCCTTCTACGATAAACATGATAAGACTCAGAGATAGGGCGATTAAAATATAAATTAGCAAGTTTTTCTAAGTCTACCTCATTACCACACACAATTCTATTTAAATCTGGATCTGTTAGATTCAGATGGCGTTCAAAATCTTGGTAATAATATTCACGTAGGGTAGGCATGGCAATAAGATTTCTAGCAGGAAATCCAAAGATTGCGCCGAATTCCTCCGGCAAGGGACAAATTTCATCATAATCAAATTTGAAACAGTGTGTTTCTGGACTCCAATAATCTAATGCTGCCCTAAGAAAATCATGTTCAATAGCTACGTGTCGCAGGGCTAGCAAACCCCTGACATGAAATAATTCTAACTCTCTTTTTTCAGCATTGATCAAAGAACAAGACCAGTCGCGCAATGTATTATCAAAATTCTGAGACATGATTATTGAAATATGAGATTCTAAATTATTTTGTGTTTCGTAATTATGCATATCATGAATAAACTGGTCTTATTTTATAGCAAAAGCGCTCGGAACTACCCAGAATTTATTTTTTCATACGCGTAAAACACACCGCGGAGTAATGCGCGTCCCGTGACACGGGAAGTTCCACCGTGTCACGGGAACTTTTGCCGTGACACGGCAAGTTCTGCCGTGACACGGTGCACAGTGTCGTGTCATGACACTTCACGCGTTTTCTTTTTTCATCTTTTCCTGTATCTGTCCGAATTTTTATAGTATTTTATCTTCACCGTTTATTTTTCAGTTATTATTTCTAATAAAATTCTCACCTTTTTTATCTATATTCTTATTATTATTATTATCTTTATTTTATTTATTTATTTATTCATCACTTTAAGATTTTATTTCTTTATCATTTTATTTATTTTTTGTCTTTTTATTTCTTTTTATTTTGGGGAAGGTAATTTCATTTATTTTAATTTTTTATCATTTTATTTTTTGTCTTGGGGAAGGTAATTTCATTTATTTTATTTCTTTATTATTTTATTTTTTCTTGTCTTTTATTTCTTTTTCTTTTGGGGAAGGTAATTTTATTTTGCTTGTCTTTTTATTTCTTTTCTTTTGGGGAAGGTCGGTACCCTCCATTACTCCACTTATGTTTTTTTTTGTCGCGTCATTAATAAATACACAATCACACACAAGGAGTTTCAAGCAAACACTAACACAGAATAATAAATACATAAACCGTGAATAATGTACAAAAGAGTCGTAATAAATAAACATTTCAAGTGTCATCATAGTATGTACAAATAAAAACCCTCGGTCAAAAGTCCCTAGAGCCAGAATCAGTATCATCTCCACCCTGCGCATATGGGAACGGTGAGCCGAAGAGTCCCTCCACCATTCGAGTACGGGGAGTAGTGTCCATACTAGTCCCTGTAACCCCAGCAGTAGTCAAACTCAAGGCAGGACCCGTCCAGCCAGAAAACGGTGAAGACTGGCCCAAAGACACTAGAATCGTCGGTGAAGGCGTCGTCCCATACATCGGAACCAAGAACAAGCCCGACATCGGTGGAGGAATCCCGGACAATGGAGCTGAAAATGAACCAGGATCCAAGGGAGTCAAAACAGACCCAAACTCAGGCTGTGGAGGCTGTGAAAACGACTGTCGCTGCCCCTGACTCTGGCCCGGAAAGCGCTGGGAAGACTGAGGCTGCTGCCACTGAGCCTCCTGAAACGGCTGAGTAGTCTGAGGCTCTCGCTGAGAATGAGAACGCCGGTGAACCTCAGGAGATCGTCTACCACGACCAAGCTCCTCCTCGTCCGAGCCTCTGTGCCTCGAACGTGAGCGGGACCTCCGTTGCTCCTGAAAGATACAAAATCAAAAGGTGTCAACAATGCAAAATAAAACAAATGGTGGAAGTAAAATAATAATAATAATAATAATAATAATAATAATAATAATAATAATAATAATAATAATAATAATAATAATAATAATAATAATAAAATGAATGATACCTCAAGAGCGTCGCTAGAGCTCCGACAACTCGCACCACGCCGAAGCTTGATGATGTAATACTTCAGGGCGTCAACCAGCTTAATCAGTTCCATCATCTCCGGGCGGTTAGGCTGAGGATAAAACAAAGAAAATTCAGTAAAAAGCGGCGTTAAGAGGATGAATAATGCATCAAAGAAAACTCACCGGCTCAAAGACCTCGGGTAGAGACTCCTGCGCCTGTCTGTAACCCTCTGGCGCGTCAGCAATATGGTCCTCGGTGATACCAATCGGCCCTGGATAGCGGACAAACTGAGGAGGAATCTCGATCCTCCCCACAGGGCGGATGGTCGTCTGAAAATATGATCGAATAATCAAGTTATTCGACTATTTAAAACAAAGACTAGTAAAGAAGATCCTCAAAAGAAATCATACCTCAGGAAGACGGGGTGGAGGAGCCAGAGAGGGAAGCAAGTCCCGCGCATAGTCACTCTCCATGTGAACAAGCTCCTGCCATGGAAAAGAATAGCGCTCTCCCCTGTTGATCAACTCTCTGATCAAGCGGGAGTCCAGCATCGACTCTGGTGGAGATGAGGACACCACAAAACGATCGCCGCTATGCTGACGAACGACTCGCTCCCCCAAATACCAGACAAAGCGTCCTGTACCAACCAAAATGGTACTATACGCTGAAAGACGCAAGGCCTCAGGTAGATCAGTCATCCCGGCCCAAGGACGATATTGGACATCAATGGCAACCTGGAAACCATAAAAAGTTGGCGTGAAACAACGGAAACAACGTCGAAGGAAAAACGCAACAAAACTAATCCTTACGCCAACAGAAGAGGTGCCTCGGCGTAGTAGCCCACGCAGTGCAGGGCCGGACTCCACCCGCGACTCTCCTCGATCACGCCAGCTGGCCCCGACAGGGAAATCATGGACCGCTCCACGACGCTGGCGAGGAGCCAAGCCTGGGAAGTACTTGTAGAACCATAGCTGCGATGAAAAGTAATCTTTAGCACATGAGTCGAACAAGCTAAAGTGAAACAAAAAGGGAAAAGATCATCACCTCTACGACTCTCCACAGACCATAGACGGTGATGGGACACTCGTCATTCAGCTGCCGACAGCCATGACGTAGCGATAAAAGAAGATCCGCGTACCCAACACTGGCCCAGCTATAGGATCCTATCTCATGGATCCTGGCCAAAGAGGGGAGGTAGCAAAGGAGTATGCGTGAACTCCTATCAGGAGAAAGGGTCATAGAGATCAGGATCAAGATGAAGATCCGCACTCGCTGCTCAGCCGTCGTATCCTCCATGTCGAAGCCACGAGCTAAAACTAAATCCAGCTCCGATCGTCCGCTCCTAGGACCACCTCGAGACACTGGTCGGGTCCTGATGTGCTGAACGATCGGACCCAACAAATCAGCTGCCTTAGCCGATCCCCAAGATAGATCGGACATCTGACCTACAGCCCGGTCGGTGAAGCGCAGCCCGCTAATCATACTGAAGTCTAGAGGGGTCACCGTCATCTCCCCCCAAGAAAAATGAAAAGTGTTGGTAGTATCCCAGAAATACTCCTACAATGCGCGAACGACCGTCTCACCGAAACCTCGGGGGCTGCGAAACCCTACAACCGCCGTATAGAAATCTACTAAACTAGCCGATTCCCATAGGGCGTTCGTAGCAGGATCCCTCGTAATGATCTGGTGAAGTCGAGGGATCAAATCGCCGGCTCCAGAACCTTGGTGGCGAAGCGTGCCATCGACTATGGCGGAGAGTGGGCGATGAGAGACATGGTTTTCACGGTAGAAAACCAACTAGTCTGGAGTCCACGGAGGTGGAACCCACCTACCTCTACTCGCGGATGCCCGAGGCTCGGACTCTAAGGCATCGTCATCCATGCCCTCAGGGACAGTGGGAGTGTCCTCCCGAAAAGCCCGACGCCGGCCGTGGGTAGAAAGATCGCAATCTGGTCGCCTAGGCATGCTATTATAAAAATCTAAATGACTTAGCATCATTTCCTAAGGCATTTAATTCAAGTTGCGTATTTATAAAAATAAAAATCTAAATACTTAGCATCATTTCCTAAGTTATTTAGTTATTTATTGAATTATATGCTAAATTTTTACCTCCAGGCTAAAAATTGGCAAAATTATGGTATTTAGTTTCTCCATGACAAACTAATACTACGGTTCTCCTAGCCGCATGATACTATGTTCTCCATGACAATATAGTACATACGCAAAATATGTTTCGAAGTTGCATAAAAACAATGAATCAACACATCATGAAACACTTCACAAGATTTACCACCATTTTTTCACCATTTCAAGTACAAAAGAAGTAGCATGAACATCATTTCACAAAGTAGTACCAAAAAATGGTGATTTGCTCAATTCTCCATCAAATCATGCAATTTTTGTCTCAAATTTCTCACAAACACACATATATACATATACAAGTAAAATCATGGCAAGAATTTCAACATAAAACCTCAAAATCAAAAATCCCCAAATTGATTTTTAAGGGTTTTTTTCATGAAATTACTTATTTGAAGCAAATTCGAAACAAAAATCAAAGGAAACTTACATGGATGCTTGTAGAGGGTCGAAAATGAGGAAAATAGCAGCAACATTGGTGGAAATTTGAGCTCAAAAAGCTCGAAGAACTTCGAAGGTCTGCGCAGCCGCCGTGACGTGATTGAGCTTTGCCGCGACTCGGTGAATGGTCGACGTGTCACGGGGACCAAGTCCCGTGTCACGGGAAGAACAGAGCAAGCCGGAGCCCTGTTGTGCAGCAGCAGCACCGACGAACAACATCAACAACAACAGCAAATAACAGTAGCAGCAGCCCGCAGTAAAAGCAAAAAAAAAAATAAAAAAAAAAAAAACAGAGAGAGAGGGTGGATGCAGGACCGCCGCGACTCGGTGGTGAAAACCGGCCGACGGGAAGACAAGCCGAGCGCCGGTGAGCAGTCGACGAGGCACGGCAAACCAAGGGAAAATTTTTTGAACTTTTTAAGTGAGAATCAGATGAGAAAGAGAATGGCCAAAATGAAAAAAAAAAACATGTTGATATTTAAAAGCAAGAAATCCCGTGCAACGGACCCCGTTCCCACGCAACGGTCAAATTTTTTGTGGTTTACAAGCTTTGACCGGTCAAAGATGCTCTTTTGACCGTTTTTTCATCCATTCGGTTCCCGTGACACGGGACCCCCTTGCCGTGTCACGGGAAGTAGCTCCGCGTGACGGGGGCCCCTCACCGTGTCACGGGAATTTTTTCTTGTGACACGGCGATTTTTGTTCAGTTATTTGCGAATATTCTGACATTTTGACTGAAGTTGTACGATTTCTTGCATAAATCGGATAGTTATTTTTCGCTGGAATTACGCGGAAAATTCTAACTGATACTTAAAGGGGACTAAAATCACCATTTTACCCCTAGCAAGCATCAAAGTCTATTTTTCGGCATTTTAAGCACTTAATATGGTCGGATAATCGGCTTAAACTTGTGAATCATCTGCGGCCCACGTTCGGGGATAACCGAATCATCATACACTTACCAATTTCAGCAATCGTCGGCTTTCCTCAGGTTTGGAAAGCGTTATCAGTGGATTTTTCTTCAAAACCGCCAAGTCGGCTTTCCTCAGGCTTGGAAAGCGTTATCGGTGGATTTTTCTTCAAGTATAGAAAACCGCCAAGTCGGCTTTCCTCAGGCATGGAAAGCGTTATCGGTGGATTTTTCTTCAAGTATAGAAAACCGCCAAGTCGGCTTTCCTCATGCATGGAAAGCGTTATCGGTGGAATTTTCTTCAAGTATAGAAAACCGCCAAATTCCTTTGACGACTTTCCTCAAGCATGGAAGGCATTATCGGTGGATTTCTTCAAGCATAGAATGACACCAAATTCGTCCGTCGACTTTCCTCAGGCATGGAAAGTATTATCCGGTAGCTTTCTTCAGGCTTAGAAAACTACCAAACTCTTCAGTCGGCTTTCCTCAAGCATGGAAAGCGTTTCAACAAATGTCACTCAGTGGATTTCTTCAAGCTTAGGAAATTCGTTTGTCACCAATACACTGGTGCCAGATACGTATTCTATCCCTTTACTCTTTTATCTGTGGAATTAACATTTTTCTGCAGGTATCGGCGTATACAGAGTGATTTAGGATCGCAGAACGTCTTAAATCATTCTCCGTCCCTATCGGCTACTTTGACTATCGTTTTCGAAACTGACGTTTCTACAAACTCAGTCAAAGTGGGGGCTTCTGTAGACACCTAAAAATGTCTCCCCAAAACCAAACCCGATGATGAACAACCCTTCACCGCCACTATTGGTCGGGTTTAGTATTTAAGCCCGAGAGTGCTTAAAATATTATATTTTATTAAATTCATATTTTTGAACAGCCCATGGATTAGTCTTGATGTTTGGTAAAAAGCATAGTTTTAATTTCAGCCCAAACTTATTAATTAATTTTAAGCCCAAACCTTTTTTATTTTATTGTTTTATTATTTATTTTTGGCCCAAACCTTATATTTATTTTTATTTAATTATTTTTTTATTTTAGCCCGAATAATAAAAGTCAGAAAAGGCCAGAAATTATCAATCGACACTTAAAAAGCCGAAGGAAATTAGGGTTAAAAATGTATTTAGACGGAAAAACGGGCTGGAATTTCCCGCGCCACGGCAGGTACCTACTGTGTCACGGGAATCCTTCCCGTCTGACGGTGGGATTTCCCGTGACACGGGAGGTCTGCCGTGACACGGGAAATTCCGTTTCTTTTCCGAGTAAACCCTTAACGCGTTTTTTATCCCGTTTTCTAAAAATTTCTCGCGTCACATCAATTATGTACCGTGTCACGGGAAAGTGTACCGTCTGACGGTGGAGCTTCCCGTGTCACGGTACAGCTTGACCGTGTCACGGGATACTTTTTTAGGGTTTTTATCATTTAAGGGTTTCGTGTGCTCCCTGAGCACATTTTCCCTATAAATACCCCCTCATTTCTGATGTACGGGGCACCGAGTAATTCTCTGATTTTATTTCCTCTCTTCTATGCTTTAGCCTAAACACTAGCCTACCCTTTTCACTTCAAAATTCCTTCTTCAAGCACTCAAAGGAGTCCATATTTTACTCGAGATTCTGTCCTCACTACATGAAAAAATGAATTTGGCACCAGTTCAAACCCGGCCTAAGGCACCGGTTTGAACTGGTGCCAATGTGAGGGGTGCCAAAAAGGGGTTTAAAAAGGCACCGGTTCAAACCGGTGCCAAAACTTGAAATTGGCACCGATTAACCGGTGCCAAAAATGGGTTTAAAAAAATGTGGAATTGTTTTTGGCACCGGTTAACCGGTGCCAAAATTGCCAAATATTATAATTTTTTTTTGTTTTTTTTTTTTATTTTAGAACATCAAACAATTAAAAATCGAATCAAATTATTTAGAACATCAAAATATAGATCGAATTTCAATCAACATAATAAAAAATTTACAATATATAATCAAAACAATTTTACAATATAGATCAATACAGTAGTAGTTCAATTACAACATATAAAAAAAAATTACAATATAAATAAAAAAAATTAACTCAATATTCTTGCATCTTGAATTCTTGATTCTTCCCTTTAAGATCTAACTCAAGATACCTACACCAATTAAAGAAAAAAAAAACGATTAATATAATTAAGCTTTCAAAAAAATTAAACCCAGAAAAAATTAAAGAATTTCGAATTTAAATCGAATAAAATAAAAAAAATCGAAAAATAAAAAATAAAATTAGTTGATAAGAAAAAAAAATCCAGAACATCATTTAAAAACTAAAATTGAACCTAGAAATTAAAAACCAAAATCGAAAATCTCGAAAAAAAAACTCAGAAAATAAAAAAATTTCGAATATAAATCGAAAAATAAAAAAGAAAAATCCCAAAACAAACCCAGAACAACAAACCCAGAACAAATCTTGCATCTTTAACGGATCTAAATCAAGTAAAAAAAATCAACAAACCCAGAACAAACCCAAAAACGCATGCATTAACCCAAAATCGATTATTGTAACCGAAAATTAACCCAGAAATCGAAAAACAAAATCAAAATCGAAAAAAAAAACAATCGAAATCGAAAAAAAAACCCAGAAATAGAAAAAAAATCAAAATCGAAATAAAAAAAATTAACCCAGAAAAATCCACAAATCGAAATCGTTGAAATCGAAAAAAAATTGAAATCGAAAGAAAAATCAAAAACCCAGAAAAAAAAATTAAAATCGTAAAAAAAAACCGAGAAATCGCTGAAAAAAAAATCAAAATCAATTGAAAGAAGAGTTTGAAATTAAAAAAATCAAAATCGAAAAAAAAAACTATTAAATTCGATTGAAAAACCTCAAAATCGATTGAAAAACCTCAAAATCCGTGTTGCATGTTGTTGTCTTCGAATTTGTTGGTAGTTTTCGAGTGATAATAGCAAGGAAGACGGAGGAGATCTAGAAAGATAAATGAAGGATTGAAGGAAAACGACGACGCGAAAGAGGAGGAGAGGAGAGAGAAAGAGGAGAGAGAACACGGGCGAAAATACTTAGGGTTGGGGGAGTTATAAGGGCGGTTTTTTTTTTAATATTTAAAGGAACCGGTTCGATTTGGCACCTGTTCGAACCGGTGTCCTTTTAATTTTTGGCACCGGTTTAGGCTGAACCGGTGCCTTTTCTATTTAGGTAAAATTGCGCCCAATTTTGGGCCGGTTTAGGGCACCGGTTTGGCCTAAACCAGTGCCTTTATGGGGGTGCCTTATTGTATTTTTCTACTAGTGTCTTAAGCCAAGGCGTGAAAGGTAGAACTGTTTGAGGGTTTGGCCCCAAAATCAACTTTATTTTATTTAATTTAATTTAGTTATTGTTTTATTATTTCCTTGAAGTTACTAACTCGTTTATATTTTGTAGTTGCAAACAAACAGAATCAAAGTAAGGATTATGCTCCTTTTGTTTTTATTATATTTCTAACGATTTTATGTTGTTGGAATTGTGATTAAATTGGTTTTAATGTTAACGTTGTTCTATTATTTTTATGATCACCATATTACATGTTTAAAGGGAATATATAATTGAAAATCACGCCTAATAAGATAATTTGGACAACCGGTTTAGGATCCCTTTTAATCTTATTATTAATTGAAGTGATCACCAATATTTTAGAATTATGTGTGTATTAATCTTAAACCAATTTAGTTGAATAATAGTTTGGAGCGAGTTGAATTATTGTTTGCATGCCTTTGAGATCACAGATGTGCTTTTCAATAAAAGGTTGAGTAGAGGCCAATACGGGCAAATGTGACTCCATGACTCACTTCGTACCATCATCCCCGATCCTCCTTTCGTGGTTCCGAACCATATGGAGTTAGTAATCTCATGGATTATGAATGGGGTGTAACCTTCACGGGTCAATCGTTGTTGCCTTCATTGTCCCTTTATCGTGGTTGCCTTTTTATGATCCGTGAACGGTTTACAAGTTCCTTAAAAACTTGTTGGCGGCTCCCTACTTTCCTTGTCCCTAATCGTAATGTCAATTCCCACTTCCTATGAGTGCCAAGCATATTCACACATGCTTTTAATGTAGGCGCACTTCGAGCGACGCCTACAAGATGCTAAGATAAAAAGAGAATGAAGGCTTTATTTCTTTCTTCAATAAGTGGAGGGAAACTTCCGCTAAGATGATTGAGGTGCCCACAAAAAAGAATATGTGAGGATGTTCATCAAGAATCTTCAAGAGAAGTATTCAAAGCACTTAAAATATCAACACAACTTGAATACTTTCAAGGCTGTGTATAATATAGGCATTGACATTGAAGATGACCTTCTTAAAGATAATTATGCGAGAGGAAAGAAGAACGACCATCCTTCTTCTTCCTCTCCCATTAATGAAGTACATGCTACGAACACCTCTAAATGACGAATCCAAAGGTCGAAAAGAGCGTTCACTCCACTTGGTATGAGTTATGAAACAGCTTTCGAGAAGCTACACCACAAAGGACTAGTCATGCCCATAGGACCTATCAATGATCCAGTTCTAGGCCATCTACGTGGGATCCTAATAAACATTGCAAATATCACCAAGGAAAGGGTCACGACACTAAGGAGTGTTGGAAACTCAAAGAAGCTATTCAAGATCTGATCGATGACAATAAAAATTCCGAGATTCTAGCCATCGCAGAAGATCAAACATCCTTTGATCCTTCACTTCTTATCACACCTGTAGGTGAGCTCATGATCGAGATAGCTTATATAACCTCTCTTGATGAAGTGGCCATGATTGAGGAGGATGAAAGTATTTTCTTAGATAATACCAGGGAAAACTTGTCAAGTCTAAAAGAGGACGTTCGAAAACTGCAAGATGTCATCGCCATGCTCTTGAATGTGGTAGAAGGACTAGCAAATCGGATGATGGTTATCGAACAAAATTCTCGCCAAGGATTTAATGAAGACCTCAATGCTCCAAAGCCACGGGAAAAACGGACCATTGAAGAATACACATCAATAGGAATGACTTACAATGAAGCTTTTGACTAACTTCACGATCAAGGTCTCATTCACCCCATTGGTCCCAGTCAAGACCCTCCGCCTGAGAAACAGTTTCCCAATTGGGACCCAAATTCTTATTGCCAATACCATAGAGGTCGTGGTCACACCACCGAAGTATGTCGCCCTCAAAGATCACGTTCAAGACCTCGTTAATTCAAACCACCTTCATGTTCCTCTGAGCAACAAGAAGGCCAAGAATAGCAACAATAGTAACAGTGGCCGGAAAAGAAAGAAGAACGACAATCCTTCTTCTTCCAAAACTACCTACTCGAATATCGTTATCTTGGATGAGGTCCTTGCCATGAACAAACGAGAGAAAAAGAGAAACTTTACACCTACTGGCATAAGTTATGACACAACATTCGATCGCCTTCATGCTAAAGGTCTCATAACTCCTATTGGACCTATTCAAGACCCCGCACCTAAGAAGATTGAGGTTACCTAGTTGGAATCCAGAAGAACACTGCAAGTACCATCAAGGTAAGGGTCATGCTACTGAGAGCTGTTGGAAGCTAAAAGAGGTCATCCAATATCTAACTGATAATAATAAGATCCCATTACCTCTAGATAGCAAGAAAACCGGGTTATGATAAGCATAAGACAAGAGGCGAGCTGCAACGATAAGATTTCATGATCTCTTTTTCTTTTCCTATTTCTTTTTCATTTTTTCCTCTCCCCAATAAGTCTAGCATAGACTCCTTAATTTTCCCTTAGATTAATTTTGTAGATTCTTTCTTTTTCCCCTTTTAATAAAATGAGCATTTATTTCCTTATATAGGATCGTTTTATTATTTTGCATTAAAAAAAAAATTCATGTCAAACTAAGCACAAGGTATACCAATGATTTGAGGCACCCCTTGTAGCCACACCATATTGCCTTTCACCTTTCTAATTTACAATCCTTTATTCATAAACCACTTTGAGCCTTGTCTAACCATAGACCTTTCAGTTTTCAACCTACATCTACCTAACCTTGTGATGGGATGGTGTGTAACTCATGTAACTTCAAAAAGCTTGAGTGACTTCAAAAATTAAAATAGAAAATACTAATAATAATAATAATAATAATAATAATAATAATAATAATAATAATAATAATAATAATAATAATAATAATAATAATAATAATAATAATAATAATAATAATAATAATAATAATAATAATAATAATAATAATAATAATAATAATAATAATAGTGTACAAAAGGGCAAGTGTTCCAATGTCTTTGACATAAACATGTCTTTGATATGAACACGTCTCAAATTGCGTCTCTTATCGAGTGCTCGGTACCGTGCTTGAGAAACATGAATACCATGTGAGTGATAGATCGCATGATCGGGATTGCCCACACTTATAAAAATAAAAAAATTCAAAAGCAAAAAATAGAAGAGAGAAAAAAAAATAAAGCAAAAAAAAAAAAGAGCCAAACCTCAAGCATGAAAATTAAAATATTCCAAAAGCAAAGTTACATACCTTGGGGGCTTATCTAGGGTCTTGAGCCTTTTATTCCCTTCTTATTCAACCTTTAGCCTAAGCACGTTACAACCCTTAAAAAGACTTTTTTGAGGTATACACACACTTGTGCGAGGTTCGGCTAGAGCTACGTTCGGCCTGATTCCTAACGGATACGTAGGCAACCTCACAAAGAGGTGCGGTCGTAATAAAAATGCATTTACATTCATATCAAGGGATCCCCTATGCTCATTCCTATTTACTTAGAGCTAGAATTGGGGGCTTGATCCTTATATTATTAGCCTACCCAGCCTAAGAGCCGCCATCATTTCACTCTTTTCCATATATCTTTGCATACACTTAGCCTTTGCGGCCTAACTTTAGTATCACTTTCACACACCACACAGATACATGACAAAATATACTTTCCCTTAGGAGCCCTTTGTCATGAAATCTTAACATAACGCTGAAGCATGCCTTGTCATGTCAAAATCACTCATCAATCATCATTGCATGACAAAGTATGAAGTACTTAGCCTCCGCGCCTAAGTTACATAAATACTTTCATTATCGAGTCAACTAGGATAGTCTAAGATGTTACAATCCTTGTATTATGAGAGACAACGTTAACGGATTAAGCTCATTCAACATGCACCTTAAAAAACTTCACTTCTTTCTTTTTTCACGTCTTTGTTTTTCGGGAGAAAGTCGGTACCCTCCACAAAAATGACGGAATTTTTTTTTTTTTTGCATTTTCGAGTCGCACGATCACAATACAATCCATACACGGATCATGAGTCACACGTGTCAATTCACCTTTTGTCAACTCAAGTCAGTCAGTCACGTTGAGTCAACCTCAAGTCAGTCAGCAACGTTGAGTCAACCTCAAGTCAGTCAATCACCTTAGGTCAACCTTAAGAAAAAACATCAAGCCTTAGGTCAACCCTAAAAAAAAGAGAAGCACCATCAAAGTCTTTTGGCAATCTTTTGATTTTTATAGGATACAACCATTCCACAAAGCTCCTGTTGGCAGCCAACCGAACGATCGCAACAAACATTCAAGTATCAAAGCTCTTTTGTTCAGAGACGCGTCGACATATCATCGAAGCTCTTTTGTTCAGAGACGCGTGGACATATCATCAAAGCTCTTTTGTTCAGAGACGCTTGGACATATCATCAAAGCTTTTTTGTTCAGAGACACGTGGACATATTAAAGCTCTTTTGTTTATAGACACGTGGACATATCATCGAAGCTCTTTTGTTCAGAGACGCGTGGACATATCCTCAAAGCTCTTTTGTTCAGAGACACGTGGACATATCAAAGCTCTTTTGTTCAGAGACGCGTGGACATATCATATGAAAGCTCTTTTGTTCAGAGACGCGTGGACATATCATATCTAAGCTGTTTAGATTAGAGACGCATGGGCATATAAAAAAAGCTCAATTGTTTAGAGACGAGTGAACATCAAGACAGCAAGATGGAAATCCCTAGCTTGCGGAAGGTTGTAACAACAACAGCAATACAATGCAACAACAACAAATCAGTTACCCTAGAGACATGTGCTCGATGGTGCAAGATACGCGTTTCTTAGCTCTCTTATCTTCTTAACTAACGCTAGTTTGTAGGTATCGGGGTTACAAGAGTGATATAGGATCGCAGAAAGTTCTGAATCATTCTCCGTCCCTATTGATACTTTGACTTTTTTTTTTGAAACTCGCGTTTCTCTAAACTCAGTCATAGTGGGGGCTTCTGTAGACACCTAAATGTGTCTCCCCAAAACCAAACCAAGTGATGAATACCTTTTATGTCATTTGATTATTGAACAAAGCAAAAGTGTGAAAAGTCTAGTTATGAGGATGTTTTTATTAAAATAACTCTTCTTTCTGTTTTTGAAAATAGTTCTTTTCTTACCTTATGTATGAAAAACATACATTCTTGTTTAGTTTGGTCCATGATAAGGGTCCAATAATAGTGTAGTTGGATGGGGCTTAAAAAGACCTTTCCAACGATATATTATAAGCCCAATTCTGATGAATAATGAGGTAGTTATGGCAAAAATACTAAACTGGGCCCGATTCGGTTTTTATATGCGGTCCAATGATTTAGAGGAGGGCCTATTATTAATTATTAATCCTAAAGCTATTAGGATTGATTATAGTCTTCTAGAATAATCTAGAAGGTTATCTTAAATCCTAATAGAGTAAGAATTGATAATTATGTTTCAAAGAGTTTGAAATTGAATAAAACTACACCTTTTAAGAATCCTTGTTTTGTACAAAGTGGAATATATTCAGATTTTATTTTCTTGCCTCATAATATTTATCCAAATTTTATATTGTTGGATAGGTCTTGAAATTATCTTTCCAATGATATATTATAATATTAAATCCGAGCTATAACGAAAAAGATATGAATGAGATATGAAACTCTATCCAAAACTGAAACCCTTCCACTATTTCGGTCATATCTTTTTATCTACAAAAGATTTTAATCTAATTCTTATTGGGTTGGAAATAAGAATTCAAGAGCTTTCCAACGAAATATTGTATGCCTTATTTGGACTTCCGGATCAAAAGATATAATAAAAACAAAAAACGCGTGAAACTGATTATTAGCGCCTGACGACAAGCATTAGCGCCTGGCGCTAATGACCAGCGTCTGGCGCTAACCTGTTTTATTCTCGTTGAAACTCTGATTCGTTTTTTTATCCATCCGACTGATTTTCTCTTTAAATAGCCTCTTAAAATTCTGTTTTCAATCATCAATTATCAACAACAGTTATTTTTCTTATTCTCTCTAGCTTTCTAATTCTCTCTAATTCTCTTCTCTCTCTCAAACTTTCTCTACAAAATTCCGCAGTCACAAGATCTAGACACACCTAGCCAAATTCGAAGTTGCCTTCACCCTAGACGTGAAAGGTTTTAATTTCTGAGGGTTTGGTCCCAAATCTCTATTTTAATTATTTAATTTAATTCTTAATTTTATTATTTTCCTTGAAGTTACTAACATGTGTATTTTGTTATTAGAAAGAGGTACGAGGCATCCAAGTAAGTGCTTTAATTGATTTATTAATTTTATGATATAAAAATCATGCTTAGATTGTTATTTTGATTCCTAGTATAATGTTTAGGATGTTCTAGTATCATGTTAGGATGCTTTCTTTAGTATGATATTTAGGGTGATTTGCTTATATCAATTATGATTTCTATGATGCTTCCTATTTTCTTTCCTAATAGCATGTTAGTATCATGTTAGGGTTAAAGGTTTTATATTTATTTTTTAGTGACATCCTCGGGTTTGTTATTAATCTTGTTAGTATCATGCCTAGGGTCTTGCTATCAATATTATGCTTTTACATGATTATTTTGATGATGATGATGATGATGATTATTATTATTATTATTATTATTATTATTATTATTATTATTATTATTATTATTATTATTATTATTATTATTATTATTATTATTATTATTATTATTATTATTATTATTATTATTATTATTATTATTATTGTTATTATTATTATTGTTATTATTATTATTGTTATTATTATTATTATTATTATTATTATTATTATTATTATTATTATTATTATTATTATTATTATTATTATTATTATTATTATGTTTCTTGATTATATTTATTATTTATTGCTTGATCACGCCTTTTATGTATAATTAAAGGGAATTTGTACTTGTAATCACGCTTATTAAGATAATTAATAATCTTGTTTAGGGTTAATTTGATTATAATTCAAGTGATCGCCAATAATCGTTTTATTTGTGTATTAATATTCAACCAACATAGTTAAACAAGTTTAGGGTTAATCCTGTTGATTGCATGTTAGTCAAAAAGCGCACATGAATACGATCAGAATAAAGTGGAGAGGCCTATTATTAGGGCAGGTTCAATCTCTTTAGGTTGGATTTGTACCTTCATCCGTAAAATACCATTCATGGTTCCAGACCTATTGGAGTTGACGATCTCTTGGATCGTTAAGGGGTGTAACCTTCACCTTGTGAACGGTTTACAAGTTCCTAAAACTTGTTGGCGACTCTTTTGCTCTAGCTTCTTTCCCTTTGGACGCCATTGCACTTTAGTGTATGATCACAGTGGGGTTCAAGTTTGGAATAATGCTTGAAATATTCCCTACAATTGTGTTTCAAAGAGTTTGAAATTGAATAAAACTACTTCTTTTTAGAATCCTTGTTTTGTATGAGATGGAATATGTTTAGATGTTATTTTCGTTCCTCATAATCATTATCCAAATTTTATATTGTTGGATAGATCTTGAAATTATCTTTCCAATGATATATTATAATATTAAATCCGAGTTATAACAAAAAAGATATGAATGAGATATGAAACTCTAACCAAAATTGACACCCTTCCACTATTTGGGCCATAACATTTTATCTACATAAGATTTTAATTTGATTCTAATTGGGATATAAATTAGACTTTAAGATATTTCCAACGACATATTATATGACTTATTTGGACTTATGGATCAAAAGATATAATAAAAACAAATTCCGCAAAAACTGCTTTCCAGCATTTGACGACAGAACCAGCGCCTGGCGCCAGACCTGGCGCCTGGCGCTAGAGTCAAGCGTTTGGCGCCACGCGCGTGTTTGACACTGCAATCATGTTTTATTCTTTTCAAAACTCTAGTTTGTTTTTTTATCATATCCGGCTTATTTTCTCTATAAATAGCCTCCTAAAACCCCCGTTTTCAATCATCAATTCTCATCAGTTCTTATTCTTTCTAAATCTTTCTTCTCATTAAATCTCATCAATAATTTCTTGATTCTCTCTCTCTTTCTAAACCAACCCTTTTACAAACAAAATTCCTCATACATTAGCACTAGACACACCTAGCATAGTTCGAAGTTGCCTTCGCCCTAGACGTGAAAGGTTTGATATTTCCAAGGGTTTGGTCTCAAATCTGTATTTCAATTATTTGATTAAATTGTCTAATTTTATATTTTCCTTGAAGTTACTAACATGTGTATTTTGTTATTAGAATGAGATAAGAGGCATCCAAGTAAGTACTTTAATTGTTTGCATTGATATTATGATATAGAAATCATGTCTAGGTTTTTATTATGATTCCTAGTATCATGTTAGGATGCTTGATGTTTTGAATGACAACAATGATTCCTAGTATTATGTTTAGGGAAAAGGTTATAATATCAAATATTCTTATTATGATTCCTGCGATGCTTCCTATTTTCTCTTCCTAATATTCATGTTAGTATCAAGTTAGGGCTTAAGCTTTGATTTTTATATGTTTAGTGACATGCTAGGGTTTTTTTATTAATCTTGTTAGTATAATGCCTAGGATCTTGCTATTATGCTTTAGCATGATTACTTTAATTAAGATTATTATGATGATTTATTATTAATTTTTATTATTATGATGATTATTATGTTGTTTGATATTTATTTATTGCTTGATCACGCCTTTTATGCATGTTTAAAGGGAATTTGTACTTGTAATCACGCTTAATAAGATAATTAATAATCTTGTTTAGGGTTAATTTGATTATAATTCATGTGATCGCAAATAATAGATTTATTTGTGCATTAAATTCAACCAACATAGGTAAACAGGTTTAGGGTTAAACCTATTGATTGCATGTTAGTCAGAAAGCACACATGAATACGATCAGAATAAAGTAAGCCTATTATTAGGGCAGGTTCAATCTCTTTTAGGTTGGATTTGTACCTTCTTCCCTGAACTACCAGTCATGGTTCAAGACCTATTGGAGTTGACGATCTCCTGGATCATTAAGGGGTGTAACCTTCACCCTGTGAACGGTTTACAAGTTCCTAAAACTTGTTGGCGACTCTTTTGCTCTAGCTTCCTTCCCTTTGGACGCCCCTATGCTTTAGTGTATGATCATAGAGGAGTTCAAGTTTAAGGTAATGCTTGAAATATTCCCCACACTAGGCGTGATACTAACAAGATTAATAATAAACCCCAACATATCACTAAACAATAAAGATCAAAGCTTTAACTCTAACATGATACTAACATGATATTAGAAAGCATAAAAGGCACCCTAAACATGATACTAGAAAGCAATAATAACATCCTAACATCATACTAGGAATTAATAAATAATAAACATGATTTCTAAAAGAATAGAGCAATAACTACATACTTTGATGTCTCGTGCCTCTTTCAATAACAAAATACACGCGTTAGTAAACTTCAATAAAATATTAAATCAAACAATTAAATTAAATAATTGAAAGAAAGAGTTAAAAAGTTTATACTGGATTTGGGACCAAACCCTCAGAAATTATAAACCTTTCACGTTTAGGGTGAAGGCAACTTCGAACTTGGTTAGGTGTGTCTAGATCTATTAAGTGCGAAATTGTGTTTACAAAAGGGTTGGTTTAGAAAGAGAGAGAAAGAAATCTATATTGCTCGAGGGAGAAAAAAGAGAATTTTTATGGTTGTGGATGATTGAAAACGGAGGTCCAAGGACCCTATTTATAGGAAAATAGTCCGAAAACCGATAGAAAAGAGTTACAATTCAAATCGGATTAAAACACATCCTGTCGCCAAGCGACAAGGCTCGTCGCCAGTGCAGCGCCAAGCGACAAAGTTGGCGCCAGGCGTTGCATGGGAATTTAACACATTTTCCACACGAAATCCACTTCTCAATATTATCAAGTCGTAAAATCCGTGTTTAAGGCTAAAATCATATTTTCATAAAAACACTTATTTTATTCCGAGTAAAACTCTTAAAACATGATTATCAATCCTAATTCCATTAGGATTTAAGAGAACCTTCTAGATAATTCTAGAATACTATAATCAATCCTAATAGCTTTAGGAATGATAATTAATAATAGGTCCTCCTCTTGATGATTGGGCCGCATGTAAGAACCAAATCGGGCCCAGTTTAGTATTTTGGCCATAACTTCCTCATTATTCATCGGAATTAGGCTTTTATTATATCGTTAGAAAGCTCTTTGCGAGAACTATCCAACTACACCATTATTGGACAATTATCATGGACCAAACTAAATTGGAGTGGCTATTTTCATAAAATAGATTAGGTTTTCGAAAACAGAAAGAAAGGATTTTTAATAAAAACAAACGCATCACTAGACTTTTCACACTTGAATTTTCCCTTGTTGCTATTCAATGCTTGCTTGAATTTTATCTATTTGTTGTTTCTTCATTGTGATTCCTCGCTGTGTCAGTAATTCGACGTATTTTGTAATGAGTAGGTACTTTTTAAAAATGTGCTGATACCTTGGCGCTTTTGCTGCTCTGTGAACCATTACTTTGGTGCTTGTGATGAGCCAATACTTAGGCGCTTCAAGCTAAGTAAGGCGATCATTAATCAGATCGAGCATTTATAGCGATTGTAATCGAGAATCGAGCTGACTACTAATCATGTCAAATTGTTTATAGAGGCTAACTGGCGTACCAAGGAACCCAAGATTGCTATATGAGGTTCGCATAATCATTTATGGGGTTCATGTACTTTTTCGCCGCACTAGCGCACGTTGGAACCATCTGTCGCCGTGCATTTGCCTTGTCGCCAGGCGACGATCTTGTCGTCTGGCGGTGGACTCGGGTTTTTGAATAAAATTTGTTTCCTTCTTCGCCATTTTTGTTGCTACTGCTCGTTGTTCGCGTTTTGCTCGGAACCTTCAATTTGGTTGTTTCTTTTCAACCAAATCTGCTCAAATCTTTTGTAAAAAAGCTCTTCATCTCTAATTTAGCGATCTATGTAGGTTTTGCTCAAACTCCTCTTAGCTTAGAAGAATCTCATATTCGCGGTTTTTCGAAAAATTCAGGAATGTTCTTACTCGTTTGCTCTTTGGATGTGATAGCTTCGTATGCCTTGAAATTTTGTGATAAACCTTATCCTTTAAGATTTTATCGAGTCCATGTTAATTTCCATAAAGATCTTCCATCTTGGGAAATTTGCGATTATGACCACTTATTATTCCAAATGAGGTGCTTGATCAAAACCCGGATGTACTCACTCAATCAACATGATTATCATCAGGCCAATTGTCAACCCAAATGCAATCGAGCTAACTCTAATTGATTTGCTAAGCTACTTGCGTCCTTTTGCTTCAAACCTTTTGTAAAGATTACTCGTCCGTTGGGTTGACCTAAGTGTGCCTGCATTTATATTTTGGACGGTAGGACTTTGCCATGTAATTAGGGTTGACCTAAGGCTTAGTGTTGCTGGACTCATTGCATAATATTTAATGTGTTTTGACATATATGACTTGACATGACTCAAGGTTCACATGACTTGATGATGACACACTACGTGTGACTCGTGTGTGCAGAGTATTGACTCACGACTCAATGTGTAAAAACAAAAATTTCCGTCATTTTTGTGGAGGGTACCGACTTTCTCCCGAAAAAGAAAGACGCAAAAAGGAAGAAATGAAGTGCATGAGGGTTCATGTTGAATGAGGGTGCATGTTGAATGAGCTTAGTCAAAGATTTGATGTTGTATCTCAAGGTGCAAGGATCAATTTATCCTAAATTATCCCGGTTAACTCGATAATGAAAGTATTTAGGTAACTTAGGCATAGAGGCTAAGCAATTCATACTTTGTGATGCAATTATTATTATGATTGATATGACAAGGTATGCTTCAACGTTGTATTAAGATTTCATGACAAAGGGTTTCTAAAGGAAGTATCATTTGGTCATGTATCTGTGATGTGTGTGAAAGTGACACTAAGGCTAAGCTGCAAGGGCTAAATGTATAGAAAGAATATTATTTCGAGAAGAGTCAAATGATGATGTCTCTTAGGCTAGGTAGGCTAATGATGTAGGGATCAAGCCCCCAAGTCTAGCTCTAAGTAGATAGGGATGAGTAAAGGAGATTTCTTGATATGATCATGGTGTGAGTGTGTGCATGTGAATACGAATGCTTTTTTATTACGGATGCAACCCAATGTGAGATTGCCTACGTATCCATTAGAAATCAGGCCGAATGTAGCTCTAGCCAAACCTCGCACAAGTGTGTGTATACCTCAAAGAGGTCTTTAAAGGGTTGTAACGTGGTTAGGCTAAAGGTTGAAGAAGAAAGGGACAGAGGCTCAAGACCTTAGATAAGCCCCCAAGGTGTGCAACCTTAATTTTAAATCTTTGTATTTTTATGCTTGAGTTTTCTTCACTTTTTTTGTTTTTTTATACTCTCTTTTTTTTTTTTTTTTTTTTTTTTTGCTTTTGCATTTTTTATATTTTGATAAGTGTGGGCAATCCCGATCAAGTGTTCTATCATTCACTTGGCATTCATGTTTCTCTGGTACGGTACCGAGCACTCGATAAGAAACGCAATTCGAGACGTGTTCTTAACAAATATATTTTCATATTGTCTAACACTTGCCCTTTTGCACACTTTTTTTTTTTTTTTTTATTATTTGCTTATTTTTATTTTATTCTTTTGAGATCACTCAAGATTTTGTGAAATTGCATAAGTTACACACCATCCAATCCCAAGGTTAGATAAATGAAGGTTAAAGAAAGCAAGGTCTATCGTTAGACGAGACTCAAGGTGGTTTATCAAGAGACGGATTATATATTTGAAAGGTAAAAGTGATATGACATGGATACAAGGGGTGCCTCTAATCATTAGTATACCTTGTGCTTAATTCGACGATTTTTTTTTTTTTTTTTTTTTGTTTTTTTTAAATGTGATGCAACACGATGATCATATGCATGGAATTAAATACTCACTTTATTAAAATGGAAAAAAGAAAAGTTCTACAAAGTAAATCTAAGGAAAAGGTGCCTATGCTAGACTTATTGGGAAAGGAAGAATGAAAAGGAAGATGAAAAAAGGTCACAAAATCTTGTCGTTGAAGCTCGTCTCTTGTCTTGTGCGTTATCACTCGATCTTCTTGCTAGGTGGCGGTATGGGAAGCTTGTTATTATCGATCAAATGTTGGATGGCATCTTTTAGTTTCCAACAACTCTCAGTAGTATGTCCCCTAGTTTGATGGTACTTGCAATGAGCGTCAGCATTCCAATTGGGTGACCTGTTTTCGGGTGCTTGATCTTGATGAGGTCCAATAAGAGTGATGAGTCCTTTGGCATGGAGTCAATCAAAAGCGGTATCGTAGTTCATCCCAATGGGGGTGAACTCTTTTCTTAGTTGTTTTTTTAGGTCTTTGGTTATCCATGGCTATGACTTCATTGATGTCAAAGGTACTAACATTGTTACTAGAGTGGGTTTTTACGGAAGAAGAAGGATTGTTGTTCTTCTTTCCTTTCCAGCCACTATGGTTACTATTGTTAGTAGCTTTTTGCTATGTAAGATCATCTACGATTTCAATACCTATGTCATAAACAGCCTTGAAAGTATTCAAATTATGTTGATATTTTAGATGCTTTGAATATATGTCTTGAAGGTTCTTGATGAACTTCCTTACAGACTCCTTTTCAGTAAGAACCTCAACCATATTGGTGGAAGTTTCCCTCCACTTGCTGAAGAAAGAGGTAAACCCTTCGTTTTCTTTTTGCTTTAGCATCTCAAAATGTCTATGGTCAGTTTCAACCTGAATGTTACATTTATATCTATCGATGAAAGCATTTTTTATTCCATCCCAAGTAGAGGTCTTTTATTTATCAAGAGAAAAGAACTAATGTTGAAAAACAGTTTCTAAAGTGAACAAAGAGTGAAAAAATTATTATCAATCCCCTTAATGTTCATTTTAGTTTCAAAGGCTCTTAAGTGAAAGTAAGGATTGTCAGTTGGCTTAAACTTAGGGATGTCGTTGGCATTGAACTTCTGCGGAAGAATTTCGTTGTCCACCGAGACCCCTTGCGAGCTAATTCCCTGGAAAATATAATCATTAGATATTTTGCTCAAACTTTCTTGCATGAGCTCCATTTGCTGTTGTTTTACACTAGTAGAAAAAATAAAAAAAGGCACCCCTTAATTGCCACTGGTTCAGTCCAAACCGGTGACAAAAATGGGCTAAAAAATTGGCAGCTTAATGAATTAGGAAATATGGGTCCGGTTCAATTCAAACCGGTGGCAAAAAATAAAGCCCACCGGTTTGAACCGGTGCCAATTCAATCCTTAAAAAAAACTGGCCTTTTTTTTATTCCATGTATAAAATCACTCAAACCCTATCCCTAAGCTATTTCATTCACTTTCATGCCGCTCTCTCATTCTCTCTCTCATCCCTTTCTCTTTCATTTAATCTTTCATTCTCATCTCCTCTTTCTTTCGTTCTCTTTCTCTGGTTCTCTTTCAATCCCTTTCTCATTCTTTTTCATTTTTTCATCTCCTCTTTCTCTCGAAATTTTTCTAGGTTTGTTCGAAGTTCATTTTTCTGGGTTTGTTCGAAATTTTTATGGGTTTATTCGAAGTTTTTATGGGTTTCTTCGAAGTTTTGGGGTTTAAATGATTTTATGGGTGTCTTCGAATTTTTTTTTGGGTTTCTTCGAAATTTCTTTGGTTTAATCCACCACGAACACATGCATGAGCAAGGTTAGGGTATAATTTCTTGATTTTAATTCTATTTTTTTTTTTATTTTCTAGGTTTTGAACTGATTTTCGAATTTTGTTTTTTATTTTAATCTATTTAAGTTTGATTTTTTTAAGTGATTTTCGATTTTCTTGTTTGGTTAATTGATTTTTAATCTCATTTTAATTCGATTTTTTTTTAATTTCTGGGTTTTTAACTTATTTTAATCGTTTTAGCCCATTTTTATCAATTTTTTTTTTATTTTAATCAATTTAAATTCGTTTTTTTTTTTAATTTTCTGGGTTTTTTTTCTTCTGATTTTCGAATTTTGTTTTTATTTTAATCGATTTTTTTCTGGGTTTCTTTAATATTTTTATTTTTCGATTTTCTTTTTAACTAATTTTCTGGGTTCAATTATTTTTAACTAATGTTTTGGGTTTTTTTTTTCTTTTTACCTGATTTTTTAGTTTTTTTTTCTGGGTGTTTAACTGATTTTCTTTTTTATTTTTTGATTCTTTGGGTTTTCTGTTTTTTACAGCTAAATCATTTTAATCGATTTATTTTGGTTGTTTTAATTGGTGCAGGTATATGGATTTAGATCTTAAATCGAAGAATCAAGATGCAAGTATATTGATTTTGATGTTTTTTTCAAAAAATATATATATATATAGATACATATATATTTATATACATATATATTTATATATAGATACATATATATATATATATATATATATATATATATATATATATATATATATATATATATATATATATATAGATGTTGTAATTTTTTTTTTATTGTATTGATTGTGATATTCGATTTATATTTTGTGTTCTCACTTAATTTAATTCATTTAATTTTTAAGTAAAAAAAGCCAAAAAAAAATTAATTTTTTTTGGGATTTTTTGGCACTGGTTAACCAGTGCCAAAATCATTGAATTGATTTTTTTTTGGGATTTTAACCGGTGCCAATTCCGAGTTTTGCCACTGGTTTGAACTGGTGGCATTTTAAACCACTTATTGGCACCCCCCACATTAGCACCGGTTCAAACCGGTGGCATTAAGGGGTTTTGAACCGGTGCCAAATTTGTTTTTTCACCTAGTGTTACAGGGTCAATGATTTGAAGTGTCATACCCTTCATCCTTTCGGTCATATTAGCCAATTCTTTCCTAAGATCGTTGACTTTTTCTTGAGTTGCCATTATCTTCTTAGTTTTTCTCTTTTGTTGAATCGGTTTATGAAAAAAATAAACTTGAACGAAGGTGTTGTCCATGATTAATCGCCTTTCTCTCCTTGACCAAGTGTTGTGGAAAGGGAAGTTAGGGGTAAGTTTTTTTTATTAATTATTTTAACTCAAGCTTTATTCAACATGAAATATGTAGGAAGAGAATATGGAAGAGAATAGGAACGGATAGGACCTCCCCCCCCCCTACTCGAATGATAAAAAAATACGGACACACAAGATTCTCTAGACATGGTCAAGGTGTGACATACATATTAAGTGTGTGCTTTATTAGTGAGTGTAAGTGGCATGCTTTGACTCTTGTGTATGACCATGGGACTAAGTGCTTAGACTCAAATAAGGAATAAATATGGCTACTGCCATTAATAAATTGATTAATTAAACTGATTAATAAACTATTTAATTAGACTCGTCCTGATGACTCGAGCAAGAAACTGGACTGTCGCCAAAGCAACATGACCGTCGCTGCACACTAAAGTGCAGCGCCAGACAACAAGGTCTTCGCAAGCGTTGCACACCAGTATGTGGCGTCAACACCAAAACTTTTGCGTTGTTGCTGGAACATCACTCTAGGATTGTTCCCAGTATTATACTCTAAAGGGACAAGCCTAAAGTTGTACTACATCAGTTTTGATTAATTTATTAGACTTTAAATTACTCAAATTAATTAATGAATTAATTAAGAAAAGTCCTTTTAGTCATTAATTGGTTTATTTAGACTCAATCACAAGTCAAACAAACGGTTAGTGTAAAAACACATAGGTTATGCACAATCAAGGAATGCACAAGTAGTCAAGTAAGCACAATATGATGCAATGAGTTTGGAACCTAACTATGTCTCTAATTCTCTAAAGTTCAAGGATAAGGGTTAGTCAAAAAGGGTCCATGGTTATGAATCCAGATGCATCGCGCAGAAGCCTTACCTTTGGAAGGGTTGGCGCATATGGATAAGACCCCGCAAGTTAAACTTGCTTCCACGGTTTGGTGGATTCACAAACTCATATGTACTCGTCGTTCCCAGGAACGTTCTATTGGTAGATTGAGCTTGAACCCCCAAAGGGTTATGGCCATATGTAGAGCACATATGGGTTCAGAAAAGAGATAAAAACTCAATCAGGAAGTAGAACCGAGCAAACAATACTAGAACTAGTAAAAACAAGAAGGCAGAGTTCAGGCTCGGTATTAAAAGAACTTGGCGCGAGACAACATAGTCTCTCGCTAGGAGATGACCCTGTTGCCAGGCGACAGAGCCATCGCAAGGCGCTGATTCTGTTTTCTCGACACTAGTTCCTACATGCCTCAGCAGCTTTATGTGTTCTTAGAATTTTCAAGTTTTAACAGCATTATTTCAATTCTAGTTGTGAAAGATATTTCTCAAATTTCCTACGTGTAAAAATTCTATGTTTTTGACTCATTTCGGATGGTCTTTCCAATGAGGACCTTTTTTATGCATATGACAATAATGTTAATCAAAATTACGCACATGAAATACTTAGAACTTTTTGAGTCTCGTATGCTCTTTCTAAACCATTGCCAAAATAAATTTCACGAATTAAAATAGAAATTCTCCCCAGTGGAGTCGCCAAAAACTATAGGGAATATTTCAAGCATTATCCTAAACTTGAACCCCACTGTGATCATACACTTAAGTATGGTGGCGTCCAAAGGGAAGGAAACGAGAGTAAAAGAGTCGCCAACAAGTTTTAGGAACTTGTAAACCGTTCACAGGGTGAAGGTTACACCCCTTAACGATCCATGAGATCGTCAACTCCTATAGGTCTGGAACCATGAGTGGTGTTTGGGGATGAGGCTACGAATCCAATCTACAAGAGAAAGAACCCGCCCTATAAAATAGGCCTCTACTTTATTCTACTCGTATTCATGTGTACTTTCTGACTAACATGCAATCATTAGATTAATCTTAAACCTGATTAACCTATGTTGGTTGAATATTAATGTACAAATAAAACTATTATTGGCGATCACTTGAATTAAAATCATATTTGCCAAAACCAAATTATTAATTATCTTATTAAACGTAATTTCAAGTACAAATTCCCTTTAAACCTGCAGAAAAGGCATGATCAAGCAATAACAATGAATTTAAAAAGCAACATGATAATAATCATAATCATCATAATAAAAATAATCATAACAATCTCAATCCCAATAAAGCTTAAAATTAATAGCAAGATCCTGGGTATGATACTAACAAGATTAATAACAAACCCTAGCATGTCACTAAACAATAAAGATCAAAGCTTTAGGCCTGACATGATACTAACATGATATTAGAAAGCATAAAAGGCACCCTAAACATGATACTAGAAAGCAATAATAACATCCTAACATGATACTAGCAATTAATAAATAATAAGCATGCTTTCTAAACGAATAGAGCAATAAGACTACAATTTTTGATGTCTCGTGCCTCTTTTTAATAACAGAATACACGCGTTAGTAAACTTTTAAAAAATATTAAATCAAACAATTAAATTAAATAATTGAATGAAAGAGTCAAAAAGTTTAGACCAGATTTGGGACCAAACCCTCAAAAATTATCAACTTTTAATGTCTAGGGCAAAGGCAACTTTGAACTTGGCTAGGTATGTCTAATTCTTGTCAGTGCGGAATTGTGTTTGCAAAAGGGTTTGTTTAGAAAGAGAGAGAAAGAAAGCTATATTGCTTGAGGGAGAAAAGAGAGAATTGTGATGGTTGTGGATGATTGAAAACGGAGGTCCAAGGATCCTATTTATAGTAAAATAGTCCGGAAACCGATAGAAAAGAGTTAGAATTTGAATCGGATTAAAACACATCCTGTCGCCAGACGATAAGTGCGTCGCTAGACGACAAGACTCGTCGCCAGTGCAGCGCTAGGCGACAAAGTTTGCGCCAGGTGTTGCATGGGAATTTAACTTGTTTTCCACATGGAATCCACTTCTCAATATAATAAAGTCGTAAAATCCGTGTTTAAGGCTAAAATCGTATTTTCGTAAAAACACTTATTTTATTCTGAGTAAAATTCTTAGAACGTAATTATTAATCCTAATTCCATTAGGATTTAAAAGAACCTTCTAGATAATTCTAGAAGACTATAATCAATCCTAATAGCTTTAGGAATGATAATTAATAATTGGCCCTCCTCTTGATGATTGGGCCGCATGTAAGAACAAAATCGGGCCTAGTTTAATATTTTTGCCATAACTTCCTCATTATTCATCGGAATTGGGCTTATAATATATCGTTGGAAAACTCTTTACGAGCCCTATACAACTACACCATTTTTGGACCCTTATCATGGACCAAACAAATTTGTACTGGCTATATTCATAAAATAAAGTAGGTTTTCGACAACAGAAAGAAAGGATTTTTAATAAAAACAACCGCATCACTATACTTTTCACACTTTCACTTCATTCGATTATCATTTGACATGAAAGATATTCATCACTGGGTTTGGTTTTGGGGAGACACAATTGGGTGTCTACAGGGACACTACTCCTCATACTCGCGGTCTCGGGATGTCACTGATCCTAGTTCTTCTGGATCTGGAGAGTTTTGACCGAGGGTTTTATTATGTACATTGACACTACTTGTGTACCATGACTCACTTTGTATATTTTATTCACACTTCATGCATTTGACATTTTATTTACTCATTTAGTGTGTATGTTAGTGTGTGCTTGAGACTAATTGTGTGTGATTGTGTATTTATTAACGATGTGAAAAAAAAAGACCGTTATTTTTCGTAAGTGGAGCGTACTGACCTTCTCCCGAAAGAAAAAAGACGAAAAAAGAATGACAAAGTTTTTTAACTTCTCCAAAATAAAATAAGAGGAAATAAAAATGGAACAAGTTTTACAACTTCCCCAAAAATAAAAAAGAAATAAAAATGGGACAAGTTTTACAACTTTCCCAAAAATAAAAATAAAATAAAAGGAAATAAAAATAAAACAAAATAAAAAAAGGAGATTTTTTTTGGGAATAAAACTCTCAAAAAATGAGTTTGATGGATAAACGGTTGAGGAAAAGACAAGAAAAATCCGGAAAAAATAGGTCAAGGATAAAAATTAATAACGCGTGACCACCGTAACACGTGGGCTTGTGTTGTTTCGTGGTAGACATTGTCGTGCCATAGTGGATACTAATGAAATAAAGGGGTGAAAGTTCAACTAGAGGTGTTACAGTTCGAGCTGCAAAAGATATACTAATGGTGAAGGCCGACTTAGTTGAAAAGAAGAAGGAAGCTCCTAAAGTGAAGAAGGATTAGACCAACATTGCTTTTCTTTTATGATTTAAGTTTTAATTTTTAAATAAGGCGTATGATGCTAATAGTTGTAGTGGCATTTATTTCATTAATAATAGCATATATATTTTTGCCTTAATTAAAACTTATAATGACTTATTATTGTTATTATTTTTATTTAAATTTATCCGAGTCAAGAAGCTGGATGCAATGGAAGAATCGAACAAAACAATTAACAAAAATCCTGGAAAATCTGCTGTGTTACGGTAATTTTTGGCCCGTCGCGGCACATTCAGCCGTGACATGGTGCTGCTGTGTTGTATTTTTATGCCAAAATTCTGCCATGTCGCGGTAATTCTGCCCCTGCACGATGATGTTTACCGTGTTGCAACGTATGCTGCTGTGGCACGGTGCCTACCTGCTACATATTTTTGCCAAAATTTCGCCGTGTCGCATTATTTCCTACCGCGTCGTGGGGTTTTCTTAACGTGACACAGTAGCTTTTGTTTTGCAATTTTCTTCAATATATGTTGTAGTTATGTTGATGAAGAAAGGATTTTTATTTTTAAAGTGGCAAGGCCCCCTTGGGGTTGCCTACGTATCCTTAAAAGGAATCAGGCAAAACGTAGCTCTATCGGGTCTTGAACCCATGCAACTAGGCATAAAATTTCTTGAGTTGATCCAAATTGGTTAAGTTGTGGAAACTGTTGCCATCCATATCTACTAATTGTGCTGCCCCGCCAGATAGAATGGACTTGAGAATGTATGGACCTGACCAATTTGGTCTAAATTTTTCTCTTGGATCTAGCACATTTTTGCGTAGTGCCTTAAGAACTAAATCACCTTCTTTGATATTCCTAGTCTTGACTTTTGTATTAAAATGTCGTGCCATACGCTGTTGGTAGGTTTGGACATGATGCAAAGCTGCCAAGTGTTTTTCGCCAAGTAAGACTAGTTCATCATATCTTGCTCTAATCTAATCGACTTCATCTAGTTGGCTTTCCAACGCGATTCGTAGAGAAGGAATTTCTAGCTCTATAGGTTGTACGACTCTAACTCCACAATCTAAACAGAAAGGGGTAGCCCCGTTGATGTACGAATGAAAGTTAGATAACCCCAAAGAGCGAAATGTAGTTTGCTCGGCTAATACTTGTAATTTCCCGTCATCTTTTGATGATAGTCTTCACATTCGTATTGGCCGATTCAACCGCACCATTCATTTGTGGTCTATAGGGTGATGATCTGTGATGCTTGATATGATATTTCTGTAATAAAACTATGCACTAATCTTGGAAATGCGTTCTATTTTCACTGATCATTTCGTGCGGTACACCATAACATCATATGATGTTTTTCCCGATGAATTGAGCTACATGTTTTACTGTGAGTTTAGCATATGAAGCAGCTTTGACCCATTTGGTGAAGTAGTCGATTGCTAAAAGGATGAACTCGTGTCCCCCTTGTCATGGTGGTGTTATCTTCCCAATGATGTCGATTCCCCAAGTAGAGAAAGGCCATGGAGAAGTGTATGTGTAGAGAAGTGAAGGTGGAACGTGCTGTAAATTTGTATAGACTTGACACTTCATACATTTCTTAACATATTCATGACAGTCTCTCTCCATGGTAATCTAATAATAACCTTGTCGTTGAATTTTTTGGACTAACATTTTAGCATTCATATGCGTTCCACATATTCTGGCATGAAGGTTTTCCATGATTTTGTATGCTTCTTTCTTAGCTATTTATAAAAGATTTCTCCCTAGTGCGGTCCTTTTGTGGTGTTCTCCCTTAATGAGGACATATTGTGAGGCCAGTAGCCTCAAATCACGGCGTGCCATTTTATTATAGTTAGGAGGGAATTCTGCCTTCGTCACATAGTTAAGGATATCTATATACCATGGCTCTTCATCTTCTTCTTGTGATTCTTGTTCATCATCAAGTGCATGAACATGAGCCGACTCATATCTTCTTTCTATGGTCAATGGAATTCTTATTATGTCTCTTGGAATTCGCACCATTGATGCCAACTTAGCTAGTGCGTCAGCAAATTGATTCTCTCCTCTAGGCAAGTATGTGTTTTCCACTTCATCTTGTTGCTCCGTGAGAGTTTCCAGATGAGCTTGATACGTAACGAGACTTTCACTTCTTACTTTCCATCTCTTGGAGATCTTGTTGATGATTTGTGACGAATCACCGTATATTCTGAGCTCCTTTATTCCTAAGGCCGTAGCAGTTTCTAATCCCAAGATGCATGCTTCGTATTCTGCAGCATTGTTGGTGACATCAAAATCGAGCTTCATGGAAATTGGAATGTGCTCTTCGTTGGGTGATACGAGAAAGAATCCTACACCATAGCCCTTTTTGTTCGAAGCTCCATTGAAATACAGCGTCCAGCTATCATCTTTAGTCCTGTGTAGATCTTCGTTAGGGAAATCATACTCTTCTTCTTCTTTTTCAACTTCTTAGAGTGGGAAATCTGCTAAGAAGTCAGAAACTACAGAACCTTTGATGGCCTTTTGTGATATGAATTTTAAGTCAAACTAATCAAGGTTGACTATTAACCAGGATAATCTGCCATTGAGTGTTGCCTTTTCGAATAAGTACTTGAGAGGATCAATCTTTGACACAACATGCAATGTATGAATGAGCATGTAATGTCTTAATTTTTGTGCGGCTCACACGAGTGCGAGACATAACTTTTCAAGTGGCGTGTACCGAGTCTCATAAATTTGAAGCTTCTTACTCAAATAGTAGATTGCATTCTCCTTACTTTCAATCTCTTGTGCTAGCATTGTTGCATCGTTTCTCTTGTGACCGTAAGGTAGAGTCAAAGAGGAAAGTCAGGTATTGCTGGCGCCAGCACGGGTTGGTTTGCCAGGTACTCTTTGATCTTGTAGAAAGATTTTTGGCAGTCGTCATCCCATGTAACTGGAACGTTCTTCTTCAACTTCTTGTGACCGTAAGGTAGAGTCAAAGAGGAAAGTCAGGTATTGCTGGCGCTAGCACGAGTGGGTTTGCCAGGTACTCTTTGATCTTGTAGAAAGCTTTTTGGCAGTCGTCATCCCATGTAACTGTAACGTTCTTCTTCAACTTCTTGAATATAGGTTAACATATCGCAGTGAGTTTGGATATGAACTTACTTATATATTGCAACCTTCCGGTAAAAACTCGAATCTCCTTCTTAGTCTTGAGTGGTGGCATGGCCATGATTGCCTTGACTTTTGTGGGATCTATTTCAATTCCTAGAGAACTTATCACATAGCTAAGTAGTTTTCCTGATGTAACTCCAAATGCACACTTTGCTAGATTCAATGTCATGTTGTACTTGCAGAGTCTTTCAAAGAATTTGCGAAGTGCAATGATGTGGCTTGGTCGATCCTTTGACTTGACAATCATATCATCAACATAGACCTCTATCTCTTTATGCATCATATCATGTAACAATGCTGTGGCTGCTCTTTGGTAGGTGGCACCCGCGTTTTTCAACCCGAATGGCATTACCGTATAGCAATATGTACCCCAATTTGTAATGAATGTGATTTTCTCCATGTCTTCTTTGGCCATTAGTACTTGATTATATCCAGCATAGCCGTCCATGATGAAGAGAAGTGCTTGGTTTGCTGTGTTGTCGACTAGAATGTCAATGTGAGGTAGAGGGAACCCATCCTTTGGGCTTGCCTTGTTGAGATCCTTGTAATCAACACACATTCTAACCCTTCCATCTTTCTTTGGAACTAGAACCACATTAGCTATCCACTCTGGATACTTGGATACTTTGATGAAAACTACAACCAATTGCTTTCTGATTTCTTCCTTGATTTTGAGAGCCACATCCGGCTTCATACAGAGTAGCTTTTGTTTAACGGCCTTCATACCTGGAATGAGTTGTATCGTATGCTGAGCTATATCCCTGTTAATTCCTGGCATATCTTGGTATGACCAAGCAAATATATCAACAAATTCACTAAGCAAGTTAATTAGCTTTGTGCGTTCGTCTTTACTTAGTGTTAATCCAATTTTAACTTCTTTGAGAGTCGTATCATTGGAAATATTAACTATTTCTATGTCTTCAATAATTGCAATATTATTTTCATGTTCTTCCATTGCTTTTATTATTTCTTTGTCATTTTTATCATTAGCAAAGCAATATTGATCAGGGTTAGAAGAATAACACGCATCGTCAGAAAAGGTACTCATTTCATTGAATTCATTTATCATTACATCAAACAGGGAAAGGTTAGCTGCGACCTCGTCGGAATTATTTTGGATAAAGGGAGGAGACTCAACAAGAGGCTCAACACTAGGAGGAACTACAGAAAAAGACTCGATAGCAGAAAGGGGGTCGGCCTTATTAGATCCTATGGGCTCATGAATAGACTCAAACTCGGACTCGGACTCAGACAATTTAGATTCATCAAACATAGGGCCTTCACCAGTGGTCACTTCTAGCTTTTCTCCATTCAAGGTAGTGATCTTCACCATCTCGCGCCATCCTTTTAGAACACCATCAAATGGGACAATTAATTCAGAGGGCTCGAAATCTTTGCTTGACGCGACCGCTTGAACAAGTGAAGAGTAATCATTGTCGATGCGCCTAGGTTCATTCATTTCCAGCTCGAAAAGAAGATTAATGTTCATATCATCAGATCCTAGTCTAGTTAGTTCTTCAGCTGTTGAGAAGACATCACCTTCGTTGATGAAATCACAATCTATGAACACCTTGAACCCTGGTTCACGTTTCCCCTTGTAGACGAAAGGCTCGGGAAATTCGTAGCATGGGAAGTTCTCCCCTTCCTTAATGAATTGGCCATTGAAAGTGAGGGGATAAGGATTCATGGTCATCTCTTTGTTCTCATTACAGATTATGTTTCGAGCAACCATCTTAATCACAACTTGCTTCATGTCTTCTTTTGTTCTCTTGAATCCCAAGCCAAAGGAGTCTTTCTTAGAGGCACTTTGGTGGCCCCAAAGTTCAGTCATCTTTTTATTGATACCAAGGGTCATTCCAGGGAAATGCCCTTACTTCTTCATAATTTCATTAATGTTGAATTTTGAATAGGGGTCAAATTGAGGTGACACTTCTCCTCTTCTTCAATCATAAGAACATCATCTAGAGCAAAACCCTTGGAGATCCTCATCTTCCTCATCATGTTCAACATGGACAATGGGAGTGTCAATAACTTGAATTTACATAGGAGAGGCATCAATGATGATTGGAACCCCTCCAACTATGGCTTTAATCTTCTGATGTAGGGATGATGGGATTGCCTTTAGCTCATGAAGCCAAGGGTGACCTAACAACAGATTGAAAGAAGCCTTAATTTCCACCACCTGAAACTTGGTGCGACGGTCAATGGCTTAAGTACTGTTGTTAAACATGATAGTACCCACGGCTTGACGACGAGTATTATAATAAGCACGAATCCCTTGAGTAGAGAGGATCAATTCTTCATTTTTTATGCCTAGTTTCTTCGCAGTGCGCAACGGGCATACATTGATTGCTGAGCCATTATCAACTAGGCTCATGGGAAATTCATCTGCCTACACACCTGAGTAAGGTGTAAGGCCTTGTTATGTTGATCCCCTTCCGGAGGCAAATCCTTATCAGAAAAGGAAATCAAGTTTCTGGGACTTGGTAATTCAATAGTGAGAAAACTAACTTGCCCTTGAGGAGTCATATCACTATCAACTCCTATCTTCACAAGAGCATTCATCACAGCCTTTTGATGCTCGTGGGAAGTAGCCAAAAGCTTCCAAACATTCATTTCCACCTTAGTCTTTTGTTGTTGTTTAATAACATCGTTGCTTACAGGGTCGATGGGATCAACTATTGGTTGTGCTTGCGGTGGAGGTGGAAGTGGACTAGGTTGTTGTAACCTCCCATTCCTGGTGAGAACCTTGACCTCAAGGTCCCCTTAAACATCTTCAATAGTGCCTAGAGATGAACATGCTATATCTTTGAGATAAACGTTTTCATCGTCACTATCCCAAATTCCATTAACTTCTTCATAGCTTGAAACAAAAACAACTTCTAGTAGAAGTTCATTCACAGATTGGAAGAGTAGTGACAAATCAAAGGAGACTTCATATCCCGTGATAGATAAAGCATCCGAAAGAGGACTTGTTTTAATATTAGGCTTCTTTCTTCCTGGAGGAACAGGAAGCTAATTAGCATCAATTAGGTCTTGAATTGCATCCTTCAACATCCAACATTTCTCAGTAGTGTGACCTTTGCCTTGGTGAAACTTGCAATGAGGATTGGGATCATAGCTAATAGTTTTGTTCTCTGGTCTGGGTTCTAGAAATGGCCCAATGTAGACACCTAAAAATGTCTCCCCAAAACCAAGCCCGATGATAAATAACCTTTCACCGCCACTGTTGGTCGGGTTTAGTATTTAATCCCGAGAGTGCTTAAAAAATTGTATTTTATTAAATTCATATTTTTGAAAGGTCCATGGATCAGTCTTGGTGTTTGGTAAAAGCATAGTTAATTAATTTTAAGCCCAAACCTTTTTATTTTATTATTTTTGGCCCAAATATTTTATTTTATTTCATTTATTATTTTCTTATTTTAGCCCGAATATTAAAAGTCAGAAAAAAGCCCGTAATTATCAATCGGCACTCAAAAAGCCGAAAGAAATTAGGGTTAAAAATGAATTTAGACGGAAAAGTGGACTGGAGCTGACCGTGTCACGGTCAAGCTTGACCGTGTCACGGGATCTCTTCCCGTCTGACGGAGGGATTTCCCGTGACACGGGAAGTTCCGTGTCCTTTCCGCGTAAACCCTTAACGCGTTTTCCGTTCCGTTTTCTGAAAATCTCCCGCGACACTCCAAAGACTGACCGTGTCACGGGAACTTGTACCGTCTGACGGTACAGTCTAACCGTGTCACGGTAGGGTCTGACCGTGTCACGGGATAGTTTTTTAGGATTTTTATCATTTTAGGGTTCCGTGTGCTCCCTCAGCACATTTCCCTATAAATACCCCCTCATTTCTGATGAACGGGGCAAGGAGAATTCGATTATTCTTATTTTTCTCTCTTCTATGCTCTTAACCTAAACACTAGCCTACCCTTTTCACTTCAAAATTCCCTCTTCAAGCACTCAAAGGAGTCCATATTTTACTCGAGGTTCTGTCCTTAAACCAAGGCGTGAAAGGTAGAATCGTTTGAGGGTTTGGCCCCAAAATTAACCTTGTTTTTATTTAATTTAATTTAATTGTTGTTTTATTATTTCCTTGAAGTTACTAACTTGTTTTATTATTTTGTAGTTGCAAGCAAACAGATTCAAAGTAAGAGTTATGCTCCTTTTATTATTATTTTTCTAACAATTTTTCTGTTGTTAGAATTATGATTAAATTGATTCTTTTTATGTTCATATTGATTCTATTATTTATTTTGATCACCATATTGCATGTTAAAGGGAATATGTAATTGAAAATCACGCCTAATAAGATAATTTGGACAACCGGTTTAGGTTCCTTTTTAATCTTGTTGTTTAATCAAGTGATCATTAAATATTTAGAATTACGTGTGCATTAATTTTGAACCAATTTAGTTAAATAATAGTTTGGAGCAAATTGAATATTTTGTTTGTATGCCTTTGAGATCGCAGGAATCATTTTTCACTATAAGAATCGAGTAGAGGCCAATACGGGCGAATGTGACTCCATGACTCACTTCGTACCATCATCCCCGATCCTCCTTTCGTGGTTCCGAACCATATGGAGTTAGTAATCTCATGGATTATGAATGGGGTGTAACCTTCACGGGTCAATCGTTGTTGCCTATCGTTGTCCCTTATCGTGGTTGCCTTTTTATGATCCGTGGACGGTTTACAAGTTCCTTAAAAACTTGTTGGCGGCTCCCTACTTTATTTGTCCCTAATCGTTGTCCCTAATCGTAATGTCAATTCCCACTTCCTATGAGTGCCAAGCATATTCACAACATGCTTTTTAACGTAGGCGCACTTCGAACGACGCCTACAATTTGGCGACTCCACTGGGGAGGATTCTTAATTATTTATCGATTTGAGTGATCGGTATTTAATTAAGATGAGTGGATGAGACTTGAAAGATTCTTGAAAAAATATTCCTGTGATTAATTTGGCATTTTTGCATCTGCATAGACGTTTTAACGTCGCTTTCAGGTCTGTCCCGTAGGAAAAATTGGATAACTTGGTTGCGCGCAAAAGCAAACAGGGCACCAGTCAGATTTTCTGACTGCCGTGTCACGGCAGAGTCTGCCGTGTCACGGTACAGAGTACCGTCTGACGGCACATTGTACCGTGACACGGGAATTTCTGCCGTGTCACGGTAGTCCTAAAATCTGTCCGGTGACCTATTTTCTTTTTCCACAGTCGACTTCCTTCGATTTTTCTGAAAAAACGTATGTGTTCTACATGCGTCTTAGTCCCGGGGGATTTAAGCTCTATCAACCCAAAAACGCTCATGGCAATAAGGGTTCATCCGAGTTATTAAATCCACCCAAACCATGGAGTCGAGTTCGATTTCATCACGAACTCGCGGAGCCGCCCGTTGGCATACACCCTCAAGGGAGGCTGCCTTGCTAACGCGTCCAAACTCTTAACCATGGTACCCTTTTGACACCCAAAGCTTGACCAATAGTTGAACATAGACCTTGACTTTAGGTTGCGAACTTTTTTTACATCATCGTGCCTAAATGCTATGTGTTTGTTCGGTGCTAACCCTAATGTGTTTGCTCCTTTTGTTTGACCCATGACCGAGGGTTTTTATTCTCACATAGTAATTAGTACGGACTTAAAATCAATTAAAATCTGAAAAAAATCACAAAACTGACCTGGAACTGCGCACCGTGTCACGGCATTTTCTGCCGTGTCACGGTGAACAGTGCCGTGACACGGTAAAGGCTACCGTCTGACGGTAAGCTTTAACCGTGTCACGCCAGTCTGTACCGTGACACGGTGCCCAGGAAAGTGTCCCGTCAGTCTTTTTCTCGATTTTGTGTCCAGTATTAAGTCGTGTCTAGTTATATGGTCAAAACACGCGTCTATCACCTCACCTAATCACTCACATATTATGTCCACACACATTTTTTTTAGTCATGCATCACTTTTGACCGTATTTTAGGGAAGTTTTGTTTTTTTTTTCGTGTCGTTTTTTTTTCGGAGTAAGTCGGATGGTATCCTCCTATGCTTTCTTTTTTTAGTAGAGCTTCAATAAAAAAAAAAAAATTTCTTTAATCCGGATAGGTTAAGGTCAAGTTTGGTCATTAAAGGTGTATTTGTTTCGGTGTCACAGCACTTGGGCAAGAAGCAAGGGTAGATTGTTACGATTCGAGTCCATACCTCAACAACCTCTCGTACCAAAGAGGCGTACAAGGAAACCACCTCAGTCATCTCCACAAGATCCGTCTCCAGTCTACTTTCAACCAATGGCCACTAAGGAAGACATCGAGAACCTCAACAGGACAATCGAAAGGTTGTCTGACATGATGCAGACACTCACTACTAGAGTCAGCACTGTAGAGCAAGACAAGCAAAACAGTGTTACTGCTGCTGCGATGGACAAGATCAAGGAACAGATGAGTAAGATTTCAGAAGAGTTCACTTATGTGGAACAGCCTGTCACTTCCTCGTCCATAAGAGAGAAACTCCCTGAAAAATTTTCAACTGCTGATATTCCCAAGTTCAAGCCTACTGATAACCCGTTGTTCCATTTGAAGGCTTTTTCTGCAACCATGGCTCTTAAGGGAGTAGATGTGACACTCTTCCCTACGGTGTTTCCTCTTTCCTTAGAGCATGCCTGTCAACAGTGGTTCTATTCCCTAGAATCCAAGCATGTCGCGACCTGGGAAGATGTTGCTGAAAGCTTTATGAACCGATACAAGTGCAACATTCAGGCCAAGACTTCTGAACGTGAACTCTCCATTCTCAAACAGAAAGAGAATGAAGGCTTCACTACTTACCTAAGTAGGTGGAGAGAAACAGCTGCACTCCTGGTAGACCCTCCCAAGGAGAAGGAAATGGTTCGCTTGTTCATTTCCAATCTGACGCATAAATACAAGCAACACTTGAAGTTTCTGCCTTTAAGTACCTTTGAAGCTGTATACGATATTGGAATCAATATCGAAGATGAACTGATGAAGTCTGTTGGTAACAACAATAACAGCAGCACTTGGAAAAACAAGAAGAACGACACTCCTTCTTCTTCGTCTTCTAAGCCCAATAATGCTACCAACAACATCGACATTAGTGATGTGCTAGCCCTTAATGCTCCTCCTCAAAAATTCCAAAGGCAAAGGAGGATTTATACGCCTTTGGGAATGACTTATGATGCTGCTTATGACCGTCTTCATAGTAAGGGATTGATTATGCCAATTGGACCATTCCCAGAACCTCGACCTGAGAATAGGACCGCTAGTTATGACCCCAATGCTTATTGCAAGTATCATCAAGGCAAGGGTCATAACACTGAGAAGTGTTGGAGGCTGAAAGACGCAATCCAAGATCTGATAGATGCTAACCAACTTCCTGTCCCTCCGGGGGGCAAGAAGCCTAACATTCAAACAGGTCCTCTTTCTGATGCTCTGGCTATCATGGGAGATGAAGTCTCCTTTGATCCGTCAATACTCATTCAACCTGTGAATGAACCTCTGCCAGAAGTTGTATTTATCTCAAGTACTGAAGAAGTGAATGGGATTTGGGATAGCGATGATGAAGATATCTATCTCAAAGATATATCCTGTTCGTCTCTCGGCACCAGTGAATATGTTTGGGGGGACCTTGAGGTCAAGGTTCTCACTAGAAGTGGACGGTTGCAACAACCTAACCCACCTTCACCTCCACCACAATCAAATCCGATAGTTGATCCCATCGACCCTGTGAATAGCGACGTGGTCAAACAGCTACAAAAAACCAAGGTGGAGATGAATGTATGGAAGCTTTTGGCCACTTCCCACGAGCATCGAAAGGCTGTAATGAATGCTCTGGTGAAGATAGGAGTCGATGACGACATGACTCCCCAAGGACTGGTCAACTTCCTCACTACTGAGCTGCCGAGTACCAGCAATCTGATTTCCTTTTCTGATAAGGATCTACCCCCGGAAGGGGATCAACATAATAAGGCCTTACACCTCACTGTGGTGTGTAGGCAGATGAATGTTCCTATGAGCCTGGTTGATAATGGCTCTGCAATCAATGTGTGCCCACTCCGTACTGCAAAGAAGTTGGGTATAAAGAATGAAGAGTTGACTCCCTCCACTCAGGGGATTCGCGCTTACGATAATACTCGCCGTCAAGCCGTGGGTACTATCATACTGAATATAACCACTGGGACCGTTGAGCGTCGCACCAAGTTTCAGGTGGTGGATATCAAGGCCTCTTTCAATCTGCTGTTAGGACGCCCTTGGCTTCATGAGCTAAAGGCGATTCCGTCATCGCTCCACCAGAAAGTGAAAGCCATAGTGGGAGGGATTCCGATTACTATCGATGCTTCTCCTATGCGCATTCAAGTTATTGATACCCCTATCGTCCATGTTGAACACGACGAGGAAGATGAAGATCTGTGGGGTTTTTCTTTAGATGATGTTCTTGCGATCGAAGAAGAGGAAAAGTGTCATCTCGACTTCGATCCTTATTCAAACACTAGTATCAACGCCATTATGAAGAAGCAAGGTCACTTTCCTGGAATGACCCTTGGGCTCAAGAAGAAAATGGCTAAATCTTGGGGCCATCCTGGTGCAATCAAGAAGGACACTTTCGGCTTAGGATTCGAACCAACAAAGGAAGACTTAAAACGGGCCGCCTTGAAATTGAAGGCTCGCAACAATGCTCGAATCACGAAGACAGAAATGGCCATGGATCCATATCCGTTCACTCTCAACGGCCAGTACATCAAAGAAGGGGAAAACTTCCCATGCTATGAATTCCCCGAGCCATTTGTCCATGATGGGATCCGTGAATCAGGATTCGAGGTATTCCTCGATTGTGACTTCCTCGACGAAGAACTCTCCACAGTCGAGAAGTCAGCCAACCTGAACTCTGATGATCTGGGAATTAATCTTCTTTTTGGAATGGAGAAAAATGAATCCAAGCCGGTCTGCAATGATAACTCTGAGCTCGTTCAAGCGGTCATAGCAAACAAGGAGTTTGATCCCTCCGAATTAATCGTCCAAGCTGGCAACATTTCAAGGGGATGGCGCAAGACATTGAGGATCACTACACCAAGTGGAGAGAAGTTGGAAATAACCGCTGGCAAGGGTCCTATGTTTGATGAGTCTGAATCATCTGGGTCCGAGTCCGAGTCTGAGTCTAAGTCTGTAGATGAGTCCTTAGAGTTTGAGGCCGACCCCCTTTCTGCTATAGAGTTCAGCCCTGAGTCTCTTGTTGAGCCTTATCTTTCTAGTCCTAATAATTCTGGTGAGGTCGCAGCTGACCTTGCCTCTCTTGATGTTTTAGCCAGTGAATTCAATAAAATGAATACCTTTGCTTACGATGTGTGCCATTTCCCTAGCCCTGATCAATATTGCTTTGCTAATGATAAAAATGACAAAGAAATAATAAAAGCAATGGAAGAACACGAAAATAAAACAGCAGTTATTGAAGATACAGAAACAGTTAATATTTCCAATAATACGACTGTTAAAGAAGTAAAAATTGGATTAACACTAAGTCAAGATGAACGCAAAGAGCTAATTAACTTGCTTAGTGAATTTGTTGATGTATTTGCTTGGTCATACCAAGATATGCCAGAAATTGACAGGGATATAGCTCAGCACACGATACCACTCATCCCAGGTATGAAGCCTGTCAAACAAAAGCTGCGCCGAATGAAACCAGATGTGGCTCTCAAAATCAAAGAAGAAATCAGGAAGCAATTGGCCGCAGGTTTCATCAGAGTATCCAAGTATCCGGAATGGATAGAAATGTGGTCCCAGTTCCAAAGAAGGACGGAAGAGTCAGAATGTGTGTTGATTACAGGGATCTCAATAAAGCAAGCCCAAAAGATGGGTTCCCTCTACCTCATATTGACATTCTGGTCGATAATACAGCAAATCATGCACTCCTGTCATTCATGGATGGTTACGCCGGATATAATCAAGTATTAATGGCCGAAGAAGACATGGAGAAAACCACATTCATCACACAGTGGGGTACATATTGTTATACGGTAATGCCATTCGGGTTAAAAAACGCGGGTGCCACCTACCAAAGAGCAGCTACAGCACTCTTACATGATATGATGCATAAAGAGGTGGAGGTTTATGTCGATGATATGATTGTCAAGTCTAAAGATCGCCCAGGCCATATTGTCGCACTTCGCAAATTTTTTGCAAGACTCCGTAAGTACAACATGAGATTAAATCCAGCAAAATGTGCATTCGGGGTCACGTCAGGCAAATTACTTGGATATGTGATCAGTTCTCGAGGGATTGAAATAGATCCTTCAAAAGTAAAAGCGATCATGGCCATGCCACCACCCAAAAATGAGAAGGAAATTCGAGGCTTCATTGGAAGGTTGCAGTACATAAGTAGGTTCATATCAAAGCTCACAGCGATATGCGAACCTATATTCAAGAAGCTTAAGAAGAATGTCCCAGTCACATGGGATAATGACTGCCAAAAGGCTTTCGACAAAATCAAAGAGTATTTGGCAAACCCACCCGTGCTAGCGCCGGCAATACCTGACTTTCCTCTTCGACTCTACCTTACGGTCACAAGAGAAACGATGGGTGCGATGCTAGCACAAGAGATCGAAAGCAAGGAGAATGCAATCTATTACCTGAGCAAGAAACTCCAAGGATATGAGACGCGATACACGCCACTCGAGAAATTGTGTCTCGCACTTGTATGGGCCGCACAAAAACTGAGACATTACATGCTCACTCATACAGTGCATGTCGTATCTAAGATGGATCCTCTCAAATATCTGTTCGAGAAAGCAACACTCAACGGCAGATTATCAAGGTGGATAGTCAATCTAGCTCAATTTGACTTGAGATTCGTACCACAAAAGGCCATCAAAGGTTCTGCAGTTTCTGACTTCTTAGCAGACTTTCCGCTAGAAGAAGCTGAAAAAGAAGAAGATGAGTACGATTTCCCTGACGAAGATTTACTCATGACCGAAGACGATAGTTGGACACTCTATTTCGATGGAGCCTCAAACCAAAAGGGATGTGGTGTGGGAGTCTTGCTTGTATCGCCCAATGAAGAACACATCCCAATTTCCATGAAGCTCGACTTTGATGTCACCAATAATGCCGCAGAATATGAAGCATGCATTTTGGGATTAGAAACAGCTGTCGCCTTGGGAATCAAGAAACTCAGAATCTATGGTGACTCCTCACTAATCATTAACCAAATCTCTAAGAGATGGAAAGTGAGGAGTGAAAGTCTCGCTACGTATCAAGCTCATCTGGAAACTCTCACGGAGCAACTAGATGAAGTGGAATATACATATTTGCCAAGAGAAGAAAACCAGTTCGCCGACGCACTAGCTAATTTAGCATCAATGGTGCGAATTCCAGCTGACACGATCAGAATGCCACTTACCATAGAGAGAAGATATGAACCAGCTTATGTTCATGCACTTGATGATGAACAAGAAGAAGATGAAGAACCATGGTATACAGACATCCTCAATTATGTGACAAGAGCAGAGTATCCTCCTAATACTGATAAAAGGGCACGCCGTGCTTTAAGGCTCCTGGCCTCACAGTATGTGCTCATCAGGGGAGAACTCCATAAGAGAACCGCAACAGGAAGGAATCTTTTATGTGTAACTAAAAAAGAAGCACATAAAACCATGGAAAACCTTCATGCTGGTATATGTGGAACTCACATGAATGCAAAGATGTTAGTCCAAAAGATTCAACGACAAGGTTACTATTGGACTACTATGGAGCGAGATTGTCACGAGTACGTCAAGAAATGTATGAAGTGCCAAATCTATGCAAACTTACAGCATGTTCCACCTTCACTTCTCTACACGTATACTTCTCCATGGCCTTTCTCCACTTGGGGCATCGACATCATTGGAAAAATCACACCACCAGGACAAGGGGGGCATGAATTCATTCTCGTAGCAATCGATTACTTCACCAAATGGGTTGAGGCAGCCTCATATGCCAAGCTGACGGCAAAACATGTAGCTCAATTCATTGAGAAAAATATTATATGCCGCTATGGGGTACCACATGAGATGATCAGTGACAATGGAACACATTTCCAAGCCGAATGCGCGGAATTGTTGCAGAAATATCACATCAAACATCATCGATCATCACCTTACAGACCACAAACAAACGGAGCAGTCGAATCGGCCAACAAAAACGTGAAAACCATCGTCGAAAAGATGACGGAAAATTATAAAGATTGGCCAAGTAAGCTACAATTCGCCCTTTGGGGTTATCGAACCTCTGTCCGTACATCGACAGGGGCTACCCCCTTTTCCTTGGTCTATGGCGTCGAAGCGGTACAACCAATCGAGCTCGAGATACCTTCTCTCCGAATCGCATTGGAAAGCCAACTAGATGAAGTCGACTGGATTAGAGCAAGATACGACGAACTGGTCTTGCTTGATGAAAAACGCTTGGCAGCTTTGCATCATGTCCAAACCTACCAACAACGTATGGCACGACACTTTAATAAAAAAGTCAAGACCAGGAATATCAAGGAGGGTGACCTAGTGCTTAAGGCCCTCCGCAAAAATGTGTTAGATCCAAGAGGAAAATTCAGACCAAACTGGTCAGGACCGTACATTGTTAAAGCCATTATGTCCGGCGGAGCGGCACAATTGGTAGACATGGACGGTAACGGCTTCCATAATTTAACCAACTTGGATCAACTCAAAAAGTTCTACGCCTAGTCGCATGGGTTCATGACCCAATAGAGCTACGTCTGGCCTGATTCCTTTTTAGGATACGTAGGCAACCCCTCAGTCAAAGTGGGGGCTTCTGTAGACACCTAAAAATGTCTCCCCAAAACCAAGCCCGATGATAAATAACCTTTCACCGCCACTGTTGGTCGGGTTTAGTATTTAATCCCGAGAGTGCTTAAAAAATTGTATTTTATTAAATTCATATTTTTGAAAGGTCCATGGATCAGTCTTGGTGTTTGGTAAAAGCATAGTTAATTAATTTTAAGCCCAAACCTTTTTATTTTATTATTTTTGGCCCAAATATTTTATTTTATTTCATTTATTATTTTCTTATTTTAGCCCGAATATTAAAAGTCAGAAAAAAGCCCGTAATTATCAATCGGCACTCAAAAAGCCGAAAGAAATTAGGGTTAAAAATGAATTTAGACGGAAAAGTGGACTGGAGCTGACCGTGTCACTGTCAAGCTTGACCGTGTCACGAGATCTCTTCCCGTCTGACGGAGGGATTTCCCGTGACACGGGAGGTCTGCCGTGACACGGGAAGTTCCGTGTCCTTTCCGCGTAAACCCTTAACGCGTTTTCCGTTCCGTTTTCTGAAAATCTCCCGCGACACTCCAAAGACTGACCGTGTCACGGGAACTTGTACCGTCTGACGGTACAGTCTAACCGTGTCACGGTAGGGTCTGACCGTGTCACGGGATAGTTTTTTAGGGTTTTTATCATTTTAGGGTTCCGTGTGCTCCCTCAGCACATTTCCCTATAAATACCCCCTCATTTCTGATGAACGGGGCAAGGAGAATTCGATTATTCTTATTTTTCTCTCTTCTATGCTCTTAACCTAAACACTAGCCTACCCTTTTCACTTCAAAATTCCCTCTTCAAGCACTCAAAGGAGTCCATATTTTACTCGAGGTTCTGTCCTTAAACCAAGGCGTGAAAGGTAGAATCGTTTGAGGGTTTGGCCCCAAAATTAACCTTGTTTTTATTTAATTTAATTTAATTGTTGTTTTATTATTTCCTTGAAGTTACTAACTTGTTTTATTATTTTGTAGTTGCAAGCAAACAGATTCAAAGTAAGAGTTATGCTCCTTTTATTATTATTTTTCTAACAATTTTTCTGTTGTTAGAATTATGATTAAATTGATTCTTTTTATGTTCATATTGATTCTATTATTTATTTTGATCACCATATTGCATGTTAAAGGGAATATGTAATTGAAAATCACGCCTAATAAGATAATTTGGACAACCGGTTTAGGTTCCTTTTTAATCTTGTTGTTTAATCAAGTGATCATTAAATATTTAGAATTACGTGTGCATTAATTTTGAACCAATTTAGTTAAATAATAGTTTGGAGCAAATTGAATATTTTGTTTGTATGCCTTTGAGATCGCAGGAATCATTTTTCACTATAAGAATCGAGTAGAGGCCAATACGGGCGAATGTGACTCCATGACTCACTTCGTACCATCATCCCCGATCCTCCTTTCGTGGTTCCGAACCATATGGAGTTAGTAATCTCATGGATTATGAATGGGGTGTAACCTTCACGGGTCAATCGTTGTTGCCTATCGTTGTCCCTTATCGTGGTTGCCTTTTTATGATCCGTGGACGGTTTACAAGTTCCTTAAAAACTTGTTGGCGGCTCCCTACTTTATTTGTCCCTAATCGTTGTCCCTAATCGTAATGTCAATTCCCACTTCCTATGAGTGCCAAGCATATTCACAACATGCTTTTTAACGTAGGCGCACTTCGAACGACGCCTACAATTTGGCGACTCCACTGAGGAGGATTCTTAATTATTTATCGATTTGAGTGATCGGTATTTAATTAAGATGAGTGGATGAGACTTGAAAGATTCTTGAAAAAATATTCCTGTGATTAATTTGGCATTTTTGCATCTGCATAGACGTTTTAACGTCGCTTTCAGGTCTGTCCCGTAGGAAAAATTGGATAACTTGGTTGCGCGCAAAAGCAAACAGGGCACCAGTCAGATTTTCTGACTGCCGTGTCACGGCAGAGTCTGCCGTGTCACGGTACAGAGTACCGTCTGACGGCACATTGTACCGTGACACGGGAATTTTTGCCGTGTCACGGCAGTCCTAAAATCTGTCCGATGACCTATTTTCTTTTTCCACAGTCGACTTCCTTCGATTTTTCTGAAAAAACGTATGTGTTCTACATGCGTCTTAGCCCCGGGGGATTTAAGCTCTATCAACCCAAAAACGCTCATGGCAATAAGGGTTCATCCGAGTTATTAAATCCACCCAAACCATGGAGTCGAGTTCGATTTCATCACGAACTCGCGGAGCCGCCCGTTGGCATACACCCTCAAGGGAGGCTGCCTTGCTAACGCGTCCAAACTCTTAACCATGGTACCCTTTTGACACCCAAAGCTTGACCAATAGTTGAACATAGACCTTGACTTTAGGTTGCGAACTTTTTTTACATCATCGTGCCTAAATGCTATGTGTTTGTTCGGTGCTAACCCTAATGTGTTTGCTCCTTTTGTTTGACCCATGACCGAGGGTTTTTATTCTCACATAGTAATTAGTACGGACTTAAAATCAATTAAAATCTGAAAAAAATCACAAAACTGACCTGGAACTGCGCACCGTGTCACGGCATTTTCTGCCGTGTCACGGTGAACAGTGCCGTGACACGGTAAAGGCTACCGTCTGACGGTAAGCTTTAACCGTGTCACGCCAGTCTGTACCGTGACACGGTGCCCAGGAAAGTGTCCCGTCAGTCTTTTTCTCGATTTTGTGTCCAGTATTAAGTCGTGTCTAGTTATATGGTCAAAACACGCGTCTATCACCTCACCTAATCACTCACATATTATGTCCACACACATTTTTTTTAGTCATGCATCACTTTTGACCGTATTTTAGGGAAGTTTTGTTTTTTTTTTCGTGTCGTTTTTTTTTCGGAGTAAGTCGGATGGTATCCTCCTATGCTTTCTTTTTTTAGTAGAGCTTCAATAAAAAAAAAAAAATTTCTTTAATCCGGATAGGTTAAGGTCAAGTTTGGTCATTAAAGGTGTATTTGTTTCGGTGTCACAGCACTTGGGCAAGAAGCAAGGGTAGATTGTTACGATTCGAGTCCATACCTCAACAACCTCTCGTACCAAAGAGGCGTACAAGGAAACCACCTCAGTCATCTCCACAAGATCCGTCTCCAGTCTACTTTCAACCAATGGCCACTAAGGAAGACATCGAGAACCTCAACAGGACAATCGAAAGGTTGTCTGACATGATGCAGACACTCACTACTAGAGTCAGCACTGTAGAGCAAGACAAGCAAAACAGTGTTACTGCTGCTGCGATGGACAAGATCAAGGAACAGATGAGTAAGATTTCAGAAGAGTTCACTTATGTGGAACAGCCTGTCACTTCCTCGTCCATAAGAGAGAAACTCCCTGAAAAATTTTCAACTGCTGATATTCCCAAGTTCAAGCCTACTGATAACCCGTTGTTCCATTTGAAGGCTTTTTCTGCAACCATGGCTCTTAAGGGAGTAGATGTGACACTCTTCCCTACGGTGTTTCCTCTTTCCTTAGAGCATGCCTGTCAACAGTGGTTCTATTCCCTAGAATCCAAGCATGTCGCGACCTGGGAAGATGTTGCTGAAAGCTTTATGAACCGATACAAGTGCAACATTCAGGCCAAGACTTCTGAACGTGAACTCTCCATTCTCAAACAGAAAGAGAATGAAGGCTTCACTACTTACCTAAGTAGGTGGAGAGAAACAGCTGCACTCCTGGTAGACCCTCCCAAGGAGAAGGAAATGGTTCGCTTGTTCATTTCCAATCTGACGCATAAATACAAGCAACACTTGAAGTTTCTGCCTTTAAGTACCTTTGAAGCTGTATACGATATTGGAATCAATATCGAAGATGAACTGATGAAGTCTGTTGGTAACAACAATAACAGCAGCACTTGGAAAAACAAGAAGAACGACACTCCTTCTTCTTCGTCTTCTAAGCCCAATAATGCTACCAACAACATCGACATTAGTGATGTGCTAGCCCTTAATGCTCCTCCTCAAAAATTCCAAAGGCAAAGGAGGATTTATACGCCTTTGGGAATGACTTATGATGCTGCTTATGACCGTCTTCATAGTAAGGGATTGATTATGCCAATTGGACCATTCCCAGAACCTCGACCTGAGAATAGGACCGCTAGTTATGACCCCAATGCTTATTGCAAGTATCATCAAGGCAAGGGTCATAACACTGAGAAGTGTTGGAGGCTGAAAGACGCAATCCAAGATCTGATAGATGCTAACCAACTTCCTGTCCCTCCGGGGGGCAAGAAGCCTAACATTCAAACAGGTCCTCTTTCTGATGCTCTGGCTATCATGGGAGATGAAGTCTCCTTTGATCCGTCAATACTCATTCAACCTGTGAATGAACCTCTGCCAGAAGTTGTATTTATCTCAAGTACTGAAGAAGTGAATGGGATTTGGGATAGCGATGATGAAGATATCTATCTCAAAGATATATCATGTTCGTCTCTCGGCACCAGTGAATATGTTTGGGGGGACCTTAAGGTCAAGGTTCTCACTAGAAGTGGACGGTTGCAACAACCTAACCCACCTTCACCTCCACCACAATCAAATCCGATAGTTGATCCCATCGACCCTGTGAATAGCGACGTGGTCAAACAGCTACAAAAAACCAAGGTGGAGATGAATGTATGGAAGCTTTTGGCCACTTCCCACGAGCATCGAAAGGCTGTAATGAATGCTCTGGTGAAGATAGGAGTCGATGACGACATGACTCCCCAAGGACTGGTCAACTTCCTCACTACTGAGCTGCCGAGTACCAGCAATCTGATTTCCTTTTCTGATAAGGATCTACCCCCGGAAGGGGATCAACATAATAAGGCCTTACACCTCACTGTGGTGTGTAGGCAGATGAATGTTCCTATGAGCCTGGTTGATAATGGCTCTGCAATCAATGTGTGCCCACTCCGTACTGCAAAGAAGTTGGGTATAAAGAATGAAGAGTTGACTCCCTCCACTCAGGGGATTCGCGCTTACGATAATACTCGCCGTCAAGCCGTGGGTACTATCATACTGAATATAACCACTGGGACCGTTGAGCGTCGCACCAAGTTTCAGGTGGTGGATATCAAGGCCTCTTTCAATCTGCTGTTAGGACGCCCTTGGCTTCATGAGCTAAAGGCGATTCCGTCATCGCTCCACCAGAAAGTGAAAGCCATAGTGGGAGGGATTCCGATTACTATCGATGCTTCTCCTATGCGCATTCAAGTTATTGATACCCCTATCGTCCATGTTGAACACGACGAGGAAGATGAAGATTTGTGGGGTTTTTCTTTAGATGATGTTCTTGCGATCGAAGAAGAGGAAAAGTGTCATCTCGACTTCGATCCTTATTCAAACACTAGTATCAACGCCATTATGAAGAAGCAAGGTCACTTTCCTGGAATGACCCTTGGGCTCAAGAAGAAAATGGCTAATTCTTGGGGCCATCCTGGTGCAATCAAGAAGGACACTTTCGGCTTAGGATTCGAACCAACAAAGGAAGACTTGAAACGGGCCGCCTTGAAATTGAAGGCTCGCAACAATGCTCGAATCACGAAGACAGAAATGGCCATGGATCCATATCCGTTCACTCTCAACGGCCAGTACATCAAAGAAGGGGAAAACTTCCCATGCTATGAATTCCCCGAGCCATTTGTCCATGATGGGATCCGTGAATCAGGATTCGAGGTATTCCTCGATTGTGACTTCCTCGACGAAGAACTCTCCACAGTCGAGAAGTCAGCCAACCTGAACTCTGATGATCTGGGAATTAATCTTCTTTTTGGAATGGAGAAAAATGAATCCAAGCCGGTCTGCAATGATAACTCTGAGCTCGTTCAAGCGGTCATAGCAAACAAGGAGTTTGATCCCTCCGAGTTAATCGTCCAAGCTGGCAACATTTCAAGGGGATGGCGCAAGACATTGAGGATCACTACACCAAGTGGAGAGAAGTTGGAAATAACCGCTGGCAAGGGTCCTATGTTTGATGAGTCTGAATCATCTGGGTCCGAGTCCGAGTCTGAGTCTAAGTCTGTAGATGAGTCCTTAGAGTTTGAGGCCGACCCCCTTTCTGCTATAGAGTTCAGCCCTAAGTCTCTTGTTGAGCCTTATCTTTCTAGTCCTAATAATTCTGGTGAGGTCGCAGCTGACCTTGCCTCTCTTGATGTTTTAGCCAGTGAATTCAATAAAATGAATACCTTTGCTTACGATGTGTGCCATTTCCCTAGCCCTGATCAATATTGCTTTGCTAATGATAAAAATGACAAAGAAATAATAAAAGCAATGGAAGAACACGAAAATAAAACAGCAGTTATTGAAGATACAGAAACAGTTAATATTTCCAATAATACGACTGTTAAAGAAGTAAAAATTGGATTAACACTAAGTCAAGATGAACGCAAAGAGCTAATTAACTTGCTTAGTGAATTTGTTGATGTATTTGCTTGGTCATACCAAGATATGCCAGGAATTGACAGGGATATAGCTCAGCACACGATACCACTCATCCCAGGTATGAAGCCTGTCAAACAAAAGCTGCGCCGAATGAAACCAGATGTGGCTCTCAAAATCAAAGAAGAAATCAGGAAGCAATTGGCCGCAGGTTTCATCAGAGTATCCAAGTATCCGGAATGGATAGAAATGTGGTCCCAGTTCCAAAGAAGGACGGAAGAGTCAGAATGTGTGTTGATTACAGGGATCTCAATAAAGCAAGCCCAAAAGATGGGTTCCCTCTACCTCATATTGACATTCTGGTCGATAATACAGCAAATCATGCACTCCTGTCATTCATGGATGGTTACGCCGGATATAATCAAGTATTAATGGCCGAAGAAGACATGGAGAAAACCACATTCATCACACAGTGGGGTACATATTGTTATACGGTAATGCCATTCGGGTTAAAAAACGCGGGTGCCACCTACCAAAGAGCAGCTACAGCACTCTTACATGATATGATGCATAAAGAGGTGGAGGTTTATGTCGATGATATGATTGTCAAGTCTAAAGATCGCCCAGGCCATATTGTCGCACTTCGCAAATTTTTTGCAAGACTCCGTAAGTACAACATGAGATTAAATCCAGCAAAATGTGCATTCGGGGTCACGTCAGGCAAATTACTTGGATATGTGATCAGTTCTCGAGGGATTGAAATAGATCCTTCAAAAGTAAAAGCGATCATGGCCATGCCACCACCCAAAAATGAGAAGGAAATTCGAGGCTTCATTGGAAGGTTGCAGTACATAAGTAGGTTCATATCAAAGCTCACAGCGATATGCGAACCTATATTCAAGAAGCTTAAGAAGAATGTCCCAGTCACATGGGATAATGACTGCCAAAAGACTTTCGACAAAATCAAAGAGTATTTGGCAAACCCACCCGTGCTAGCGCCGGCAATACCTGACTTTCCTCTTCGACTCTACCTTACGGTCACAAGAGAAACGATGGGTGCGATGCTAGCACAAGAGATCGAAAGCAAGGAGAATGCAATCTATTACCTGAGCAAGAAACTCCAAGGATATGAGACGCGATACACGCCACTCGAGAAATTGTGTCTCGCACTTGTATGGGCCGCACAAAAACTGAGACATTACATGCTCACTCATACAGTGCATGTCGTATCTAAGATGGATCCTCTCAAATATCTGTTCGAGAAAGCAACACTCAACGGCAGATTATCAAGGTGGATAGTCAATCTAGCTCAATTTGACTTGAGATTCGTACCACAAAAGGCCATCAAAGGTTCTGCAGTTTCTGACTTCTTAGCAGACTTTCCGCTAGAAGAAGCTGACAAAGAAGAAGATGAGTACGATTTCCCTGACGAAGATTTACTCATGACCGAAGACGATAGTTGGACACTCTATTTCGATGGAGCCTCAAACCAAAAGGGATGTGGTGTGGGAGTCTTGCTTGTATCGCCCAATGAAGAACACATCCCAATTTCCATGAAGCTCGACTTTGATGTCACCAATAATGCCGCAGAATATGAAGCATGCATTTTGGGATTAGAAACAGCTGTCGCCTTGGGAATCAAGAAACTCAGAATCTATGGTGACTCCTCACTAATCATTAACCAAATCTCTAAGAGATGGAAAGTGAGGAGTGAAAGTCTCGCTACGTATCAAGCTCATCTGGAAACTCTCACGGAGCAACTAGATGAAGTGGAATATACATATTTGCCAAGAGAAGAAAACCAGTTCGCCGACGCACTAGCTAAGTTAGCATCAATGGTGCGAATTCCAGCTGACACGATCAGAATGCCACTTACCATAGAGAGAAGATATGAACCAGCTTATGTTCATGCACTTGATGATGAACAAGAAGAAGATGAAGAACCATGGTATACAGACATCCTCAATTATGTGACAAGAGCAGAGTATCCTCCTAATACTGATAAAAGGGCACGCCGTGCTTTGAGGCTCCTGGCCTCACAGTATGTGCTCATCAGGGGAGAACTCCATAAGAGAACCGCAACAGGAAGGAATCTTTTATGTGTAACTAAAAAAGAAGCACATAAAACCATGGAAAACCTTCATGCTGGTATATGTGGAACTCACATGAATGCAAAGATGTTAGTCCAAAAGATTCAACGACAAGGTTACTATTGGACTACTATGGAGCGAGATTGTCACGAGTACGTCAAGAAATGTATGAAGTGCCAAATCTATGCAAACTTACAGCATGTTCCACCTTCACTTCTCTACACGTATACTTCTCCATGGCCTTTCTCCACTTGGGGCATCGACATCATTGGAAAAATCACACCACCAGGACAAGGGGGGCATGAATTCATTCTCGTAGCAATCGATTACTTCACCAAATGGGTTGAGGCAGCCTCATATGCCAAGCTGACGGCAAAACATGTAGCTCAATTCATTGAGAAAAATATTATATGCCGCTATGGGGTACCACATGAGATGATCAGTGACAATGGAACACATTTCCAAGCCGAATGCGCGGAATTGTTGCAGAAATATCACATCAAACATCATCGATCATCACCTTACAGACCACAAACAAACGGAGCAGTCGAATCGGCCAACAAAAACGTGAAAACCATCGTCGAAAAGATGACGGAAAATTATAAAGATTGGCCAAGTAAGCTACAATTCGCCCTTTGGGGTTATCGAACCTCTGTCCGTACATCGACAGGGGCTACCCCCTTTTCCTTGGTCTATGGCGTCGAAGCGGTACAACCAATCGAGCTCGAGATACCTTCTCTCCGAATCGCATTGGAAAGCCAACTAGATGAAGTCGACTGGATTAGAGCAAGATACGACGAACTGGTCTTGCTTGATGAAAAACGCTTGGCAGCTTTGCATCATGTCCAAACCTACCAACAACGTATGGCACGACACTTTAATAAAAAAGTCAAGACCAGGAATATCAAGGAGGGTGACCTAGTGCTTAAGGCCCTCCGCAAAAATGTGTTAGATCCAAGAGGAAAATTCAGACCAAACTGGTCAGGACCGTACATTGTTAAAGCCATTATGTCCGGCGGAGCGGCACAATTGGTAGACATGGACGGTAACGGCTTCCATAATTTAACCAACTTGGATCAACTCAAAAAGTTCTACGCCTAGTCGCATGGGTTCATGACCCAATAGAGCTACGTCTGGCCTGATTCCTTTTTAGGATACGTAGGCAACCCCTCAGTCAAAGTGGGGGCTTCTGTAGACACCTAAAAATGTCTCCCCAAAACCAAGCCCGATGATAAATAACCTTTCACCGCCACTGTTGGTCGGGTTTAGTATTTAATCCCGAGAGTGCTTAAAAAATTGTATTTTATTAAATTCATATTTTTGAAAGGTCCATGGATCAGTCTTGGTGTTTGGTAAAAGCATAGTTAATTAATTTTAAGCCCAAACCTTTTTATTTTATTATTTTTGGCCCAAATATTTTATTTTATTTCATTTATTATTTTCTTATTTTAGCCCGAATATTAAAAGTCAGAAAAAAGCCCGTAATTATCAATCGGCACTCAAAAAGCCGAAAGAAATTAGGGTTAAAAATGAATTTAGACGGAAAAGTGGACTGGAGCTGACCGTGTCACGGTCAAGCTTGACCGTGTCACGAGATCTCTTCCCGTCTGACGGAGGGATTTCCCGTGACACGGGAGGTCTGCCGTGACACGGGAAGTTCCGTGTCCTTTCCGCGTAAACCCTTAACGCGTTTTCCGTTCCGTTTTCTGAAAATCTCCCGCGACACTCCAAAGACTGACCGTGTCACGGGAACTTGTACCGTCTGACGGTACAGTCTAACCGTGTCACGGTAGGGTCTGACCGTGTCACGGGATAGTTTTTTAGGGTTTTTATCATTTTAGGGTTCCGTGTGCTCCCTCAGCACATTTCCCTATAAATACCCCCTCATTTCTGATGAACGGGGCAAGGAGAATTCGATTATTCTTATTTTTCTCTCTTCTATGCTCTTAACCTAAACACTAGCCTACCCTTTTCACTTCAAAATTCCCTCTTCAAGCACTCAAGGGAGTCCATATTTTACTCGAGGTTCTGTCCTTAAACCAAGGCGTGAAAGGTAGAATCGTTTGAGGGTTTGGCCCCAAAATTAACCTTGTTTTTATTTAATTTAATTTAATTGTTGTTTTATTATTTCCTTGAAGTTACTAACTTGTTTTATTATTTTGTAGTTGCAAGCAAACAGATTCAAAGTAAGAGTTATGCTCCTTTTATTATTATTTTTCTAACAATTTTTCTGTTGTTAGAATTATGATTAAATTGATTCTTTTTATGTTCATATTGATTCTATTATTTATTTTGATCACCATATTGCATGTTAAAGGGAATATGTAATTGAAAATCACGCCTAATAAGATAATTTGGACAACCGGTTTAGGTTTCTTTTTAATCTTGTTGTTTAATCAAGTGATCATTAAATATTTAGAATTACGTGTGCATTAATTTTGAACCAATTTAGTTAAATAATAGTTTGGAGCAAATTGAATATTTTGTTTGTATGCCTTTGAGATCGCAGGAATCATTTTTCACTATAAGAATCGAGTAGAGGCCAATACGGGCGAATGTGACTCCATGACTCACTTCGTACCATCATCCCCGATCCTCCTTTCGTGGTTCCGAACCATATGGAGTTAGTAATCTCATGGATTATGAATGGGGTGTAACCTTCACGGGTCAATCGTTGTTTCCTATCGTTGTCCCTTATCGTGGTTGCCTTTTTATGATCCGTGGACGGTTTACAAGTTCCTTAAAAACTTGTTGGCGGCTCCCTACTTTATTTGTCCCTAATCGTTGTCCCTAATCGTAATGTCAATTCCCACTTCCTATGAGTGCCAAGCATATTCACAACATGCTTTTTAACGTAGGCGCACTTCGAAAGACGCCTACACCCAATAGGCATGATCAATTCTTGACTGTGCAAACGATCAAAAGCAGCGTCATAGCTCATTCCCAAAGGTGTGTAAACCCTCATTTGCCTTTGGAACCTCTAAGTAGGAGCACTAAGAGCCAACACATCATTGAGGTTAATGTTATTGGTAGCATTGTTGGGCTTGGAAGACAAAGAAGAAGGACTGTCATTCTTCTTTATTATCCAAGTGTTGTTGTTGTTGTTATTGTTGCTACCGGCTGTCTCCATCAACTCATCCCCAATATTAATCCCAATATCGTACACAGCTTCAAAGGTATTTGAAGGCAGAAACTTCAAATGCTTCTTGTACTTATGATTCAGATTTGAAATAAAGAGGCAAACCATCTCCTTCTCTTTGGAGGGATCCACCAAGATTGCCGCTGTTTCTCTCCACCTGCTCAGATACGTAGTGAAGCCTTAATTCTTCTTCTGTTTGAGAATGGAGAGTTTAGGTTCATAAGTCATAGCTTGGATGTTACATTTGTAACGGTTCATGAAGCTTTCAGTAGCATCCTCCTAAGTCGCAACATGCTTGGATTCCAAAGAGTAGAACCACATTTGGCAGACATGCTCCAAGGAAAGAGGGAACAAAGTAGGGAAGAGTGATACATCTAATCCCTTGAGAGCCATGGTTTCAGAAAAGGCCTTCAAGTGGAACATTGAGTTATCAGTAGGCTTGAACTTGGGGAATCTCAGCAGTGGAAAACTTCTCGGGAATTCTGTCCCTCATGGACAAAAAGGTGGCAGGTTGCTCCACATAGGTGAATTCTTCAGAAATCTTACTCATTTGCTCTTTGATCTTGTCCATTGCGGCCACAGTGACATTATTTTGCTCTATTGTGATGACTTTCGTAGTGAGCGCTTGCATCATGGTAGACAGTGTCTCGATAGATTTGTTAATGTTCTCAATATCCTCTTTAGAAGCCATTGGTTGAAAGTAAACTGGAGATAGACTTTGTGGAGATGATTGTGGTGGTTTTCTTGAACGCTTCTTAGCTATAAGAGGTTATTGAGGTAGTGACTCGAACTGTAACAATCTACCCATGCTTCTTGACCAGGTGCTCTGACATTGAAACAAACGCTCCTGTAATGACTAAACTCAACCTTGACCCATTCGGAAAATAAGAAGGAAAGAAGAAAAGAAAGTATTTTGTTTTTTGAAAGAAAGAAGCATGTATGGGAGGATACCATCCGGCTTCTAAATTTTTTTTAAAAAAAGGACCCTCCTAATGTACAGTCATGAAATGGTGCACGACTTAAGAAAAAGTGAGTGAACTCGACATGACTTGTGAGTGATTAAGTGAGGTTATGGACGCGTGTTATGACCGTACAACTAGACATGACACCAAACTGGACATACAAACCACATAAGTACGCACAAAGATCAAAACCTGACTGACAGGACACTTGTGAGTGATTAAGTGAGGTTATCGACGCGTGTCATGACCGTACAGCTAGACATGACACCGAACTAGACATACAAACCACATAAGTACGCACAAAGATCAAAACCTGACTGACAGGACACTTTTCCTGGGCACCGTGTCACGGTGCTAGCTGTCGTGACACTGTGCGTCATGCCGTCAGACGGTAAAACACGCCGTGTCACGGCACTGCACATAGTGGCGCGGCAGAGCTACCGTGAGAAGGTGCATATTTGCAGGTCAAATTTTGTGAAATTTCCATATTTTATTCAATTTTAAGTCCGTATTAATTACTATATGAAAATAAAAACCCTCAGTCATAGGTTAGTCCAATAAAACAAAATGAACAAAAACATGTGGGGTTAGCACAAAAGAAACCACGTAGCACTTAGTCACGATGATGTAAAAAAGTTCGCAACCTAAGGTCAAGATCTATGTTCGACTATGGTCAAGCTTTTTGGTTTCAAAGGGTATTAAGGTTAAGCGTTTGGACGCGTTAGCAAGGCAACCTCTCTTGAGGGTGTATGCCAACAGGCGGCTCCGCGAGTTCGTGATGAAATTGAACTAGACTCCATGGTTTAGGTGGATTTAATAACTCGGGTGAACCCTTATTTCCATGAGTTTTTATGGGATGATAGAGCTTAAATCCCCCGGAGCTAAGATGTATGTAAAACACACACATTTTTTCAGAAAAATCGAAGGAAGCTGACTGTGAGAAGAGAAGTAAAGCTACTGGAAAAGTTTCTGGAATGTCGTGACATGACAGAATATACCGTATCACGGTGCTAAACACCGTGTAACGATGCCCTACGTCGTGACACGGTAGTATTTGTCGTGGCGCGGTAGTAAGAAAATCTGACTGGTGCCTCTATCTTTCTTCGTTCGCGATCAGGTTATTCAATTTTTCTTACAGGTCAGACCTGATAGCAACGTTAAAATATCTTATAAAAGGCCAAATTAATCACAAGAATACAATTCAAGAATCTTTCAAGTCTCATCCACTCATCTTAATTAAATATCGATCACTCAAATCGATAAATAACCAAGAATCCTCCCTAGTGGAGTTGCCAAATTATAGGTGTCTTTTGAAGGGTGCCTGTGTAAAAGCATGTGATGAATATGCTTGGCACTCATAGGAAGTGGTAATTGACATATACGAATAGGGACAACGATTAGAGACAAAGCAAAGTAGGGAGCCGCCAACAAGTTTTTAAGGAACTTGTAAATCGTTCACGAATCATAATAGGCAACCACAATTAAGGGACAACGATAGGTAACAACGATTGACCGGTGAAGGTTACACCCTATTCATAGTCCATGAGATTAATAACTCCATATGGTTCTGAACCACGAAAGGAGGATCGGGGATGATGGTACGAAGTGAGTTATGGAGACACATTCGCCCGTATTGGCCTCTACTATATTCTTATTGTGAAAAGTATTCGTGTAATCTCAAAGGCATACAAACAAAGATTCAATTTTCTTTAACCTATTATTATATGTTAGATTGGTTGAATATTAATGCAACATATAATTCTAAAATATTTGTGATCACTCCAATTAATAAAAAGATTAAAAAGGAACCTAAACCGGTAATTATATTATTAGGCGTGATTTTCAATTACATATTCCTTTTAACATGAAACATGGTGATCATAAATAATAATAGAATCAACATTAATATTAGTTACAATTTAACAATAATCCAAAAATAAAAAATCGTTAGAAAAATAATAGAAATAAAAGGAACATGATTCCTTACTTTAATTTTGCTTGCTTGAAACTATTAAAAACAATAAACGCGTTAGTGACTTCAAGGAATATTAATAAAACAATAATACAATTAAATTAAATAGAGTTGATTTGGGGCCAAACCCTCAAACAATTCTACCTTTCACGCCGTGGTTTAAGGATCAAACCTCGGGTAAAGTACAAACTCCTAGGAGTGCTTAAGGGAGGTATTTTGGAAGAATAGGGTAGGCTAGTGTTTAGGCTAGAGCATAGAAGAGAGAATTAATGCATGCCCTGAACTGCAGAAATGAGTGGGGTATTTATAGGGAAAACGAGTAGAGAGAACACACGGAACCCTAAAAACATAAAACCCTAAATTTGGGTGTCGTGACACGACAGATATTGTCGCGACACAAAAAAATATGCCGTGACACGGGGTATTGTACCGTGACGCGTGGAAGTAGCTACCCCAAAAGATAAAACACAAGCAGGTACGGACGTGGGAAAAACACTCAAGTTTCCCGTGTCACGATGTGTGCACCGCGACACGGTAAAACATGTCGTGACGTTGCAGGTCCCCTCGTGGCGCGGTAAATGCCACTGTTTCACAGCTAAAAATTTACCTAAAATTGCGTTTAAATACATTTTTAACCTAATTACGCTCACCATTTTTTAAGTTCCATTTGATAATTTTTGGTTGTTAGGTTTATTATTCATTAATTGGGCTAAATTAATAAATAATATGAAATGAATTAAAAAGGTTTGGGCCAAAATATAAATTGGACTATGCTTTGACTAAACATTATTAGGACTGATTTGTTGACTATTTTGTGAGCTGAGTTTGATTGAGCATGGGCTTTAAGCAATCTCGAGATTAAATACTCGACCCGACCAATAATGGCGGTGAAAGGCTGTTCATGATTGGGTTTGGTTTCGAGTAGACATTTTTAGGTGTCTACAACAGCTAAACAGCCGGTCAATCTTTGTACTTCTTTAATTGTCTTCGGCGACTTCATGCTTTGAACAGCTTGAATTTTTTCAGGGTTGGCTTCAATACCTTGTTGATTGATCGAAAACCCGAGAAATTTGCCAGACTCAACACCAAAGACACACTTCTTTGGATTTAACATCATCTTATGCCGCCTAAGTTTGGTAAATGTTTCTTGGAGATCCTGCAATTGGTTGGCCGGCTCTTTTGACTTGACAATCATGTCGTCAATGTACGCCTCTATATTCCAGCCAATCTGATCTCTAAAAACTGTATTCACAAGTCTTTAAAAAGTAGCAGGAGCTTTTTTGAGGCCGAATGGCATAACTTTATAACAGTACAGTCCCTGCTCGATCACAAACGTAGTTTTTTCTTGGTCCTCTTCCAATAATGGAATCTGGTTGAATCCAGAGTATGCATCCATAAAACTCATAAAGGCATGCCCGACCGTAGAATCGACCAGTCAGTCAATCTTAGGTAAGGGAAAACTATCCTTAGGAAATGCCTTGTTGAGATCGGTGTAATCCACACACATTCACCAAGTTCCATTCGGTTTTTTCACAAGAACTACATTGGCCACCCAATCTGGGTAGTAATACAGTCGAATAAAACTAGCGACCAGCAGCTTTCTTATTTCAGCTGCTGCCGCCTAATTCCTTTCTTCCTTGTGGTTCCGTTTCTTCTGACGGATGGGCTTAATAAACCAGGTCCGGGCTAATACCTGGCATTTCACTAACTTCAAATGCAAAAAAGTGCTATTTGTAACGCCTTATTAGTAACTAGCGTATGTTATGCTAGTTACGAAAGCATCAATAGTAACCGACTAAGATAATGCCAGTTACAAATTTTATGACATTAGTAACCGGCGTAGTAAATGCCATTTACTAATATGTAATTTTTCATTGTTTGAAGTTTTATTAGTAACTGACTAAATTAATGCCAATTACAAATATTAAGTCAAAGAAACTTTGACTAAACGCCAGTTACAAATATTAGGTCAAAGAAGTTTTGACTAAATCGTTTTTAACTAGGTTACAAACGCAGTTACAAATATTAAGTCAAAGAAACTTTGACTAAAAAGTTTTTAATTAACTAACTTACAAACGTCAGTTACAAATATTAAGTTACTGGAAACAATATATTTATTTCACATCTCTTTTTTTTTTTTATCTTATTCCTTATCATCACTGTAGTCTGATTCCATGTCTTTTTCTCCCCCTCTCTCTCTTTCTCTCTCTTCTCCTCCATGGAACAACCTCAGCCCTCATGTCCTCACCCAACCCAAAAGCCATGGACCACGCAGCATCTCTTCTTCCTCCTTCAAAACCACCAGCACAACCTGTAATACCGACTTCTCCTTCCACCACCACTACCCCTACCTCTCCCCCTCTTGCTCTTCTAACCCTAATTGGTCCGCGTCAATTCCTTCTCCTATTTTGCCTCAGTTCCAACGCCATTGGGGCCGTTTATGAGAGGTCTTTGATCAATTGATCTATGGAAGTATGGAATAACACCTCAAATAGTTTCTAATCTGCTCCCATTCTCTTTTTCTAAGATTCTTCTACTCTCAATTCGTTAGTTTTAAACTGCATCTCGTTCATAGTTTATAATTTTATGATTTAGAGCAATTTTTGTTTATTTTAATATAATCAAATGTTAACAATTAATTTATGAAATTGTTGTTGGTGGATCCAGTTATACAGGGAGAACCAACCCTACGATGCGGTGGTCATCGGAGTTGATGGTGTCTGATTAAGAATCATTAATCGTTGCCTTAATGTCTCATATAAATCCTTTTATGGAGAAGTTCCACATCAACCACATGAGTTGGGTAATCTCATTAACTTGCCGATCCTTTATCTATGGAGGTACAACATGACAAGGGAATAATCGCGTCGTTCAACAGCTATCCCTAGGCCAAATACAATTTATACACCTACACGAACCTAATACAAATATAGGGTAAGTATATGGGTCGATCCGCTGGGAGCAACTACTAAACAATGCATTCACTTCTTGGGAACTAAGCTATCTCGGGACAAAGAACGGAAGTATATAAGAGATTAAACTAAGAACGAAGTGAATTGAAATCAATATAAAGAAAGAACCAAGGAGAATGGGTAGATGTAGTTGCCGCTTGAACATGCAATAACATATAAGCAAATCGATAATAAACTAAACATGCATGAATATCGAAGTAAGGCCCAATCTAGCCGCCTTCTGGGGTTAATTGGTTTCTTGTAACGTAGCCTCTATGTTTCCACACTAGAACCATATATTAGGAGGTGCAATCAAGAAACGATTGATAATAATGAACCTAGCTAAATCAACTTATGTTCTGTATTAGCAAAGATTCACCTTTAACTAACTAACAACGTGCACTTAGCAAGAAGATCAAAGAATGTCAAGCATGTAAAGACTTTAATCACAATCAACTTAATCCCAACACTATAAACATGAACAAATAACAACTATATCATCCCCACACCCTTGGCTAAGTTACTACTCACTATTCATGGCAATCATTAAGTCAATTATGGTGTTAACAAGCAAAAGCATGATTAACGAGTAATTAACAAAACAAGCAATCCTAAACAAAATCAAATAGCAAAGCAAAGAGAAAGAGAAACAAATTGCTCATTAATTGAAGTTGAAGATCTACAAAGGTTGAACAAGTTCCTTCTTCAAAATCCAAGCTCATTAATGGAGTAATCCATACTTTTTCTCTCTACCAAATGAAAGCTAAGAAGGTTTCTCTCTCTACTTTCTCTCTCTACAAATTGAGAAAAATATTCTAGTACAAAGAAAAACGTCACCCCTAAAAAGGAAAAGTCAAGGGGTATAAATAACAAAAAAAAACGAAGAGAGACGAAGGAGGTGGTGCGTGCGCACAACAGCCCCCATGTGCACGCACAGAGGGGTCTGCGCGCACGCACATGTGGGTTTGCGTGCACGAACCCTTGCTGCTGCTAATAACGTATGCCCATCTTGAGAGATCTCATAAGCACCATATGGGAATACCTTGATAATAACGTATGACCCACTCCATCGCGATCTAAGCTTGCCCGGGAAAAGCTTCAAGCGAAAGTTGAATAGGAGGACTTTTTTGCCTTTGACAAATTCCTTCTTGACAATTTGAACATCATGCCAAGCCTTAGTTCTTGCCTTGCATATGCTTGCATTATCGTAAGCATTCATTCTCAACTCTTCTAATTATGGAGGTCAAAATTGATTTGCTTAATCGCCTAATGAGTTCGACACTCCTTCTGTACGGGTAAGTGGAAATTCTTCCAATAAACAAGCTTGTAGGGAGTAGTCCCTATTGGAGTCTTGAAAGCGGTCGTATGTGCCCATAAGGAGTCAATGAGCTTTGATGACCAATCTTTCCTTTTTCTAGCTACCGTCTTCTCCAAGATCACTTTGAGCTCCCTATTGGTGATCTTCGCTTGACCACTCGTTTGAGGGTGGTAAGCGAGCCCTCGCTAATGAGATACCCCATATCTATAAAGAAGCCTAACAAAGGTGTGATGTTTGAAATGTGACCCCCATCACTAATTATAGCCTTTGGAACACCAAATCTTGGGAAAATCAGCTTCTTGAAAAGATTAACAACCACCTTATTATTGTTTACGGGGGAAGCCATGGCCTCCGCCCACTTAGAGACATAGTCAACGGCAACAAAAATACATTTGTTTTCATGCAAAAAAATGAAATCTATAGCCCAGACATCAAAAATTTCAAGCTCAAGGATGGGGTTTTGTGGCATTTTGTCCTTCCCAGAAATATTCCCCATCCGCTCACATCTATCACAAGTTTTGACAAATTTCCAAGCATCCTTGAATAGAGAAGGCCAAAAGAGCATAAATTGTAAAACCTTGGAGGCGGTCTTTTGAGCACTCATATGCCAACCACAAGGAGAAGAGTGGCACATATGGAGAACATTTTGAACGTCATCGTTGGGGACGCATCTCCTCAACAAACCATCGACCCCTTTCTTCAACAAAATAGGATAATCCCAAATGTATCCCTTAGCCTCATGCTTGAGTCTTCGACGTTGTGGTGAAGTGAAATCCGGAGGTATGGCCCTACAAGCCAAATAATTCACTATATCTGCATACCACGGCTCCGACTTCACCTCAAGGGCATAAATCACATCATCACTTAAGGCATCCTCTATTGGAAAACCATCATCTTGGAACCTTGCACCACCTAACCTTGAAAGGTGATCCGCCACCACATTTTTCGCCCCCTTCTTGTCTCTCATTTCATAGTCAAAATCTTGAATGAGGAACTAAAACCCATCTCAACAATCTTTGTTTAGCTTCCTTCTTGCCTATCAAATATTTGAGAGTTGAGTGGTCGGTATACACAATTGTATTAGAATCAATGAGGTAGGTTCTAAACTTTTCAAATGAGTGGATAACCGCTAAGAACTCCTTCTTGGTAGTTGTGTAGTTCTGTTGAGCATCATTGAGAGTTTTAGACAAATAGTGTATGACATGAAGTTTCCCATCCTTTCGTTTTCCAAGAACCGATCCAATAGCCTCGTTGCTTGCATCGCACATGAGTTCAAATGGGAGAGACAAATCCGGTCCTTGAATAATAGGGGCGGTGTAAAGTGTTTCTTTCGACCTACAAAACGACTCTTGACAAGCATCATCAAACACAAATTCTTTATCTTGTTGCAAGAGGGATGTGAGAGGATTAGCAATCAATGAAAGTCTTTTATAAAACACCGATAGAACCCGGCATGGCCAAGAAAGGATCTCACTTCCCTCACATTGGTGGGGGGAGAGAGTTTCTCAATAACCTCTACCTTAGCTCTATCCACCTCAATGCCGGCATGGGAAATTTTTAGCCCAAGAATAATCCCACTCTCAACCATAAAATGGCACTTTTCCCAATTCAACAAGATATTATCCCTCTCACATCTTTCTAAGCAACGATATGAATTGGATAGGCAATCTTCACACGTAGCTCTTCTAACGAAAAAGTCATCCATGAAGACTTCTTTCTTATCCTCAATCATATCTCTAAAGATTGACATCATGCAACGATGGAACGTTAAGGGGGCATTACAAAGCCCCAAAGGTATCCTACGATACACATAAGTGCCGTAGGGGCATGTGAAAGTCGTCTTCTCTTGATCCTAGGGGTCAATCAGGATTTGGAAAGATCCCGAGTAACCGTTAAGGAAACAATAGATGGAATGCTTTGTAAGCATTTCCAACATTTAATCAATGAACGGTAATGGAAAATGATCTTTGCATGTACTTGTGTTGAGTTGGCGATAGTCAATACACATGCGCAAACCGGTAACAAGCCTAGTAGGAACTAGTTGATCATGATCATTTTTTACTACCGTCATGCCCCCCTTTTTAAGCATAAATTGTATGGGAGATACCCAATCACTATGAGCAATTGGATAGATAATTCCCGCATCAAGAAGCTTAGCCACTTCCTTCCGCACAACCTCTTACATGGAAGGGTTAAGCTTTCTTTGCCTTTGTCTAATGGGCTTAACATCTCCCTTTAGATCAATTTTGTGCATGCATAAAGATAGACTTATACCTTTTATTTCATCAATGGTATAACCCAAAGCCTTCTTGTGTTTTCTCAAAATATTGATCAAGAGGGAGGTTTGCTCCTTTGTTGGATTAGAATTGATAATTAAGAGGAAAGACTCATTGGAGTCAAGATATGCATACCTTAACCCCAAAGGTAGAGGTTTCCATTCCACCTTTGGTGCTCCATTACCATTGAAGCTCTCTTCTCTTTATTCAACTTGAAAGAGGTCATGAGTGAAAGGAGCCTCTTCCTCCTTGCGTGCATCCTTGCACTCCCTTTTGCGTTCTTCATACAAATCCTCATAGAATTGTATGTCTTCCTTGTGAGTACTTATCTTGGATTCATTTAATAACACACTTTCAAGAGGATCATTAGCAGCATGCAAGTAGGAGCGAGAAAATTCATTAAGCACGGTATCAAGAACAACAACTCTAAAACATTCACCACTTGAGGAGGGCTGTTGCATGACACCATTTAAATCAAACTCGATGGAATCATTGTCAGTTTTCAAGGATATCTTACCCTTCTTCACATGGATGATAGCTCTAGAGGTAGCTAGAAATGGTCTACCCAAGATTATAAGAATCCTCTCATCCTCATCCGTCTCTAGCACATAGAAATCCACGGTGAATGTGAAATTTCCAACCCTAAGGGGAATGTCCTTAACCTTGCCCATGGGGAACTTAATGGAACGGTTGGCTATTTGGAGAGTAATGTTAGTAGGGGAAAAGGGTTCCTACACTAAGATTTTGGTAGACGGAAAAGAGCAAGAGACTTACACTTGCTCCTAAATAACACAAGGCCTTATCAACTCAATGCCATTAATAAAACAAGTGATGGAGAAATTACCCGGATCTTTCAACTTGGTAGGAAGTTTGTTGGAAATAATGACACTACAATGGGCGGTTAAGCTCACCGTTTCACACTACCTTCTCCCACTCAAAAGGTCTTTAAAGAATTCGGAATATGGGGCATTTTATTCATAGCAATAACAAAAGGAAAAGAAACATGCAGATTCTTAATGACATCAAAAAACTTCCCAAATTAGGCATTAAGTTTAGCCCTCACAAATCATTGTGGAAAGGGTAGCTTTTCCTCTCTAGGTTGGAGATTTAAGGGCAAGGGGGTGGCTTCTTTCTCCTTTGGTACCTCAACATCCTTTTCTTTCTCCACACTCAATGGCTCATTGGCTCTCTCACCCTCATTCCCTTGCTCCACTTCTTCTTGAGGCTCTTCCTCAACTAAAGTGTCACCCCCTACTACCTTCCCACTCCTAGTTGTCATGGTATAGAAAGGTTTTGGGTTGGCTCCTTAACTCGAAATAGTGGAAGAAGAAGAAAAAGGGGATGAATTATAAGAGTTAGATGTAAGTTGAGAAATTTGAGTTTCAAGCATTTTTATGTGAGCATTAGTTCGCTTTTTATCCTCCTCATAAATTTTCATTAAAGCATCTAATTTAGCCATTACGGGATCATTTGGAGGAGCTTCAAGTTGAAGAGGTTGTTAAGGTAGGGGAAGTTGGGGTTGATGGAAACCCGGAGGACTATTAGTTTGGGAATAGTTAGAAACATATTGACCTCTTTTGCCTTCGGTGCCTGGGTTAGGAACATTCCTTTGTTGATTGTTTCCTTTATTACTTTGATCACAAAAATTTTGATTTTGATGGTCATTGTATTTGGAATTGAGTTGTTGGTTTTGATTCCCACACCCTCTTTAGTTAGAGTACCCTCTTCCATTGAAATTAGAAGGGTCTCCCCCACCATGGTATTGGTTATCATAACCACCACCACTTTGGTTCCAACCACGTTTTCCACTTTGATTCCAATTCCCCGTTTGATTGGAGTTTGGCCTCAAGTTTCCCATATTCCCCATTTGAGGAGCAAAATTCATAGCATTAACATCGTCCACATTATCATCATGTCCTTGGGGAGGGGGTTGAACTTCACAAGAATATACACAATGAGAGGTTTCATGATCATTGGTTTCACAATTAGCACAAAACATACATCTATGGGGCATTGAATTGTAAGAAGAAGATGAAGAAGTGGTCATACTATTGCGTCCCTTCGTTGAAGGGGAGATATTACCACAAGGATTTGACCTTTCTTTCATCAAGTCATCTATTTTCTTGGTTATTTTGGAGATTTGGGTAGAGAGGTTGTTGATTTCGTTGGCTTGCTCCAATGCATAAACACCCTTACTAGATGTATCATCCCTTTCTCCTTCATACCAATCTTCATAGTGTTTTGCGGCCTCCTCTATGATACATTCCACTTCGTCCACTCCTTTATTCATGATTAGACCGACGACTGCGGCGTCTAGGCTTATTCTTCCTTTGAGTGTGAGGCCTCCATAAAAGGTGTGAATGAGTTGATACTTGGGTATACCATGGTGTGGACATTGACGTTGAAGTTCCTTGTATCGTCCCCAAGCCGCACTTAGAGACTCACCACCCTTTAGGCGGAAACCTTGAATCAAAGATCGAGCTTTCGCGGTGTTCCTATGATTGTAGAACCTCTTTAAGAATGTCGTAGTAACTTGGTCCCATGTTGTGAGAGAGTTAGGGGGCACCTCCCTCTCTAACCATTCTAAACCTCTCCTAATGAGAGAAAATGGAAACACCTTGAGGCGAATGTATTCTTGAGTCACTCCATTGGCCTTTATTGTATCACAATATTTCTCGAACTCCTTTAAGTGTTCATAAGGACACTCAAACTTCCACCCGAGAACTGTTTCTGCTCTATCAAAGCAATCAAATTAGGCTTTATTTCTAAATTGTTGGCTTGAGTAGTGGGAGTTAAGATCCCACTTCGTGCTCTAAAGGCTTTAGGAGCTCAAGACGACTCAAATGTGTATTCTCTCCTATTTTGGGGCCTTACAAAATCTCAAACTCGATGTTTGAGAAAGGATTTATTTCCTAACTTGATGAAGAGTTAGGGCTTTCTCCTGCTTTACTTGAGGATGAAGAAGGCGGAGTATCTACTTCTTATCTTACTCCCTCTTTTGTTAGGGTATGGGAGTTTGTACTCCTTGATCTTGCTACTCTTCTTAGTAAGGACAAATATCTCTCTAGCTCGAGATGAATAGGAATCAAGGACCTTGAGCAGAATCGTCCTCTGTTCATATAACAAAGCTAAGAAGAAAGTGAGCACTGACAAGTAACAAGAGTAACAAACTGTAGACACCCATTTGTGTCTCCCCAAAACCAAACCCGGTGATGAGTACCTTTCACGTCGAATCATAATCGAATGAAACGAAAGTGTGGAAGGTCTAGTGTTGCGGAAAGTTTTTATTTCTTTTCTCTTCTCCCTGTTTTTGAAAACTTTATTTTAAGAAAACAGCCAATCCAGTTTGGTTGGTCCATGATATGGGTCCAATAATGGTGTAGTTGGATGGGGCTTGCAAAGACCTTTCCAACGATATATTATAAGCCCAATTCCGATGAATATTGAGGAAGTTATGGCCAATTTACTAAACTGGGCCTGGTTTGAGCTTTATGTACGGCCCAATGATCTAGGGGAGGGCCTAATATGATTTATCATTCCTAATGCAATTAGGAATGGTTTTAGTCTTCTAGAATCTTCTAGAAGGTTCTTTTCATTCCTAATTCAATTAGCATTGATAAGTTGACTTTGTTGACTTTTCAGAGTTTTAATCAAGATCAAATAGCATTTTCGAAGAAATTATATTATTTTATCTTCCAGTACGGTAAACTTATCAGATTTTCGAAAACGCGTTGAAATTCAGTTTGGCGTTCAAATCTCCTTCATGTTCCTCCGCGCGACAAGAAGGCCAAGATTAGTAACAATGGTAACAGTGGCTGTAAAGGGAAGAAGAACAACTATCCTTCTTCTTCCGAAAACACCTACTCTAGTAATAGTGTTGGTACTTTCGACCTTAGTGAGATCCTAGCCATGGGTAATCGAAAGCAACCGAAAAGGGAATTTACCCCTATTGGAACTATCTACGATGATGCTTTCAATCGACTCCATGCCAAGGGAATCATTACTCCCATAGGACCTATTAAAGATCCCCCACTTAAGAAAAGATTGCCTAGTTGGAATCCAGACGAACACTGCAAGTACCAGCAAGGTAGGGGTCATACTACTGAGAGCTGTTGGAAGCTAAAAGAGGCCATCCAGCATTTGATTGATAACAACAAGCTTCCCATACCTCCAGTTAACAAGAAGAGCGAGTGATGATAAGGGAAGCAACACAAGACAAGAGATGAGCTTCAACGACAAGATTTTATGACCTCTTTTACCCCTTCCCCAATAAGTCTAGCATAAGCACCTTTTATTTTTCTTTTAGATTAATTTTGTAGATTTTTCCTTTTTCCCTTTTTAATAAAATGAGCATTTAATTCCTTGCATATGATCATTTCATTACATTGCATTCAAAAAAAAAAAAAAAAAAAAAAAAAAAAAAAAAACCATGTCGAATTAAGCACAAGGTATACTAATGATTTGAGGCTCCCCTTGTAGCCACATCATATCTCCTTCCGCTCTTCAATTATACAATCCTTTCTTCATAAACCACTTTGAGCTTTGTCGACTATGTTATTTGGTAAGTTTGCTGCTGATAATATCAACTCGCAGGCTGGTGCGAAGAACTGGGTCACACGGGACTGTACTCCTAGCTCGCCAACAAACTCAGACATAGGACTTGATGAGCAAGGCTCGTCTCAAGACTTGAATGACGACTTATCCGACGGTGCCTACTAATGAGATTATGTGCAACTTTTTGGCAACTCCTACTGTATCCAGTCTGTGTGGAGTTACATTAGATTATGTGTACCTTAATCGTGTTACTACCCGGGCTAATATTTTGAACCAATGTTTCAAATTAGTGGGTTAAATTTTTTTTTTTTTAGTAACAATGTTAGGAACTGTTGTACTCCCACTATATATGCGCACATTCCCGGTCAAGTAATGTTTAAAATTTTATATTTTTGCTTAGATGTGTCACAATTAATCCCTTGTTTCTTTAAATTTAAGGAGTCCCCTCGGATCAATTATGTACTCATTTTTAGAAACTAATTCCAACACGGTATTACAAAAGAATTTTTAAATATGTATTGCAATTATATTTTTTAGAAACTATCAAAAGTGGTTTCTATAGCTCATTTAGATTGTACTTCAACCCTCATGTGTTAGGGATTTATAAAAGAACGACCGTGAATCAATGTCGAAACTACCAACTTATCACCAAGTATAATAGGTTACAATAACAATCTAAAACAACTAAATGCAGAAAATAGAATCCTACTAACACAACAAAGGGTCTTATTAGTACTAGTAAGGGTAAAGTCGAGTTATGGACTACCAACACCAAGTTTAAGGGATAAGGATGCACCCCTGAAATATAAAATTGTACCACTGAAAACATGAAAGGGTTGCATTTGAAAATGAAAGGGTACTACTCATACAGAAAATAGTATCTCAGTAACACAACAAAAGGTGTAATTAGTACATGAAAGGGTAAAGTTGAGTTATGGACTACCAACACCAAGTTTAAGGGCTAAGGATGCGAGAACCATTGAAATACAAAAGAATACCATTGACACATAAAAAGGTTGCATCTTAAGTCAAAAGAGTACAACTCATACAGAAAATAGTATTTCAGTAACACAAAGAAGGGTGTAATTAGTACATGAAAGGGTAAAGTGGAGTTATGGACTACCAACACCAAGTTTAAGGACTAAGGATACACCACTGAAATATAAAATGTTACCACTGAAAACATAAAAGGGTTGCATCTAAAGAAGAAAGGGTACAAATCATACAGAGAATAGTATCTCAATAACACAACAAAGGGTGTAATTAGTACATGAAAGGGTAAAGTTGAGTTATGGACTACCAACACCATGTTTAAGGGCTAAGGATGCGAGAACCACTGAAATACCAAAGAATACCACTGACTCATGAAAAGGTTGCATCTGAAGTCGAAAGGGTACAACTAACTCATAAAGAAAATAGTATCCCACTAACACAATAAAGGGTCTAATTAGTACATAAAAGGGTACACTAGTACAAAACTAACTTCAAGTAACACCCAAAAAGTGTTACATAAAGTGGTAAAAGTGTTATTATAGACAATATGTAACACTTTATTGGGTGATACTTCCGCCCATGTTACCTAAGGTCTTATGTAACACTTTGGGTAATATATGGTAACACTTTCAATAGTGATACTATAAACCCTCTTTATGTAACACTTTTTACATTTTTAGTATAATTTTTAAAGTGTTACTTTTTATTTCTTACGTAACACTAACTTATCTTTAGTAACATTTTTCAATCATATAGTATCACTTTATCCGACATTATGTATCACTTTTTAAACGAATGTAACAGTTTTGTTTATTATAAGGTAACATTTTTCGATCATCTTTTGACATATAGTAAGCACTGTATTCAACATTATGTATCACTTATTCATTAATAGGTAACATTTATTATTATTATTATTATTATTATTATTATTATTATTATTATTATTATTATTATTATTATTATTATTATTATTATTATTATTATTATTATTATTATTATTATTATTATTATTATTAAATATAAAATAAAATTAACAATAAAGAATGAGAAACTAACATATATGATAGATAATAATTTGAATTGAAATAATTTCATAATTCTTTCAAAAAAAATCCATACACACCAATTTTAATGTTTGGCCAAACAAGATGATAATCAAAACAAAAAGAAAATTAACTTCGATCTCTATCTAAAAAAAGTGAAAAAAATTAAAAGAAACAAATGCTAGAATAATTGCAGCAGCAGCAACAGAGCTTCTAGCAGACATCATGTAGCAGCAAATAAAAGTGGCAGGAAGCAGTGGCAGCAAACAGCACCAGCAAGAGTCAGCAACAAAGAGCAGTAGCAGCAAAAAAAAACAGCAGTAGCACCAAAAAGTAGCAGAAGCAACAGCAAAAAACAACAGTAGCAGCTGCAAAACAGCAGTAACCGTAAGTGACAGCAGCAGAAAAACAACGCTAACAATAAGAGACTGCAACAGCAGTAACAATAAGCTTAGCGGGCAGCTCCAATCTTTTCAATCCTGGGGATAAAAAACTTCTTTTCTGTATCTCCCTAAACATCAACCACATACATATATGCAAGCATGCACACTTCTTATGGCGTCATCTCTTGCTATAAAGTATTCATTAAAAAACAATGAAAGTATTACATGATTTTTTTACAATTGTGATTCAAAAAATTTAGATGTCAGGATTAAAGAAAGAAAGAGAAAAAAAAAAAAAAAAAAAAGAAGAACGACCTTTTTTTAACGAGACCTCAAGTTTACACTGTTTTTCCTTATCTGATTTTAATCCTCTTCACTTGAGTGGTTCAATTCTCCCTTTTCATCGGGTGTATACTCGTCAGTATCTTTAGTCACCTTCTTACTTTTTTTTTGTTTGTTTCGATCCCTTCATCCACTGTTTCAGTGGGAATCTTTAGTCGCCTTCTTACTTTTTTTTTTGTTTATTTTGATCCCTTCATCGACTATTTCAGTGTATAAAACATGAATGTAGCCCCCAAATCCCTCATTCTGATTCTATTTTGTTCTATCCTTGCTTAGCTTGTCTAGCTTTCTCATAATGTCCATCTAGATCTTGATTCCTACAAAGAACACACAAGACAGTTAGTTGACGGACGTCATTGATCACAAATAGATTTTTAGAGTGTTAGACCCCTAGAAATATTAGCTTGGTTATCAGAGTTTACATTGCTAATTCTAGTTTATTACTTTTTAATTGTTGTAAACAAATTTTAGTTGACTCTTGACCCTAGCTATCTTCAAAGCTATTAGCAAAATGAATCTGGCTAGGGGATGCAGAAACATTTAAGTTATTGAATCATTGAATTAGGGGTAGGATAACCATTAAGAACTAATAAAAATATCTTTTGAAATAGTGTATGAATCCCCTTTACTATATGTACTATTTCATTCTGCAGATTGTCGGGAGTCAGGTCCTTGTGAAAATCCTAAAGAACAAGCATGCACCCCCCTTTTAGAACTACTGAATTTTAAATCGAGTATGGCAAGGGCTATGGCAAGGGCATACGTAGGGATGCAGAGCTCATAAGTTTGGGTGTCAAGAACAAGCTAATAAATAATCAGGGTGATATTCAACTACCATAATTTCCGTGGGAAAGATCAGTTAGAAAGTTTCTCATTGAAAATGTAAGAGAAAAAGACGAGCTTAAAACAAAGCTTAGAGAAAAACTACTACATTCAACAGAGGCGGCTGTAGTGGGAGATGGCACTGAACCAGCAAAAGAAACAGTTTTGCTTGACACAACTGATGAAGATGTAGTCCCAGCCACGGAAGCATAAGTCTTGCCAAAAGTTATTTTTTTGATGGGTTTTGGTGTCAGATAATTTTAGTAGCTTCTACTATAGAGTAGTTGTTATCAAACATATACAGGAGATAATATAAGGCTCTGAATACATAAAGGATTTTTGCTTGCAATTATCAGGGTATACTTCAATCTACAAGTTAACATGTCACTATATCAGTGCTTAAACTGGGATGGGTGAGTAGAGTTTTGGCAGGCCTCTAAAATTGGAGAAATTCTAAGCTATACCAAATGTATTATAGGAGTGAGGTTAGTTCTTTGAAATTTACTAGAGTGTTCAGACCTGTTTGCATCTTAATGGATTACCTAATTGTCACAATGTGGCATACCTTATCATACTCCCAGCACTTCGTACATGATTGTCTTAAAGGCAAGGGATCAATACATAGTGTGCCAATTAAGTTCTATCCAATTGTTCATAAATATTTATACCATTAGTTTTAGTAGAATGAATATCGAAATATACACATCAACAAGTCAAAACCTAGCAACAAAAACCCTCTTCTTAACCCCCTCAATCCTTCCATCCTTTTCAACCATCCATTCAGACAATCAAACAGAAGCAAATCAGTTCAAAAATATCAATAATCATTCATCAAAGTTAATTATAAACTATGGATTAGCGGGGAAAAAAAAAGTAATATTTAACTCAAAGTTTTATGGAATAATCAATTAACTGCATTTCAACATAAATCAGGACAATAAACAAAATTAGCTCATATAATTAAGAATCTAACAAAAACATCACAAAATAGCGATATCTAACTTGCAGCAAATTCGAGCGAAAAGAGAAAATTCGATCAGTAATTACAAAATTGATATGGCAAAACTGAAAGTGACTTTCAAATCGCATGAACTCAACAAATTATCACACAATTTCTCCACTTCTATAAAAAACACAACATACAATAATAAAATTGATACCTGAAACTTTCGATTTGGGCGATCACTCAAACAAAAATTGAGCAGCAGAGAGAATTGTATCCAGCAATTCTATCGTATCAATTGGAAGCACTTCAGGCGAAAGAGAATCAAGCAGAAATGAGTAATCGAGTAATAAAAGATTCGAGCAATCAATTTGGGAGATTCAAGCAATCAATTTGGGAGTTTCGATCAATCAATTGGAGGTATGTTAGGGTTCATCATTTCTAAGTGATAGAAAGAATCAAGCAATATAAACCTGTAAAGTTTTTATTTTGTTTTTTTTTTCTTTTTTTTTTGAAACAAGTTTTTATTTTGTCACTTGTAGAGTTTTTTTTTTCTTTTTTTAAAGTAAAATACTTTGAGGAATTTTATTACTCGTAGAGTTGTAATACTTTTCCCCTCAAATAAAAAAAAAGAGAAAAAAAAAAGAGTTGTAGTACTTACAACTTAGGCTCGAATTTTTTGAGCTTTTAGGCAGAGCAGATTTCAGTAGAACAGAGCAAAGAAGAGCAGAGCATGGCTTCCACACACTACAAAACATAACAGAGCAGATCAGCAGAGCGATTTTCAGTAGAGTAGAGTAGATTTCAACACAGTAGAGCAGAGTAACTCAAAAGAACAAGGCCTTAGAGAAGGCTAAAGGCAACGAGGGTAATTTACATAGTTGTCCTTATTAGCGAACAAAACTAATTTTAGTTAATCAATTAGCAGATGAGAAGAGGAGTAATGCCATGTTAGAGCTTTATAGGTTAGGGATGTTATAAAATAAGGTAACACTTCTTAGGTGTTACTATAAAATGTTATCTATTTAAAAGTGTTACTCTATAATGTTACCTATGTGAAAAGTGATACTTTGTAATGTTACTTATTTTAAAAGTGTTACATTAAGTGTTACAATCTACAAAAATGTTACCAAAGTGTTACTTATAAATCTATTAATTTTGCACTTTAATAAGTGTTACATACACGTGTTACGTAAACTCAATTATGTATTAGTGGTAAAGTCGAGTTACTTTTTAAGTCACCATCTATTTGCATTGACTGTAATTAATGGCCTTTTGCAAAAATGAGTCATTAAATAAACAACAATTAATTAGCTTAGTACCATAACAATTACATAATAAAGACTTTGGATGTTCATTCAAGCATAACAAGCATCATAATCATAACATGATAAAATAACAAGGAAATTCTAGATTAGTTCTTAGTAAGTACTACTTAATAACGTAGAACAAATTATAATCCGTCCAGAAAATTTGAAGTGCATAACATCCAATAGGTCGCACTTGATCAAAGGGTAAGATGATCGTTCGAGCCGTGAATAGTTGAGTCATCCCATGGGTGGCGGGGCTCATCATCATCACTTGGGGAAGAGAAAGGGGTCATTCCAATCATGAATGGTGGGGTCATCTGGGTCACCATGTTTGTACCTGGTGGGAGAATAGGGCGAGGAAGGCTCCGACAATGGCGCCTTAAGAGACTACAACCAAATTAGAGTAAGGCACATATATAGAATAAAATTTTAATTAACTATATTATAACTTAATTTAAATCGTGGAAGGAATACCTCTAGATCGACACCAAGCTGATGTCGAAAATATGAAATTCCCCTTTTAATGACCCATGGAAACAATTCTTTAACATCCCAAATAAGTAGCACCTTATTGTAGCCGTTTTGGCCTCCAAATCCTTTGGCATTGTACCTGCCCCTTATCTCAGACTTAACATATCCTATTGTGCTCTCGTCAAGGCGAGCCTTGGTGACGACAACAGCACTGGGTGAGTACGAATTGAACAACTTGTAGAGCGTGTCCACGAACGATGGTCGGTGAACATTCCTTGCATTCAACAGGATGACATGTGAACCCTTGGGTAAGAACCTAGGAGACGGCTCATGAACATCAGTCTCAGAACCATAAATAAACACCAAGTTGTACTTCACCTTCCGCTTTGCTGTGATACAAGTGTAAATATTTAGGTGAACGTACTTCACAAGGTTGCGCACCTCCATTACATGAATGGTTGCCGTGTTGGCACCGATGAAAATGTGTCTTTCTTGTAAAGGCATGGTGTATAGTGGAAGTTTCTCGGGGTCAATTTCTGGCTTCAAATAAAAAACTGGAACAATCTTTTTTGGGATGAACTCCTCAGATGTTGAATTTTTGCACAACCACTTGACAAAAGCACCAACCCCCTTGTGGAGATAGCCGTCCAAATCAGTTAGATCTGGGTAATAAGCTGGTCGAATTGTTCCATCACAAACTTCCATCAAACTTTTAGGGATGTAGGTGGTTGTCCTAAATTCATGAGAGTCGGACAATTGATCACGAAGAAAAGTAGAGGACATGTAAAGCCCTTCTTCATAGTGATAATTACTCTCAAAATAAGTGGTGGTGTTGAAATCAATTTCAGGGGTGTTACTAGGCTTAAAGGGGATGAAGTACATCAATGGGGTGTTTGGATGAGGCATTATATTCCTTCCCCAAGAATCCACAATAGTTTTTCCGGGGTTGGACATGGTGAAAACAAAGGGGTTTTATTTTTGGGTAGATGGAAATGAGTGTGGTACGTGAAAATGGGAGATAGCAAAAAGTAAATTTAATTATAGTGTAAGAGGAAGAGTATAATCTTCAATCTTTATCATTAATTCAAGCCATGGAAAGAAGCATAAAAATCCCAGAAAATCAAAAGAATTTTGCGTTCCTTTACTTAAGGTCAGACAAGAAGGTCAAACAGAAGGACCTACTTTAAGTTCAGCTGTATTGAAAAGTAATAAGTTGAGTAGAACAAGCAAAGTCAGTCATTGAATGAAGCATTAGGATAAGACAATACATATACTCAGACAGTATGATTTGATGTTGGGCTCAAGGCATCTATGATAGCTGAAATTCAATAACTATGAACTGAATAGCAAAGCATAGTGAAATTGAATAGGGTGTGTGATCACATTTTGAATAGCATAGCATAGTAAAATTAAATAGCATTGTAAAATTGTAAGTGTCACCTGTTTTATTAGTTTGACGACACCCCTTAGCTTTCCACATTTTTTGTTTATCTAATTTTTACTTAATGATGTTAATCAAATCGCTGCATATAGTATAGTAAAATGTTCCTCAAAAATTGTGTTTGACCATTAGAAACCAAATTAGAACCGCTGTGTATAGTTACAACAAATTAAGTAATGAATATGTTCTACTTGTAGAAGTTTTTTTATACCAGTTGGATGACTTTAGTGTTCAGTTGGACTATATCGGGATTTTGTTATTGCATATATAATTGCTACTTGTGAAATGAACTTTGTGATAAAAAAAACCACTGAACACTAAAGTTATCCAACTGTTTCTTGATGATGGACTACTGTGTACTAAACTAAACTATATCGGGCTTTTGTTATTGCATATATAATTGCTACTTGAGAAATGAACTTTGTGAAAATTGTAAGTCTCTATTCACATCATCAAGAAACAGGTTGTTCCTCAAGGAGGGGGTATGTTTTTCCTGCAAAAATAATTTTATCAAAATCCCATATAATAAATAGACCAAGTAAGACCTGTGTAAGGAGGGTGATCCCATCGTAAGGGGTACTCTCCTTAAATGCCCTTGGCCACTTAAAATCCTAGGACTTTACACTTGTTAGGGTGTAGTAGGATTTGAATTCCTGATTGTTTGGGGGACCTTGAATTAGAATTGATTCTATCATCACGCTTTTTTGTAAGAAACAAGTAGGAGTCGCCAATGAGTTTTAGGAAAAACTCATAAGCCCCGTTCATGCCTTTCTTCCATGTGGAGTTCATGGAATAATTAGCACGAATCATAAGTTTACCCATGCCCAAATTGGTCTATAAACCAGAAATGAGTTCGGGAGCGAGGGTACTAAGATAACGTTCCTTTTAGAGGGGAATCGTCATCCTAGCCCTAATACGGCCTCTACTAGCTCTTCCTTTTTTGCAATTTCATCACCAAACAATATATGCAACGCGATACCTAAAACTATGTTATTTGATTTTATTTACAAACATTAATTCACGTAGGAATTACATCGTAAGGTCGTTATTCTTATTTAATTAAATTCGTGGAAGAACAATAAATAAACAAGATTCGCCTTGGGTTAAGTGATCAACCAACAATTATTTTGATTCAATTCTAATCTTTATTTAACACAAGATACTATGTGGAAATGATTAAATAATTATTTTAAAAGTGATCAAACAACACTAATTAAAAAAATTAAAGTCTTTTTAAACAAGAAAATAAAGGTGATTTAACTAAGTGCTCGGGAATTTACCACTTCTCTTTGCTAGATCTCCGTTTAGAACACTTATGGACTCCTTCTTGTTGGGGAACCTCCACCGTAGTAACAAAGTATCGAAAGGGTGAGTGTTTAGGACAAGAGGGCTAGGTTGCACAAGTTCACAAGTTATTTCGCCAGAGTTTTAAGTTAATTTCTTTCTGTTTAAGCCTCAGTTTAAGCTCGTATTAATTTCTTTCTGTTTAAGCCTCAGTTTAAGCTCGTATTTATAGGGAATGATTAGGTTTAGGGTTTTGAGCATTCTGCCGCAGCAGGTGTCGCGCGCAACAGATGAAGTTGCACGCGGCATCCCAGCGCAAGTTATAGAGTTGCGCTGCTATGTGCAGCGCAACTATTTGTCTTGCGCGCGGCTTTATGGTAAGATTCGATTTTATATTTTCCGTATAATTCCGAATAATTCTGAATCTTCCGCAGTGCAACTCTGAAAGTTGCGTTGGGTGTCATGCGCAACCGAATTAGTTGCGCGCGGCAGCCCACTTTGTGACATGTGCGCGGCTTTTTCTGCGGCAGCACTAAGTTTTAATCTAGGCGCTCCTAAATATGTCATTATTAGGGTTTAAGCACGGGCTTAAGCCTAATTATGATCGGGCTTAGTTAATTGGACCTTTGTTTTGGCTTTTTCTTTAATTTGGGATAGTCTTTTGTGTTTTGTGGCTTAACCAGTTATCCATAAGCATTCTTCACTTCGATCCAACACGAAGATGGCTTTATTTATCGTCATTGCACTTCCTGTCGGGACACGAGGCCAAAAGTAGATGTCTACAACCTGACAATCAGCAAATACACAGGCAAAGGATCATTCTCATTCTCTTACCATGTGAAAGGGAGCTTCAAAAGATTGTGCACAATGCTTTATAGTGGCTAGCATGATTGCACCGCAAGAGCAACTTTTATTGCAACAAATAGAAGTGGTGAGGGCTAACCTCTTCTCATGAAATCATCTTCACTAAAAGTACAACAAGCACCAAGCTATGGAAAATAAAACTCTTAAGTCATAGATTCTACCATAAATCATTTATTAAATCAATTCACATACTATTCTGAATTTCACATCCAATACAAAACACAAAAACTGAAGATATATAAAACATTTTAAACTTCTAATTCAAATCAATTTTGACTTGTCAATAAAAATCAACCAACCCCAATTCAAATAAGTTTTTGGCATCCACAATCAAGATAAATGGTAGTTGAGTGATTTAATTCACAAAACAAATCATTGCATCAAAAAAATTGAAGTCGCACACTAGTGTCATTTAATTCAATGTACTATAACCATGTAGAAGACAAGAGCTATTAGCAAGATGACCACAAGTAAAGTCTACAGATAGGGCTGGAATACATGCTCTTGACACTCTTTCTTAGACCTTTTTCTTTTGACTCATAGATACTTACTTGTCCGTTTGTCGTACCGAAAATGTCCTCCTCAACATGGTAGAAGTTATACCCACTTCCCATGTGATGGGATCACTAAGATGCAGCAACTCCTCTAAGGCCTTCATCTGAAGTGACGAAATTGTGCATGTGTCACAAAAATAATTCCAACAGAAAACCATAGATTAAATTAAAAGTAAGGAAGGAGAGAATTGAACAGATTACAAGCTGCAGATGAAACTTTTCATGCTTTAAGTACAAATCTTTTTACAAAAAAGAATCTATCATCCACACCAGTTATGCCTTTAAATCCAAGGCCAAGCAATACCAGTGTTCTGCATTTTTCTTGGATGTATCAAGGAAAGGGACAAAAACCTATAAAGCATAAACCAATTTAAGTATATGCACATTCATAACAATAAAATTACTTGATCACCACAAAACAAACTAAACACATACACTTTGTATTTGGTAAAGAGGATAGCCAAGGAAAGTCTTCCCGTACTTTTGCCCTAACACTTTAGGATCATCTTTACCAATCATAACAAAATTCTACGACCAACAACAAAAATATAGGTAAGTAGAATACCAAAAACAAAAAAAAAAAAAAAAAAAAAAAAAAAAAAAAAAACCCAAATTGTTTGAACAAAAAGTGTAGTAAGAAACCTCATCGCATACGAAGGATCCATCATAATCCTTTTCCTCGTATGTTGTGATGCCCGAGTTTTTGTATACAAGACAGCGACCATCCTAACATAATGATCTCCAACACGAGACCTCGGGGAAACAACTCGATAACAATCCCTTTGAGATGCATCTATGCCATCACAAAGAATTAAGTTTGGACCGGGCCTGCATTTGCCATTAGCCACACAATTAGACAACAACATATAGTATATCCAGTGGCCATTACACATTAAAGCTTTACTTACTCTTGATCATTTTTCAACTCCTTCCACCCTTGAACAATGCATAGAAGCCTCTTGTAAAAGGGACTAAGCCTTTGTGGCCTATGTCCTTCCTCCAAATGTGGTGAGTTGTTCATATTATCAAAAGAATAACCAGCACCAAACTTTTTTGTCAGCTCCTTTGGTCCAATACTCCCAACTTTTTCACCGTGAGTTCTTTCGTTGGCCAGAAATTCATTACCATCAAAGTGTTTGGTAGGATTAACTTGTTCCCTTGGTCTTCCGGTACTCCCAACATTTTCACAGTGGGGGCTTCCAGTTGCCAGATAATCATTACCACCCGTCATCTTACCCACAAATCCACTAAGGGCTTTCCCAATCAAACCCTCAACAATTGGTTCTAGCCTTGTACTCAACTGAACTAATACCTGTACATAGCCAAAATCGAGCGTTAACCAAAAAATAAGGAAAAATATAAGGGAAAAAAAATAACCAAAGGATAGATCACCTACGAGTGAAGAAGGAAGACAGGACAGCAACATGGCCCATCAGGGAGTCAGCCAGCAAGGTTCAGTGAGCTATAATGAGCTAATGATTGCTAGCAGTGTCCTCTCTCAGAGTGACAGCTGCTAGTTATTTGTCCCATCTATTTTGGCATGATATGTAAATATATGAAAGGGGGAGAGGGAGTGTGTTGGGTAGGTGTTAGCCTTAGGCATGTAAACTAACATCTTGGTCAATTTTAAAACAACTTATGTAAGCGATAACTAAACAAAAATCAAGATGATTTCATGTAACGTACAGTTACATACATTTATCTCACAAGATATTCTGTTTTGGTCACACAATATAGTAAAGATAATGAAACAATAAAACTCAAACCAGACAAAAACATACTATGTATAAATCAGTAGATTACATCAAAACTTCAAAATAGATGAAAAGTTAGTAGAAAAGTGAGTTATAAAAAAGCTTAAGTAGGTTCTACAATTAATTTAGTAGGTTCTACATTAATTAATAAATAATGAAGATAATTGAGATGGGGTCAAAGAAGATCAGTTTTTAAACATACTAAACTATATCAGAAGCATCCATAAAACCTTCATTATATAGGATTATATAAAAGGCTTAAATTTTAAATATGAATACAAATAGCTAAAAAAATTATATGCTCTTCAAGAGAAAACAAAGGTTATAAAACACATAAACATCATAAACAAAATTACAGCCTAAATAGTTCAAGTTTGAACACTCACCCGCTCGACAACATCATCTATGGAAGCCCGATCTGTACCCCCTGAAATTGGGGCCTTGTTTTTAATACCAGCATGGCTGACCTTTCCAAAGGAATGTTCCGCCTCTCTTGGTACAAGGGGATGTTCTCCCCCATAAGCAATACCGATGACCTATCAATTAGAAAAAAAAAATGTTACACAGTTATCAACCAACATAACACATAAAAATAATGTTGATATCTTACCAAAAGCTTGTCATACTCATTGATCGACACCTTATCTTCAAGAAGAGCTGCGTTCACCCCACCATAGTTCCATACCTTCACCCTCGGGTAAACGCCCCACTTGACAGGATCTCGATGCAAGTGGTCCAGATAATAAATCTACCAGAAAAGAAAACCACAATTACCAGATCACAATTACAAAATACTAAAGCTATTTTAAAATATGTACAGTTATTGAACGCTATTTAAAAATATGTAAAGTGAATAAACTATAATGAACACAAAAATATATCCTATTACCAACTTGACAGAGTGCACTACGTGAAAAAATGAATTTGGCACCGGTTCAAACCCGGCCTAAGGCACCGGTTTGAACCGGTGCCTATGTGGGGGGTGCCAAAAAGGGGTTTAAAAAGGCACCGGTTCAAACCGGTGCCAAAAATCAAAATTGGCACCGGTTAACTGGTGCCAAAAAGGCCCACAGAAAATTATTTCAAAGTAACCGGTGCCAAAAAACCCCCAAAAATCTTTTTTTTCTTTTTTTTTTTTTTTTTTTTTTTTTTTTGTTGTTGTTGTCATTTTTCACTTAAAAATCAAATTGACTAAAATAAATAAGAACAACATATTAATCGAATATCATTGAATATAACCGAAATTTACAGTATATAATCAAGAAAAAAATTACAATATACAAATTATAAAATTAAACAATTAAAACATATAAATAAATAAAAAATTACTACAATATAAATAAAAAAAATATTACAACATCACAATAAAAAAAAAACCCAAACATCTAAATCAATATTCTTGATTCTTGATTCTTCAATTATGTGCAATATTTTGGGCCTGCAAAGCAAATAGTATACCTGCGCCAATTAGTTCATCCAACAAAATCAATTAAAATGTATTAGCTGCGAAATTAGTTAAAAACCCAGAAATTAAAAAAAATCGAAAAAATTAAAATCGAAAAAAAATTAAAACCCAGAAAATCGAAAAAATTAAAATCGAAAATTACTTAAAACCTAGAAAATATAGAAAATGAAGAAAAAATTAAATTAAAACCCAGAAAATCGAAAAAAATTAAAACCCAGAAAATTAAAAAAAAAATCCAAAAAAAATTAAAATCGAAAATTAGTTAAAAACCCAGAAAATTAAAAAAAAATCGAAAAAATTAAAATCGAAAAAAAAATTAAAACCCAGAAAATTGAAAAAATTAAAATCGAATATTAGTTAAAACCCAGAAAATCGAGAAAATCCAGAAAATGAAGAAAAAATTAAATTAAAACCCAGAAAATCGAAAAAAATTAAAACCCAGAAAATTAAAAAAAATCAAAAAAAATTAAAATCGAAAAACAAATAATAATCGAAAAATGAATCAAAATCGAAAAACATTAATAATACCCAGAAATGAAATCGAAAAACAAAACCCAAAAATGAAATCGAAAAACAATTACCCAGAAATGAAATTGAAAAACAAATACCCAAAAATGAAATCGAAAACAAATACCCATAATTCGAAGAAAAATAAATCAAAATCGAAAAAAAACCCTATTAAAATCGAATAAAAATGAACAGAAATCAAAAATAATAATCAAAATAAAATTAAAAAAAAATATTACCAAGAAATCGATTGAAAGAAGTGAGGACGGTGTTGCATGTTGGAAGGAGATGAGGGAAGAGAAATAGAAGGAGGACGGAGAAGGAGATCGAGAAAGAGGAGGAGAGGAGAGAGAAAGAGGAAGAGAGGAGGAGAGAGAAAGAGAAACGGCTGATTGAGTTAATGTGTTAGGGTTGGGGGGCTTTTATATGGGCCGGTTTTTTTTTTTTTAATATTTAATGGCACCGGTTCACTTCAAACCGGTGCCCTTTTATGTTTTTGCCACCGGTTTGAAGTGAACCGGTGCCATATATCCTGGTTCAACTTCCCACCAAATTTTAAGGCCATTTTTAGCACGGGTTTGGACTGAACCGGTGCCAATTAGGGGGTGCCTTTTTTATTTTTTCTACTAGTGGTGGTTCTTTACTCTTACTATAATTGGTGCTGATGACTTGACAGTGTATTTATAAAGCACTAATTAAAAACAAAAAATTAAATGATGGATTTTAGGCCTCAAATCCATTTCCAACTAAGCATAATAAAATAATAATCAACACAATCACAAATAAATTATAGTGCAAACTCCCTCCCCTTTTCATAAGAAAATTCTCTAGTTGTTTATTAATGTAGTGGTTGTAAGAAGTCAAAGCAAAGCAAACCACAGAGAAAACTCTCTAGTTCTTAATTAGTATACTGACTCCCATTCTTTCTCATAGTACCAGCAATTCCTGGTTCCAGGAATAGGATAAAACTGTATTCAGAATAGTACATAGGTTTAAACTGAATATGCAAAGCATGTATAATTTTTTATTTTCAAATCCAAATTATCCTTAACCTTGTAGTTTTAGCACAATGCACTCAGCTAGACAAGTTGAAAATCCAAAATGAAATGTGTTAAATGCCACCTATTTCATTGAACGACAAAAAAATGTAAATAGTTTGATTGAAGCTCACCATAATGAACAAAAAACTGCCCCCATAGCAAGACCTATAACCATCTTTTTTAAACTTCCTTTGAAATCTGTTAGCTGTGTCGCATAGCCACTCGAACGTCAACGAACACTAATCAGAGTTGATAGCCTTGGTAGCCATTGTCAATGCTGGTATGAGTGACTTCGGAAAGTTTGAATTATTAGTGGTTGTACAAAACACTTAACTAAGGGCGACAAGTAGAAAGGCTACCATGAAATCTTGCTCATTAACTTCATCTGCAAGGGGAATTGCTTCACCAGATGCATCTAATGGACATAATGCTTCTGAAGCATATTTCAACGAAATGGTTTTTTTTTTTCGAACCAACACCATAAAGATAAAAAATCCTTCTCATCTTCTCCACCTTCTCCTCATCATTTTCACCAACATCAAAAGAGACTTTTTCAGCACCCATGGATAACCCGAGTATAGACCTCACTTGAGTGGGACCTAAGGGTAAGATCTCACTATCCCCAAACACCATCGTGCCATCCGGAATCACTCTTGTCATCAACCAATAGCAAAATTGCCTCGGTACATTTTTCATGTTAATTTCCAAGAGACCTTCAAACCCCATTTGTTTGACTAATGCGCGTCATCTTGGATCAAAATTTTTCGCAACTTGGAAGAAAGATTCGCATACAGTGTTGGGGTACTGCCACAAAAAGAGGGAATATGCATTAGTAGCCAACAAACAAACTCATTTACATGCACCAAAATAAAAATTATTCTGATTAGTTATAGTGCTGTCAACTTAACATATTGGTTTAGTTCTGGTACAATTAATTTGATGTCCATACTGTGGCTCTAATCATTTTTAATCTGACGTAATTCACGCAATCATTATAAGCTTATGTGTGTAAGGATGAACAATTCATTTTGTCTTTTTAGGTTGTACTGAACTTGTAATAACTTGTGAGGGTGTATGAGTTGGACTGTGAGATCACACTTCATAATGGCAGATAGTTTTCAACTAGTTTTATTGAAGGCAAAGTAAATTGGAGCCAAAAAATATGTCTTCTATACCAGAAACCTGATTTATGAGATAGATTTGGAAATTAATACTAGTAAACTAAGGGCCTATTCTGTTTACATTAGTAGCTAAAACAGCATACCTTTCTGATGTTCTCATGATGGGTCTTCAACACTGCCCCTTCGCTTAAAACTTTTTGGCCTTTGGTTATTTCACCCTACATACATACAAATCATAAACCTAGGGTTATGTCCTATTTTTAGCATACTAATCTTGGTATAAATATATGTGCCTTAATAGTTACATATTCACTATACCTTTTCCCTTTTCCTCTTCCGACTTTTATTCTTACTTTTCATGAAAAACATCATCATCTTCATGAACTCAGAGGGAGAGCAGGACTCCTCTAAAGTATCTTCATCAGTCTGCTCATCAGAACCATTGTCTTCTTCACCGCTATTATCAACAACCGCATTTACAGACTTCTTAGGTAGCTTTGCCTTCTTGTTAGTTTTGTTTTTCCCCTTCACTTCAGACCCCCCCCCCTTTATCGGGGTCCTTAGAAGTTGATGGATCCTAAATGCAAGAAATGACACAGAAAATTTCAAACTTCACCACATTCAACTAACACATTAATACAAGCACAGAACACTAGCTCACCATCAAGTGTTTCCAGTTCTTCGATCGCATAAATGTCTTCGATCTCATAATTTTTGCGGGGAATAATACAAATCTGATCTGCAAAAAATCACAGCTACACTTAGCATCATGGATAAAAGCTTCTACATCAAACAAGACACCCAAAATAATCAATACAAATTAACAAACTTCCATAATCAATACAAATTAACAAACTGCCATATCAATCAGAGACCTAAAAAAAGAAGGCCTAATAAAGAAGGCCTACTAAAAGATCTAACATACCAAGCCTAACCCACAGTCCTACCCAATAGTCAAACTATAGAGGACTATTAATGGGTGATTACAAGTAGGATACATTTTAATAATTTCTTATACAAAGCTTTAATTATTATTTTCCAAGAGCATACATCTAAAAGTCAAACTATCACCAAAAAATTTTAGCCATCTAATTTGCATATGGTAAGAATAACTCTATAAGACTCATCTGCTTATAACACTAATTAATTAGTTAAGATTATATAAGGTAAATGACTCTGCGATTACCTAGAAGCTGAAAATAATCATAGCTAATAGTCAGAAAAGTGCTTGTTTGTAGAAATTTCCTTCCCAGATTGTCACTTGTATATGATACCCTTGACTTGATGCATCTTTCCAAATTTAGACATGGTACCCAAGAATTTTTAAAATGAAAAGAATCAAAGTATTAATTGTTAGTAAATTACCAAAATCAAAGTAGTAGTAGTAGGTTTTGAACGATTGTTAAAAGTCAATTTGACTAAGAACAAAAGACTTGACTATAACCTTCCATAAAAGGCTCATTCTCTTTTTACATTGCACCTTGTTCACTCCTTCTATCAAACCAGGCCACTCTGGTAAGTTTCCCTAATCCATTCTCAAAAACTTATATATGATACCCTTGACTTGATGCATCTTTCCAATTTTAGATATGGTACCTAAGAATTTTTAAAATGAAAAGAATCAGAGTAGTAATTGCTAGTACATTAGCAAAATCAAAGTAGTAGTAGCAGGTTTTGAACAGTTGTTAAAAGTCAATTTGATTAAGAATACCAACTTTAAAGACTTGACTATAACCCCACATAAAAGGCTCATTCTCTTTTTACATTGCACCTTGTTCACTCCTTCTATCCAAGCAGACCACTTTGGATTTACTTTCCAAAAATGAATCCATTCTACAAGCTGAGTAGCCTATTCATCTCAGTTCTCTCCTTTCTCTGGCTAATCTGCTTATAACACTAATAACTTAAACCAGTTCATATAATACCCATCAAACCTATAATACCCATCACACAATAAGGTTACAATATCGACATTAAGGTCTGAAACCAATCAAACTCACAACTTAGCATAAAACCATCCACAAATAGAATTGCTAATCACAGAAATATAGCAATATCCCGCCCAACAAAAGGCTATCAATCTTTTTTTTTTTTCCAATCACCAAATTACAACTAAAACAAAATTGGACAATTTGTAATCTCAAAACATACACTATATTCAAGCATATATAATCAATACCATGAAACCAATTACATTCCAAGAAATACCCATGAAATAAAATCATCCAAAAAAAAAAAAATTAATACAACCCCCGACAGAATTTATACAAACCCTAACAAATAAAAATTTTGGAGGACAATTTAAATTGGGGTGTTAGGATTTATGTAATTCTTAAACCCTATTATTGATTTCGAATATCAACCACACCCCCCATAAAATCCAGAACATCACCAATTTGAAAACCCTAACTTTTAGGTTAAACGAATACAATGAAATTAACTTTGACAAAGTACTAAAATTGTTTCAACAAGCATTACAAAATTGATAAAAACTAATGAATTTATAACTAACTCGCTTACTTGGGTCAAATTGATCACGAATGATGCGTATAATCCTTGAATTCTCCCCGTGGCAAGCCCAGAAATAATTCTTCAAGTCACCCACCACCGCAAACGACGATGGAGATGGATATGGAGGAAATGGGGAATACAGAGACCTAGAGTGAGAAGACAGAGGGTTCGAATTCGAATTTCTTCCTGGAGGCGAAACGAGAAGAAACTAGAAGTTCAGAGGAGAGAGACAGTGAGAAGACAGAAGGAGAGGTAAATGGAAGAGAGAGAAAATAATCAACCATGTGACCAAATAATCTAATTCAAATATAAGATACGGAGTACAAATACAAGGGGTACGAGATACAAGATACCTATGCAAATACACTCAGGAAATACGAGATACTTATGTAACGGGCTAACAAAAAGCATAACGGAAAGTGAGGTGGATTTCCACTCAACCATGTGAAAGTGAGGTGGATTTCCACTCAACCATGTGAATTTACCAGCTTGCCCCTGAATATGCATTTACTAATGCATCTCAATACTCCATTTAGGAGGCTTTCTAAACGGAGTGTTGCGAGATATTTGGTGTTGTCTCGCAGGGGTAAAGTTGTCTTTTGATATGAAATTTGAATTTGGCCAGATGCTTATGCCGTTTCGAGGTAAAGTACTCCGTTACGAGGAAAGTGTGAGACGTCCCTTTCACTTATAGCTTTTCTCTCTCCTCTCTGTTGTTCCTCTTTCCTGTCATATTTTCTCTCTCCTGTATATCATTCCAATTTTCCTCTTAGTCGAAATTGAATATCTGAATCTCCTTCGATTATTTTCTACAAAATCGTCCCCCGACGAAGAGTTGTTGGATTCATAGGTTCTCCCCCGCTGGGATCTCCGTCCACCTCCGTCAAAATCGCGACGTCAATCTTCTTCAGGTATGTATTTTTTTGTGGGGTTAAACTTGTAGTCGAGGATTATTGTTTTGATTAGTTAATTTTGATGAATTCTAGTGTTTGGTCTATTTTAGGGTTTCGGGGGTCGAATTTAGGGGTAAAGGTTTTGCAAATTATCGAATTTTCAATTTAGGGGTCGAATTCTAGTGTTTTTTTAGGGTTTTTAGTTTTGTTCTGAGAGTTTGAATCATCATGAATTTCTGTCTGAATTTGTGTTTTTTTTTTTAAAGGAGATTAAAATTTACATAAATTTATTACCTGTTTATTGAATTGCATCAGTTTCCTTTACAACATACAAAAAAAGTCGAATTCTTTTTTCATCCCTTTACCTTTAGTTTTGTGTTATGGCATTTAGGGGTAAAGGTTTTGCAAATTATCGAATTTTCAATTTAGGGGTAAATTATCGAATTTCAATTCAATTTAGGGGTAAATTTCAATTCAATTTAGGGGTAAAAATTGCGCTTGGGATGTTTCTTAACAACTAATGCTTGTGTGCAATAGTATTCACTTACAGATACAACTCACACTAATATGCAATAAGATTTACTTTAAGCTACAGCTAACTATGCAATAAGATTTACTTTAAGCTATAGCTAACTTTTCACCCTTTACATGATTGATGACATTTCTTTGCTTAGAGAACTGGAAATATTTATAATTTTGCTGACTATTAGATCATCAAAACTATTTGCACAGGTCATTTATGCAGTAGCCGGGCTTTGAGTGTTTGCTGTTTTCACAAACCCTTGTGTAAGTCTTCTCATATTTACCTTCACTGTTGTCTCTAATGTTTTCTAGCACATAACAGAGACTTCTAAACGTGTGCAGATGCATTGCCTCCAAACAAGCTAAGTAGGAGAAAGTGAACAGGTAAAATACCTTACACTTCTAAAGATTCAAGTATCATTGCTCTAAATGTTTGTGAATTGGGGAAATCAGGTTCGAAAACCGGACAAAATCAGCGTGGTTTTGTAAGCGTAGTGAGAACGTTTTGTTGAGTTAAATTGTTTAATTGTTTAAGGTTTGGTATTTCTGTTTTGGCTTCGTATCCACATGAATGTGTGTATGGTTTGTCTGATTTAATATCATTGTAGTTGTTGTTGTGTGTTGTTGTGTGTTGTTGTGTGTTGTTGGAATCAAAGATTGGTTATGAAATAGGGGGTTTGTGGTTGTCGAATTTTGGGGATAGGTTTTCCAAAATGTCGAATTTCAATTGGGATTTTGATGGGTGGGTTTTAATTGTACAAATGTAGGTATAAATTGCAGTAAAATTGTTGCTTGAACTGTAGCCTCAATAGTCTAATTTTTTGCAGCAAAAACTTTAAATATATTTCTTTGTCAAAGGCATTAACCACCTTAGCCTCAAATGTCGAATTTCAATTGGGATGTTGATGTGGGTTTCAATGTTGATTGATATATACCATTAGGGATAAAGTAATTTGAACTATAGCTTAACAAAGTGAAAATGAAAATGTGAATGATTCTTGGGACAGAGATATTGAGGCACTATTGAGGTAGGTTTTCCATTAAATTCATTTGGGGAAATGCGGTTTAAATTGGCACAAAATATGGGAAGGGTGGAACTGTTTTATTAATTATAAGGGTAGTGAGAATGTTTTTTGGGTAATGGTTTAATGCTTGGTTTTTGTGACCATATGAATGTGTGTATCGCTTGTCTGCTTTACTGTGATTGTAGAAATAATGTCCGCTTTATTTCATGGTTTAATGGAATCTTTCATGGTTTATGGGTTTGTTTTGGTTTGGTCTGCTTTACTGTGATTGTAGAAATAATCTCTGCGTTTGGTTTGTTTTGTATAATTGGCATAATGTTTTTAGAATTATGTCATTAGTAGTGGTGCCTTTGTTGTATTTGTAATCAGTTATTTATTGTTATGCCTTTTTTGTAAGATTCTTGTAAGGAGTTTATTTGAAATGATTAAGGTATATTCTGTTAGAAAGCTAATGTTTGGTAAATTATGTGCAGATTCAGTGATGAAGAAAAAGTCAATTGTTCGGTCGATGAATCGGACAAAGTGGGGGGTGAGTATTTATTTGTTGTTGTTGTTGGTGTGATTTTATATTTAAAAAGTGGAACTAATTTGTAAGATGATATTCAGGGTCCATTAAAAAGAGAGGTACGCAAACCTGTGGGTTTGTCATTGACTCTGAAACCTGTGGGCCAATCGAAGAAAATGTGGAATTGTAAACGAAAGAGAATTGATGGTGAAGAAGAAGAACATCATGATCAAGAACCTGATGATCAGGAATCTGAACATTCGAGCAATGAGGATTCTGATTCTAGTTCTGGAGGATTTATGAAGGTGATGATAAAGGAGTACATGAAGAGAAAGAGTAAGAAGAGAAAAGGGAAGTCGGTGGGTGGCGGGGGGATTAAGAAGGTATGAAGATTTATTAATTGTGAAGGAAACTATTTTTTTGTATGTGAAAATTTTAAATGTGAAGGAAACTATTTTTTTGTATGTGAAAATTTGAAATGTGAGAATTTGTTGCTTTTATCCCTTGTAGGGTATTCAAACAGAAGGACATAGAGTTATGGCCGATGGTGTAGTCCTACGGACACATTATGATAACATTGGGAAGGTATGGTTTGGTAATAGGTTATGGTTATGTTAATGTGATGTGCTTTGCTTTGGTAGGTTTTGGTTATCTTCTATTTTGAAATAGAGTAATGGAAGTAATGCTTTATAGTCCAAATAAACTGAATTTTTTGTATTATTAATCTTTTCATGATTTTTTGCATTATTGGAAATGGATTTTTCAATTACATGTTTTGTTGATTCTAGAAAAAGTTGTGTATTAATTCTGGAAATATTAATGATATATAAAAATATATCTACGTATATCTTTTCCCTAAAAAATTTCAAACAAAATATAATTGAATTTACGGATTAATCGAACATTTCTTGTTTTTAATATATGACCCATATTTTTTGACGATTCCCATTTTTTCTCATCGGATAAGGTGTTTTAGTTTTTTAATATAGGACCAACTTTTAGTTTTTTATTGTCTTTTGCTTTTTTTTCTATTTGATTTTTTATTATTCTTGTTCTAGCAGTCAGATCGTTCATTTTTTGTTCTGTTGCTGAAGGATTTATCCAATTTAGGAATGCGATTTTTATGAATCTTTTTCATTTTTTCTTTTATTCGATTCTTCTCTCAATTCAAATAGTCGAATTCGATTTACGTTTGACATTATTTTTGTTATTTTTTTAAAAAATAGAAATATTTCAACAATCCAATTGTTTGTTTCACGAATTTTTTGTTAGAGTCTTTTTCAAATTTGAAAGCGGCCTTTTTGAAGTTTTCAATTTTTTTGTCGAGTTGTTTAAAAATAGGTTTAAAAAATGCATTTGATTAAAAGGAAGGTCAGTTTCCAGGCCCACAAATGTTTAAAAACAAAACTCATCTATTCGATTTCGTTTTTGTTCGCTTTTTTTTATTCGATCTTGATCAGACGGTTGTATTATAGATCAGACGGTTGAATTTGATTTTGAAAAACAGAAAAGAAATAATATATTTATCTGAATACCATCTGTTAACCAGTTTTTAGGAAATTCAGTTTCTGATAATTGAACGTCGTTATAGGTGCATTTAACATGCATTTCGCTGACCACTTGGGTCGTTGGAATAATAACTGACGGGTGAAATTTTTTGCTATGATCAAATATAATATATTTTAATTTGAAAAACAGTGATGGGATTAATGCTAATATGTGTGGTTTGTTTTGCAGCAGCCCAATGTTGTTTGTCGAGTGGAAAAGTTTTGTTATCTGGTCAAGAAGTTCGATCCGAAGAGACGGGAGCTGGTGGAAAGTATGGGATTTGGAGGGTTGTTGCATTTGGATATGAAAAATATCCCGAGGCAGTTTTGTTATGGCTGATGAGTAGGGTCTTTGGTGATGGGACAGTTGTCTTTGGTGATGGATCAATTCTTCCGCTAGGGCCAAACCAAGTAAGGTCCATTCTTGGGATTCCTATGGGAAGGAAGGAAGTTCCTCTTATTCTTGGCGATGACGAAGACGACACCCAGAAGATTATGCGGGTGTTTGAACAATACGGTGTTGGTTTGAAGCGAGAAAATGTGTCTCTCAATCTTGCAGCTGCAGCCATGTGCCCTGAGCATGAAGATGGTACTCTGGTGGAGTTGGAGACGGAAGTTGATGAAGAGGACTTTATGGTAGCTTTCCTAATTGTTGCCCTAGGAATGATAGTCTGCACGACGACAAACAGTTCAAACTTGGCTGCATCGTTGGTGCCCACATTGGTAGTTGCATCAGCAGCAGGAGAATATAATTGGTGCAAGTTCACAATTGACTGGGTGCGCGACTCAGCTGATCGATTTCAAACAAAGTTCCAGAGAGATGGATTCCGTTGTGGCTGTGGTGGGAGCTTCGTGTTTCTTATGGTAAAGGATACCCTAAGTTTTTGGTTTTTTTAACGCTTTAAGAAAGTGAATGCTAATTAAAGTTAGTCGAAAATGCAGATTTTTTATTTGGATCACCTCCATCGTGTACCAAATAGATGGGGTGTATACCCCAGGCTGAAGGTTTGGGATTCTGACCATTTAAAAGCAGTTGTAGATGAAGATAGGAGGTCTGATGAAGAGTTTGGCTTTTTGCCGGTGAGTGTGGACAAAAAAAGTTGTGATTAATCATTTATGGTGGGTTGCTAAATTGGAAATGAGATTGTTAACTGGTAGTTGTGTAACAGGTTCTTGACATTGCGTATGGGGAGGACCATCCTTTGGTTCCACGTGATGATGGAGATCTCGAGCTGGTGCACAGTAAAGTTGCTAATACTTCGGTGAATTCTATGGCGGATCAGGTACTTGCTTATACATCCTGTGTTTTGTTTGGTTATGGTGCATAGGATTGTTTGAGCTTGCTGATACATCCTGTGGTTTGTTTGGTTATGGTGCATAGGATTGTTTGAGCTTGCTGCCTTCTAAATAGGATGGTTTATTTTTCTGTCTTTGCATAGGATTAGTTCTATATGATTTTGATATGATTTTGATACCCACAATCTGTACACACTCAAGCAACCAACATTTACAAAAATTAACAATCCTATGATTAGTTATTAGAGTTGTAGTGGTGTACATGGGATATGGTTATGGTCCCACCATTTTTGAATGTTGTGTTCTTTTCCTTATTGGATCAGAAATCAAAATAAGGATTAGTTATTGTTATACATGAATGTTATTATGATGGTGTTTTAGTCATCCTAATGAAAATATGGATGGTTATTAGTTTAAAGAGTATTATGTTCACGTTTGTAAACATATTTGGGCTTGATATATTTCGATGAATTATAACTTTCATGTGGTAATAATAAGTCAATTATTAATACGTTTCTCTGTTATTTATGGTGGTTAGGTGCTTGCTCTATTAACTCCTAGGCTTGTTAGTCTAGTGGAGGGCATAGTTGGTAGAGCATTAGGCAGTAGTTCAAAGGCTGGTCATCTTGATATGTACACTGTGAGCATGGGTAAAGGGAGTCAGCCTCGTCTTAGTGGGAGTAGTAACAAGGGTGCAAAAAAGTTGAAAGCACCCCAAGAGAAGAACCCAGCTGAACAGAAGGAATCTTGTAATTCTAATAATGGTAAAATTGGTGATACGATGACTCGGGAAACAGCTTTTGATAAGCGGTTGGAGACCTTTGTCAAAGGATGGAAGGATTTGAAGGATGAAAAGCAGTATGTTTTTTTTTTGTCTATCCTTTCTACTTTCTAGCGGTTTATGTTAAAGTTACTTGAAAAATATTTGGTTTGTCCATTTAGATAGTCTTCACTTTGTCCTTAATCAACCTTGTAGATTAAAAAAAATATTTGGTTTGTCCATATAGACTATGTCCAATTTAATTGGTTGTGTTTGTAATGGCAGGGAGGGACCGTCCATCATAGAGTGTGATGGAATGAATGCTACACAAAGGGACTGTTATGGTGTTGTGGGTCCTCGAGCCCGTCTTGGGCATCAATATGTGAGAATGACATCGATTTTGTACACAAAGTACTGGGGGACAGTTGAGTTTCTGAATCGGAGGAAACGGATTTTGATAGATCCTTCCTATACAGTAAGTATATGATGTATGAGTTGATTTACTTGTCATTATTGGCATTATTTACTAACATTAACTTGTGATTTATGCAGATGATGATTAAGGCTAAGGAAAAGGATTATGCGAATCTTGCAAGGAAGTATTGCAAGCTGTTGTTAAGTATTCCAAATGATGATATTCGACTAGTATGTACCTAAGTTTTGTATTTTATAATTTTAGTTTTTGTAGCTTTGCATTATATGTTGCTTTGCAATAAGAGTCTGTAGCTTTGGGTATGCTTCATATCTTTAGTTCTTAGGTGTTATTCTCATGAAAATGAATTAGAAGGATGGCCCATTTACTATCTTGCTCTCTGAAAAAGTGGGGTTGTTGATTGTAGTAAACTTGATACAACATTCTGAATACCTATCTTAATCTTATGAGCATTAGTTAGTAACTGTACTTTAACTTACCAGACCAAGAGGTTTCTTATATATGAAGTATATTAAGGTCTTCAATGGTAATTCTAATTATTATTAGAACCTTGAGTGTTTCTTTGCGTGGCATCATACATGTTTTACATAACGCTTTCTTTTTTTCCATGGTTCTGTTGTGAGTGAAAGTCATTCATGCAAGGTGCAATAGTACCCTTTTATTGTATACATTTAGCCTCTTAAAGTTCATTGATCAGGGCACTGTTGTAACTTGGAGGAAATGCATATATGAAAGTCCACCTTGAAATACTCAAAGCCAAACTACCAGGGAAAATACATATGCAGCCCTGGCCTAGTACCCTGTCAGATCATCAAGGAGAGAAGTACTGAGATAGGAAAGCTAAAAATCATTTGAGCACATGTATTTTATAATGTTCGTTGTGAAACAGGTGTTTTTCCCAGTGCTTGATGGATCGTCAGAGAACGGGGATGAACACTGGTGGTGCCTTTTCATTGATTTGGTGAAGAATCAAATCTGGATGATTGATTCATTATATCCGGATCCTTATGAACAACATTCAGAGCTTGTTTATGAATTGGTTAGTAACTAGGCCACCCCACTGTTTGTGTTTTAACAATATAATTTTAAAATGGTGAGATTTTAAAATTTGTACCAATCGGGCAGGTGAAGGCCATTGATGTTCTTTTCCAATTGAATGATCCGTTTTGGGAGTTGTGGACTTGTGAGAAATGGCCCAAGCATGTGGTGGGCATGGTGAAGCAGACGGATACGTAAGTTTATTAGCTGTCGCATATAATGTCATACTACATTTTGTTCAATTCAACTAACCACATCTTATTAATGTATAGTTTCTCCTGTGGTGTGCTAATGCTTGGTTGCATTAAGCATTGTGCCCGTAATGGTCCTGATACTAGTTACTCTCTGGTATGTTTATTGTATGTTTATTGTGTTGTAGATGGGTGCTTTGGTATTTTTTCCGGAGAAGAAGTTGTATAACAATTTTTGAAATTATTTTGTGCAGGAGAAGAACTTGAAGAAGAGGTTGTTTTTGGAGGATGCAAACAATTCTTGCAACGAATTATTAGCAAAATTTGATGAAATTCTGCCCAAGGATCGAGTCCGGCCCAGAAGGACATTGTCTTCTCAAAACACTTTGTAGTTGTGGTCAGTTAGGTATTTTTAGGTGGTGGAATTATTAGTTAATCTAAGGGAAAACTGTTGGGGTATTTTTGGGGTGTGAATTAGAATATTTAGGTGGTTATTTGTGGCGGTGTGTTTGACCAAGTGGTTGGTGTTTATTTGTACTTTGTTGTTGTAGACAATGCAGGTTGCTTAGACTGTTTGTTGCTTAATAATTTGTGGAAATATTAGTTAATCTAAGTGGTTGGTGTTTATGTGTACTTTGTTGCTTTAGAACAAAAGGAAAACACAGGGAACACATACAATTCAATTAATTAATTAATAATTGATTTAAGTAAGTCTGGAAAATAAACTCCCACAAGGTTGATTCAAATTTCATAAAATAAATCTAGGTTTAAACAGTGATACAATTGAAATTTACTAATAGCTTTTGAAATACAAATTCATTTGTAACTTACTATACAATTGAAATTTACTAATAGCTTTTGAAATACAAATTCATTTGTAACTTACTAGTAGCTTTTGATAGACCAATTTCATTTTAACTTACACCCATAAAAACACCCATAAAAACAATAATTCATTAATAAGTTACTAATAGCTTTACAAACACTCTTTAATTTCTAATTTACTAGTAGCTTTAACAACACCAGTCTCGAGCAATCAACAAGAGAAATCAACAAAACTCAAAACTAGACTCCGATGTCCACCCAACACCCTCAGCGGAGTCACTTGCCGCATTTGTCTCATACAAATGGAGTGCATGTTGTATGCGTCTGACATACTCAGGTGGGTAGTCATTGTAGGTGAATGGTTCAGCATTAACAAGAGATAAGTTAGCCATCTCATCAAATCCATTTTCAGACAACATTTGGCGTCGAAATGCAATGCGCTGCTCGGGGTTGGTTGTAATAGCCTCGGTTGGATCCTCTTGTGTGAATTTCAGCCATTGATATGTCACTTTGATTCCTTGTTCATTAGGTGTAGTGAACCTCTTACCAGCAAGGATAACTCCCCACTCATTCCCCTTGCCAATTTGCTCATCCACATCCAACCACCAATCCTTAAGGTATTGGAAAAACTCAAAGAAACGTTTGAGGTAGGTGTGGTAAAGTGGGTACGCATAGCACTCAGCTAGAGATCTCCTTAAGGTTCTCAAGTTGAAAGAGATGGCTATCTTTGCAACATCGACCAAGTACCACATGAAACAAAAAGCCTCCTTACGGAAGTAACGTGCTCTACCAACCTTGAATAGAGTGAAAAAAGGGTAATTTGGATGGAAATCTATACCTTTGATCGGTTCTTCTAAGCCACCCCTTGCAATCGTGGCTAGTTGACAAGGTAATAAACGCGTCGTCAATTGTCTATCCCGAGATCAAATACAATTTATACAACCTAAACAAACCTAATACGAGTATAAGGTAAGCATAGGGGTCGAACCACAGAGAACGGTAAACACCACCAAATGTTATCGACAATTAAGCTAGTCCGGAATAGGGGATAAATAAACTAAAGTCTAAAAATGATAAAACAAGAAATAAAACATTAAGGGAAATGGTTTAGGTATAGCGTTCACTTGAACATAAACAAAGGCATAGAAATTGAATTAATTATGAACTAAACATGCTCGAATATCGAAGTAAAGGGTCCAATCTAGCCGCCTTCCGGGGTCAATTGGCTTCTCCTAACATAGCCTCTATGTTTCCACATTAGAACCATATACTAGGAGGTACTATTAAATAACAATCGATAGTAATGAACCTTAACTAAGTCAACTTCCGTTTCTTGTTAGCAAAGATTCACCTTTAATCAACCAACAATGTGCACTTGGAAGAAGATTAAAGAATATCAAGCATATAAAGACTTTAATCACAAATAAATCAATTCTAAACCCTAGAACATGCTCAAGGTCCAACTACACCACAACCATCCCCTTAATGGGGAAATTACTCACTAATCATGATAATAACAAGATTAATCAACAAATAATCAAGAATTAACATGATCAACAAGCAATACCAACAACTAAAATAATAATCAAAATAAACAAATAAAAATAGAGGAGAGAGAGTAAGAAATTGCTCATTAATTGAAGATGAAGGTCTACAAAGGATTGAACAAGCTCCTTCTTCAAAATCCAAGTTCATTAATGAAGAAAACCTCACTTTCTCTCTCTACCAAAGAAGACTAATCCTAACCTAACCTAAAACTAATTAGAGAGAAGAATAGATAGTTATTCAATATTTTTCTAATTACCCCAAAATTGGGTATTTATACTAAGCTAATAAAACTAGGAAAAGAAAATAAAAATAAAAAGGAAAATAAAATAAGAAAACTAATACATAAATAAAGGAAAGAAAATAAGAAAAAGTTAAAAGAAAAGAAAGAAATAAAAAGAAAAAGAAAAGAAAAATAATAGAAACCAAATCAATTCCCACCCAAAAACAATCAGCACCCGATTTCCCCCTCTTCCCAATTCATGGCTGCTCTATCTCCATTGAAACGCACCACCATCACCACCGTTCATCAACTATCATCATCAAATCGAGGTCGTTCATCTTCATTAAAACCCATGTGTGAAGCTCGTGGAGCGGTTCGGTCGAACCATGGGTTGGTGCGGCCGAACTACGGGGTTGGTTCGTCGAACCATGGGTATGTTCGACCACTCCTCTTCGATTAACGAAACCCACAAAGTCTCTGACTCGAACTTCGACCGAACCACCAACGGTTTGCCCGAACTTGATTAAATTGCTAATTGTTCTGATTTTTGGGTCGATTGGTGGTTTGAGTAGTTGCGGGTCAGGTGTGAAATTGGTGGTGTATTGGTGTGGGTTTGGTTGATGTGGTTGCGCAGTTGGTTGAGTCGGGTTTGGTTTGGGTTGTGGGGTGCGTGAATTGGTGGGTGATTGGTGGCAGCAAGGTGCGGTTTGTGGGTGCTGGTGGTGATGCGGGGTGAAGCAGGCTGGGTTACGGTGGTCAGGTTGTGTTGCTGTTGGTGTTGGTTGAGCAGGTGTGTGTGGTGTTTGCGGGGTGAAGCAGGGGAAGTTGCTGGTGGTGTTAGGTTGCGCAATGTTGCTGCTGTTGGTGCTAATGGAGGTGCGCTGGTGGTTTGCGATGTTGGGGTTTGGCAGGCTGTTGTGTGCGTGAGGGAGCAGGGGAGTTAATTGGTTGTGTGTGGTGTTAGCAGCTGGCGGGCTGTGGTGTTTGATTGGTGGCAGCAGGGGAGAAACAGAGGAGGTTGGCTGAGGGGCTGCTGTGGTTGATGTGGTGGAGGATAAGGGAGGTGGGGTGATGGTTAAGGGGCAGCAACAAGGTAGCACAACACAGTTTGCTTGGCTCAAAATTTGTGCCTCGAACCTCGGACTTCGAACTTGATTTGAACATGAAAATCGAGCGTCAACCCGAACACACCTACAAACACGAGCAAGATTGAGGAGAGAATTGGGACAAAGAATAAAATAAAATAAAATGAAAATAAACAAAGGACGAAATAAAACAAAACCACGACAAATAAAATAAAATAAATAAAATAGAAATAAATAAAATAAAATAGAAAATAAGAGACATAAAACTAAACTAATAAAAATAAACAAAAACTATACAAGCAAATAAAGTAAAATAAAATACGAAAATAAACTAAAGCTAATAAAAAAAAAAGAAAATAAACTAAAACGCTCCAAAATTACCGAATAAACAAGAAACTTTATTAAAAAGAAAACAAGAGAAAGAAAGGGAAAATAAGATAAAATAAACACGAAAATGACTCTAAAACTACTCCCTAAGAGTGACATAAATGTCACTCATCAAATTCCCCCAAGCTAAACCTTTGCTCGTCCTCGAGCAAAGCTAAGGCAAAAGAGAACAAGATGGAATTATTTAAAGCAAAAGAAACAAAATAGAAACAAAGAGAAAGAATGTACACTAACTCACTGTCGTAGGAATCACGGATGCATTTAGCGTATGCATCAAGCCCTTTAAACCCCTATGTCGCCAAAGAGGACGAGTAAGCTCTCGTGAGGGTTTCCTAAGAGGTTTAACCCACAACTCTTGGCAACAGATAACATTCAAGGCAAAGGTGAAATCAAGAAAACTCGAGTTTTGATATTTCAAACCAAACACAAACAATGGGCTAAATGCACAAGAATACAATCCTTTCTAGACATTAAAGGTGGCCAAGCAAAAGAATAGCTAAGGTTGATGCACACATAAAGCATGCAAAGGGTAGAGAACTTAGAGGGACTTACACTCCTCCTTATCTCCAACCAAACTTCCGCATCCTCACTAGTTTTGCATCCACTTTTAAGGAGATATCTCGAGATTCCTCGAAGGAATCGGAAGAAATAATCAATGAAAAACATTTAGGCTACCCGACATCTTGGCATTGATAGCTCGCTCAATAGGCTTGGCTTGATTACCCTCCATCGGTAGTAACTAAACCTCACTAAGGTCAAAAGGTCTTAAAAGGGTTGAAACGTTTAGGCTAGGGTAAAGGGTGTGGAAATAAATTTGGAAATTGGTGGTAAACTTAGAAGTGAAGCAAGGTTGATCATTCCTCAATTCAAACTCAATAAACTACCAACTTTCAAATCAAAAATTTTAGCAACTCTTCCCCCAAGCTTATTCTTTTTCAACCAAACAACAAATATTTTTGTATTTTCTCAATATTTTCTTCTTTTTTTTTTCATTTCTTTTTATTCTTTGCTCTCGCCTCTTTTAACTTTGAGCGGCTTTTTCTTTCATTTCCTTTATTTTCTTTTCATTTACTCAAACAATTCAACATAACAAAAATAAACACAAGTACCAAAATTTGAGTTTTTTTCACTTCTTTTTCATTCTTTTTCTCACTTTCATTAACCAGAAATACAAATCAAGTCCCAAGAATGCTTCACAAAAACTAAAAAAAAAGGTGAAAATAAAGCAAAGGTCCATTGGTTTGTAATGTGGTTATGCCAAAGAAGGGAAAATGGCTCAATTTGGGTTACTAAATGAGCAAATGCAAAAGAAAAGAAAAAAAAAGAATAGAGAATAATAACACAAAACAAAAAAACCTAATTGCCTTCGTCTTCCCCTAGGTTGGTTCGGTCTCAATCTTGGGTAGATTAAGCCAAATTCTCGATATAAGCTAGCAATGCCAAGGATCCAAACGCCACACATGCAAGAAATGTAGAAGGCTAGAACAAAATAGACACATCCTCACAAAAATGACGGTAGTGGAGTAGCAAAAATCACCTTTAAAGCTTCAACTAGCTAGAGAGCGACAACCATCTTACCACAAACCAAGTGAGCTAAGGTCTCATAGCCCTTAAGTTCTACTACCTTGGCAATGTTATATGTGTGAACCAACCTCGACATTCAAGTGCACAAAAACCTCTAACAACTAGCAAAGAGGGTATTCTAGGTGCTAAAGCCCAATTATGTCCAAGTTTAAAACAAAACATTTTGAAACTTGCCTTGAATGCCATGGAAAGACACTATACACACAAATATTCACAAAACCAACAATACTCAAGAATGCATATACAATAGTGCAATATGAAAGCATGATCAATCAAAACTACATATACCAAAAGTCAACTCAATAAGGCGCTCATGGCCATCCAAACATAGAAAACCAATCTCAATAATAGACTTTGGCAAGTATGAGAGAATTAAATCAAGCAATCATGAGACTATGGATTAAGAAACCACCAAGAGATATAGATAACCCCCCCAAGTTAGCGAATAGCTACTCCCCCAAGCTAGAATGGAGCATTGTCCTCAATGCTCAAAATAAAGGCACAAAGGGTGGGTGGGAGGGGAAGGAAGAAAACTCATTCACACAACAATTCATAATCATTCAATCCAAATACAATTAAGAAAGAGAATCCAAGATGAGGGAAGAAGGAAAGAGTAAACCAAATGTGAGGTGGGTGTTGAAACCCGCAATTGAGCACATTGTCCACAATTTCATCTAATTCCTCGTCTTTGTTGCTTTTCCAAATGCAAGCAATCATTGGTGTGCTTCTTCTCAAGGAGCTCAATCCAAAATCCTTGCACATGAGTATATGCATCGAGTACCTATACACATAGACAAGAGAGTAAACAAGAATGAGAAACACAAAAGAAAGAAAAAGAAAGCAATAAAACACGGGTTACTTCCCGCAAAGGCTTGCTTAACGTCCAAGCATGACCAATCTAGTAAATAACCCGACAAAGAACGCAATAGCTTGTCATATGCACCGGAAAACATATCAAGAAATAGAGCATACGCGATGCTCATATGACAAGCAAACATAAAGTACAAGGAGACTTTGTGCTTGAGAGAAGGGAGAAAAGAAAAAGTAAAATAATCAAAAGAAAAATCAAGAAAATAAGAAGAAAAAGTAAAATCCTCACAAAAATCTTTTTGGGTGGCATTATAACTCTTTTCCTCATCAACAATGAAAGAGTTTGGGGCTTCGGAAGCATGAAAAGGAAGAGGATCCCTAAAAGGTTCTTTGAGAAAAGAAGGGAGGAACAAAGGGTAGTAGGAGATATGGTTAAACCTTTGGGAAAAAGGTGTATGAGAAAGGCAAAAAGGGGTAGCTAATCCCTCATCACAAGATCTCACATCACTAATGAGGGAATGAAAATCAATCATGGAATCCTCAAATGAAGAACCCTCATGTTCTACATCTCCCTCAAGCTCAAAAACTCCAAGGTAATCAACCTTATCCTCCTTTTCACCACGATAAACAACCTTTCCTTCTACTATCTCAACATCAAGAGTGAATGGGGGCAAATTTCTCTCAAACTCATCTCTTTCTAATGAAGCTTTATCAATGAACTCACTCATAAGGTTATGGGCTACCGTTTGAAACTCAAGAAAAATTTGGGCCATAATCTCAAATGAGTCCAAATCATCATGGATAGACGAGTCAAAAGCTTGCTCATTGGAATCATCTAGGGGACTATGGGGCACACCTTTAGAATTCATGCAAAAATCGGATGCAATATGAGAAAGAGCATGCACTTCATCATCATTAGAATGTACCTCATTACATTGAGTTATAGAGGGAGGGGAGTTGAAATCATGCATTACATGGTCACTATGGGGAGCTTCAAGCACATCATGGGAATTCATATTAGACAAATCATGACAATTAGCATCAACATTAAAAGCATGAGAATCCAGAACATAAGTCTCATGATTGGCCCTCTCCCAATCATAATTATCCCTAGCTAACCATGAATAGAAATCCCAAGCTTCATCCGAAGACATGTCTTGAAATTTACCATTTAACATATTATCAACTACTCCTCTAAAATTCTCATTTAATCCCAAATTGATGATTTCACAATAATCACCCTTGGTTAAACCTGTAACACCATCTAGGAAATCCTCAAGTCTATTGAAATACACCCAAAACGGTTCATTATCAAATTGAGGAATAGAAATATAAGCCATTTTTTCTCAAACAAAACAAAGAGAAAAAAAACAAATCAAAAGAAAATATAAACAATGGACTAGTCTCAATAAGATAACATGACGGTAATGGAAGCCGTTCCCCGGCAACGGCGCCAATTTGACAAGGTAATAAACGCGTCGTCAATTGTCTATCCCGAGATCAAATACAATTTATACAACCTAAACAAACCTAATACGAGTATAAGGCAAGCATAGGGGTCGAACCACAGAGAACGGTAAACACCACCAAATGTTATCGACAATTAAGCTAGTCCGGAATAGGGGATAAATAAACTAAAGTCTAAAAATGATAAAACAAGAAATAAAACATTAAGGGAAATGGTTTAGGTATAGCGTTCACTTGAACATAAACAAAGGCATAGAAATTGAATTAATTATGAACTAAACATGCTCGAATATCGAAGTAAAGGGTCCAATCTAGCCGCCTTCCGGGGTCAATTGGCTTCTCCTAACATAGCCTCTATGTTTCCACATTAGAACCATATACTAGGAGGTACTATTAAATAACAATCGATAGTAATGAACCTTAACTAAGTCAACTTCCGTTTCTTGTTAGCAAAGATTCACCTTTAATCAACCAACAATGTGCACTTGCAAGAAGATTAAAGAATATCAAGCATATAAAGACTTTAATCACAAATAAATCAATTCTAAACCCTAGAACATGCTCAAGGTCCAACTACACCACAACCATCCCCTTAATGGGGAAATTACTCACTAATCATGATAATAACAAGATTAATCAACAAATAATCAAGAATTAACATGATCAACAAGCAATACCAACAACTAAAATAATAATCAAAATAAACAAATAAAAATAGAGGAGAGAGAGTAAGAAATTGCTCATTAATTGAAGATGAAGGTCTACAAAGGATTGAACAAGCTCCTTCTTCAAAATCCAAGTTCATTAATGAAGAAAACCTCACTTTCTCTCTCTACCAAAGAAGACTAATCCTAACCTAACCTAAAACTAATTAGAGAGAAGAATAGATAGTTATTCAATATTTTTCTAATTACCCCAAAATTGGGTATTTATACTAAGCTAATAAAACTAGGAAAAGAAAATAAAAATAAAAAGGAAAATAAAATAAGAAAACTAATACATAAATAAAGGAAAGAAAATAAGAAAAAGTTAAAAGAAAAGAAAGAAATAAAAAGAAAAAGAAAAGAAAAATAATAGAAACCAAATCAATTCCCACCCAAAAACAATCAGCACCCGATTTCCCCCTCTTCCCAATTCATGGCTGCTCTATCTCCATTGAAACGCACCACCATCACCACCGTTCATCAACTATCATCATCAAATCGAGGCCGTTCATCTTCATTAAAACCCATGTGTGAAGCTCGTGGAGCGGTTCGGTCGAACCATGGGTTGGTGCGGCCGAACTACGGGGTTGGTTCGTCGAACCATGGGTATGTTCGACCACTCCTCTTCGATTAACGAAACCCACAAAGTCTCTGACTCGAACTTCGACCGAACCACCAACGGTTTGCCCGAACTTGATTAAATTGCTAATTGTTCTGATTTTTGGGTCGATTGGTGGTTTGAGTAGTTGCGGGTCAGGTGTGAAATTGGTGGTGTATTGGTGTGGGTTTGGTTGATGTGGTTGCGCAGTTGGTTGAGTCGGGTTTGGTTTGGGTTGTGGGGTGCGTGAATTGGTGGGTGATTGGTGGCAGCAAGGTGCGGTTTGTGGGTGCTGGTGGTGATGCGGGGTGAAGCAGGCTGGGTTACGGTGGTCAGGTTGTGTTGCTGTTGGTGTTGGTTGAGCAGGTGTGTGTGGTGTTTGCGGGGTGAAGCAGGGGAAGTTGCTGGTGGTGTTAGGTTGCGCAATGTTGCTGCTGTTGGTGCTAATGGAGGTGCGCTGGTGGTTTGCGATGTTGGGGTTTGGCAGGCTGTTGTGTGCGTGAGGGAGCAGGGGAGTTAATTGGTTGTGTGTGGTGTTAGCAGCTGGCGGGCTGTGGTGTTTGATTGGTGGCAGCAGGGGAGAAACAGAGGAGGTTGGCTGAGGGGCTGCTGTGGTTGATGTGGTGGAGGATAAGGGAGGTGGGGTGATGGTTAAGGGGCAGCAACAAGGTAGCACAACACAGTTTGCTTGGCTCAAAATTTGTGCCTCGAACCTCGGACTTCGAACTTGATTTGAACATGAAAATCGAGCGTCAACCCGAACACACCTACAAACACGAGCAAGATTGAGGAGAGAATTGGGACAAAGAATAAAATAAAATAAAATGAAAATAAACAAAGGACGAAATAAAACAAAACCACGACAAATAAAATAAATAAAATAGAAATAAATAAAATAAAATAGAAAATAAGAGACATAAAACTAAACTAATAAAAATAAACAAAAACTATACAAGCAAATAAAGTAAAATAAAATACGAAAATAAACTAAAGCTAATAAAAAAAAAGAAAATAAACTAAAACGCTCCAAAATTACCGAATAAACAAGAAACTTTATTAAAAAGAAAACAAGAGAAAGAAAGGGAAAATAAGATAAAATAAACACGAAAATGACTCTAAAACTACTCCCTAAGAGTGACATAAATGTCACTCATCACTAGTTGATGACATAACATCATACGCTGGCTGTGTTTAGGCATGTACATATCCCTAATGATAGCATTCGGATCGTGCACCCCGGTTTTGTTGATCTTGGCGACCCTTCGTAATAGCTTCTTACGTTTTCGTTCCTCACGAGAATTAGCTGCACAACCGAAACAAAACATTTTTATTAGTACCACTGAAACATCATTTTAAACGTGTATGCATTTAAATTTACCAATTGACATATTTATAAGTGCCACTGAATGCAACCAAATACTACTACATATGCCACATGTTGCACTTAGTAATATGAGAGGACCACTGAAATAGTAGGATAAGCCTTCGTAGTACCTTTGTTGCCCATAAGGTTGAGGTTGAACTTCTCTTTTACTTCTGGTTGTTTGTTATGAAATGTAATGGTAGTAACACTTGTAGTTGAATTATATAGACCATTAGTTGTTGTGGAATTGAATACATCCAACCACCTTTAATTTCACAATTAAAATTTACCTGTATTTAATTTACTTTTACAGTGTGGGTATTCATTGTCACAGTTGTACGTACTTTACCTTGCAATTCACTTATTAAAACCAACTACCCTTTACTTAAAAGTTAGTAAAATAAGAAAGTAATAGATGAATAGTTAATAGACGGAAGGATAACGTTGTAGTAGCAAATAAATAATTTATTATATCACATGATGCAGCTAAATGGTACCCTAAATCAACTAAATGGTTCTCCTACAGCAGATGAGTGGTACTCCCTTTTATACCGTAGTTAACCATAATGGTAATATTAGAGGTACCCTAGTTAATCTAAGTTAATCTTAATGGTAAGGTACCCTACTTAACCATAAAGGTACCGGAGTTAATCTAAGTTAATCTTAATGGTACCGGAGTTTACCTACTTAACCATAAAGGTACCCTAGTTAATCTTAAAGGTACCCTACTTAACCATAAATGTACCCTAGTTAATCTTAAAGGTACCCTACTAAACCATAAAGGTACCCTGGTTAATCTTAATGGTACCCAAGTTTAACCTTGATGGTACCCTAAGCTAACACAGCTGGTACCCTAGATAACCTTGATGGTACCCTTGGCGATGTTGATGGTATTCTTGTTGACCTTGATGATACCCTAGGTAACCTTGTTTGACTAGAGCACTTGAAGACCTTGGTATGTGATGTGGAATGGGCATCGCCTCCCTTCTAGGGAGTTGTTTGTATTTTTAACTACTAGCCATTCGCGGTACCATGACTTGGAATTCATGTCATACTGGTTCGAAATGAACATCTTGTTTGAGACTTGTTGTTCCCATTTGTCTCCTAGTGATGCTTTAACTTCCCGACTTGAGATGAAAGTTTTCAACAAGCTATTGTTGTTTTCGAAGACATCGATGACCTCATTAACCACAACGAATGCAATGTTGTATGTAGCTGCTATATGTTTCATCTTTGTTGCTATTGACATTAATATTTGACCCCTCTCCCTGAATCCTCTTGCGGTGTTGTCATGAGCATGCCTGAACAAATATGCGATGGAGTCCAGTATAATAACCCTAGTGTGTCGGCATCCTTCGTGGGAGCTCAAGACAATTTGTTCCACTTGGTTCAAAACCAAAAAAATTTGATCTGGGTCGTCTATTTTTTTGACAAGGATCGATGACAAGGGATCTTCCCCCACAACTGACCCACAAATACTCTTACTCAGGGAGCTTAATCTGTTAGATGGAAACACTGGGCACGCTTGATTGTAAATTGACGACCCATACAAACCTTCCGGAGGCATGAGCATGCAAGTTAGGAGCAACTGCAAACATATTTGTGTTTTGCCCACCCCACTTTCCCCATATATTTCAGTTAATTCGCCCATTTGTATTCCACCATCTAAAATAAAATCTATGATCTCGCATTTGGTTTATATTTTAGGTTTCATTTTCAGAAGAAGGGTGTTGTGTTTGGTAAAATCTAAAACCTATATTTATAATATATTTCGGATAACGTACCTTTTTTTTAGATCGTAAGAAGGAGTAGATTTGTATGGACTACAAGAGGATTACATTATCAACTAGTACACCCGAGGTGGTAACATTATCCGATTTAATTTTGGACTGTAACATTATCCGATACAAATTTGGACTTGCATAAATGTTGTACAATATCCAATTCATATTCCTAGAGCCAAGTGATTTGTGTTGTCATGTCAGTAAGACCTTAACTTTTTGCAGTTGGACTATTCTGACAAACAGTAACACCCAAGGTTAAAGGGTAACTCCACTCTATAAAAGCACACGGTAACAAAATTTTACCATGGACATGTTTTTTTTTTATTATATGACTATCTTTCATTTACTGTGTTTTTTTTTAATTTTTCTTCTTCTCTTAAATAAAAAGTTAACACCTTTTAAAAATATTTTTAAAAGTACATATTGAAAGCAAGTCTGTTGGGGTGATGAATTGTCAAATCAAATACTGATTTTGTTGTCAGATTGGGCAGAATGCTTGTTGAATTGAACAAAGTGGATTCTCAGTAGTGGGATTGTTTACTACTTCATTTGAATTTTGTCGTTTGCTATGTGAAGCACTCTACTCCAAAACACTCTCATCCAAACAAAATTCATCCAGCCATGTCCACTCGCCTCAATAGCATACGCAACGTTTGGGGTCGGCTAATGCAGCCACACCCAACTGAACCCATCATGTACTTCAGCCCTTTCATAACCTCACTTGAACCCGAGCTCAATTTCAACAACCTAAACTACTATGCTGGGGAAGATTACTTCCTTAACATGGACCCGATACCGCTGAACGTTGTTCGGGAGCAACTTATTAAATCGCTTGACGATGAGACAACAACCTTCATCCCCAATAGCATTATGGAGGTGAGTGACTTCGATGTACGGGCTGCTTACTATCCTACTTTGTCCGACCTAGAAGGATACCTCCACAAGGGTGTCTCGGTATTCGCACGGTGGCTATGTCAAAAATCATTGGATGTGGTGGGTGCTCCCTTCATACCCTTGGAGTTGATCCCTGTCTTCGATCGCAAGCCAATTGTGATGACTGACCATCTTCCTATCTACACCATTCCTCTTCATGAGAAGCAAATATTCATAGGGTCTAAGACTGCTGCAATTCATGTAATTGAAGTCAATGTTAACATTACATTGGTTCGTTTTAATGTTTTCAGTTGTAAAACAACCTTAAGAGGGATTAAGTACCATCGTATCTCTGTGTGTGGGTCGAAGGAAGACATTCCGGGCGCTCCATATTTTCCAAGAGGTGCAACATTTATTGTGTGGAATGCTAGAAATGTCAACCGTCCATCTTTCAAAGAAACTTTCAATAAGCTATACAATGCTTTTTCCCCTGAAGTTTTGGTCATGACGGAGGCTAGAGCTGACGCTGCTTTGCTAGGGTACGTGAAAGATGTCCTTCAAGGGGTGTACTCGGTTGATGGTTTCGGGATGGTAAATGGGTACTACGGTGTGCTTGTAATTTGGCAAAAATCCGATGTTTATCCCTGGGTGACTTACAGGGGTGAGGCTAGGTACGGTCAGCAAATGGGTGTCGATTTTCAGGTATTAAGTTGTTACTTTCACTTATTATTTAATAATACTTGTTTCAAATAATTAAGTGTAGTAACATTTGTTTTAATCAATAATTGTCATTTTACTAGCCAGGGCCGAAATTCCTTCCAAGCCCCGATCGACTCCACCCTGCATCAACTTGGTACGAAGACAGAGGGGGGAATGATGATGGAGCTGTGAATTCAGACAACGATCACTTGTCTATGTAGGATAACGCAAGTGTTGCGGGATTGAGCTACTATGTTATGTTACTATGTTACTATGTTAAGTACTATGTTATGTATTATTAGTGGGATGTGGAACTATGTTTAAGCTTTATGTCTAAGCTTATATATGTATGTCATTACTATTATGGAGTACAATATTAATGTGTTATGTTTAAATTACTATTATATGAGGCAGAATTAGATTTTTAAAACCATTTGCTAGCAAAATTTGTAAAATTTTTAACAGACATATAAGACATGTATCAAAATAATTTAGAACTACCATAAACATTATTTTTTTAATTTTGTTCAAATTTGAACCACAACGAACTCAAATACAACTAACACATTATTTATAAAATTTATACTTCAAATTAACATACGAACTACCATAGCAGCCACAAAGGCCAGTATTACATATTTCATAGTAGCAAATTTTTTTTCAAGTACATCAATCCTCTTCGAAATCTCCATGAAACCATTGTTGGTGGTGCTTCTAATTAGATCCTCCTCCCTTGCCCATTGCCAAAAATTACAAGACCTGCACTTGTAGTATGGTCGTCTTGGATTAGCCTCGGATAGTGAGATACGGAACTCCGAAATTGCTTGACCCCCGCAGTTACAACGCTTAGCAGCCACCCAATCAATGTCGCCGGAACCAATTACAAAATTGCTTCCACGGTCAACTGAAGAGGATGTATTCAAAGACATGTTTTTCGTATATCCAAAGTCGATGTATTCCTTTTAGTAACTCAATAGGATATGTGTATTTATAAGCAAAAGGAAATGAAAGAGTTTATAAGTCCTAAAATATTTTTGGCGGTGAAAACACCAAAAATTGGCGCTTCTCGAAAAGAATATGGGGGCCTGGGAACTACGTGGGCTTCAATTGGCCTAATTAATATGAAATTGTAATCAGTATAAGTACCACTGGAGAACAAACTAAAAGTTAATTTATACAAAACAATATCATAATGCGACTCTAAGCACATGTCAGTTCAACATGACAAATTTTCAGTGGTACATGTTTTATTTACAATGGTACAAAAGAGGAACTTAATTCGACGTTTATTTGATGGATAGTTAACATTACAAAATTAACCATATGAACAATAACCACACAAACCCCCCCCCCCCTCCTTGGAAAAAAACACCTAATACATAAAATTTATATAAAACTTTGTAACCACCGTTAAATTCAGGACCATCAATGTAGTTCTTTACAAACATACAAAGAACAAGGTGTATCCAAATGCTGTTGGTGATAATATTACAATGTAGTTAATTACAAGATTACATTTCCCATCTTTTGTATTTTCATCCTATCATCGTCATAAATGGTTGTTGTACTGTTTGTGACCTTTATGTTAGTATAATTAATAAAAAAAAATTAATACAAACAATAATTATTAGAAGAATTACATGTTTCATGTAATGGTTTTCCTCTTAAAAAACTGAGTGTAACCCTAAAAATAATTAGTGGTACCCTAACATATATGAAAGGAACACTTGTTTGACTCAAAGGTAACCCTTCAATAACAGTTGGTAACACCAGTGCATCAATTATTGGTACCAGTGTCACGGTTACCACAACATTAGGTGTATTCAAGTGGTACCCTACAAAATTTTAAATGTACCCTAAATTAATACAGTGGAATAATTATGAATACAAGTATACAACGAATTCCCTTGTGTCTATTTCTCTAGTTTCAAAACCATTTTTTAATTAGTCCCAACGTAATTTAATAATTCTTCATATGCGGTCAACAATGACAACATATCATAATAAGTAGGACAATACAAATACAAGATTTTCTGGAACTAACAAAAAGATATACTTTACTTTCATTGATTACATATTAAGTTCATGCGATGTTGTGAAAGACAATCATGTATTTCTTTGATAATCAAAGTGATGTGTCTATCATCTTTGACAATCATGTTTGTGTCGATGATAGTGTTATGTAAGGAGTGATGACACATCACTTACCCCATAATGAAATCATTATACAATTATTTCACTAAATTATAATCCACAATTTCATTTTCCCTACATTTTCATCTTACAAATATGATGATACCCTAGGTGGAGAAAAAGGTACCCTTATGTATGTCAATCATACCTTTATGTATGTCAATCATACATTAATTAAAAGTATGTACAATTAGTACCCTACCAAAATACAGGGGAACCCTAATAAAGTTCAGTGGTACTAACATAAATCTACTAGAGGAAACTAGTATCCTCATACGGAATGTTACAATGTAAGTCCATCAAACTGAATGTTACAATGTAAGTCCATCAAAACGAATTAATACTTCAACTTAAGCCCTTTTTTACTCATATATGTTAGTAGTTTACAATTGAACATTTCAATTGTTTAGTGAAACTTTTAAAAGTTTAGATTGGACATTTTTGAAGTTCAATGGAACAATGGTGTCCATTGAACTAAATACCACAAAGGTCGACCGTTCAGTTGAACCTTTAACGCTTTTGGAGGAACAACAGAGTAGTACAGTTGAACCTCACATTGAACCTGACATTCTTATGATACCATTGTTCCAGTTGATGCTTTTAGCAGTACAGTTGGACCTTTGAACAATTTAGGAGTAAAGTTGAACATGTTACAAGTACCTTTGAACACTTTTGGTGGAACAAGAGTCTTAGGTCGGAAAGTCCTTTAACAAAAACATGTAAACTTTACTAAACCATACAAAATTATCTCCCGCTCCTAATCTCATCATGTTTTCAACCATATAGTTTGTATGATTCAACTTTAGAAATCAAGTATACACCATCATTCAACTTGCTTCAATCTCGCAACTTTAGCCATGCAACGAAATAATAATTATATATTTTCATATTTAATATAATCTATTACTATATACTTCCATTTTCCGGAACTGAAATAATTATCCAATGTAAGGAGATAAATCATCAATATTTGTAATGAACCTAGTCCAACATTAAGTTTTCCATTATATTAAAATATTTAAATTTTCTTTACAAAAAATGCCAAGACATATACCCACCAGCATACTCACAAGTTATCAAAATATGTAAGTTAGAATTTCTTTACAAAAAATAGACCTGAAGGAAGATCATTTTCCCACAACATAAAGCCCAACTCAACTAAAATAACAGGCTCTTCAATTCACTTCAGGTGGCTGTTAGACAACTAAATCTACCCACATCCCAGCAATTCTACACAAAAAGGGTGGGGTCCTTGCTACACACAAAGCTACTGTGTACTGTTGTTAGACCGACCAAAGTGCGGAGTTTCACTCAAACTTCCAGGAGTTGCGCAATTTGCAGGCCTGAGCTGGTACGGGAACTGAGACATGGCCGTATTAGGCGACATATAACCATCCATTTGCATCGGAAATCCCTGCATTTGACAAAACTGTTGGAAAGCCATATAATATGGGGAAAAAAAGGGGCCTTTGAGTTGGAGAAAAAGCAGCCCCAACAGAAGGAGGACGCTGAACTCCAGACAACGAAGTGAAGTAGCCCAAAGACCCATCCCCATCTTTCATTTGAATGCCTCCAACACAATGTGGACTGTAACCCATCATAGGAAATGAATGTTGTTCCTATGTACATAATGAATAACGAATCAATAACACATACACCTTCTAACTTCAACTTTACATAAATTTATGAGTTATTTACCTGTGGAAACGAGGATTGTGGGTTGTTAAGACTACCCCCACCAGCGGCTGTGACTTGTTTCTTCTTACCCGGTTTCTTCGATTTTTCAACACAAGTCTTGTACCTCGAATCTGTAGTACGGTGAGGCGGTTTCTTCGGAATTGGCGGGTCCTCTATGGTAGCAAGTTGTAGAGACAGGTCCTTCGCACAACTGCCTTGCTTTTCAGTACTAGGTGGTGGAGCCTCCTTTTCCAAACACACGGAGGATGGTGTCCCATTACACCCCATAAGATCAGATCTATTCCTGGTCATCATGGACAGTTTCTCTTCAACTTGGATATCAAGCAACTGTAGACCGTTTAACACAACATCAAAGGCACTCTTGCAAATCGATGCCTTAGAACAAATAGGAGAAAACTTCACCATCATCTTATCAAATCTACACACCGCCTCCGTCTTACTCGGATCGTGGTACTTCACTTTCACTCTAGTGTGCTTCCTAATAACATCTTTCCGCCAACGACGAAGGATGTACTTGTCGGGAATTTCTGTACAATCATTCATTTGGTACACCATAATCATATGGCGACACATGATACCATGGCAATGAAAGTACCTGCATTCACAATCTGCTTCTTTCGTGCTTCTATTGTATGTAACCTTGTACACCCGTTTCCTCTGCGAGGGAACTTCTTTTCTTGAATTCTTTGGTTTGAACCAAACAATATCCTCAAGAACATGTTCTATCATTGTGTCAGATAATTGCCTCTTCTCCAGACCCGTCACATATAACAGCCTACTACACTCCCTTTGGACTTCTTTGAATTTGGCATCGGTATAAATTTTGCGAAACACGGACTCAGCTGGGAAGGCTGTCATGGGTTGCCTAATAAATCTGGAATTGTTGTCATCGGCTCTTTTCTCACTAATAGCTCTAACCTCCAGAGCTTCACAATATCTCTCCACAAATTCACTAAGAAATGTATGCCTGCTCAAATAACCATCGAAGAAACTATGTATACTCTCAACCCTTTGGGTTGTTTTCATGCCGGCCCAAAACAGATGCTTCACGAAAGCAGGTATCCACATATGACGTTCATCATACAGGCCTAAAAACAGAAGGTAAAAAGGCCAAAACCAGAAGGTCAAAATTGCATACGACAAACAGTAGAAAAATTAGGCATCAAGATATCAGGTCCTGTTCCAGAATTATATCACAATTACCAGATAAAAGCCACTATAAATGAAATTTTACCGAATTATTAACACCATTAATGCTGATTTCGGAGACAACAAAAATAAAGGTACAAAACTGAAATTACCAATCACATAAATAATAACTTCATACCAGATAAAACCCACTCAATATCAACCTACTTCAACCATATACTGAAAATTATAAATATAAATTGTTAAGATGGATAATGGATAAATAACCATTTAAGTTCCTTCATATGATACATAACCATTTACCATGTCAAGATGACACATAACCATTTAATTATATATATAACATAATTGACATAAATTGTGGCCTTTACTCATTTAGCTACTACTACTTAATGGAGTTGTTATAAACAATGACAAAGTCGATTTATTGGACTATTACGTATTCATGATCTCTTTCTGCAATATTTGTTATATACTTCACATTTGTCTGATAAGTATTTGCCTAATTTTAGCCTCTCAATATTTACAACATGAGTTACTTACAAACTCTTCACAAACCAAGTAATTAATATTAAAGACTTTATAATAAATAGTAAAATGACACAAAAAATTTCAGATTTTATACAAAACCATCTAACCTTCCAGCCACTCGTCCATTTCACATTTGTGTTTCTTGATCACTTCTTGCCACCGTCTTTCAAACTCTTCACAATCCAAACTATCATACACAGCACTCTCTAACTCTTCCTTCAACTCAGGATATTTCGGATGCTTCCCTAGTTTTGTAGAAAATTTTTGCAAAATGTGCCAAATACACCATCTGTGTGTAGTCCCTTTCATTGTAGTCTTAAGCGCTTTCCTCATGGAAGGGTCCTGGTCTGTAAGTATTGCAACAGGGGTTTTGTTCTCCATACAACGCAACCAATTGCTAAACACCCACTCAAAAGTCTCAGCGGTCTCTCTACTGACAAGCGCGCATCCGAAAAGAATGGTTTGGCCATGATGGTTAACTCCCACAAAGTTGCAAAATGGTAACTTGTACTCGTTAGTCAAGTAGGTGGAGTCAAAACAAACTACATCGCCAAACTCCTCGTATGCCATGCGACACCTTGCATCTACCCAAAGTACATCCTTCAACCTACCCTCTTCATCCACTCGATAAGTGTAAAAAAAATTTGGGTTATCTTCAACCATACTTTGGAAATAGGTAAACATTGCTTTAGCATCACCTTCTTCAAATATTTTTTTCTTCTGCTTTGCCACTTCTTCATGTAGATCTTTCTGGGCAAAGGGCATGTTCTCCAAACCATTACGCTCCCTGGCCATTTTGTTATAGATTTTTGCCACGGGAACCCCGCATCTCCTTTCATTGAAAAGCTGCCTGACAACATGAGGATTCTCAACCAAAAACTTTTTCCTCAACCTACTTATATTCTTAGCCTTCCCTGGAGTGGGGGTGTGTCCAACATGCTTCATATGTGCCCTTTGAACAACCCATTCACCACGTTCATTAACATTTGCATACACATTCACAGGACATTGAACTTTCTTACTCCTCCTCTTCACACCGACCACTTCATCCTCAACAATCTGAGCATCAGTCACTAACTTATCCTCCACCTTCCTCCGCTTCCTATTAGGCAACCCAAAGCACTCACATGTCCACAAACAATTCCTTCTCATTTTTGCGTTAGCACCTTTCCCTACTTTACAAGCACTTGTACGAACTACCCCAAATCCATTTTGCTTCCCATATTCCCTAAAATATTCATCAAGTTCCTGCCATGACTGGAAGACCATCCCAATTGAAGGAGGAGGAAGACCAACTTCTACTTCAACATACTCCTCTATCTCAACAGATATTGCAACACTACTAAAGCCTTTCTTGGGAGTCTTATAAGACTCTTCACCAACCACAACCTTTCATTGAAATACCCAAATAATTGAAAAGAATTAAAATTAACAACAAACACAAATATTTGATTACCATACACATGTACCAGAGAACTACATCAAAAACATCTAACATACCTTACTTTCTAATAACAAATAATAATTTATGTTAATAGTCAATTTATGTTAGCTGCAATTCACTTATTAAAACCTTCCGTCTATTAACTATTCATCTACTTTCTTATTTTACCAACTTTTAAGTAAAGGGTAGTTGGTTTTACAAACACAAATAATTGATTAACATACACATACATCTAACCCAAACAAAACATACAAGTGGTTCAAAGTTACTTACATTCGATTTGCTTCAGAAACTTTTCGGTTCTCATACATGTATTTTCCATCAATTAGATAGCACAAACAAAGGTGGTATGAAATTATAATAAGGAATTTTGAATTTTGTGAATAAATTCAATTGGATTGAAAGGCATACAGCTTCATCATGTAATGATGAATAAAAATTAGTAGAATATCCTGCATGTCATCAATAATTTTTTCACTTCTGGTTGACACGATTTAGTTTTACTTGTAAGGTTTATAACTGGTGGCACTTGTCAATTAAACACTAAATTGCTTTATGTGCCTAATCAAGTGGTTCAAAGTTCAAACCTTCCAATATGCAAAGTTGTGGACCTAGTTTGACATTCATGAATTTGCAGTACATTAGATGATTAGAGAAGCTTTTTTTTTTTTTTTTTTTTTTTTTTTTTTTTTTTTTTAATTCTGGGGTTTGTTTGGTGCATTAGTTAGAATTGCATTGTCTTCAGATTTAACTTTCAATTACTACCTGCTTTGTCAAAGAACTACATCAAATACATCTAACCCAAACAAAACATACATAATGCTAATACCCAAATGACAACCCTCTACCAATTTCAATTTTCCATTTTTATTGTCAATTCCAAATTCAATTTTACACTCCTATACAACCCTATATTGATTAATTTTTAATTAGACTAACAAAACATTAACAATAATTCACATTTCTTAGCAAAACTTTGGTTAGCTCAATTAATGTTCAACTACAATCACTAAATTATAAATTTTTCGAATACATTTATAAAAAAAAAAACCCTAACATTTCAGAAATTAATTTCCGATTACTATGCCCATATATTGTTAGTAATTAAATTCTTACCCCTTTTATCAACTCCCTTAAAGCAGCACCGTCACACGACTCTTCGAACTCATCTCCGCCTACACCGCCTCCATCAATCACCACCTCCACACCATCATCGCCGGTGTTACTAACGACACCGTCGTCGTCAGTAACACCATCCATTGTATTAATTCGACAGAATGAACAATTGTTTTTTTTTACAGCTCTCCAATGGTGTTATCAAATATTAACAGAAGGAAGAAGAAAGCTGAGTTTTTTGCTTTTCCAAATACTCAAGTTGAAGTACACTTTTCTTTTTTGATGAAGAAGTTGAAGTACACTTTCTCTTTGAGCTGTCACTTTCTTTCCTTCTTTCAATTGGGACCACCTCTCTTGTTCTATTTTTTTACTATTCCGTTATCTTTTCCCTCCAAATACCAGCCCCGTTTTACTTTATTTTCCACTTAATTGCAAAATTGCCATTGTGAGACATCTTTTACTTGTCTCACAACCCTGGGTTTTTACTTCCTCTCCATTTAGACAAGCTCAAAATCTGATACACAATTCCCTCCCACGTAACATGATTCGGAAGAAGAAGCACGCAAATGACGTGTTTTATATACTTCTACCTTTCTAGATAACAACGATGAATAATCAATCCCAAAAAAAATAAAAAATAAAAAATAAAGACGACAAACTCCGAAAAAAAGATAGTTATGACAATTAACATCTAATTAAGTAATGTGAACTGAATCATCAATCCAATCCCATTAAAATCCAAACTACTACTCCTAGATTGATTTGACAGCTACATTAACCTATGATGATCAAAATCTCAAAATTCTACCATTTTTTGCTTCAACTTCTTTCACGCTTTATACCTTAACCAAAAACTATGATCTCAATTCGACAACTATGCCGGAGGAAGCCTCTCAATTCCGGTCTCCTGTATCTTTATTCTTATTCCTTTTCTCCTCGCACGGCATCATCGTCGGCGGTTGGGTCTGAGTTCCGGCGTTCTTTGTTAGGGTTCGTCTTTCCGTCTCGATGTTGTCGACTAATTAAGCCTAATGATCTGGTTGGTTCATACTTCCTCTGTTATCAATGTATAACTTTATTTGTAGCTAATTTTAATTATATCTTTTACCACTTCGGTTTCAAATTATTTGCAATAATTTGACATAAAGTATGAGTAAAGAATGTCAAATTATTGTAAATAATTTTAAACGAGGCAGTATAAAGTTAATATTGTGAAAATACAATATATAACATGAACGGTCGATCGCACTATTTTAAATACACAAGTTAGACAAATTAGAGTTTGTGAATAGAATTAAAAGTCAACTAATTTGATATGGATGGAAAAAAATAATTTAATTTTTGGTATTTTGTTTCAGCTTAATTGTCTTTGTTACCAGTATTTATTTCAGCGTATTTTACTGCTTGTCTTGTATATTGTTTATTAAATTTCTGCATTATTGAAAAATTCTTGCTAGTTTCTTAGTTTGAGCTTTGAATGGAGATGGTTTAGTTTCTGTGGTGCGTTTATTTATTGGTTTTTTAAGTGGTAGCATAGTTAAGAGCATTCAGTTTATATTCATAGGTACTTATTACGGAGTAATGAATTTGGAATGCATCTGCATTTTGAGCTTATGAAATGCAGAAAAAGGTAATGCAAGAAAGTAATTGGCGGTCTGTTTGAAACCGCTGTGAGTTGAAAGGGATATGGAACCTTTTGGAGTAGTGAACTCTTGGAAATTGCTGTACTGATATATCATGCTTTTAAGTCAATCATTATGTTGTTTATGCTGATTGCCTGATTTTATGGATGCATTCAAATATACTCCGTACATCTGAAAACTATCATGGTTGTAAACTTGTGATATATCTGAGGGCTTATTAATGTAGCACCCTCGTATTTAGTTAATACTTATTTGAATGGTTCTATGTGAAAATGGAAATTCCTAGGCTTTTGATTAGAAATGATGCTCAACATAATGAAAGTTGCATTGTATTATTTGTTGCATGTTAGTACTGTATAATACAGCCCATATATCTCATAGGCTTCTATATTTGTGAGGGTTTAGGGATTGAGATGTTATCAGTCATACTCTGTATATTGTTGAAGTAGAGACAAGAAGCACTTCAATTTGAAGTGCATTACTCTCATAGGCACTGGTAAGATAATAATTCTAAAATCAAGCTTTAGAAGTGGATAATTGACTCAACTAATGGGAATGAATATATTCGGTAGCTAAATCTACTTCCAAGGAAATCCATAACAGTTTCATTTTTTTGATATTTATTTTTTTTTATTTGGGGGGGTTAAAGGGAGGGAGGGGGGGAGAGGGGGGGGGGGGGGTTGGATGAGCATAGAGGTGGTGTGAATCAGAATATGCTTGGATCTTTGGCTGGGCCAATTTTCGTAACGTAATATTATGTTTCTTTGTTAGTAAGAGACTGTCTATTAGATTATTTGTTGATGTATTCTTGTAGATTTTTAATTTCTTGTCTGCTTGTTATGTTTTCCTTTCTTATCAACTAGCTGCTCACTCATGTACTCTTCCTTTTTACTGATGTGTTATAGCTGAATCTCCACTATTCCTTCAATGCTTCTTGCTTCACAACCCATGCTGCTACTGAGCCTTCATTGAGTGAGTTAGTTGAAGTACCTCTGGCACAGACAGGTGAAGGTATTGCTGAATGTGAGCTTTTGAAGTGGTTTGTCCAAGAGGTAATAAATTTAAATACTTTAGCTGTTAGCTTGGTCTTGAAATAGATTCATTGCTCAATTGATAGTTAGAAAACAATGTATGTTGATATGATTTCCTGTCTTCCTGAGAAAATCTTTTTGTAGGAAGACGAAGTTGAAGAATTTCAACCACTTTGCGAGGTCCAAAGTGATAAAGCTACCATAGAAATAACCAGTCGATATAGGGGAAAGATTTCACATATTCTTCATGCTCCAGGGGACATTGTGAAGGTATGTGGTTTAAAGTATACTTTTAGCTTTACCAGTAAGAGTACAGTCAAATGAATGCCATTAGACCTCAATTTCAACCAGCGAAGTATGACTTGTTATGTAAGTCATTATGGATAGCATTTAACATAAAGAACGTTAGGATAAAGAAGAAAGAAAGTGTCAAATTGACAAGTAACACCAGGTCTTATAGTGAGCAACTCATCATAGATTAATTGTAATTATGAGAGTGACTTATGGTTGGACACTTAGAGGTGCTGCAATTCAGCTGGTGCACAGTTTTGCATTTCTACTACAGCATTAAGTCCTATACTGGTTCTTTTGAGATTCTTTCCCTTTATGTACCAAAACACTTGTTCCTATAAAATGCCAGAATTTTGTAGAAGCGCTATTAGTTTTAGGATGTTTGCATAATTTGATATTGTCAAGTTCTTTAAGTGCCATTTGGATGAATCCTAAAATGCAACTCAGTTTAAACTAATTTATTGTCATTACTACTTATAAGGTTTGTGTGAACTTAATTCAGAAATACATTAAATTATAGTTATTCTAGATAAGCATCAACTAAATAATTGCAGATCCCGTCCTTGAGGAGGTTCAATATGCGCAAACTTATTTAATTCTGTATTTGACATGGACTTCTAATGCTTCTCAATAGTTAAGAAGTGCAAACATGTTAAATTGACTTTGGAGCAACTTTAATATAATCCAATCAGCAAAAAAATTAGTCTTTTGGATGAGCCATGTATATCTAACATTTAACTTATTTTTAAATTAAATACAATATCACAAAAAAATACTACGTGTTAAGTTAATCTAATTAAACCTAACTAAGTCTAATAAAATGATTATGCTTAATATTGTTGTATAATTAAAAGTCAATAGTGGTTAATGAGCTAAAGAGCAGCTAAGTTTCAGATTAATCCAAGCCCAATCATATCTTGTTACTGTAAAGTTCGATCAAGCTCCTGCTTAAGCCATATTAATAACATAAGCTTTGGAAACTCCTAAGCGTATTGTATTTAACCCAACAAGCCTTGAAACATTCCATGGACTGAGGCCTACATCGCTGCCCATGCTAGTGTCACATGCAAAGTAAGTTTGAAAACCACTTTCACATTCAGGAAAACTTAGGTTAAGTAAATCTCTCCTAATTTACTTGGTTTGCAACTTTCATTGGCAATGCTGATGGTTTGCTTCTGTTACTTCCCAATATCTCAGTCGCAGTACAGTTGAAAACCTTTACATTGCCGTCACAATGCAGTGACACAGCCAAAGTTTAATACCATGGGCCAGGTGCCCTTAGCTTTTTCTAAGTCTTGGGCCAGCTTGTTTTGTGGTGTCGCCTTATGAGCTTATCCCTTGCACTTCTTTGTTTCAATCCAAACTTATGTGTGCAATTATAGGATCAATTTACACTGCAATTACCCGCTAAAGTATCAGTTAATTAACTAATAAATCATCAACTCGTGATATATTTTATGAACTGCTGTCAAGAGAAATGCACTTTGTTTGAAGGACACCATTTTTACATGTCTCTCCTCCCTCCTCCCCAAATAAAGATATCATGTTAACGTATGGCATATATTTTTGGTACATTTCTCGTACATTTTACAATTTGAAAGAAGAATTGGAAAATTCTGATGTTATGTTTTTTTTGTATTTGGCTATGTAATAGTATTTTGGTAACCCTTCTACTAGCCCTCTTCTTTACTGTAATTTTCTGGTAAGCAGGTTGGAGAAACACTGTTGAAGATGGCTGTTGAAGAATTTTCTCCTTCAACTGTAAGTGATGGTAACACTGAATCCAATATATCTGATCCTGTTAAACAAGATGAGTCAAGTAGTCAAGTTTCAATCTCAAGTGAAAGTAGGGTGAGTGGCTTACTGTGCACACCAGCTGTTCGTAACTTAGCAAAGCAACATGGAATTGACATTAATAATATTAAAGGTAGTGGTAAAGATGGAAGGATATTAAAAGAAGATATTATCAATTATGCCAGTGCTAAAGATGTTGCTGCTGAGCCATATGTATATTGCTCTGACAAATTAGTGACTGGGAGTTCATTGTATGAAGACAGAACCTTACAGCTAAGGTAATGTTTGATATGTGATACCTGGAATCCCTGGACACAGTATGCTCCTTGCTAACTAGTGTTGTTCAGTTGTTCTTTCCCCCCTCAGATGCGTAGTTTTTTTTCTTATTTTGTTTTTAGTTTTGCTTATTAAACAAGTCTCTTCAACTGTGGGTTTGCATCTAGCAAATAGACATTTCCAGTTACAATTTTCTTTTAAATAATTTAATTTGATTTGCATTACCTGAAATCTCTGGACACAATATGCTCCTTGTTTCTTGTGTATTTCCTTCTCCCATATGCTTAGTTATTTACTTTATTTGCTGGAATGAATTTTGTTTATAAAACACTCTCAAAACTCAATAACTGCATGTTGGCATCAAGCAATTAAATTCTTGCAAGTTACAATTTAGTAAATAAATGATTGATGGCTTTGCAATGAAGTCAAGTTATTTTGATATTTTGTTTTCTAGATAATCCACTAGTATTGGACTTGAATGTGACATCATTTTTGGTGGTCCCCATTGAAAATGATGTCATCAAATTCTTGTCAACACTCACTAAGACTTGTCCAAATTTATCACATTAGCCCTAAGACTCAAATATATGACATATTATTATTGTTATTGTTATTGTTGTTATTATTATTATTAGAAAAATGTAAAAAAAAAAAAATAATAAAAATAAAATTGAGGTGGATTCCAATATCAAGTCTTAAGTTGAGACTCAACTTGAGAGATTTAAGAAGAAAAATGGGGGAAGTTTTAAACATAAGTCTTAAAACTCAAGATGATGATGTCACCCCAAGTCTTAAAACTTAGGGCTAAACTTGCTCTAAGTAGTCAAGTAGCACTACGATAATGTGATGTGATGTTTCTGCTGCTTATTGCTTCTTAGTATTTTCTATATTATATCTCAAGTTTATGGGCGAATCTAATTTGAAAGCAACGGGGTCAATCCAATTGTCTTAAACTAAAAATTATATGAGTTAACTATGCAAAATATAATATTTACGCAGTTACACATAATTTGTTATTTTATAATAATTTCACGTAATTTGTTAATGCATAAAAAATGTTACTATTATTTTAATATTTCATATTTTAATAACTAATTTTATTTCAATAATAATACCGATGGACATAGAAAACATTTATCTACACCAAAATAATTATTAATAAAATAAAATTTTGTTCATAATTATTTTCATAACAAAATATATTAGTGTTTCTCAATGAATTATATTTGTTTTGTAAGTCATTAGAAAATTACATTTAAATGTTTTTTATAATAATTCATATAATTTAATTTATTTTAGTTGAATCAAATTAATTTTTATAATTAGAACTTACTTATAAAAGATGCTAGATTTTGTTAAAATAGCTGGTCGTTGAAACTTTCAGTCTCATTTCTATATTTTAAATGAAGATCAAATGTTCTGATTAAAAAAATAGTGAGTGAATTGTGAAAGTGACCACCAAAATCGAGTAAAGAACTTTGGAAATGTCAATAAGAGTATATTAGGTATTTGTGGTATGAAAATAAGTATTGGATTAACTTAATAGGAAGCTCTGGACAAAAGGTAATTTGTTGCAATTAAAAGAACACAGAAAATATATTTGAGCATAGATCACCTGAAATTGTTTAGGACAAAATTCCTTTTACCACATTCACAGCTTAACTAGTGGAGTATATTCTCATCCACATCTCATAAGTTTTTCAGTTGAATGTATTGAGCTATTGGCCACATCCCATAATTATCTTTTATTTTTCTAGGAGTACATGCTTGTAAAATTAATTAACATTTCTGATTTGTAATTGTTCATGCACATTATGATTTAAACTGTTTGCTGGTTCAGGGGATTCCAACGCGCGATGGTCAAGTCCATGACAATGGCTGCCAGAGTTCCTCATTTTCATTATGTTGAAGAAATTCATTGTGGAGGACTTGTAGAACTTAAAGCATCTTTTCAGAATGCAAACCCCGATCCAAGTATAAAGCACACTTTTCTTCCTTTTTTGGTCAAATCACTATCAAAGGCAATGGACAAATACCCCCTTTTAAATAGTTGCTTCAATGAAGATGCAAATGAGATCATTATCAAAGGTTTGTACAAGAAACTACTTAGTGTTTTCTCTGAAATATTTTGCCTGTTTTTGGCTCTCGTTTTTAGTTCCTGGTTGCAAGGAGAAATTCATTGGATGTATCTAAGTATGCAATCATCTCATAATAAGATATGATGGTTCCTTACATGCCTAAAAATAAAAATTTTAAGAAATAAAAATGTGAGTAAAAGAATGAATAAGAGAGAAGCCGGTATGTTTAATGGTAAACTTGGGAACTGCAACAACAGTCAAATGCTTAACAGAATGCCAGTTTTAGTATGGAATTATCAGGGGAGTAAGTACTGATGAGTTCTGAATAAGCCTCTGGTAAGTAGCTGTTTGTTGCCCTAGTTGCTATCTTGTTGGATCTAAAGCATTTTATTCTCAATTTGATAACTGCATATGTACATCAGTTTTATTCTAGGACTGTAAACTTTTAGAATGCATTAGAAATAGATAGACTTTAACGAATTAATAGTGAAGTGAAGGTGCATAACTGTGCATTCCCATTCATTTTATCTTCTCAGTTTGCCACTTAAACATATGTATTTTGTTGTTCCAAATTTGTTTGCTATATAGACTTTCATAGTAATCAACAAATATTATCTTTGTTTTTGTAATACAGGCACTCATAATATTGGGATTGCCATGGCTACTCCTTATGGTTTGGTTGTACCAAATGTCAAGAAGGTTCAATCCCTTTCTATATTGGAGGTAAATGTTTTGTCTTTTTGTTTGTTCATCAGTCACTTCACTTTGACTTTTTCATCAATGAGTTGCCAAGTTTATGGAATTTTTTCTTTTTGTATCTCCCTAATGTCACTTGATTTTTCTTTGAATCTAAGTGTGTGATGGTAATCAAAGCCTGTCAATTTCATTTTTCCCTATTTAAACATCTGTGCGTTACTCTTCCAATTGACCATATTGACAGAGAAAAAAAAAGAAAGTGTGTGATATAAGAGGGGGGGGGGGGGGGGGTACCGAAACTTATGCAGTGTACATTCACAAATGATCTTTAGATAAGATATTATACATGTACTACCCAACAACTAATTGTGAATATATCTGTATGTCTTTAGTTTGAAAATACTATCCTCAATCTTATAGAAACACAAATATGTTTCATGAATGCTGTCTCCCCAACATTTTGTCAAGTTTTAGGACAATTGTTTTCTAACTAGGATTCTGGTTTACTTTTTGGCACACTCAGATATATATTACTTGAAACTCGTGGTTGTGTCTTGGACTCTTGGGTAACATATATAAACACGTAGTGTAATTCTTTGGTAATTTACCCAGTGGATGCAAGAACTTCTGAAAGGCAGTATAATAAGGCTTTTTTAAAAAAATGATCAATCCATGTGGTTTGATCATTTGTTTTTGACTCGTATGCAAGAATTTATTTGATTTTACCTTGACAACTTATGGGCTGTTTGGCACACTCAATGGAAAGGGAAAGGAATCAATAGAGGGAAGTATGGGAATATTAATCAAGAAAGGGTTTTTGTGTATAGACTGAAAATCTGGTTTGTATTTTTTATGAATTAGCGGAAATTTTAAGTTGAAAACTTGAAAATGTGATTGATAACGGCTAAAGGGTTACAAATGAAAGGCTAATAGCTTTAGGCTATTACTCTCTTTTGATAACAACTCTCTTAGTAACTTGAGATTACCATTGTCTCTCATTCCACATTACAAATCTCATGCCCTATACTGATATACTACTACTTATATAATTAAGCAAGCTACACTAGATAACCTGGTATTAATTAAATGTTGTCTTCATTCCACAGAGTATCAGGCTTTTGTTATTCCTCCCCTTAGTGTTTCATTGATGAGTTTTGTCCAATAGTGCCGTGTTGTCCTCTGCTTTCCTTTACACTTAGGTGGCAGCCCCATTGAGTCTTTCTATTTGCTTGCTTGACATTCAACATTCCTGCAGCATCATATTTCAAATCATCATCATCTCTCTTCATCACGCCCACTGTCCATTTTTAGGGGAAAAAAAAAAATTCTCTTTACTCGCCACTGCAATCTGCAAGTAATCAACATTAAGGAGTTGGCATGTTAGTCATAGTCTATTAGTTGTGACTTGGGGAATAAACTAGAGGTTTTTTAGGAGAGATTTTCTATAAATAGGCTTCATTAGGATCTAAGAGGACATGTTGAATATTAAGTGATATTTTATTGGGATAGATTGAGCCTCTCGAAAGCTCATACTTAGGAGAGAATCCACCTCTCGAAAGTGGAATTATCATTCGATTTATTGTAATTATCATCTTATCAATATAATCATCCTATGTTACATGGACTCGGGAATGGGTATCGAACACGGACACGTGTCCTAGTGTCCGATCCGACAAGTTCCAAAATTTTAGGACACGGGTACGGGGACAGTCGATATGTCACTTAAATTTATATAAATAAATTATGTGTTACAATTTACAAAATCTTTAAAATTTTCATTATGTCTACCCCTATTTTTTTTATTTTAATTCTTTCCTTGGTAAATTCTCCTAAAAAATGGCAATCTTCTTATCTCCATCTTCTCTATATTAATGGTGGTTTTCGAACAAGATATATTTTTCTTGCATGTTTCTTCTCTTTTTTCCTCTCATCTCTTAATGGAAGTGTCCGAGTGCACAGTGAAGGATCAGGCACGTGTCATGTGTCCGTGAAGTGTCATGTTGACACGGACACTTCGCGATATTAGCCGTGTCCAATTAACATAGGTTAGAATCATCATCTTCTTATTAATTTTCTGCCATTGTTAGAGCTGTCAGCTATGTTTGTTCCTTGCACAATCTTAGACAAGCCCTCACAACACCTCACTTTTCCATCACTCTCCTACGTAGCAGCGTTCTTATATTATCCCCGTTCTTTTTAAAACAAACAAATATGCTTTTGGTGGTCTAATTTGACCATAAAGACTAGGATTTTTTGATGTTATGACTAAAGAGATGTCTTGATTGATTTTTATTCAAATTGGTATGCATAATGAGGCATCAAGATCTGAGATGTTTAAAGAAGATAAATGATTTAGATGTATTTTCCAAGTATTTCATCTTATGTATTGCGTGTCCTTGTTTTTGGTTATTAAGGATTAAGATTAATTGCTTGAGCTCCTTAAGCTTTAACAGTTTCAGTATTGACGCTTATGTTTTTTAGATAACCAAGGAAATTTCAAGGTTGCAACAACTCGCAACAGAAAACAAGCTTAGTCAGGATGATGTATCTGGAGGAACAATAACCATCAGTAACATTGGAGCCATTGGTGGAAAGTTTGGTTCTCCTCTAATTAATTTGCCTGAAGTTGCGATAATCGCAATTGGTAGAATTCAGAAAGTTCCTCGTTTCAAAGAAGAGGGGACTGTGTACTCCACACCTTTAATGAATGTGAGTACTTTTTTTTTACTGATATTTGTTCTCTTTCTCATCTTTATGGAAAACATTATGCTTTGAAATTTGGCCAATGGTAGAGACCTTCCATACTGCATGTTTAGCAGATGCTAGATCGTACGAACATCTATATCTGTAGGTTGGGGGCTGTGGGCTGTGGGATTGAAAAATGATATTTGATATATTTTTACTAACTTCTGTTCTCATTTCCATCAGTACGAAAAAACTAAACACTTTGAAATATATGTTCACTGGTAAATACCTTCCTAACTGCATGTATAGTGGATGTCAGATTGTATAACATCTATATCTGTAGGCTGGGGGATTGAATTTGAATATTTGTACTTCTACTGAAACTAGGTAAGGGTATGCGTAACACGATTTATTTACCATTAAGTTGAATCTTAAACCATTTTTGCTTCTTGCTTCTTTTCTACGACCTTGTTATAGTTTATTTTGCCTGACCTTGAGTTTTTTTTATTTTTTATTATTTTTTATTTATTTATTTATTTATTATTATTATTATTATTATTATTATTATTATTATTATTATTATTATTATTATTATTATTATTATTATTATTATTATTATTATTATTATTATTATTATTATTTCTTTAAATTATTAGTGATCTACTTAAGGTTTTACTGTGAAAGACCTGGGATACCTAAATTATTCTGTGAAGTACATTCCATGTCAATAGTTTTGTTTGAATATACTAGAAATTGAAAAAAAAATGTTCAAATTTACTCCTAGTACTTTCAGTAGTTTTCCATATCTAACAACCAAATTAGATTTTACAGGTTTTCTTTTCTACATTTTTTCATAGTTTATTTTTCGACTGTTCTCCTCATTCTTTATGATTAAGGTTCTCAAACACATCATTAATCTTGTGCACTCCATATCTCATTGTTTTATTTTTAAAACGGAGGTTTTAAAATATTGCTGTAATTGAGCAACACTCCAAGATATTATTGATATTTGATCACTATTAAAAACAACTTTGTTGCATACGAAGTATATAATAAAAAAAAAAGCTACATATGCCCACTACAAATCAATTTTACATAAATAAATGTCCAAAAATATGTAGGTTTGTCTTATTTCTCTATTGTCCAGCATATAGATCATATCAAAAAAATAAAGGCCTTCTAAAAAAATCCACAAAACCAAACCTTAAAATGTATGATCTAAGCACCGAAATGGAACAAAAAGTTACCCTTAATTTGTTAATATTATTACCAAAAGAAACCCATACAGAGAGAAAAATGAGAGGATCACCTAGAAGTTGTGCGGGGAATCTACAATTGATATGCAGGCGAGGAGTTATGCCTCAATTCTGTTACACTGGATTCACAAATATGCTATCCCATTATATGTTTGCTGACTTCTGATTGTTTTGAGTAGATGTCAGAATGCTTGACCTGATTTGCCGAGTACTAGTATTGATGTATCATGTTTGATAAGTTTTTATCTGTTTGGAGAAACAATTATAATTGCATTAATCTGCTGAGTAGGTGCACTTTTAACTTGAATATAATACCAAGAACGGAACACAGTATTAAGGGGAATAGCATGATATGTATGCTGGACTTAAGATATTGATGCCATTCTAAGTGCTGATATTACTGCTAGTTTTAGTAGCAGATAAAACCAAAAAACTCGAGTAGGAACTTTAATGTAAAGTCTGTTTTTGAACTGAAACTAAACGCATAATGACGAGACGGATCATCCAATGATCATAATTTTTCATCCTATGAGTTGAATGTGATGTATTCCATTGATCTCATGGCTTGCAATCCATCTGTGTTTCTGACATTCTCGAATATTTCTCAGGTAAATATTGGTGCTGACCATAGGGTGTTAGACGGAGCAACAGTTGCAAAATTTTGCAACGAGTGGAAATCATTTGTTGAAAAGCCGGACCTGCTCCTTTTGCATACGAGATGATCGTCATTTCCTGTATGTAGGAAGGATTTCATTTGTGATATCTGGTAGCTTGTAATGATCACATTAAAGACTGATATGTAGGATCCGTATGTTCGGTTATCTTCCATTTCCTCACATTTGATTTCTTAGGCATTATACTGCCTAAAATGCTCTTGGATTGTTTTTCTTTTATTTGCAAATCAACCTCAAGTCAAAGGAAGATATAATAAACCGAATTTGTCACAATTCTACATGTTTTATTCTCTTCACCTTATTCACATAATAAAAATAATCTAAAGTTGTTGATTGATGTTCCCAAATTCAATAATGTACTACCTCCGTTAAATGTTATCTGCAACTTTTGCCATTTCGGGATGATCAGGGTTATGTGCAACTTTCCATTTTATTTCTATTTTTAGTAAAGAAAAAAGCATGAATTTACTTTTTTACCCTTACTTAATATTTTTTTTTGTTAATTATTACCCTTATTATCTCCTAAAACTAATCAGATTTCATTAACCTAAAACTAATCAGATTAATCTAACCTAATGATTCCCTCCCTTTATTTTCCCATCTCCCTCCTTCTCTCATCATTTACTCACTTCCCCAACCACCAAAAATTAATTTCTGATGGTTGGGTTCCCCTTTATGTTCTTGATTCTTCTTCAGAAGATGAACCCTAGTTCATCGTCTCTCAGTTTCTCTCTCCTCTTCTTCTTCGATTCTTCATCTTCCTCTCTCCAAATCCACTCTTCACCACTCCAATTTCTCACCAAAAGAATCCCCCACGAAAATGGTTAACCTTGATCCTTTGAAAGACGCGTACTTGGCCACAAATGATAAGGGTGAGGAGAACTTGATCCAGCACTTCATCCATTGCTTTGAAACTGGCAACCCTTTCCCTCGTGAGTTCTACGAGTCTACTGAAACTGGTCCCTACTGTACTATGTACACCTACAGAGCGTTGGGTCAAGTGCTGAAGAGTATGGAGGAGGAGGAACGCTTGAAGATGGAGCAGGGGAAAGGGGTTCCTGTAGATATGGTGGCTAAATCTGCCGCTCCTGTAGATCTTGTGGCTGATACTGGTACTTCTGTAGATCTGGTGTCTGAATCTCCTGCTCCTGTAGATCTGGTGGCTGAATCTGATGTTGGGAGTGTTGTGGCTCCTAAAAAGGGCAGATCTAAGAGGCCAAGGTCACCCCCCAAAGTCCGATCTACGAGGAAGGCGGCGCGTGTCGCTCTAAGGAGGATGCGTGGGCTTCTAGACCATGAGTTCATCATCCTTTCTTCTGATGAGGATGAGGAAATGGAGGAGGCTTCTCCTTCTCCTCCCAAGATGCCTGACTGTGGATGCTCTTCGGTCCCTGTTGTCAAATGCTATGTGAGGCGGATGAACCCTTCGGTTCAACCCTCTGAGTGACTGCTTTCGTAACGATTCCTAACCCTAACCTCTTTAATTTATAATCATGAGTCCCTTAATTATGTTGGTTGCTTTATTTTTAATTCATGCATGTGTTCTGGGCTTGCTTGTTTGTATTTTACTGGATTATGTTGTTGGTTGATGAATTATATGAGCCATGTTGCCAATTTGCTGGTGGATTGTTATTGATATGTGGTGGATCTGTTGGATGAGCATGCCTGTGGCTTAATTATAGTGCATGTGGTGTTGGATTGTTGTGCATATGTTGTTGGAGTTATAATGTTGGTGGTATTGTGAGTCTCCTGTACTCTGTTGCTGGTTGATTACCCTGGATGCTGTTGTGATATGGTGTATGCTGTTTTTTTTCCTGTGATGATGCTGCCTAATGATGCTTGTCTGGTTGAAAGTGTGTTTCCTTGATCTCGTTGTTTGTGTACAAAAAAAGGGGGAACAAGGGATTGTGATTGATGAATGATGAAAGGTGAGTTTAGTTTGGTGTCTTTCTTTTGTTGTGTGGTGTGTACAATGTTCTCAATGATCATATTGTGTAGAGAACAATGCCTATGGTTTTGTGTTCCTGTGTGGCAGTGCATGAAAGAGTCCCACCCTTTTGTTTTGTGCCCCATGAATGTATGGAGTCCCCCTGCCTTTATGAAATACCACCCTAAGTCACTTGTATGGTCCATATGATGAAGGGACTCCAATGAATTCCACTTAACACATTAGAATTGCTCCAATAATCTCTTGTTTGAGACTGTTGTTGAGGTAACTATGTTGTGAAGTGTAGTATTCAAAACCTTTTTTCACCTTCATTACAAAAACTTTTATTTGTCATTTAATTCAAAGGGTCATTACAAAAGTTGATGCACATCATCAAAAGACTTTACATTTGACTGCCTAACATGTTAGCTCATTGTAAATCAACAAAATACACCTAACCACCTATTCATTAACCTAAACATAATTAAAAAAAAAAAAAGAGGTAAGTGGTTATGTGTGGCAGTCCATGTTGTCATTGTGCATTACCTGCTTCTTGGAGTCCCCTAATCTGCATCCACCTCCATATCTTCTGCTGCATCTTGAGTCCCTTGAGTGGCTGGCCTAAACATTGTGTTTAGGTACTCTACACTCCCCAGCACTATGCCCCTTTGCACCTCAACCTTGTCTGGTAAAATTCCCAAATTTTCAAGCTTCTTTTTGTTCATGTGAGGAATTTTGTACTTGTTGCCCCCCTCTGCCTGTAGTATCATGATCATGCACTTTTGCAAAGTGATCCATATGTACTTGTTCACCTCTGGTTTGAATGTTTCATAAGACTCAATGACCTTCTCCCCTAGCTCATCCAAAATGCTAGTAAATGATTGGTATTGCAGTGATTGAATAGACCTGAACAACCCTAAGTCTAGCACATTCAAATTTGGTGACTGAGGTGGCTGAAACACTAGTTGAATGTTGAATCCATTTTCAGTTGTTGCAGCAATGAATTCTTCATCTCTTGGTATCTGGTGTGGTCTTGCATTGTCCCACTGTATTGTGACATTTTTGCTTAGAGTTTCTGGCCATTTTGAGATGATTGATGGTATTACTTTTGTGAGCAACATCTCCCTAATCACCTCCCTATTCACATTTTGGACTGCCTTGGTTTCCCATGTTCCTACAGGCCTGTTTTTGCTTGATTTTCTTAGCATGCTCCTTCACTGTAAAAGGAAACATGCCATATTTCCCATCATGTAGTAATACCCCATTTGTGTCATACAATGGCTTTCCCATCTTACTGCCCCTGTTCTTCCATATCTTCATCATCAGAATCATCATACAAGCCATAATCTTGCATGTGTTCTTCATAGTCATAGTAGAGCTCTGCCAGTTCTTCCTCAGTTAACAGTTGCTCAACATCCAAAAACACCCCTTCTTCTAACTCTGCCATGTTGTTTGCTTAACTTGAAAATTTTCAGCTTAAGGTTGATGAAACAGGGGTCCCTGCTGGTTTTTTTTTGTGAAGAAGGGGCGTTCCTGTTGGGCTCTATGGATGATGGAGGTGCCAAGCCAATGAAGCGTCTATTATGTGAAGAAGATGTGCAACACTGACTTTACTTAGGATAATTTTTTGGATAATTAGGGTGTTAGTGAATGTGTTTAGTGCTAACTTTTGAAAACTAATGGTGTAATGGTGAACAATTTCATGGCTTGTCTTTTGGGAAAAACATTGAATGCACTTGTATTAAATGAGGCTGCTTTTATATGCCTCTTAAATGCTGAAAATTGAATGTCTAACTATGGTTTTTTTTTTAAAAAATCTGGTGGGAGTTTTGAATCTCCAAAAATTTCAAATTGTTTGAAATTTTGGTGAAAATTTAAGAGGGAAAATTCTTTCCCTAAAAAAAGTGACAGTTTTCCCCACTAACTTGCAAGTGGGGGGGTCCTACTTTCTCTCTCCTCAACTTTCATTAATATCTCTAAACTTACTCTAATCTTTACCCCTCAAATTTTGCATCGTGAACCGCAAACTACTCCAAAGTTGCAGAAAACATTTAACGGAGGTAGTAGTTAGTTCCAATGTATTTTCTAGTACCTAATATGCTAGTGAGTTTGTTTTATTACGTAATTTCTTTTTATTAAGATGATTTTCTTTGTAGTGGAATTTTTGTACTTGGTCAACTATTTTTTTTTTTTTTTAAAAAAACGCAAGAAAATAAATTTATGGATCAAGTTCAGCCAAAGTTTGAAAACTTTGGTGGAATAAGCTCATACATGTGTGTTCATTTTTACTACCCGAATCTCATCTGGTAGCAAGATGAGCCACTGTATCACCCGTCCCCTAACACGGTTACAAGCAAAGTATGAAAAATTACTTAACATCCTATGAATATCTTCAAACTGAATGAAGATAAGAGATGCACACTCTTGCTTGCATTTGATAGCTATGACGACGTTAATGGCATTACCCTCCAACACCAACTTCACATATCCCATCCTACGTAATCGCAAGCTCAACAATATAGCGTGTTGTCATTGCTTTAGCCAGCCCTGACAAAACGACCACACAAATCTAGTCTTTCACTCTTTGTTACCGCAACAAGCAACAAGGCCCCTTGGTCATCCCTTGCCAAAACCCTAAGCCTTACACAATTATTAGGAACATATGCATCAAAATTCACCTTCACATAGCCACGCCTAGAAGCATTCCAATCCACACTCAAGGGAATAGTAGTAGCAACCACATTCCCACCCATCTTTGCGTTATAAATTGCATATTCCTCGCACATTCACACATACCTTGCAGCGATGCCAACAATACTCAGATCAATACCCCCCCCCCTCAAACTACCTTATTTTTGCAATATTACACAATCTACACAAAGACATGAGAAGATTAAAATCGGTTTATATTAATTGCTCGGCTATTTCACCAAATGCCAATGAGTACTTAAAAATTCACCAAATGCCATCAAGGTTTTCAAAATTCATCAAATGTCATCGAGCTTTTAAAAAATTCACCAAATGTCATTAATGATTAACGGCCGTTAACTTCGTTAGTCATTAAAATTAAATCTTGACACGTGTCATAATATGATTGGTTCATTTTAATTATTTATTTTAATTAATAAAAATAATATATTTTTTTCTTCATTTTTGTGGCAAAAATTGCTCTGGTATAGTTTGGGGGTCATTTTGACCTTTTATGGATACTAATTTGGCTCGGAATTGACAAAAAAATAACATAAATGTAACACCCCAATAATTCTCTCTTTAAACCTGTGAGGACTCTGAACAATATTCAAGAGAATTACTGGCGTGCTACCGCTACGTGTTCAAACGTTAAGGCTTTATCATAAAATAGCTGGAGAAAAACTAACTCAGTTATAAATAAGTTTCAAAACCAATAACTAAAACCAAATTAAATCTTACAACTTAGAACCATTAAGGCCCTTATTCAAAACCCCACAAAAGTAGTAAATAAATAAAACTAGAGTTTAAATAAATTCAAACTTATGAAAAGAAATAAACTGCGAACAATAACCAACTCTCCACTTAAAATCCCACCACCTGGATGCAAGTCAAAACTATGTAAACACCTGTGATGAGTCTACTTCCCAATATTACAAGTGTAAAGATTGGATCATTACAGGGTCATTGAAAGGCGAAGGCCATGACCAAAGAAAAGACACACAAAAACACGCAATCAGCAAAGCTGAGTACATACAAGCTACGAAAAATAATAAGAAATTCCTAGCATGCTACTAACAATCAATCATAGAATACAATTTAATTATAAACTCAAACACATGACTCAATTGTTTACATTACTAAGACTCCACTAATAATAATAGGCAAATCATTTCATTTTATTCATTGGATTAAGCAATAGACAAGGTTGTCCATCCCATGCTCCATTTAGAAAATCAATAAAAGAAAACCCCATGCCTCCTTTCAGAAACATCAATAAACATCCAACAACCACGGGCGCGACTCCGTGACTGTAGCTAGTATGAGATCTCATCTAACTCCTAATTTTGAAAAGTATTTGAAATAAGAGACTCGTATATCAGACGGCCTCAAGAAAAGTGCACGGCTAATACCCCGTGTAACCCAACCCCTGATTGTCATTACTCCAGATGTGCACAAATCTAGAGTTTTATTGCTCATCCATCTTGCACTTTACGTGATTTACAAGTTTAGACTTGGTGATGACTCATTTGCAAACAACACAATCAATCCATTATCAGTTCAATCAAGTAAAGTAAACTTTCAAATTTCAATTCTTGATTTATTAGTGACAAGCAACATTTATTATTAAATCCTTTAACTACCTCGGTGTATAAACACCTTCAGTGCATAAGGCACCCCACAAACTTAAACTCGTCATATAAGACTTAAATTCTTCCTTTACTCATTCTGTTTCCATAATCATGAATGAGCAATAAATTAATCATTTCACCAATCACATACCTTTGCCTCTAAGCACACCTTGCATAATTAGAGCATAAACAATACGTGCAATATAGAATAGTGCACGTCATACGAAAATTCACAATGTATAACCAAACAATTTAACCCAGTCATCCCTATACATGATACTAAGTTCTCGATCCATCCTTAAACATGCACCTAAAAGCAAGGTTTCGTAACTCGTACGTACCTTGAATATACGAGTTGGTATGCCACTTTACTAACTAGAAATCACCTTCTATAAAGTCCTCCCCTAAACAAAAAAACAATAATTTAATAAATACCCAAGCAATTAAATTTACAGCAATACTAACTTCCTTCAAAACCTTCAAAATCCAATTAAACAACACTTTAAAACCTTCCCTTTAGTTAAAATTAAAGGCTTATATATAGTTCTTTAAATTTTCTTCATAAAAAACCTTAAAATACACTCTTATACATGAAATTACAGCATGTTTAAAGTTTAATAAAAATCTGAAAATTATTTAAAAACCCCTAATAATCTCCCTTTTTAATGGGTGATTAAACCCTCTTTATAAAACCTCAAAAGTAGTACTTAGAATCTATTTCCAGCACTTTAGATTAATTAAAAAACCTTCAAAACTTTATCAACACATCACTTTTATACTCAATTAAAAGTCTCCTAGGAAATAATCACTTCCTAAAAAAACAACCAACAATTAATATTACTAACCCAAGTAATTTCCAACAATATATCATGATGAAAAACCTCTTGAAACTTCAATAAAAACATATATTTACGCTTAATTAACTTTAAACATAATTAATTTTATTAATCAAACTCAAGGATAAAATTTTAAACATAAAAAAAACTTTGTTAAAACTAAAAAACTACCCGAAAATCATATTTAGAAGCTGAATTTGGCCATGAGAGGGTGGTAATCACTACCAATGATAGTGTGTCTTTCTTAAAACGTTGTTTCCACATGGAAAACACTACTTTTATTTTTATTTTTTTTTTTTATTTTTTTTTTATCAAAATCGGATGATTTCAGAACCTGATCGGGATTAAAACGGGATTAATATTAACGAACGAAAATCTAAAAATTAAAATACAAATTTACGTGTTCAAAATAATCTGGAATTAAGTTAAACTAATCAGTAGTTATAATCACCAAAAATTCAAAACATCATTACTATAAAAGCCCTAAATCAATTGTTTATAAAAACCCTAAAATCATGATTTTCAATAATTAAAAACCCTAGGTTATAATATTTACAAAATCTGAAAATTATGACATTTATAAAATCTCAAATTATAAAGTTTAATCATCAAAATACAATTTGATACTAATTAAATTAATTTCAAACAATAAAATCAAAACCCACAAATCAATAGTTATAATTACACAAATTAATAAAACAAAGAAGAAAAAAATAGGACTAACCTTTTTGTGTGGGAAATTTTTGGGGATTCATGGGGTATTTATAGGAGATAATTGTAGGGTAAATAGGAAGATTGGACCTCATAAAAAAATGGGTCAATTAAGTAAACAAATGGGTTAGGCTTGTTTGATTGGACATAAATTGTAGGATAAAGGTGCATAAAATAATTTGTTCAAATAATTCTCGACTCTGATTAATAATTTGAAACTTTTAAAATTAAATTCCGGAAAATTACAAATAAATATTATAAATAAAATAAAAATTTCATTTATAAAATATTTTTTTAAAAAAAATACGGAGGATTACAGTAAATGCTCGTTTTGTGTGTTAAAAATATTTCGATTAGCGTGTCGTTATTTTTTAACCATCCAAATTGATCGGGTAAGGTTGTGGGGGTCATTTTGATTCTTTATGGAAACAAATTAAGCTCAGAATTGACACAAAAAAAAAGTAAATGCTCCGTTTTGTGTGTTGAAAAATAATTCGATTAGCGTGTCGTTATTTTTTGGTCATCAAAATTGATCGGGTAAGATTTTGGGGGTCATTTTGATCCTTTATGATAACAAATTAAGCTCGGAATTGACTAAAAAATAACATATATGCTCCTTTGTATGCGATATTGTAATTTTTTTTTTCGAAAAATAATGCAAAACGGGGTATTTACGTTATTATTGCCAATTTCGATTTTAATTTGTACCCATAAAGGGTCAAAATGACCCCCAAAACCTTATGCGAACAATATTCGTCACGAAAATTGAAAAAAATATTATTTATTCATTAAAATAAATAATGATTGTGTATTAATTTTAAAAGTAATGGCATTTGGTGAAATAATTTTCCAAAGCAATGACATTTAGTGAAATAAGAATTGCATTAACGGAAAACTAACGTTCATATGCTATTAGTGGGACGAGGTGTCATTGTATTGTTTATCTGTGGCATTTGGTAAATTTTAAAAACTTTGATGGCATTTGGTGAGTTTTGCATGTACTTAGTGGCATTTGGTGAAATAGCCGTTAATTTTACCAACCACCCAGCAACAGAACTCCCTTAATGAAGCCTTTGGGGCATCATCGATAGTAATGTTCATAAATCGGTCCGGACCACCCCGGACCGGACTGAATTAATCAAGTCGGTCTTCGGGTCTTAAAATTCATTTATCCGGTCTTCGGTCCGGTCCAAAACCCTTTAAAAATCAGTCTTTGACCGGATCGATTTTATTTTTAAAAAAATATGCGTGAAACCTTAAATAATGGTTAAAATTATCCTTAATAAGCTTAGAAATATTTAAGTTCATAAATTTTTTTTTACTAAAAATACAAAAAAAGACGTAAAATGACGTTAAAATATAGTTTTTCCTTTACTTTTTTCGTGTTTTCCATAACTTCATTAAAAATTTAGTATTCTTTTTATAAAAATTCTTAAATCGGTCTAAAGTTGTTCGGTCGGGGTTTTGGACCGATTATTTCGGTTTGGTCCGGGTTTGGTCCTAGCTAAATCAGTCCGGTCTTCGGTTCTTAAAATTTTAATATTCGGTCTTCGGCCCAATCCCGCTCGATCCGGTCTTGTTGGGGTTTGGTGAGTCCGACTCACAGTGGAAACAAACCCAAAAACAAGATCGCACTCGCAATAAATAAAACAATAAACATAATTAACTTAATGACAAGATTAAGATAATAATTATACCTTTAACGCGTGCTTTGCCCGACCTCGAGGGGCTCTTACTTCGAAAGCTAGCCTCGAAATTACGACGACCTCCAATGGAAGTCCACCCACAACTCGAACACTAAATAGGTCCAATGCCTTGGAGTTAGCAAGGCCCGACCAAAACCCGAGTAATTGAGTTCAAAGGTTTTCACAATGGTGATGCCTTTTTCAACTCTTGAGTTCAAAGGTTTTCACAAATAGTGATGCCCTTTCCAACTCTTACTCAAGTGAACAATCCTATGCCATGCCTTGGCTATTTATAAGGAAAGCTTCCTTGTGAATTCCACTCATCTTTCAATGTGGGACTTTTTCACAAAAAGATCCCACATGGAAAGATTGATGAATTCAACCCTTAGTTAAATAAACCAAGGAACAAGTAACAAGTGTCACATGGTTATGTGAGGACCACTTTCTCACTTAGTCCCTAAGGCAACTCACATGCATTGTGAGCTAACCATGTGTCACCTAACCTTGAGCCCCAAGTTGGGTTCGGTTGGGCCACTTCCTTTGGGCCGGTGTCCATGACCCGTCACTCGGGTCCATGGCCCCCTTTTGCCACATGTTGCCGCCACCGTGGCGCGCTGCCGCGTGGCACACTTCCACGTGGCATGCTGCCAACATTGCCGCTGCCATTTGGCGGCTGCCACATGTACTGCCACATGGCACTGCCACGTGTAATGCCACATGGTGTGCTACCACGTTGCACGCTTCTATTTGGTGCGCTTCCCTAGCCTTTCGAGTGGCTAGGGATTTACTTGTTGCTTGAAGCATTTTCCGGTCTCGCTAAATCCTAAATTTTGGCTCGACATTTGAGATTTGGTTCCGACGCTCGGTTTCTACGCTCCAAGCTCGAATTTCTGACGTCTAAATATTAATTACTCGGGCGACTCATTAATTCCTTCCGAATTAATTCGTCGCTTCGGCTCGTTAGTTGCTTGGGTGTGACCTGAAGGGTTCAGTCAAGATTAAGCTGTAATATTAATTATACATTAATATTACTGATTGGAAGCGACCTCCACCCGGGCATTCCGATCACTTGACCTCACTGAATAATTATCTTTCTAATAATTTCGAACCCCCTATCGAAATAATACACTTGTTTGAAGGATACCATTCCTTTCAATCTCCCACTTGTCCTTCCGGACAAGTGTGCTTTTAGAGTATAACCCTTTTCCTATGTCGCTTAATGCCTCTTCATGAACTTTAAGGTAAGATTTATTTGTCACTCTTATTACGTCCTGTAGGCGTCGTTTGAAGTGCGCCTACGTTAAGCATGTGTGAATATGATTGGCACTCATAGGAAGTGGGAATTGACATATACAATTAGGGACAAGGAAAGTAGGGAGCCGCCAACAAGTTTTTAAGGAACTTGTAAACCGTTCACGGATCATTTAAGGCAACCACGAATAAAGGGACAATGATAGGCAACAACGATTGGCCGGTGAAGGTTACACCCCATTCATAATCCATGAGATTACTAACTCCATATGGTTCGGAACCACGAAAGGAGGATCGGGAATGATAGTACGAAGTGAGTAATGGAGTCACATTCGCCCGTTGTAGGGAATAATTCAAGCCTTAATCCCACTAGCTTGAACCCCACTGTGATCATACACTAAAGTACGATGGCGTCCAAAAGGGAAGAAGATAGAGCAAAAGAGTCGCCAACAAGTTTTTTAGGAACTTGTAAACCGTTCATAGGATGAAGGTTACACCCCTTAACGATCCAAGAGATCGTCGACTCCATAAGGTCATGAACCAAATAAGGGTTCGGGGATGATGGTACAAATCCAACCTAAAAGAGATTGAACCTGCCCTAATAATAGGCCTCTACTTTATTCTGATCGTATTCATGTGCGCTTTCTGATTAACATGCAATCAATATGATTAACCCTAAACCAGTTTATCTATGTTGGTTGAATATTAATGCACAAACAAATCTATTATTGGCGATCACTTGAAATTATAATCAAATTAACCCTAACAAGATTATTAATTATCTTATTAAGCGTGATTGCAAGTACAAATTCCCTTTAACATGCATAAAGGTGATCAAGCAATAAATAATAAAATATCAAGCAACATAAATAATAACGATGATAATAATTATAATAATCACAATAATAATAATATCATCATAAATAAAATAACCATCATCACAATAATAATAATAATAATAATAATAATAATAATAATAATAATAATAATAATATTCACAATCATCATAAATTATAACAATTATAATCATAATCATGTTCATGTTAATATTACAGCATAATAATAGCAAGATCCTAGGCATGATACTAACAAGATTAATAACAAACCCTAGCATGTCACTAAGCAATAAAAATCAAATCTTTAACCCTAACATGATACTAACATGAATAAATATTAGGAAGAGAATAAAAGGCATCATAGCAATCATATTTAATATTAAAATTAATCTAGACATGACACTAGGAATCAATAATAACAATGTAAACATGAATTCTACATCATAAATCAATTAAAACCATTAAAGCACTTACTTTGATGCCTCGTACCTCTTTCTAATAACAAAATACACACGTTAGTAACTTCAAGGAAAAATAATAATCAAAACAATTAAATTAAATAATCAAAAGAGAGATTTGGGACCAAACCCTCAGAAATTAAAACCTTTCACGTCTAGGGCGAAGGCAACTTCGAATATGGCTAGGTGTTTCTAGATCTTGCGAATGCGGAATTTTGTATAAGAAAACACAAAGTTTTTTAAAAGAAAGAAAGAGATGAATGTGAGAGAGAATGAAAACTGATTGTAGGTGAATGGTGAGAATTGGTGAATATTGATGAATGAAAACGGAGTTTTTGATACGATATTTATAGAGAAAATCAGCCAAAAAAGATAAATTAACAAAACAGAGTCTGACGCTCAGGAAACAGGGCTGGCGCCAACCCTGGCTAGCTGGCGCTAGGCACCAGCACTAGCGCCAGGCGCCAAGGCCTGGGGTTAGACGCCAAGCTTGATTTTAACGCGTTTTCGAAAATCCGATAAGTTTACCGTATTTGAGGATAAAATAATATAATTTCTTCGAAAATGCTATTTGATTTTGATTAAAACTCTGAAAAGTCAACAAAGGTCAGTTTATCAATGCTAATTGAATTAGGAATAAAAAGAACCTTCTAGAAGAATCTAGAAGACTAAAACCATTCCTAATTGCATTAGGAATGATAAATCATATTAGGCCCTCCCCTAGATCATTGGGCCGCATATAAAACTCAAACCGGGCCCAGTTTAGTAAATTGGCCATAACTTCCTCAATATTCATCGGAATTGGGCTTATAATATATCGTTGGAAAGATCTTTGCAAGCCCCATCCAACTACACTACTATTGGACCCATATCATGGACCAAAAAAACTGGAATGGCTGTTATCTTAAAAATAAGTTTTCAAAAACAGGGAGAAGAGAAAAGAAATTAAAACTATCCGCAACGCTAGACTTTCCACACTTTCACTTCATTCGATTATGATTTGACGTGAAAGGTACTCATCACTGGGTTTGGTTTTAGGGAGACACAAATGGGTGTCTACAGAAGCCCCCACTTTGATTGAGTTTGGAGAAACGCGAGTTTCGAAAACAAAAGTCAAAGTATCGATAGGGACGGAGAATGATTCAGAACGTTCTGCGATCCTAAACCATTCTTGTAACGCCGATACCTGCTAAACTATCGTTAGTTAAACAGATAAAAGAGTTAAGAAACGCGTATCTTGCACCGTCGAGCACACGTCTCTAAAAGTAACCGATTTGCTGCTGCTTTACTGTTTTGATGACCTCCTACAAGCTAGAGAATGCCATCCCGCTTGAAAACCGCTACGCCCGTAACTGCTTCCAAATTAGAAGATTGCTTCGCCTGAAACGATCCTCCTCCGCATTGACAATATTCCACGTCCAAGGGAATATCATCGAAGATTGCTTCTCTTGAAACAAATCCTCATCTGTATTGATAATATTCCACATCAAAGGGAATACTATCGAAGATTGTTTGTGACAACTCTTCGCAAGCTAGGGAATGCTGTCTTGCTGCTTCGATGTTCACTCGTCTCTTGAACAAAGAGCTTCTTTTTGATATGACTCCAATTTCCGCTGTGATAGTCTTCGAAAAGATCACTGCTTCTTAATGTTTGCTATGCCAGTACGTCGGTACTTTGCTGCTTGTGAACCAGTATGTCGGTGCTTTTGCTGTGATGACAATCCTCTTTTCTTTGGGAATAGTTGCCAACACAACTCTTGTATGATGTATGACAATCCGATTTAGGGAAATTTGCCAATGCCACGTAACAATCCATCCTTGGAAATGTTGCCACGATGAAGCGACAATCCGTATCTCGGAAAATTTGCCAAAATCCAATTTTTGGGAAAAGTTGCCAATGCTTCGTAACAATCTTTCATAAGAACTTTACTACAATCGACAATCCACATCTTGGAATATAACTCTTGAAAGCAATCCACCTTGGAAATTTTCCAACGCTATGCGACAATCCTTTTAGGAAAATATTGCCACAATTGACAATCCGTGTCTTGGAACATTTGCAAAAAAGAGTCGACCGACAATCCACTTCGGGAAAATTTGCCACTTGCTGAAATGAATGACAATCCACGTTGAGGAACTTTTGCCGATATTTATAATGAATAGAAACCTACAACAACCCTTTGGGAAATTTTGCTATAGGGAACTGGGTGTATGACAATCCAATTTCGGAAAACTTGCCAGCGATGACAATCCGAACTTGGAAAAAATTGCCAAACAAAGAAGGAGCACGACAATCCACGCTTGGAAACTTTGCCAGAGATGACAATCCAATCTTGGAAAAATTGTCGTTGAAGAAGATGCACGACAATCCATTTTTGGAAATATTGTCAGTTGGGGATGACAATCCAATTTTTGGAAAACTTTGTCGTTTAATAAGAATGCGCGACAATCCATATTTGGAAATATTGTCGTTTAAGTGCTTGCTTTTAAACCGATTGTAATGAGCCAGTGATTTAGGCGCTTAAGCTAAGTGAGACGATCTTTTGTCAGGTCAATCACTTACTACGATTGTAATCGAGCCGACTACTAATCATGTCAAATTGCTTATAGGGGCTAACTGGTGTACCAAGGAACCCGAAATTGCTGCATGAGGTCGAAATCACCTTTCTGGGAGGCTTCGAGCTCTGTCGCTGCTGAGATATCTCTGGCGCCAAGAATTTGAGTAGGGTCTTCCCTATTCTGCTGCACCTGTATTTATTTTTGACTATAGAACTTTGCCAATCTCTTTAATCATCTAAGGGTTGACCTAAGGTTTAGCATTGCTTGACTCAATAACTTGTCACGACTCAAGGTATAAACTTGACTCGATGTGATTGACTCGAGGTCGACTCGACTCGAAGTGAAATGTCACACGTGTTAGACTCAAATCAAGGGGATATGACACGACATGACTCAATGTGTACATGACTCGTGTGTGCATTGTGATGTGATCGTGCGACTCGAAAAATGCAAAAAAGCAAAAATTTTCCGTCATTATTGTGGAGGGTACCGACTTTCTCTCGAAAAGAAAGACGCGAAAAAAGAATCAAAGTGTTTGAAGGTGCATGTTGAATGAGCTTAGTCAAATGTTGTTTGATACTATCTCTCAAGGTGCAAGGATTAATCCATCCTAGACTATCTCAATGGTTGACTCAATGATGAAAGCATTTGGGTAACTTAGGCACTGAGGCTAAGCACTTCATACTTCGTGATGCAATGATGATTATGATTGATGAGTGATGTTGATATGACAAGGCATGCTTCATCGTTATGTTAAGATTTCATGACAAAGGGTTCCTAAGGGAAGTATATTTGGTCATGTATCTGTGCAGTGTGTGATAGTGACACTAAAGCTAGGCCACAAGAGCTAAGTGTGTGGAAAAATATATTATTGAAAAGAGTCAAATGGTGGTGAATCTTAGGCTAGGTAAGCTAATGATGTAGGGATCAAGCCCCCAAGTCTAGCTCTAAATGAATAGGAATGAGCACAGGGGATCCCTTGATATGATCATGGTGTAGGTGTGTGAATGTGAATATGAATGCATTTTTATTACAGCCGCACCTCGATGTGAGGTTGCCTACGTATCCGTTAGGAATCAGGCCGAACGTAGCTCTAGCCGAACCTCGCACAAGTGTGTATACCTCAAAAAGGTATTTTAAGGGTTGTAACGTGGTTAGGCTAAATGTTATAGAAAAAAGGGATAAAGGCTCAAGACCCTAGATAAGCCCCCCAAGGTGTGCAGCTTTGCTTTTGAATCTTTATATTTTTATGCTTGAGTTTCTACTCTTTTTTTAGCTCTTTCTTTTGTTTTAGCATCTATTTTATTTTTATAAGTGTGGGCAATCCCGATCATCCCGATCATGTTTCTCAGGCACGGTACCGAGCACTCGATAAGAGACGCAATCTGAGACGTGTTCTTATCGAAGATATTTTCATATCAAAGACATTGGAACACTTGCCCTTTTGTACACTTTTATTTTTTTTGCTATTTTGCTATTTTTTGCTATTGCTTTCTTTTGAATTTGCTCAAGCTTTCTTTAGAATTGCATAAGTTGCTCACTATCCCATCCCAAGGTTAGATAGATGTAGGTTGAAAAAAGAAAGGTCTATCGTTAGACGAGGCTCAAAGTGGTTTATGAAGAAAAAATTGTATAATTGAAAGGTGAAAGGAGATATGATGTGGCTACAAGGGGCGCCTTAAATCATTGTTATACCTTGTGCTTAATTCGACATGGATTTTTTTTTATATTTTTTTTATTTTATTTTTTTTTATATATATATTTGATGCAATATAATGAAATGATCATATATAAGGAAATAAATGCTCATTTTATTAAAAAGGGAAAAAGGAAAAAAAAAACTAACAAAATTAATCTAAAGGAAAAGAAAAGGTGCCTATGCTAGACTTATTGGGAAAGGAAAAAATGAAAAAGAAATAGAAAAAGAGGTCATGAAATCCTGTCGTTGAAGCTCGCCTCTGTCTTGTGTTGTTCGCTTCATCATCACCCAGTCTTCTCGCTAGCTAGAGGCAATGGGATCTTGTTTGCTTCTATGAGATCTTGAATGAGGTTTTGAAACCTGTAGCATTCATCAGTGGTATGACCGTTTCCTCGATGGTACTTGCAATAGGAATTTGGATTCCATCTTGAAGATCGATTTTCTGGTGTTGGATCCTCGGTAGGGCCAATAGGTTTGATTAATCCTCGATCATAGAGACGATCGAAAGCAGTATCGTAGGTCATTCCAATGGGTGTAAACTCTCGCCTGGGTTTCCTTTTAGATCCTTGATTGTCCATGGCTAAGACATCATTATGGTCAAAGGTACTAACATTATTACTAGAGTGGGCGTTTTCGGAAGAAGAAGGATTGTCGCTCTTCTTTCCTTTCCAGCCACCATGGTTACTATTGTTAGTAGCTTTTTGCTTTGCGAGGTCGTCTTCGATTTCAATTCCGATGTCATAAACGGCCTTGAAAGTATTCAAGTTGTGTTGATATTTTAAATGCTTCGAATACTTCTCTTGAAGATTCTTAATAAACATCCTCACAGACTCCTTTTCGGTGGGGACCTCAATCATCTTAGCGGAAGTTTCCCTCCACTTATTAAAGAAAGAAGTAAAGCCTTCATTCTCTTTTTGTCTTAGCATCTCAAGTTGTCTATGGTCGGTTTCAACTTGGATATTTCACTTGTACCTATCAACGAAAGAATTTACTATCGATTCTCAGGTAGAGGTTTTCTCCTTGTCAAGGGAGAAGTACCATTGTTGGCAAACGGTTTCAAGAGATAGTGAGAACAGAGAGGGAAAAACCTTATTATCGATACCCTTAATACTCATTATGGTTTCAAAAGCTCTTAGATGAAAGTATGGATTATCTGTTGCCTTGAATTTTGGGATGTCAGTGGCGTTGAACTTATGTGGAAGAAGTTCCTTGTCCAGCGAGACCCCTTGCGAACTCATGCCCTGAAATTTATAGTCACTAGATAGCTTGCTTAGATTCTCTTGCATGAGGTTCATCTGTTGTTGCTTCACGGGGTCATCGACCCTAAGTGCGAGAAGTTTCAGTGTCTCAGTCACAGTAGCTAGTTGGTTCTTAAGATCATTGACTTCTTCTTGAGTTGCCATTATCTTCTTAGCCTCCCTCTTTTGACGAATCGGTTTATCAAAAAGCAAGACTTGAATAAAGAGGTTGTCCTTGATTAATCGCCCTTCTCTCCTCGACCAAGTACTGTGGGAAAGGAATTTGGGGATACTTATTGTTAATTATTTGACTCAAACTTTATTCAACATGCAATGGATGGAGGAGGTGAAGAAAGATGGAGGAATGTGAAGAAAGATTTAGATGGAGGGATATGAAGAATTAGGAATAGAACGTACCCTCCAACTCAAATGACGGAAAAGACCGACTCATGCATAAACCTAAGACATGGTCATGGTGACATATACTCAAAGTGTGTGCTAAGATTAGTGAGTGTATGTGACATGTTAAGACTCGTGTCATGACCATGTTTTTAGACTATGTGACCAAGACTCGATTAATGACTTGACAAGGTGTTATTGACAGCGAAAATTAACCGAATTAATTAGTAAACTGGTTAATTAGACCCTAGGTGATGACTCGACCAATAATCCGAACTGTCAGCCAAGCGACAGGACTGGCGTCACACTGTGGAGCTTGGCGCCAGACAACATAGTTGTCGTCAGGCGCTACACTCCATAGTGTGGCGCTACAGCTCAGACCTTGGCGCCAGTATTGGAGCTTCGGTCTGGGACTGTTTTCGGTGTTATTAGTCAACTGGGGTATGCCTAAATTCGTACTAGGTCAATTCAGATTAAAATATTACTTTATTGACTCAAATTAATTAATTAATTAGGCAAAGTTCTTTAAGTCATTAATTTATTTAGTCTCAACACAAGTCAACAAACGGTTAAGAGACACATAGAATATATATGCACAACAAATAATGCACAATTAGTCAAGTAGGCACAACATGATGCAATGCGTTTGCAACCTAACCATGGCTCTAGTTCTCTAAAGTTCGGGATATGGTTTAGTCAATAGAGGGTCCATGGTTAATTGTCCGGATGCACCACGCGGAAGCCTAACCGTGAAGGGTTGGCGCGAGTGGATGGGACACCGCGAGTTTTAGAAAAAAACTCGCTTCCATGGTTTGGTGAATTCATCATTCTCGGATGTACCCTTTGTTGCATGGAGCGTTCAATCGGGTAGATGGAGCATGAATTCCCAGAGGGTTATTTCCATATGTAGAACACATATGGGTTTCAGAAAAGTGAGAAAAAATTCAATCAGGAAGTAGGATCGAGCAAACAATACAAAAAACTGGTCGAAATTAGAACGCATATTTCTGGCTCGGTATTAGGGGAAATTGGCGCCAACAATCAAAGACTGGCGCCAGCTTTTAACTGTAGCGCCTGGCGCCAATGCTGGCGTCTGGCGCTACAGCTAAAAGTCTGACGCCAAGCTCTGGCCCCTAACGCTACTTCCCACATGCCTCAGCAGCTTTCTGTGCTCGATAAAATTTTTCAGTTTCGCGCAGTGTTAATTCAGTCCTAGTTGTGAAAGACATTCCTCAAATTTCCTACGTGTAAAATCCTATGTTTTTAACTCATTACGAATGGTCTTTCCAATGAGATCTTTTTTATGCATATGACAATAATGTTAATCAAAATTATGCACATGAAATACTTAGAACTTTTCGAGTCTCATCCACTCATTCTAAATCATTGCCGAAACAAATTCAGGAATTAAAATAGAAATCCTCCCCAGCGGAGTCGCCAAAAACTGTAGGGAATAATTCAAGCCTTAATCCCACTAGCTTGAACCCCACTGTGATCATACACTAAAGTACGATGGCGTCCAAAAGGGAAGAAGATAGAGCAAAAGAGTCGCCAACAAGTTTTTTAGGAACTTGTAAACCGTTCATAGGATGAAGGTTACACCCCTTAACGATCCAAGAGATCGTCGACTCCATAAGGTCATGAACCAAATAAGGGTTCGGGGATGATGGTACAAATCCAACCTAAAAGAGATTGAACCTGCCCTAATAATAGGCCTCTACTTTATTCTGATCGTATTCATGTGCGCTTTCTGATTAACATGCAATCAATATGATTAACCCTAAACCAGTTTATCTATGTTGGTTGAATATTAATGCACAAACAAATCTATTATTGGCGATCACTTGAAATTATAATCAAATTAACCCTAACAAGATTATTAATTATCTTATTAAGCGTGATTGCAAGTACAAATTCCCTTTAACATGCATAAAGGTGATCAAGCAATAAATAATAAAATATCAAGCAACATAAATAATAACGATGATAATAATTATAATAATCACAATAATAATAATATCATCATAAATAAAATAACCATCATCACAATAATAATAATAATAATAATAATAATAATAATAATAATAATAATAATAATAATAATATTCACAATCATCATAAATTATAACAATTATAATCATAATCATGTTCATGTTAATATTACAGCATAATAATAGCAAGATCCTAGGCATGATACTAACAAGATTAATAACAAACCCTAGCATGTCACTAAGCAATAAAAATCAAATCTTTAACCCTAACATGATACTAACATGAATAAATATTAGGAAGAGAATAAAAGGCATCATAGCAATCATATTTAATATTAAAATTAACCTAGACATGACACTAGGAATCAATAATAACAATGTAAACATGAATTCTACATCATAAATCAATTAAAACCATTAAAGCACTTACTTTGATGCCTCGTACCTCTTTCTAATAACAAAATACACACGTTAGTAACTTCAAGGAAAAATAATAATCAAAACAATTAAATTAAATAATCAAAAGAGAGATTTGGGACCAAACCCTCAGAAATTAAAACCTTTCACGTCTAGGGCGAAGGCAACTTTGAATATGGCTAGGTGTTTCTAGATCTTGCGAATGCGGAATTTTGTATAAGAAAACACAAAGTTTTTTAAAAGAAAGAAAGAGATGAACGAAAGAGATGAATGAGAGAGAGAAAGAAAACTGATTGTAGGTGAATTGTGAGAATTGGTGAATCTTGATGAATGAAAACGGAGTTTTTGATACGATATTTATAGAGAAAATCAGCCAAAAAAGATAAATTAACAAAACAGAGTCTAACGCTCAGGAAACAGGGTTGGCGCCAACCCTGGCTAGTTGGCGCCAGGCACCAGCACTAGCTCCAGGCGCCAAGGCCTGGGGTCAGACGCCAAGCTTGATTTTAACGCGTTTTCGTAAATCCGATAAGTTTATCGTACTGGAGGATAAAATAATATAATTTCTTCGAAAATGCTATTTGATTTTGATTAAAACTCTGAAAAGTCAACAAAGGTCAATTTATCAATGCTAATTGAATTAGGAATGAAAAGAACCTTCTAGAAGAATCTAGAAGACTAAAACCATTCCTAATTGCATTAGGAATGATAAATCATATTAGGCCCTCCCCTAGACCATTGGGCCGCATATTAAGCTCAAATCGGGCCCAGTTTAGTAAATTGGTCATAACTTCCTCAATATTCATCGAAATTGGGCTTATAATATATCGTTGGAAAGGTCTTTGCAAGCCCCATCCAACTTCACTACTATTGGACCCATATCATGGACCAACCAAACTGGATTGTATGTTTTCTTAAAAATAAGTTTTCAAAAACAGGGAGAAGAGAAAAGAAATTAAAACTATCCGCAACGCTAGACTTTCCACACTTTCACTTCATTCGATTATGATTCGACGTGAAAGGTACTCATCACTGGGTTTGGTTTTGGGGAGACACAAATGGGTGTCTACACCCGTATTGATCTCTACTCGATTCTTATAGTGAAAAGCATTCCTGCGATCTCAAAAGCATACAAACAAAGATTCAATTTGCTCCAAACTATTATTAGGCTAAATTGGTTAAATATTAATGCAACACATAATTCTAAAATATTTTTTATCACTTGAATTAAATAACAAGATTAAAAAGGAACCTAAACCGATTGTCCAAATTATCTTATTAGGCGTGATTTTCAATTACATATTCCCTTTAAACATGCAATATAGTGATCATAATAACAATAGAATAAACATTAATATTGGAAGCAATTTAACAATAATAGCGTTAGTCAAATCAAATATAAAATAACCCTAATCATGATACTAGCAATATTAAAATAACATAAGAGTAATTAAATTAATTAATTACTCACATTCCGCACGTTCCTTTAAATTGCTACATCATGAATAAACTGTTAGTAACTTCAATTAAAATATAAATCAAATTGAAACAATTAAATTAAATAAAAAGTAGAGTTGATTTAGTCCAAACCTTTAGTCAATTATACCTTTCAAGCTTTGGTTTAAGTATAGAACTTTGGGTATTATATGGACTCCTTAGAGTGTTTAAAGGAAGGAACAATGAAAGAATGGGGAGGCTAGTGTTTAGGCTAAAGAGGGAGAAGAGAATTATTTGATGATCAAGCTTGTTGATGATTGAAAAAGGGAGATATGACCTCTATTTATAAGGAAAAAGAAGGGTCGAAGAATCAAAATAAGATAAGAATTCGAATCGGATAAAACTCTTGCGATAGAAAGCAGTTTTTGCGGTTTTTGTTTTTATCATATCTTTTGATCCAAAAATTGGAATAAGATAAATAAGATATCGTTGGAAAGCCCTTGAAGTCTACTTTCTAAACCAATTAGAATCAGATTAAATTATTTTGTAGAATAAAAGATATGTCCGAAATAGTGAGACGTTGTCAGTTTTAAATAGAGTTTGACATTTTATTCATATCTTTTCCGTTATAGCTCGGAATTGATATTATAATATATCATTGGAAATATAATTTCAAGGGCTATCCAACCATATAAAATTTGGATAAAAACTATGAGGCACAAAAATAATATCTGTCTATCTTTGAATGTCTTTCCATTCGAATAAAATTAGGACTTTCAAAAAAAGGAGTTTTATTCAATTTCAAACTCTTTAATCTTATTTTTTCAAAAAGGATAATTAGGAAACGGAATGATAAAATTTCATGAAATTTTAAATTACTCCAAAACCTGAATGGTTATGATAAATGGTTTTTCCGAATATTTTAAGAGTAACACTCTTTATAAAAAATTTATAGAAATCACACCCATATTTAATATTCTTGATTTCTTTCATGCAATTGTGAATGTTGTCGTTCACTTATTGCATAGGTTTAGTTATAATTACTTTGCTAATCTTAGCATCTTCATTACTGATCACTTTCATGATAAGATGATAAAATTTGAGAGTGCCATGGATTATATGTGATTTAGGATTTATTGTCCAAGTGATGGCTCCCACTCATTTTCATGATTGAGATCTTCAATCTTGACAACCTACAATCATTAACGTTCAACAATGAACTTTCCATAGAATATCTTCTTTATTATCACAATTAAGGCAACAATATTCTCAACATATATTTTAGTAGACTTTCTAATGATGCTTTGCTTGGATTTCACTCCAAATGGTTAACAACAATTTGGGATACCCTTATCACTTGTGATCACGGAAATTTACTTTTAATTCCCGCACATTACACATGAATGTACATCCATGTTACCATTCTCAAGCCACGACTCATTGTTAGCTTGTGATTATAAACGGCTTCCTTGTTAAGGATATAATCCTTGTTAAGGGTTGTACTTGCAACATCAATTCTCAAATTGTATTTGTTTCCACAAGTGAAGAACTAATCCTGTTACTTATCCAAGTACTTTGGATGTTCTTGGCCATAATCTAACGATATATTACATAGATTCAGGTTGATTGGTACTACATAGATACTTCACATGCTCTAAGAAAGTAAGTCGTGTGACGATTCCATATCATAGCGTACATAATGGATTAAGTTGCGAGTAATTCGTAATCTTATTCCATCCATGTGACATTTTAGCTCCTTCTGTTTCACTGAGTCTGCTAAATAGTTCGCTACGTGATACGGTTGAAAGTCTCTATTAGAGTCTTTCATGTTTGACTTAGTATTTATCCTAGCTTATACTTAGTTCAAACATTTACTTAGTTTATACATACGGGTCGAAAGTCTTTCAAAGTCCTTCAATTCATGTTTAACACGGTAAATTCCTTTACACGTTCAAACATTTTATTAAGTCTATACCATAGAAATTAATTCTCAATATGTACTAAGTATCGCCTTTAGCTTGGTCCATTGTCAAAAATACTTTCAAATCTAAGCATTTAGAATTTGACAGTTATTTCACAATAGAGTTCGTAAACTTTTTGTTGGACCTTTATTTACTTTTTCTCCCACTAAACTTCTTATTCATAAGAATTTCTATGTTTCTCCATAAGCCAATCCTCTTATTAACTTTATGAGAAAACACGTTCCAATTCCTATATGCAATGCTTTCTTTAATCCCATAATGGATTCCTTGAGCTTGCTTTCAAATCTAGCATTTATTTATATTTTCAAAACCCTTAGACTATTTTGTAGTCACTTCCAAAATCTTTTTTAGGAAGGCGGTTCTAGTATCTATTTTTCCATATTTCATATGTGCAATTTTGCTAGAACAATCACGAAAAGACTTTAGCATTCCGATTGGTGAATTGGTTTTTATTAAAATCAACTTCGTGAATTTAATTTTATCCTTTTCAACCAATCTATCTATGTATTCATATACATTTCCACATTTGTTAGTTTTCTCTTTGAAAACTTATTTGCGATGGATGGTTCTTTCACCCTTCATGCAAATTAATCAAGTTTTAAACATGATTTTCAAACATGGAGTCTATTTTGGATCTTATGGCCTCTAATAATTATTTGGAATTTGGATTTGTCATAGCCATCTTACAAGGCATTATTCCCTTACTATCTAATAGTAAATAGTATGCTTGTAAGTCTTAGGTTTATTTCTAACTTAATAGAAAATTTATAGGATTCAATCCAAGACTTTGGTGAATTCTACACCTATACGGGGTTATTGCATCAAACACTGAGTTTCAGGACGCTTCCAAAGCCCTTTTATTATGTTGTTCTTACTCCAATATTTCTGATGTTTTGTGAGTAATGAATTCTCTTTTAAGGCACTTGTAAATTCCTTTTGATTATTCTTGATCAAGCATTCTCACGAAGTCCTTTTAAGGTCTTTCGAGATTCTCAGTTCTAGTTTGTTGCTAAGCTTGATGATCATCGAGTTCATTTTCCTCCCACTTGTCGTTTTGGAAATGTGTTACTTTCCAGAAAGACACCACTTAGAGCAACAAACTTTATGTTCTCAATGAGGTTGTGGAGGCCATGCTTGTAGTCTCACTTGAGTGCTTACAAAGAGACATGAATATTGTCTTTGGGTAAAAGTTCGTTGTGAAACAAACAGTTAGCTCCCACTTGAGCTATCTTAGCCTTTAATGAGCCATTAAGCTCCCACTGAACCACCTAGCTCTCGTTAAGCTAGTGAGCTCCCACTGAGTCACTTAGCTCCCACTGAGCCAGTGAACTCCCACTATGGCTAAGAAATTTAGACATATACTTGAAATGACGTATAGAATTTAATTCTATCCATAATTGAATATGGTGTCCTTTCTTAGCTCCGACATATTGTTTAGTGTAACATTAGTCCTTTGTGCAAATCTTAAGAACTTTATAGGAAGGGATGTGATCCATCATTGTTCGAGTCATTTTTAAATGGCATCGAGGTCTCCATGAAGACACACTATTTTCTTTGTGGAGTTATTTATGACAATTTCAATTTCATAACTTTGTGATGGTAACGCTTGGCTCAAGCAAACATCACTCAATCTAATCTAGACGTTTTGATATCTTGCCAAGTGGATTCTTTACTTCATTGAACTCTTGAACTATTCAAGGTCAAGTTTGTTCACATTTTATTAATATAGCCATATTCTTTCAAATTCCTCGTGAAACATTGAAGTAATTGAATCCTCTTTAGCTTTCAGAGTCAATTGTCTATACCAAGAACAATAGCTCTTTACTTTGTCGGTTTTTAACAAGTAAGACTTGCTTGTCTTAGAACGATTCCAAATCGATCAACTATCAAGAGTCTATCTAATAGAGCCTTGAGTACGTTGTTGTCAATGTGACATTGCTAAAGATGTTCGGACGCAAATCATGCCCATGACTTTGAGCTTTAGCCAGTTTATCATGTTAAAAAATGTTTGTTTATAATCAAGCATTCTTGACACATGGTTTAGACAACCATGTCATTCAAATAAATTTGCAACTATTGCTCATTGCTTTGAATGTGAGTCTTTCTGTGTGTAAACGGATCAATTGCTGATTATGGAACATAATAATAACCATTATTCGTTCCATCCTTAGCTCAAAAGGTCTTTAAACAAAGCATGTGACCTTACAACTGATGTAGCGCTCCTCGCTTCATTCTAAGCTTGTAAGTCAATATATTAGCTTACCTTCAATGGTTTGAGGTCACTTTCAAAATGGAACACTCAAGCAGTATCCGATACTTTGTGAAGATAATGAGTTGTTATGTTAACTACAATAACATGAATTCTTTAGTAAAATGGAATCTCATTCCTTTTATTTGTTCCTCGTTTCCTATATTTCTTATCATACTTTATCTCATAATCTTTAAGAACCATTTCTTTAAGAGTGTTTGACTTTTATACTTTGTTAGGCATAATTAAGCCTAATGCGCCGTAAAATAAAGTTCCATATTTTCCTTTAATTCACGCTTGAATTACTACATCAATAAGTCCTACTCATTTATGTATTAAGAGAAAAGATATGTTGGTTGTCAATATTGACAATTTGAGTTTGCAACTCAATACTTCATATTTTATCAAAACTACCTAGTATTTTGAATACATGATGTCCAACCGTCCTTTCAGAATTTGTTATAAAAGTCATTTATGAGAATTGTATTATAGAAATGCTTTACCTTTCTTTGAGAACCATTCTCAAAGATTTCCTTTACCAATCATGGAAAACAATATAGTTTTATTTGGAATTCTACAAATATAAGTGCAAAGTATAACCATTTATTAAGTAAATAACATAATAAGTTTGAAAATTAAGAGGTATTCATGTAAATTTTCAATCTTATTATTATCTTATCCATGCATTAAATTTGTCCCCATTTGGCGAGAATAAGCCGATTCCAATATCCAAAGAAACAAAGAGTGGTTAAGTATGCTTTGGCTTGTCTTAACACTCAATCTCCTAAGGTAAGCAACGCTTTGCTAATGGCTCCAAGCCACTCTTGGTTGAATAAATCGTCGCATCTAATGGTCTCTCAATAATTTATTAAGGAAATTTTGTCAACAACTACTAATTAAAGCACGTGTTTTGAAAACAACTACCTATTAAAAAGTTTTTTTAAAAGAACTACCACAAAGTTGTAAAAAGTTTAAGTAGCACTACCACTCTAACAATTTTGGATAGAATTTTTGGCATTTGGGTATCACTTTATATCACTTTTTACCTTTATGGAGGGTAATTTAGTCAATTGAAATGGTGATTTTATGAGGAAAAAAGTAAAAAGTGGAACCTACATGTCGAATATTCTAGTTGGAATTATTAGAGTGAAAGTGCTACTTCAACTTTTTACAATTTTGTGGTAGTTCTTTTAAAAGAAATTTTTAATAGGTAGTTGTTTACAAAACACGCACTATAATTGGTAGTTATTAACAAAATTTCCATTTATTAACTTTGCCACAACATGTTAGGTTTCCATCACTCATATCGTTGAGTACAACCAAAACCAACTTGTATGCAATGTCTTGCTTTGGCAAACCCATCCACATACCTTACGTATCCTAGGGAATAATAGTGATGCCTCGCTTTGGCGTAACCCATCACTACTCTCAGTAGGTCGATAAGTGTTGTTTTGGAATGACAATTTCACTCAATATTTTAGGGACCTAGGGTTTCTATGTTGGTTGATTTAAGTGAACTTAATTAATCATCAGAACATTCGAAATCCTAAACATGCATCTAACATATAATTCATATATAAATGATCATAAATATGTAAAGCATAAGCATTTTGATACATATTGGCAACTAGCATGACCCCTTGAATTCTTCAAGTCTTCAAAAGGTCTTCTTTTGCAACTTCATGGCTTTGTCTTCCAAGAACCTCCTTCTTCAATACTTGATCAAAATTATGCAACTACTAGCATCTACGATTAGGACTAATCTAAATATTAAGGTACAAAAATACTCATTGGTACGCAGACCATATTTAGATTTACAAAAATACATCACGGATCGCAGTCCGTATTTTCTATCCTAATCGGGCCCCATAAGTTGCCATTTTATAAAACCTGTGAGAGAATATACGTTCCATTCATCCATTCACTATTTGTGAATGGCCTATGCATTATACAACGATAAAAGAATTACCAATGCATAAGCACACGATAACTAGTAACTAATCTAGGTAGTTAATCCAATTAACACGTCTAATTAAACTAGTCAAAGTTGTTTTAACCGATTATGTAAATAAGCGCAATTAATATTTGAAGCTTCCACTAAATTCCGCATCCAACTTAATTAATCCAATTAATTAAACTGGTAAAACCCAATTATTTGCCAAAATAAATTTTGCAAATGCCGCTCATAAAACCGAGGCCTAACCTCCAAAATTTTAATTAAATAAAATAAAATAATTAAAATGACAAATTACGCAAAAAATACATAGTCCAAAATATCCAAGTGCGTAGCACTAAGACTTGGAGTGCTCACAACTCGCACACAACTCGCACGATCTCATTGCACCACATTGCTTTACAAGCAATGTCTACGCATATTACTCTTAATTTTGTACCAAGCTACGCACTAAAAACACGCTCAAAGCAAGCTCAATGCAAACACCATATACAGCTCACCCATGGCAAGCTAGCCACAAGGTCGCACACACGGTGCGCGCACAACAGCTAGCTGCTGCCGCACCTTGTGGCTGCCTTGGCTACCATGGTGCGCCAAGGTGTGCACACAGCAAATCCTCCCTCAGCACACAGCAGCACCAAGTTGAGGCACCTAAGCAGCCTCAGCAGCCCCATGGCTGCGTGAGTAGTTTGGCTGGCCGAGTGCTTGCTCGGGGCTTCTTCGGCCTTGATTTGGGTGCTCATGCCTCGGGAAAAATCCCGATTTTTTGTGACATATTTAATCAGTTCTAAATTAATTTTAGAATCAATTAATTTTGAGGAAAAATGAAAATACAAAAAGTCCAACTTATATAAATTCATTCAAGTGCATAAAACCAAAAATTATTCCAAGAACCATTCTTTAATAATATTTGTTTAACTTGGTGCAACAAAAATAAGATGGCAATTACTCACTATTAATTTAATTAATTTAAATTAATCTTGAGATTTTGACAAAATAAAAGGGACTTAGAAAAATGAACATAAGTTTAGTAAAGATTCCAACTTTAATACTTGTGAATCCTTGAGAAATTATATCTTCCAATATGAAAATAAACAAATTTCGATCACAAGTTTCAAACTTTATGATTCCAATCAACTTAAAATTGATTAAATCAACAAATTTCAAAAAAAGTTCACGGAATTTAGTAACTCAAAGTTTCAATCACTTAACATAATTAAAGATTGAATCTTTAGTATTTAGAAGCCTCAAAGAACAAAAATTTCACACTTAATGCAATTATGTGAAAAATAAAATCAAGCTTTCAAACACAAATTACTACCAAGTAATCATGCCTAAGGAGGTTTAAAATTACATATAAAATAATGATTGAACCAATTACATAACCACCATAAATATGCAATTAATTTCCAAGGTTAGAAAGACTTAAAATTTTTCGTCAAAATGAAAAATCCCTCGAAAAGTGCATTTCTGGTCGTTTTTTAGCTAAAAACATAGGTCTAAAAGGGTAAAACCATTTCAAAACGCCTTTTCCACCCAAAATTCACTATTTTTAGTCGAAATCTGGGGTGAGGGCCCGAAGTCAACTCTAATACGTGATTAAAACTAATAAACTGATCTACTAATCTAATTAGCAACTTAAAACCAGAAAAATTAAACCATAAAAACACCTTGAAAATAATATTATTTTAAAAAAAACGAGCGAGGCTCCGATACAACTGTCGGGGTTTGGTGAGTCCGACTCACCGCGGAAACAAACCCAAAAACAACACCGCACTCGCAATAAAAAAACCATAAACATAATTAACTTAATAACAAGATTAAGATATTAATTATACCTTTGACGCGTGCTTCGCCCGACCTCGAGGGGCTCTTACTTCGAAAGCTAGCCTGGAAATTGCGACGACCTCCAACGAAAGTCCACCCACAACTCGAACACCGACTAGGTCCAATGCCTTGGAGTTAGCAAGGCCCGACCAAAACCTAGGTAATGTGATAATTTTTCACAAAAAGATCCCACATGGAAAGAATAATGAATTCAACCCTTAGTTAAATAAACCAAGGAACAAGTAACAAGTGTCACATGGTTAGGTGATGACCACTTTCTCACTTGATCCCTAAGGCAACTCACATGCATTGTGAGCTAACCATGTGTCACCCAACCTTGAGCCCCAAGTTGGGTTTGGTTGGCCACTTCCTTTTGGCCCGTGTCCATGACCTGTCACCCCGGTTCACGGCCCCCTTTTGCCACATGTTGATGCCACCGTGGCGCGCTGCCAACGTGGTACACTACGATGTGGCATGCTGCCACTTGGTGACTGCCAACAGGGCCGCTGCCACGTTTACTGCCACATGGCGTGCTTCTGATGAGTGTCATTTATGGCACTCATTTGGTTCTTTTTAGGGTGAATTTCATGCTATTCTATAGCTCTTTTACTTAGCTTTTCCTTAATTTTACTCTTTATTTCTTTTAGTTTGCATTTTCTTAGTTGGATTTCTTTCTTTATGCATTTTTTTGGTTTATTTTGTTATTTTCTCTTTTATTTGCTTGTTTTCCTTTATTTTTCAGGTTAAGGTCGTTATCCAAGTTTCCCGAGGCCTCTTCCCAAGTTTGTCATTGATTAGGATGTCTAATGTTCTCCATTTGAAGCTCAAGCATGGAGAAGTGCAAGTTCCTTAAGTCCTTGAGTTGTGCATTCAAGCCGTGGGGGCATGATTTCTAGTGTTGAACCCACAAACATGGAGTTTAGAAACTGCAAGGTCCCGTGTTTATCAAGAGCATTAAGTGGAACGCACGAGGAGCTTCGGTATGATAGGGAAGGAGGCTACCCTGTTCCCAGGCGCGGGCGCGCGCGGCTATGGCGCGGCATGGTGGCGCGGGCGCGCCTGTCTAGGTCTCTGTTTCATACCCAAATTTGCGCGGACGCGCTCTCCCTTATAGTTGGTCGTGCCTGTATGGGTTTATTTGGGGACGATCTAACTAACTTCTCTTAGTTAGTTTTACTATATATAGATTTTCATTCTATTTTTAGAGAGAGGAATTTTATTCAGAATTTAGAATAGAATTAGAACTAGAATTTTAGAGAGAGAAACTCTAGATTGTAGAGAGAGAAGTTCTTGATTGACGATTGAAGATTGGTAATTCTAGCATTTTCTCCATTGAATTGAAGCAAGTTTGTAAGAATTTCTTTTACTTCAATGAAATCTTTAGCTTATCATTTCAATTGCTTTTTTTATTGTTCAAGTTTGAATTGAATTATTTATTAAATTAGTTTTATTGATATGATGATGATGAAATTGTTAATTAGCTTAGTTTTGATCTTGATTTCAATGGATAGTGAGTAGTTCTCTTGCTAGGGGAATGGTGAAGCATATATGAGTAATGGATTGATGCTAATTGGGGGAAATTGATGGAGTTGATGTTGTGATTAAATTGGTTGATTGATTAAGTGAATGTGTGTCATTAATTGAAGAGTAGCTAACTTTGATTGTTACACTAGAATGCATTGTAAGCTTGCATTGATACGGAAAATTGATTTGTGGCTTGCTTTTTTCGATTGAGTAGGTTTGCAAGGAACCTAGTTAGAGTCTCTCGTAGTTGATGCTAGCTTGACCTCTAGGAGATTATCCTACCTTACACTCTTGATTTATTAATTGAATTTCCCTCGCAACACTCGACTTAGTCATCTCCAATCCCAATTAGCTATATCCATTCGGAGTATATGCGGATCCTAACCCTAGTGTTTAATTTATTTGATTTCATTTTGATTGTTTGATTGTTTGGAATATACACACCTCACTTTATTGCTTCGAAATAGCTTACCTTTTACATTAGCATTCACCTCCCATTCCTAGTGGTTCGACCCTTGACTTACTCTATGCTTGGTATAGAGTTGTGTTTAGAGATTACAAATTTTGTTTTGACCAAGGGTAGATTAGTTTTCAACGACCTAGTCTCTGCCCTAGATCAGCTTCCATGTGTGCTGCCACGTGGCACGCTTCTATTTGGTGCGCTTCTGATAACTTGTTATTTGATACGATTTTAGAGTGATTTCGAACCTTGTTTACTTGGTATATTGGCATTTTGGTTCACTTTTACTCTATTTTTGTTCAACTTTTGTGTATCCCTTGCTTCACGGGTTGTTAGTGTTTTTGTTGAGTTTTTAGGTTCAAAGACGACCATTTGAGGCATTTGGATGATAAACCAAGGTTAGAAGCCAAAACAATGGAGCAAAACCGATGAAAAGTGAAGATAAAGGCCTTAGAGAGTCTGCACGGACGTGCAAAGTATGGCACGTCCGTGCAGAAGTGTCCCAGCACGACCATAACCTACTGCCTACTGCTTTCAAGGCCTGCACGTCCGTTCAGAGCTCAGCACGACCGTGCAGGATATACAGCACGTCCGTGCCTGATCCTATACGTCCGTGCAGTTTGCTCAGCCCAAATCAGTTTCAAAACTGATTCTACTGAACAAGGCCTGCACGTTCGTGCCATATTTGGCACGTCCGTGCAGGATGCCCTGGCCAAAACAGTACCTTCTGCCTCCCAGGTGCACGTCTGTGCCTACCTTGGCACGTCCGTGCAAGTACAGCTGCACGTCCGTGCCAACCTCAACACGTCCGTGTTGACCTGTAGCCGTGCCCAACTCTTGTTTTCTCCGTCTTTTTTATTTGGGGGTCTTTATAAATAACCCCTTGAGCTCATTTGTACGACATCCAAGTTTTTAGTGCTTCCTCTTAGTTTGCAATTGTAGAAACACAAATATTCTCAAATCATTAGTTAGATTATAATTATTAGCTTGGAAATTTCATTCTCAATCATTGTAGAAGACAAGTTCCACCATTGATATTCAAGTTGAAGCTTCTAGTAACATTTTCTCACTCTTCTCTTCCATTTTAATTGCTTTGATTGTTAATTATCTTGCTTAATTCTTGTATGCTTAGATTGTTATTTAGCTTAATCTTTAGTTAATTCTTGTTCATGAGTTACTTGAAATCCTTAATTACTTTAATCTCCATGGATTGTGAGTTGTCTAATTTTCTAGGGTTTGGGTAAAGCCCTCAATGTAGTCACTAATTACTTGTTGCATGTGTTAATTTGGTAATTGTTGGGTGTTAATTAGTTGAGCTTAAGTGGTTTAATTGCTTAGTTCTTGTATATGGCCATTGCTAGAACTATTATCTAAGCTTTCTCAACGAAGGATCGAGAGATGAACTTGAGTTAGCTCCCTTATGCTTAATTGACTTGAAATGCCATGAGAATAGGAATTTCCAGTCAAGGGAATGTTTTTGTCATCGTGATTATGCTTTAATACTTGTTTTATGCTTTGTAACCATGAGAGTAGGTTGTATTCATGATTCGAGTAATCCCTCTAGCTTGAGAGAGTAGTTGGGTGCTTTAGATGACTTCCCCTATATTATCCCCTCAAATTACCATTGTTTGCTACTTGCTAATTGTGATTTGTGACGAAATTGAGTGGTATATCCCAAGCCCTAGAATTCTCTAAATATTGTTAATCATCCCTTAGTATTAGTTGATTTGAATTAGTACATGCTACATAAAGCCAAACCAATTTCGACTTCATTTAGCTTTTTTAAACGGTAGTATCTCGGTAGTTGATTCAACGCCTCTCTGAATTGGGTTCGATCCTTTCTTACCCTTGATATTAGCTAGTGAGACCAAGATAGGACTTTATCTTTGGTAGGCTCGACGATGGCCTATCAAATTTTGGCGCCGTTGCTGGGGAGGTAAAGTCACATTGAATGTATTATTGTTGAATGAGTCTAAGTGTGTATATTTGTATCATAATTTTCTTATTTATTTTTGTATATTTGTGTTTTCAACTTGTGATAGTCATTGCTAACGTTTTTCATAGATTTGTTTGACCTTGCATGACACGGAAGAGTAAGCAATCACCGCTTATTCCCGTTGATCCAGAGTTAAATAGGACTTTGAGAAACGTGAGGAGGCTTTTGCAAGGCACACCCGAGTTCTCTATTGTATATTCGGATTCCGATCCGGAGGAAATCTTTGCAACCAACGAAGAAGATAACATGGGTGATAACAATCCTCCTCCACCATTGTTACGAGATTATGACCACCCCAATGCCTTCACACTTCGGAGTGGCATACGTCTCCCTACTACGAATGCAAATAATTTTGAGCTTTCACCTCAACTCATCCGGATGATACAAAGTGATCAATTTGGTGGGAGTTCTCATGAGTGTCCTTTTGCTCATTTGGACAACTTTCTCGAATTGTGCACAACCATCAAGCAAAACAACATTACGGAAGAGTTCATCCGTATGCACATGTTTCAATTCTCCCTCTATGACAAAGCAAAGCATTGGTTAAGAACGGTAAAAGAGGGATCATTGTCCACATGGGATGAAGTCAATAGAGCTTTCCTTGGAAAGTATTGTCCACCCGAAAAGACCGCCGAACTAAGAAGGAAAATCACCAATTTCAACCAAGAGATTGATGAATCCTTAAGTGAAGCTTGGGAGCGTTTCAAGGACTACACTAGAAAATGCCCACACCATGGTTTCACATCATGGATCATTGTTCAAAGCTTTTATGATGGTCTTACTCCTACTACAAGGGCCTACCTTGATAACGGGGTCGGTGGTAGCCTTAAAAAGCTATCGGTGGATGATGCATACAAGATTATTAAAGAAGTGGCAAAGCACTATGCATACGGAGGTGATAGACGGCAACCTCAAGCAAAGAAGGGCGGAATCCACGACCTTAGTGCAATAGACCTTATTGCATCAAATTTTGACATGCTAGCTCATAAGCTAGATCAAGCCACCCTTACATCTCCAAGCTCTTCTTCACAACAAGTCATGTCTTGTGAAACTTGTGGAGGAAATGATCAATTGTCCTCCTATTGCAACTCAACTAACCAAGAGCAAGCTGCGGCTATTAGGCAAAGAAATGATCAATACTCTCAACCCTACAATCAAGGTTGGAAACCCCAACACACGGGTTGGAAACAACAAAATCAAGGCCCCCCTCAAAACCAATACAACCAATCTCATCCATAAAACCAACAAGCTCCTTACCGTCACCCTAACCAAAGGGACCAAAACCAACAAAGGCAACAATATAACCAACCCGCTCCTCCACCTCCTAAAAAATCTAGCCTTGAAGCCGCACTTGAGACCTTCATTACACAACAAGGAAGAAGCAATGCAGATATGCAAGCGAACATCCAACAACTTCAAGCACACAACAAGATAATTGAAAATCAATTGGCTCAAATTGCGCAACAAGTTGGAAGTTCATCCTCCAATCCTAGTGGTCACTTCCCAAGCTCAACGGTTGTGAACCCAAAGGAGAAAGCTAAGGCCATTACTTTGAGATCGGGGAGAGGTTATGAAGGGCCAGTTATGAGTGAAGAGGAGCCACAAAAGAGAGATGAGGGAGTTGTGGTGAGAAATGAGGGTGAGTTTGAAAATGAGATAGTTGATGTTGAGAGAAAGGAGCCACAAAGTAAGAATGAGGGAGATGAGGAAAAGGTAGAAAAGCCCCCCATGAAAGTATGCAAGCCTCCCATTCCATTCCCTCATAGGATTGTTGAAAAGAAATTGAATGAAAAGTTTTCAAATTTTCTTGAAGTCATGAGAGGACTTCAAGTGAATATCCCCTTTCTTCATGCTATGTCACAAATGCCTACATATGCAAAATTTTTGAAGGATCTTTTATCCAACAAGAGTAGGCTTGAAGAGAGTGCAACCATCTCCCTTCCTAAGGAGGTGAGTGCAATCATTCAAAACAAGCTTCCTCAAAAGCTTGGTGACCCCGGTAGCTATGCAATACCGGTGAAGATTGGAGACTTGGAGGCTATGGATGTTTATGTGATCTTGGGGAAAGTGTGAGTTTGATGCCCTATTCTATTGCTAAGAGTTTGAAAGTGGGAGACTTGAAGCCAACAGGAATGTCCTTACAATTGGCCGACCGCACGGTTAGGCTACCTTTGGGAATTCTTGAAGATGTGTCGGTTCAAGTTGGAAGAGTATTTGTGCCATGTGATTTTGTGGTAATGGAAATGGAAGAAGATACTACAGTGCCCCTAATCTTGGGAAGACCGTTTTTTAACACCGCGGGTGTTGTGATTGATATGAAGCAAGGAAGATTGACCTTGAATGTGGGAGATGAGAAAATATCATTTTCATTCCCACAAACATTGAAAAAGCCATTGTATGATGAAGTTCATAGAGTTGATACATTGGAAAGGTACTTAGAGAAGTTCCAAGAGAATTTGTTTGAAGGAGATCCTTTACAAGCTATCCTAACGGGAGGCTTAGTTGAGGAAGGTGAAGAAACAAGGGGGTATGATCTTTTGCTCAACCAACATTTAGTCCACAATAAAAAGAAAGTGGAAGTGCTTAATGTGGAGGTAAAAGAGGAGAGGACTACACCTCCTCACAAGGTTAAACCCCTTCCTCCTTTACTTAAATATGCTTTTCTGGATGATAGTGAGAGTTATCCCGTTATTGTCAATGCTAAACTTGATGATACCTCTCTTGGGAAACTTCTAGTTGGTTTAATGGAGTATAGAGGTGTCATTGGGTACAAAATTGATGACATTAAGGGGATAAGTCCTACTATATGCATGCATAAGATTTTACTTGATGATGATCATGCTTCCTCGATTGATCACCAAAGAAGGCTCAATCCAAACATGAAGGAAGTTGTGAAAAAAGAAGTTTTAAAACTTCTTGAAGCGGGCATAATCTACCCTATCTCCGATAGTAAGTGGGTTAGCCCGGTTCAAGTTGTGCCTAAAAAAGGAGGCATGACCATCATCAATAATGATAAGAGTGAGACCATTTCTACGAGGTCGGTCACCGGGTGGAGGATGTGTATTGATTATCGAAAATTGAATAAGTCCACCCGGAAAGACCACTTCCCACTCCCCTTCATCGATCAAATATTGGAAAGACTAGCATCACATAGTCAGTATTGTTTCTTGGATGGATACTCGGGATTCTTCCAAATCCCAATCCAACCCGAGGATCAAGAGAAGACTACATTCACATGCCCTTTTGGCACCTTTGCTTATCGAAGGATGCCATTTGGACTTTGTAATGCACCTTCCACATTTCAAAGGTGTATGATGTCTATTTTTTCCGACATGCTTGAATCATCAATTGAAGTATTCATGGATGACTTTTCTGTTTTTGGTTCATCTTTTGACATTTGCCTTTCAAATTTGATTAAAGTATTGAAAAGATGTCAAGAGATGAACTTGGTCTTGAATTGGGAAAAATGTCATTTCATGGTAGAAGAAGGAATTGTTCTTGGTCATGTAATTTCTAGTAGGGGCATTGAAGTAGATCATGCCAAAATTGAGGTCATTGAGCACCTCCCACCCCCTACAAATGTAAAGGGGATAAGGAGCTTTCTTGGACACGCAGGTTTTTACCGCCGGTTCATAAAGGATTTTTCAAAAATCGCAAATCCGCTCACTCAATTGTTGGTAAAGGATGCCCCTTTTGTGTTTACTAATGATTGTTTGCTAGCATTTGATAGGTTGAAGGAGGCATTGATTTCGGCTCCTATCATTCAACCCCCTAATTGGGAGCTTCCTTTTGAGCTTATGTGTGATGCTTCGGATTTTGCCATTGGGTCCGTTCTTGGACAAAGGAAGGATAAGAAGCTCCATGCTATCTACTACGCTAGCAAAACTTTGGATGATGCACAAAGGAATTACACAACCATGGAAAAGGAGTTTCTAGCCATTGTTCATGCAATTGAGAAGTTTAGGTCATACTTGTTGGGGTATAAAGTCATAGTATTCACCGACCATTCGGCCTTGAAGTACCTCTTGTCCAAGAAGGAACCAAAGCCAAGATTGATACGGTGGGTCTTTCTCTTACAAGACTATGACATTGAGATTAAGGACAAGAAGGGTGCCGAAAATGTGGTGGTCGATCATCTTTCACGGTTGCCTATCCTTGTAGGTGATCTTGATAACTTGCCAATCGACGATTCATTCCCGGATGATCAACTATTTGCTATTCTCCAAGCACCGGCACCATGGTTTGCGGACATTGCAAACTACTTGTCTTGCTCTATTCTACCTCCCGACGACCTCTCCTATCAACAAAACAGGAAGTTTCTTCATGATGTTCGCCAATACTTTTGGGACGACCCCTTGCTCTTCAAACAAGGTGTTGATGGCCTTTTTAGAAGGTGTGTCCCGGATAATGAAATTGAATATGTTATCACAATGTGTCACTCCTCACCTTGTGGAGGACATATGAGTGCCAACAAGACCTTGGCGAAAATATTGCAATGCGGTTTCTTTTGGCCAAGAATGTTCAAAGATGTGTGGGGTGTGGTGAAAGCTTGTGACCGGTGTCAAAGAACCGGTAATATTTCAAAAAGAAATGAAATGCCTTTGAACAACATCCTTGAACTTGAAATTTTTTATGTATGGGGCATCGAATTTATGGGGCCTTTCCTGAGATCTTTTGGGAACAAGTTCATTCTAGTGGCCGTCGATTACGTATCAAAGTGGGTGGAAGCGGTTGCATCTCCTACTAATGATGCTAAGGTTGTGGTCAAGCTCTTCAAAAGAGTAATTTTCCCAAGGTTTGGAGTGCCCCGGGCTGTGATTAGTGATGGAGGTTCACACTTTGCAAAGCAATCCTTTCAAGCTCTCCTTGAGAAATATGGTGTGAGGCACAAGGTGTCATTAGCTTACCACCCCCAAACAAGTGGTCAAGTTGAAATTTCAAACCGGGAGGTAAAAATGATTCTTGAGAAAACGGGGGATAGATCTAGAAAAGATTGGTCTACAAAGCTTGATGATGCTCTATGGGCCTATCGCACCGCGTTCAAAACTCCTATTGGCACCACACCATACAAGCTTGTTTATGGGAAGTCATGCCACTTGCCGGTAGAACTTGAGCATCGGGCTCATTAGGCTATCAAAACATTGAATTTCGACCTTCAAAGAGCCGGTGAGAAGAGGTTGCTTGACCTCCACGCCTTGGAAGAATTAAGAATGGATGCATATGAGAGTGAAAGGATTTACAAAGAAAAGACCAAGGCTTGGCATGACAAGCATATTAGCAAAAGGGAGTTTAAGGAAGGTGACAAGGTCCTACTATTCAATTCCCGGTTGAAGTTGTTTCCGGGTAAGCTTAAGTCAAGATGGAGTGGACCTTTCACCGTTAAGAAGGTGTTTCCATATGGAGCGATAGAAATCTCAAATGACAATGGTGAACCGTTCAAAGTGAATGGTCAAAGGCTTAAGGCATAGTTTGACGGTTTTGTGCATGAGGAAGCCAAGGTTGTTCACCTTGATGAGTTTGATGTTCCCTACTCTCATTGATCCCGCAATGTCGTCAATCTAGTGACGTTAAAAGAGCGCTTTCGGGAGGCAACCCGAGTTTCTTAACTCTCTCTCTTTCATAAACTATTATTTAATTTCCATCACTCTTACTATTACTAACTTTTCTCTCAATGTCTTTTGTAGGTGTTGATGAAAAGAAAAGTAAGAAAAGGTTTGTGGAAGTGAAGTAGTAGATAATTGTAATAATAATAATAATAATAATAAAGAAAAATTGGATTTTGGTACCTCGAAAATGGGGGATATTGAATCTTTGTACCCGTTTAAAATTTATTTTTAAATTGGTACCTCCAAAAACACAAAACTGTAGATTTCAGTACCTCCGTCCAGTTCCGTTAAGTTTTCCGTTAGTGGGGCCCATTATCTAATTATTTAATAATTTAATTTATTAAAAAAAAAAGAAAAAACATTTAATAAAAAAAATTATTTTAAAAAAAAATCAACCACTGCCACCCTTCCCCTATGCCAGCTTCCGACTGTTGGTGACCGAATTCCCAGGGCACCGGCGCCGGCCACCCCTTCCCTTTCCCTCCCTGTTTTCCCCTTCCCCAAAACCCTAGCGCAACCACCTAAACCAGCCCAGCGACAGCAGCAAATCAACCCACCACCGCCGCATAACTCCTCTCCCCTACCCAAAACCGTCGCCGAACTGCTGAAACCCCAACCCACACCCATACCAAAACCCACAAACCGCCGTACTCCTCTCACCCTTACCCTGAAACCAAATCGGGGTTGAAGAATTGAAGATCAACGGCTTCAATTGGAAGTGCGAAAGGTGGTGGTTTTGTCGGAGGAATTGGTGCTGGCTGGTGCGTGGGAACGGAGCAGGGGTTGCGGTGCTCTGCTAGTTGCGAGATGTTGGTGGTGAAGGCAGTGGGCTGTCGAAATTTACTGTTGCGGGTTTTCAGATCAGGTGGGTGGGGGGTGGCGTCGGCGCGGGGAGTCAGGGCTAGTGGGGGGGTGGCGTCAGCGCGGGGAGTCAGGGCTAGTAGGGGGGGTGGCGTCAGCGCGGGGAGGCAGGGCTAGTGGGGGGTGGCATCGGCGCGGGAAGGCTGGGCTGGGTGGCGATTGAGGGGAGGGGTTGGTCTACCGCCGGCGGAAGGTGGGTGGCTGGTGGTTTTAGTGGTTTTTTTAATTATTTTTTAAGTTTTTTTTTATAATATGTTTTTTCTTTTTTTTTTTAAATAAATTAAATTATTAAATAATTAAATAATGGGCCCCACTAACGGAAAACTTAACGGAACTGGACGGAGGTACTGAAATCTACAGTTTTGTGTTTTTGGAGGTACCAATTTAAAAATAAATTTTAAACGGGTACAAAGATTCAATTACCCCCATTTTCGAGGTACCAAAATCCAATTTTTCCTAATAATAATGGTAATGATAATAATTTTGTTATTATTATTATGCCTTACTATTATTATTATTCTAAAAAAAAAGGGTAATGTGCAGCAGAAGGTCTGCACGGACGTGCAGATAATCGCACGTCCGTGCAGAGGCAATCAGAAGCAATCAGAAGTTTTAAAATAAATTTCTCCAGATTGGCACGGACGTGCCAAATTAAGCACGTCCGTGCAAAGTGGATCAGCACGTCCGTGCTAATTTCAGCACGTCTGTGCCAAATAAGTCAGTACGATATTTAACTTTATGTCTGAGGCTGCACGTCCGTGCCAAAAGTTGCACGTTTGTGCCACCCCGAAAATGGCTGGCAACAGCACTGTTTTAACATAAAAAAAAAAATCACTCATCCTCACTCTCATCTCACGATTCTCACTCCTCCTCTCTCTAAAACTCTTACTTCCTCCTTCAAAACCTACTCAATTATCCATTCTCACCCAAATCCTCACCCAAATTCAAAAATTTTCTCCAAAACCTTCACTCCATTTCAACATTTTCACAATCTACTACTCATTTTCTCACATTCAAACCCAAAAATCACCCAAAATACTCAAACCCTAACCTTGAAAAATCAATTTGGGGGTTTTCTTTGGAGTTGAAGTTCAAGACAATTGGTTGAAGGAATAAGTTCAAGCAAGCAAAAGGAAGGTTAGAAAGGTTCATTTGCGAGTTTTACACCCACGATAAGATCGGTATAATCGTTCCTCACTTTTACTAATTTCATGTTTAATTCCTTGAATTTTTGCATGAAATTGCTTGAGAAAGTTTGTTTGAATTGGTTGTGAGTGATTAATAGTTGATAATTGAAAAGCATTATTGAGTTTGAATGAATTTTGGTGTGTTTTGAGAATTCGATTTTTTGTAAGTGAGGTTGATAAATTGATTTTCATGAAGGAAGAACATGCTTGTTTAGGTGGATTGTTGTGTTGGTTTGTTTGATAATATTGCATGAAATGGATGTAAAATTGTTGTAGATGCATTATTGAAGTGGTCTTTGTTGCTTGGTGATTTGCTTGTTTTAGGTGGGAGACTTAGAACTTGACTTGATTGTGTTGTGTTTATTGGCCTTGTTTGAGCTTTGGTTGGTCGACTTGTGGACTTAGTCTCTTTGTGTGGTTACGAGGTGATTATTTTGTCTTGGTTTGTTTGATTGCATTGCATTAAGACCGACCATGTCTAGAAGAAATCAACCTAGAAACACGGATGCTAGGTACCGCAACCCTTCTCCTCCTCCTCCCGTTGATCCACCACAAGTGGACACTATGGGAATCGTGTTCAATGACCCAACCTTTTTGAACAACTATATAAGAATAAGTAGGAGGAGAGTTCGACCTACAAAGTTCTATGACGAGAGTGTTGCCGAGGCTTTAGGGGTAGGGGACGATTTTAGGATGCTTTTCGAGGGTTGTGTCCTAGGAAATTGGCTAGATTTAAGCGCCCGAACCTACAAAAGGTTGACACTTGAATTCCTCTCCACCCTTCAAGTGCAACGAGACAACAATAGATCCCCCCGCCGCCTTACCTTCCAACTCATGAACACCCAACACAACTTGAACATAAAGAGGGTGAACCAAGCTTTTGGGTGGCCAACTAACGGCACCATAGGACCAAAGGATAGCCCCCCCCCCCCCCCCCCCCGTAACTATTGTGCGGGTGAGTTTTGGAGGAAGATCACCGGCCTTTTCGACTACAACCCTAGGACCGATAGAGCTACGACCATAATCCACCCCGCCTTTAGAATGTCACAGCGCACCATAGCGAACACGACGTTCGCTAGAGGTGATAGTTCGGGTGTAGTGTCCACTAGGGAGCTTCACTTCCTATGGCACTTGAGCGAGGGTAGTACGGCCCTAGATGTAGGAACCTGGTTAGTCGACCACCTAGAGGATGTTGCCACTGGGTCCGGCAACATCACCATAGGTGGCATGATCACTATTATTGCTTCTGCTCTTAACCTTGATTTTGCAGATGAGCAGGTTTGCCCAGGTCCGACGCAGCTAGACATGCAATCGCTTAGGACCATGAGATGGGTTGCGGACGCGGAAGGGCCGCATCCTTACTTGTGGCACGTGATTTGCCGCCCCTATGCCTACCTCCCCGATCCGGAGCGGACCTTCATCTACGACGAGAGCAACTGGGTCTTCGAGAGGGACCACCCTTGGATTCACGGTGATGATGAAGAAGAGCATGAGCAAGAGCAAGAGCAAGAACAACCACAACAACAACATTTCCAACAACAATTCCAACAACAACAACAATATGAGCACCAACAAGGGTACCAAGAAGGGTACCAAGGTCAAGGCATGGGTGAGGGAAACCTACCCCTTTCCTTTGAGCAACAAATGCAAATGATAAATGTCGAGTTCAACCGCATGTCCACTGAGTTTGAGACTATGAGAAAGTCTAACAAAGACATGAGGTCCTCCTACGACAATATGAGGACAAGCTTTGAGGGTCTTCGATCGGAATTGGGTGAATTTCGGAACGTCTACCGACATTGGTACCCCGGGGGCTCAAGCTCCCAAGGAGGCCCGAGCCAATGAGTTAGTTCTCTTTCTACCCCTTCTTGTGCTTTAATTGTTTTAACATTGGGGGACAATGTTTATGATAGCTTGGGGGGAGTCTTTCTCTTTGGTTCATATGTTGGTTCTTATTGGTATTAACTTTGCATGTTGTTTGTTCCTTCCCCTAACATCCAAACCCCTAAACATCCAAATTTGCTCCCTTTGAAATCCAACACCCTAAATCCAAATCTCTTAATATGTGAATACTTCTCTTCTCTTCTCTCTTTATTTATTTAGATGTATAGTTGTGCTTCAATTTTTTTTATGATTAGCTTAGTTTTCTTAACTTTTTATCTATTCTTTCTTTCTAGTAACCTTTAGTAAAAAAAAAAAAAAAAATGGAAAAATGGCCCTTGGATGAGACTCAAATGACGATGCTTATATGATTTGCTTGCTTGACTCTTGAGTGATGAGTTAAAGTTCTTTTAGAAGGGTGTGTGCAAGAGTTGGGGTCATTTAGAGGCTTATTAATCTTGATTGCATTAGAGTATATGAAATGAAAACCGATGAATGCTCAATTGCACGTCTAGTATAGGATATTGTCAAATTTGCCCAAAGTAGAATATGTTTGAATCGAATTGCGGTCCCTTGTGCCCTTGATGTTCCTCCCCTCCTCCCCCAAAATGAAACTCTATTAGGGAATTGGTTCTATTTGTATCTTATGTAATAAGTGGCATAATAAGCCACATGTATCAAATAAAAGAAAGAGTCGCTCACAGTTAAAAGAGGCGAGGGCAATGAATGTAAAAAAAAAAAGAGAAAAGAAAAGAAAAGAAAAGGAGATCAAAAACTCCTCCAAATTTCTCAAAGTTTTCACTTTTTCTTCTCTAGAGGTCAATTTGTGGATGCCTCCCACACGCTTTCTACTTTGATGTTTCTTGTGTAAATTTCCGAATTAGAGCGTAGTTGAAAGGGCTTGGGAGTGCATTTTGGGAGGTGGACTTGCATTTTGAGATTTTATAACCGAAAGAGGGCTTTTTGCAACTTTGGAATATCTAGACGTGCTCTAATGAACTAGTAAAAGGTATAAGGAAGTATCCTAGTGCAACCTTGCTTAATTCTCCTCTCTACCCCCAACTCATGTGCACATTTGTATGATCGGTAATTCTTGAAAGTCGCTCACTTGTCTTGCTTGTGATTTATATCCCGATGAGTTGACTTGGGCAATAAAAACATTGGTTTTAATGTGTATTGATCACCTTGATGATGATGATGATGTGTTATGACAATTTTGGCATGATTTTTATGAGTTGTGGGTTAAGCTCAAGGGAAACCCTCACGAGATAAAAACTCGTCCTCTTAGGCGACTTAAGGGTTTAAATTGCTTTTCACTTGTGCTAAAAGTGTTTATGGTTCTTGCCATGCGGATTTGTGTTTGTGTTTTCTCTTTAAGTATCTTTCCTTGGTTTGATCATTAGCAAGTAATCTTCCTTCTTGATTTGACATGTTTGTTTTTCTCGAGGACTAGCAAAAGCTTAGCTTGGGGGGATTTGATAACTTGTTATTTGTTACGATTTTAGAGTGATTTCGAACCTTGTTTACTTGGTATATTGGCATTTTGGTTCACTTTTACTCTATATTTGTTCAACTTTTGTGTATCCCTTGCTTCACGGGTTGTTAGTGTTTTTGTTGAGTTTTTAGGTTCAAAGACGACCATTTAAGGCATTTGGATGATAAACCGAGGTTAGAGGCCGAAACAATGGAGCAAAACCGAAGAAAAGTAAAGATAAAGGCCTTAGAGAGTCTGCAGGGACGTGCAAAGTAAGGCACGTTCGTGCAGAAGTGTCCCAACACGACCAGAACCTACTGCCTACTGCTTTCAAGGCCTGCACGTCCGCGCAGAGCTCAGCACGACCGTGAAGGATATTCAGCACGTCCGTGCCTGATCCTACACGTCCGTGCAGTTTGCTCAGCCCAAATCAGTTTCAAAAATGATTCTACTGAACAAGCCTTGCACGTCCGTGCCATATTTGGCACGTCCGTGCAGGATGCCCTGGCCAAAACAGTACCTTATGCCTCCCAGGTGCACGTCCGTGCCTACCTTGGCACGTCCGTGCCAACCTCAGCACGTCCGTGCTGACCTGTAGCCGTGCCCGACTCTTGTTTTCTCCGTCCTTTTTATTTGGGGGTCTTTATAAGAGTAGACACCCATTTTTGTCTCCCCAAAACCAAACCCAGTGATGAGTACCTTTCGCGTTGAATCATAATCGAATGAAGTGAAAGTGTGGAAAGTTTAGTGTTGCGGATAGTTTTAATTTCTTTTCTCTTCTCTCTGTTTTAAAAACTTATTTTAATAAATTAGCCAATCCAGTTTGGTTGGTCCATGATATGGGTCCAATAGTAGTGTAGTTGGATGGGGCTTGACAAGAGCTTTCCAACGATATATTATAAGCCCAATTCCGATAAATAATGAGGAAGTTATGGCCAAATTACTAAACTGGGCCCGTTTTGAATCTTATATGCGGCCCAATGATCTAGGGGAGGGCCTAATATGATTTATCATTCCTAATGTAATTAGGAATGGTTTTAGTCTTCTAGACTCTTCTAGAAGGTTCTTTTCATTCCTAATTCAATTAGCATTGATAAATTGACTTTTGTTGACTTTTCAGAGTTTTAATTAAAATCAAAGAGCATTTTTGAGGAAAAGATACGATTTTATCCTCCAGTACGGCAAATTTATCTGATTTTCGAAAACGCGTCAAAAACAGGACTAGCGCCTGACGCCAGCTATTGGCGCCTGGCGCTAATGTTGGCGCCTGGCGCTAATGTTGGCGCCTGGCGCCAATCAGCTGGCGTTGGCGCCATTTCTGTTTCAGGTGCGTCAATGCTCTGTTTTGTTAGTTTTATCTTTTTGGCTGATTTTCTCTATAAATAACGTATTAAAAACCCCGTTTTGATTCATCAACAACCAGCTTTTCAATTATATTCACCTACAATCAGTGTTCAATTCTCTCTAATTCTTATTCTTTCATTCACCAATTCTCATCAAGATTTCCTTAATCATCCATCTTTCCATCTCTCCTTCTCTTTCTCTTTTCTAAACTTGCTTTTACATACAAAATTCCGCATTCATTAGATCTAGAAACACCTAGCCATATTCGAAGTTGCCTTCGCCCTAGACGTGAAAGGTTTAATTTCTGAGGGTTTTGTCCCAAATCTCTATTTTAATTATTTAATTTAATTGTTTTAATTTATTATTTTCCTTGAAGTTACTAATGTGTGTATTTTGTTATTAGAAAGAGGTACGAAGAATCAAAGTAAGTGCTTTAATGGTTTTAATTGATATTATGATGTAGAAATCATGTTTAAATTGTTATTATGATATTCCTAGTATCATGTCTAGGGTATTTTAATATTAAATATGATTGTTACGATGCTTCCTATTCTCTTCCTAATATTTATGATTGTTAGTATCATGTTAGGGTTAAATATTTTGATCTTTATTGCTTAGTGACATGCTAGGGTTTGTTATTAATCTTGTTAGTATCATGCCTAGGATCTTGCTATTATTATGCTTTAATATTAACATGAACATGATTATGATTATAATTGTTATAATTTATGATGATTATGAATATTATTATTATTATTTTGATGATGATTATTTTATTTATGATGATATTATTATTATTATGATTATAATTTTATTGTCATGATGTTTATTTTGATTATTATTATGTTGCTTGATATATTTATATTTTTATTGCTTGATCACACCTTTTATGCATGTTTAAAGGGAATTGGTATTTGTAATCACGCTTAATAAGATAATTAATAATATTGTTTAGGGTTAATTTGATTATAATTCAAGTGATCGCCAATAATAGTTTTGTTTGTGCATAAAAATTCAACCAACATAGATAAACAGGTTTAGGGTTAATTCTATTGATTGCATGTTAATTAAAAGCGCACATGAATACGATCAAAATAAAGTAGAGGCCTATTATTAGGGCAGGTTCAATCTCTTTTAGGTTGGATTTGTACCTTCATCCCTGAACCCTTATTTGGTTCTAGACCTTATGGAGTTGACGATCTCTTGGATGGTTAAGGGGTGTAACCTTCACCCTGTGAACGGTTTACAAGTTCCTAAAACTTGTTGGCGACTCTTTTGCTCTATCTTCTTTCCCTTTGGACGCCACTGTACTTTAGTGTATGATCACAGTGGGGTTCAAGTTTGGGGTAGTGCTTGAAATATTCCTTACAATAAATAACCCCTTGAGCTCATTTGTACGACATCCAAGTTTTTAGTGCTTCCTCTTAGTTTGCAATTGTAGAAACACAAATATTCTCAAATCATTAGTTAGATCATAATTATTAGCTTGGAAATTTCATTCTCAATCATTGTAGAAGAAAAGTTCCACCATTGATATTCAAGTTGAAGCTTCTAGTAACATTTTCTCACTCTTCTCTTCCATTTTAATTGCTTTGATTGTTAATTATCTTGCTTAATTCTTGTATGCTTAGATTGTTATTTAGCTTAATCTTTAATTAATTCTTGTTCATGAGTTACTTGAAATCCTTAATTGCTTTAATCTCCATGGATTGTGAGTAGTCTAAATTTCTAAAGTTTGGGTAAAGCCCTCAATGTAGTCACTAATTACTTGTTGCATGTGTTAATTTGGTAATTGTTGGGTGTTAATTAGTTGTGCTTAAGTGGTTTAATTGCTTAGTTCTTGTATATGGCCATTGCTAGAACTATTATCTAAGCTTTCTCAACGAAGGATCGAGAGATGAACTTGAGTTAGCTCCCTTATGCTTAATTGACTTGAAATGCCATGAGAATAGGAATTTCCAGTCAATGGAATGTTTTTGTCATCATGATTATGCTTTAATACTTGTTTTATGCTTTGTAACCACGAGAGTAGGTTGTATTCATGATTCGAGTAATCCCTCTAGCTTGAGAGAGTAGTTGGGTGCTTTAGATGACTTCCCCTATATTATCCCCCAAATTATCATTGTTTGCTACTTGCTAATTGTGATTTGTGACGAAATTGAGTGGTATATCTCAAGCCCTAGAATTCTCTAAATATTGTTAATCATCCCTTAGTATTAGTTTATTTGAATTAGTACATGCTACATAAAGCCAAACCAATTTCGACTTCATTTAGCTTATTTAAACGGTAGTATCTCGGTGGTTGATTCAATGCCTCTCTTGGGTTCGACCCTTTCTTACCCTTGCTATTAGCTAGTGAGACCAAGATAGGACTTTATCTTTGGTAGGCTCGACGACGGCCTATCAGCTTCCCTAGCCTTTTGCGTGGCTAGGGATTTACTTGTTATTTGAAGCATTTTCCCGTCTCTCCACATCCTAAATTTTGGCTCGACATTTGAGATTTGGTTTCGACGATCGGTTTCGACGCTACAAGCTCGAATTTCCGACGTCTAAATATTAATTACTCGGGCGAATCATTAATTCCTTCTGAATTAATTCGTCGCTTCGGCTCGTTAGTTGCTTGGATGCGACTCAAAGGGTTTAGTCAAGATTAAACTGTAATATTAATTATTAGCACTGTCAAAACGGTTTGACAGTTCGGGTTCGGTTCGGATTGAAATCGGTTCGGTATTAAATCAGGTCGGTTTGAAATCGGTTTAAATGTATCACGGGTCGGTTTCAGTTCAGTTTAAATAGTTATCGGTTCGATTCGGTTTCGGTTTATTCTTGAGCGGTTTTAATTCGGTTCGGGTTGTAAACGGTTCGAGAAGTAAACGGTTCGGTACGGCCGGGTTGCGGTTTGTTAACGGTTCGGTGTTAACGGTTTTTATACCGGTTCAAACAGTTTCGGGTTGGAAACGGTTTCGAGTAAGAAACGGTTCGGTTCTTTTTCGGTTCAGTTTTATTTTGGTTCGGTTTGTTAACGGGTTTGCTTTTTATACGATTTAACGTTATTCGATCAGTTCCATTTCACGTTTACTAAATTATGGTTCAGAATGGTTTTTTATTTCAAAAAGTCGGTTTTTAATCGGGTTGTTTGGATTCGGGTAGTTAAACAATTTTGGTTTGAAATTTCATAGTACTTGCTAACTAACCTTTTGCTGGTTAACAAGTTTTATATCAAGCCGAGACTTCATCACTTCATATTTAGGCATTAGGCATTATATTATATACAAATTCTCATCGATTTTAAAAATACATATCATGTTATTTTCAAGTTTAGTCATATTGATGTTACTAGTTTATTACGAAGTAACTTAGATTATAAAAGTTTAGTGTATTAATGAATTATTATTGTTTTACTATCACATTATTAGCTGCTTCTTATTCAATCATCTAATTGATGTGTCATAATCATGATTTGATGAGTTATTGTGAGATCGAAATCACAGTTTGATTTATAGACAGTTCGGTTTATAAACGGTTCGGTGCAAACGGGTTGCAGTTTGTTAACGGTTCGGTGTAAACGGTTTTTACCTCGGTTCAAACGGTTTTGTGTTGGAAACAGTTTCGGGTTAGAAACGGATTGGTTCTTTTTCGGTTCGGTTTGATTTCAGTTCGGTTTGTTAACGGGTTCGGTTCTTATACGGTTTGACATTATTCAGATCAGTTCGGTTTCGGTTTTACTTAAATACGGTTCGGGTCGTTTTTGGTTTTACAAAATCGGTTTTTAATCGGTTCGCTTCTCATTTAGGTCGGTTGGTTTCGGACAGTTAAACGGTTTCGGTTTGAAATTTGACAGCACTATTAATTATACATTAATATTACTGATCGGAAGCGGCCTTTACCCAGGCATTTTGATCACTTGACCTCACTGAATAATTAGCTTTCTAATAATTCCGAACCCCCAATCGGAATAATACACTTCTCCGAAGGACACCATTCCTTTTAGGTCTTGGACCGATGAACAACCCTAATCATCGATGAGGTCCATGAATCCTTTATGTTGTCGAATAGAAGTAGCATGGGAGCAGTAGTAAAGAGAATGCACAATAATCTATGCTTTGGGGTTTTCTAGATGTTCTACAAGAGAGTTACAACACCGAATATAGCCCACTGTATGCGTTGTACTTACAAAACAGCGAAAGCTCTGATTTATTGGAGTTACGCCTCCAACGGTCAAGTTAGTACCGGAAAGAAAGTTGAATAATTAGAATGTAAGATATCAGAGTAAAAATCCTTTGTTTTTGTGTAAATCTAATAATTGTAAAATAAATACTGCATACTCTTCAATTATGAACAGTATTTATAGTGTATGGGAGTGTGTGTCCCCTACGTTATTTAACGTAGGTAATTTGGTTGTGCCGTTTTTATGGCTTCTTGGGAATTGGGCCTAAAGGCCTATTTACCCTGATGTTGACTAGTGCCACGTGTCATGTCCTAGTTGGATTTTTTTAGCACTAGCCTTAAAAACACGTGTCACTGGATTATTGGCCCACATGTTTAAGGTATTATTACCCTAAACATTCTCTCTTTTATTCCCACAAACTGAGCAAATGCTAGAGTGTCAAATGTGCCTTGAGTATAAGACATCCATGACCCCCAACAAATTCTCACAAGCCCTCCATATAAAGCTAAGCTATACAATTTTTGCTGACCACCCAACCCCCATACTTCCTTCCATATGTCTTTTCACTTGCCCCATAAAAGAGATTACATGCGTAAGTATTATCAACCTACCAAGACAATAAGCTGAATGAACTGTGAAAACACCACAATGTAGGCCATTAAAACCATTTATCCCGCACTATGTGTTGGGTTTTGGTAATTCTAACTCACCGTAGAACAAAACCTGACCCCAAGACCCGCTCACAATTAATATAACTAAATGACATAAATAAGAAGAAAGAGAGAAAAGATGATCTTACCCTTGTTGAGTGCTTCGATCACTCCCGCAGCTCTTACTTGAAAAGCCAAGTCTTACAAGTGTAGAGACCTCCTACAATATCCACCCGCAACTCGACCTGACCGGTCTCTTACTTGGAGTTTAGCTGAGTCGGACCAAAACACTACTCGAGTATAATATGAACTTAAAGGTTTTCTCTCAAGTGGAGATGCCTTTTTGAGTTCCTACTCAAGTGACTTTCTCTAATTCCCAAGGTGGGTATTTATAGAGAATGTCATATGAGAATTCCACTCTCCCATCAATGTTGAAGAGTTAGTAAAATCAATTTTCTCATTTTATTTTTAAATCAAAAATAAAAAGAAAACTCAAGACAATAATAAATTAACAAGTGTAAAAAAGAGGGAGATGGTAGGTGAGGACTACAAGGAGGGAGGGACCAAAAGCCTTGCCCCCAAAGGATCCCCAACCGCCTACACCAGAGCCAACCAAGGCGCACCAACTGGTGTTGCTAGCCTTGGGCGCCAAGGCTGCCCAGCTGGCTGCCTGGCCCCTTGTCAAGGTCTGCCGACTAATCGCATTGGCCAGCAGCGAGCACCAGCAAGCCTCGCATTGATGCGGGCTACTGTGCGCTGCTGCCAACACTATCGCACGCCAGCCCAGCAAGTATTGCTTGCTGTTGGGCATGGTGCGCTATGGCGCTGCTCCCATGCTAGCTAACTAGTGCGTCAGCACACATACGCGCATAGAAAACCTCGCATGCAATGCAAGCTGCTGGTGCGCTTGTGTGCTGGTGCTGCTAGCTTTGCTAGCGATACACTAGCTGCCTAGCCATGTGCATCTAGAATCCTCAGCTTGGTGCAGTGCACCTGCTAGCACCACTTGCCCCTAGCATTTGGTTTTCTGGGGGCATTTTGATGCTAGGGGTATTTCTGTAATTGTTGATTGATTATTCATTTTATCGTCTCGTCTTTTATTAATTAGACTCAACTTGCGACTCTTGGTCTCGTCCTAGATCGATATCCGACATCTAAATATATAATACTCGAGCGACTAAATAATTTCTTCCTGATTAATTCATCGTATCGGATCGTTAGTTGCTTGGGTGTGACCCGAAGGGTTCAGTCAAGATTAAGCTATAATATTAATTATGGATTAGTATTACTGATAGGAAGCGACCTCCAACTAGGAATTCCGATCACTTGACCTTATTGAATAATTCGCTTCCTAATAATTCCTAATCTTCTATTAGAATAATACACTTGTTAGAAGGACACCATTCCTATCACCATGGCATTATACAAAGTGAAAGTTAGCTTCAACTACTTTATAATTCTAGCACATAATATCAAAATAAATAAGGTCATGTACAAATAGATTTGGGTCATGATTTGCCAAAGGCATAGGGACAATTTAAGTGAGCCCCATCTCCCTGTAGCCAAGCATCTTCCCATACCTTGATTTAACTTCCTTTGCCAACCCTCCACTTTAGCCCCATAAGAAGTAGTGACATCACCCCCATATGCATCTCGAAGAATAGCCCTGTTCAAGTATTAAATTGTGCTCCTTAGTTTAGTTATGATAAGATAAACATAGAGGTGCACACAATGCGTGCACTATTCCATTTGCCTTCTATTTACTTAACACATTTTCTTATAAAAATGCTTAAATGCTTGTACATTTTTTAGATAAAAGTTTATTTATTATTTCACAAGCATAAATGACATTATTGTTCTATTACCTAAATTTTTAATACTCTTGCATTATTTTTTTCTCTTTAATCCATAACTCACTATGTAGTAGAAAAAAAGCTCACTATTTTAGTAGAAAAAAAGCTCACTATTTTACCCACATGTATGGCTGTAAAGGATAATGATGAATATGTTATCATTACCATTATCATTATCATTATTAGTCATTGTTTATAATTTGCATAAATTTTTATTTCCTTCATTTACTCATTTATGTTGGTAGTCAATGATATCCATAACTCTTGGCTAATGTACCTAATCAAATGCTCAAATGAATCTAGTCTTATTATATTGCTTACTCATTTACTAATATACTTCACATAATTTAATTCAATCTTTCCAACATTCACTTTCCCATAACTCCATCATGGTATCAGAGCTATTGATCCATTCTTTTCCCACTTTCGCTACTACATCCTCTTATTCCACGGCTACACTATCAACAACCGTTATCGACACTGAAAATGATGGTGACCATACTTGTGCTCCTTTCCCGGAAAGCTTTAGACCCAAATCTAACTTCCGCTCAACTTACGATAACTCGTAGTTCATCTACCAAGAGTTGTCAATTATCAATATTTTTTTCGCTAAACTCCTTATAGAGAAGCAATCCCTTTTTTGGCCTCCATTGTCTATTTATTGAGTGTTGCCTAACATAAACTCATTTCTCCAAACTTTTATGGAGAAACTCAAACTCTTATATTTCAATGATGATAATGTAATTCGTTAATTTTTCTCCTACGGAAACAATCATAATATCATCTTTTTTTTCTACATCTCAATTTCCCCCTTGATTTAAAGAAAAAAAAAACCTTATATGCTGGTTCACGCAAATTCTCCTTTATAAAAAAAAACCCTTCCTTTGTACGTTTCTTCTTCTTATTAAAAAAAAAAGTTCTTTCTCATTGTCTCCTCCTTGAAAAAAAAATCTTCTAATACTTCACTCTCTCCAACCCTGTTGGAGAATCACAATGCAATGCAACTTTTCTCACCTCCACTTCATTTTCTACATTGAACAAGATTTGAGTTGATATATATCTAAGATTGGTCTCTCGTTCTAGACGTACATCTAGCGGGGGCGTGTAAAGAATATTGATGATTATATTATTATCATTATCGCTATTAGTAATTGTTTATAGTTTATGTTACTTGTGTAATCCCTTAATTTACTCCTTTAAGTGGATAGTCAAAGTACCATAACTCTTAACTAATTTCTTGTTCAAATGTATCTAGTCTTATTTAATTTCTTATTCATAAACTATATATACTAATTAAATCACATAATGTAATTCAAGCTTTCCAACATGCTCTTTCTCATAGTGGCGAATCCATGATGGGTTCAACAGGGTTCATTGAACCCACTGACATTTTGAAAAGAAAAAAAAATTGAAAAAAAATAATTTTGTAATTAAAAAAAAAAACTGAAAACGAATTTTTAAATACAATTTTGTGCATAAATTAGACTAGAAACGCAACGTAGTTCATTGTTAATTTAGTGTTTGCATTATTCGCTTGGACTTTGTGTTTGAATCCTAGGTAAGCTCATTTTTTAGCTTTTTAGTAATATTTGGTCTTTTTCTTTTTAGTAATTTATTTGCCTTTCCCTTTTCAGTAAGTTTCTTTTTTCATTTTGCTTATACTTCATATTACTTTACTAAATTTCAATATCCTTTTAAATTTTTTTTCTCCTTTTGCTTTAATTACTTACTAAAGCCCATTCACTTCACCTAAATTTTGCCGATCTGAAATTATTTTTAATGGATTTGATAAAATTAAATTAATTTTACTAAACTAAAATTAATTTTACAGATACTAATGTAACAAAATTGATATTTGTAGACACCTAAAAATGTCTCCCCAAAACCAAACCCGATGACGAACACCTTTCACCGCCATTATTGGTCGGGTTGAGTATTTAATCTTGGAGTGCTTAAATCCATATTTCCATTTCATAAACCAACCCAATTCCTAGCCCATCTCCCAAAACCATAACTTATTTTCCTCTTTTCGTGCCTTTAAACCCAAAATAATACATTTCGTGTCCTTTAAAATCATTTATTTCGTATCCTTTTTATAAAAATGTTTAATCCAGTTTATTTTGGTCCATAATCTGGGTCCAATGATTAAATAGTTGTATGGGGATTTAAAAGAGCTTTCCAACGATATATTATAAGCCCAAATCCGAGTTATAACGAAGAAGTTATGGCTAAAATATTAAGCCGAGCCCAAACCGAACCTAAGCCCACCTTACCTACGACCCAATGATCATGTGGAGGGTCCAAATGATTTAATCCAATTCCTAAAACAATTAGGATTAATTAGAAGCTTCTATAAGTTTATAAAAGATCTTATTTATCCTTTTTGAAAAGATAAGATTAAAGAGTTTGAAATTGAATAAAACTTTTCTTTTTGAAAATCCTATTTATATCCGAATTGAAAGACGTTCAAAGATAGACAGATATTATTTTCGTATCTTATATTTTTTATCCAAATTTTATATGGTTGGATAGCCCTTGAAATTATCTTTCCAATGATATATTATAATATCAATTCCGAGTTATAACGAAAAAGATATGAATAAAATGTCAAATTCTATCCAAAACTGACACCGTCTCACTATTTCGGCTATATCTTTTGTTCTAAAAATTTTTTTAATCTGATTCCAATTGGGTTAGAAAGTAGACTTCAAGAGCTTTCTAACGATATCTTATACCTCATTCCGAGTTACGGATCAAAAGTTATGATGGTTTTGAAAACGGGTAAAAACCTGGAATCACCGCGCACAGTGCAATTCCACCGTGTCACGGGAAATTGCACCGTCTGACGGTGGGAATCCCCGTGACACGGTGCCCTTGCTGTGACGCGGGTCTATTCCGTGTCCTATTTGCGTTTTTTGTACCTAAACAACTCCCGTGTCATGACATTTTCCACCGTGTCACGAGAATTTAAACCGTCTGACGGTGGGATTCCCCGTGACACGGAGCTGTTTCCGTGTAATTTCCGCGTCTCCCATACCGTGACACGGTATACTGTACCGTGTCACGGTGGATACTGCCGTGTCACGGTACCTGTGACGTGTCACGGGACATTCCGTGTCTTTTCCGCGTAAACCCTTAACGCGTTTTCTTTCCCGTTTTCTGAAAATTTCCCGCGTCACACTAAAAATGTACCGTGTCACAGGAAAGTTTGCCGCATGACGGTGGGACTTCCCGTGTCACGGTACAGCTTTCCGTGTCACGGGATACTTTTTTAGGGTTTTTATCATTTTAGGGTTCCGTGTGCTCCCTCAGCACATTTTCCCTATAAATACCCCCTCATTTCTGATGTACGGGGCACCAATAATCATTCTCTCTCACCTTACACCAAAAACCATTCTCTTCTCCCTCTTTAACCTAATTTCTAGCCTCCTTATTCTTCCATAATAATTCCCCTAACCACTCCAAGGAGTCTATACTTAACCCGATGTTCCGTCCTTAAACCAAGGCGTGAAAGGTACAAATAACTGAGGGTTTGGACCAAATCAACTCTACTTTTTATTTAATTTAATTTTCATTTACTTTGTATTTTCATTGAAGTTACTAACAGTTTATTCATGATGTAGCAATTCAAAGGAACGCGCAGAATGTGAGTAATTAATTAATTTAATTACTCTTATTTTTAATATGGCTAGTATCATGATTAGGGTTGTTATTATTATAATTATTTGATTTGACTCACGTTATTATTGTTAAATTGCTTTCAATATTAATGTTTGTTCTATTATTATTAATTGATCACCATATTGCATGTTTAAAGGGAATATGTAATTGAATATCACGCCTAATAAGATAATTTGGACAACCGGTTTAGGTTCCTTTTTAATCTTGTTGTTTAATTCAAGTGATCACAAATATTCTAGAATTATGTGTGCATTAATATTCAACCAATTTAGCTTAATAATAGTTTGGAGTGAATTGAATATTTTGTTTGTATGCCTTTGAGATCACAGGAATGCTTTTCAATATAAGAATCGAGTAGAGGCCAATACGGGCGAATGTGACTCCACGACTCACTTCGTACCATCATCCCTGATCCTCCTTTCGTGGTTCCGAACCATATGGAGTTAGTAATCTCATGGATTATGAATGGGGTGTAACCTTCACGGGTCAATCGTTGTTGCCTTCGTTGTCCCTTATTCGTGGTTGCCTTTTATGATCCGTGAACGGTTTACAAGTTCCTAAATAAACTTGTTGGCGGCTCCCTACTTTATTTGTCCCTAATCGTTGTCCCTAATCGTAATGTCAATTCCCACTTCCTATGAGTGCCAAGCATATTCACACATGATTTAACGTAGGCGCACTTCGAACGACGCCTACAATATTATTTTTTGCTGAACTGAAATTATTTTTACTGTTTTTCTGCTACATTTCTTCTTACTAAATTGAATATATTTTTACTAAACTAAACTTGTTTTTATTAAACTGAAATTATTTTTACTAAATATTAATTTTTAAGGTAAAGTGAATATGGCCTAAGTCCCAATACTCAAAATATCACACCCCTTTACTAAAACTACTTTCTCTCCCTAACTTTTTTCTACATAGTATATGGCATCCCAAATTCATTTGTAGACTTTTTTTTTTCTTTTTTTTTCCTCTAATTGTATTCCATTGTATTAAGTAATACTTCCTCTTTTTTTTTTTAATTACATGACCTACTTCATTTAGGCACAAGTATCGAGGAAAAGTTGAAAAGAAAGCTAAAAGACCATATTGCCCATACCCACTACCGTGCTCACTAACAAAACCCTTCTACCCCTCCCATCACTATCACCCACCTCATCACTACAACCACCACTACAAGTCAGATCTATAACCTCCACAACAAATGCACGTGATATGTCTATTTTATATAGTGATTTACCCTCGTCCCATGGTTATAATTAGGAGTACTTTTGACTCTGCAGAGCCACTTTTATCACTAATATGTGTTTTCTAGTGTTTTCGTAGTTTTGGTAGTGTTTTGTAGAAAATTTCAGATTTGGAGCATTTTCCCGAATTATTTGGAGCCACTACGAGCACTAGAAGATCGATATTTACCACCTTTCATAGCCTAAGGCCAAATCATCAAACCGGTGATTAAGGGCTTGACTTAAAAGAAAACGAGGCATTGAACCTAGTGATCAAAGCCCCAAAGAGGAGATTAGTGTTTGGGCGGAGTTATTATCCCAAACAAAGTCCAAGAGGTGGTCAAGATATCCACCTGGCTTGATGGAGGTTCGCCCAAAGACGCGCTTGACTGGGTGGGGCGGAAGAAGAAGGAAGCGTTCTCGCCCAAGCTCGCGCCCAACTGGGCGCGAGAGACGCTCTCATGATGAAAAAGGCGCGCCCGATAAGGAGATGCACCGCCCGACCGAGCCCGTGTTTTGGAGACGATTTCCGACAATTTTTACTAAGTTTCTAATTAGGATTTTTAAGCTTTGTATAAATATGTTTTGTTTAGTCTTGATACAATTACCTCTCTTTCATTAGCTAAATTCTCTCTTAAGCTTATACTTCTCTCTTGTTTCTCTCTCTACAACTCTTGGCTTTTATACAATTCATTATTTCTGTTAATTTTGGTAATGATTTCTTCCCTTTTATTTTCAGTAATTTATTTGCTTTTATTCATCATGTTTTGTTTAATTGCTTTGATTAGTTTAGATTTAATTACATGTACGTAGATTATTTTCTAGGGTTGTGGGGATCCATATAAATAATATGAAGGGGTAATTTATTATTGTTGATTGTCAATTCTTGATTAATGTCCAATTAATAGATTAAATGTTATGCAATTAGATTAGGTGTAGTTTAATAATATGAGTTATGCAACATTGATTCGAGATTCCTGAGATGAGAATTGATGTTTAGGCTTAGTTTCAATAGACATGTTAATTTATAAATGGTTAAGTCTAAATTCAGGAGATGCGATTGAATACCGGTAGACAATTAATTTTGTTATTGTAATACGTAAACCCTTTATGATCTGATTTGATTTAGGTATTTCTACCTCGCCAAATGACCCAATGAGAGCTCGACACGTGTCACTAGAGAAGGTTTCCAAATGGACCTCTCAGGGTCAGACACGTGTCAAGCGGATATGCCATCAGGAATTAGTGATCTTCAAGGCTCAATTCTCGAGGTATCCGCAAAATGGCGCAGTTTTAAATCCTAGGTCATCAAATCCTAAGATAGGGCACACATTTTTAGGACCCCATAAATAAGGATATTCCCCTAATTATTAGGGCAACCTTACAATCATTACATCATTTATTATTCTCAAAAACAGAGAAAACACCTTATCTCGGAATCCGAGAAGATATTTACTTTCCGCACGTTTTTCACTCTGAACCCGTACTAACTTAACCTTCGGAGGTGGATCACCGAACATCCGGGTTTCCGTTGTTTTGCAAGTACAGGCGGCTTGAACCTGTTTGGTGAGCTATAACACTCCCAAGGGACAATAAAACCCCAAAACATTTGGCATCGTCTATGGGGAGCTCAAGAATGGTTTCACAAGAACTTGTACCGTCTCTAGATATCGAGTGGCCTCTAGTTGATGGAGAGGTCCATACGGACCATGACTTTGACAACGACTATGAAGTCAAGACTTATGTGGCCCGTGATGGGTCACCTATCTCTAAGTGCATCCGTCCCAAGGACAGATGGGAACGGAACAATGACCAGGCGGGTACAAGCAAGCCCCTTGGACAACCGTCTGATCAGACGCAGGCGGCAGGATCAGCCCCAGTCACCCAAGACGAGCTCATGAAATTCATGACATGTTTCAAGGGTGAGATTAAGGACTTAATCACCAAGAAGAAGACTGCTCCTAGAAAAGAGCAGTCAACCAAAAATCCAGCTCAATCTGAGAGAGCTAAGTCAGTCAAAGATCGACAACCTACTTCCCATCCTGAAACTAAGGAGAAGGCTCGACCCTTGATTGACCTTTCTAAAATATGTTTCCCTGAAACGACGAAGAGAAAAGAAATCTTGCATGTTCAGCCGGATGGCAGTAAAAAGACCTTTTTTGATGCTCGACTTTACATCGAGAAAATGAAGAACCAGCAGCTATACGAGTCGGCTTCCACGTCGATTTACCCAGATAGCTTCAAGAATACCTTAGAGAGGAATTCATAATCTATACATGAAACTCCGTCAAGCGGTCCCTCCATCCACACGGGTCCTCATGTTATCAATTCGGCTCAGTATGCGGCCTAACCGTTATATAGGCTGCATGTGCTGCCTTACATTCAGCCTGCCTTCTTCGAAGGGCAGATGGTTTACAATTTCCAGCCTATGGACTGGCAACTCCGGCTGTAAAACCTTATAGAACAACCCTCTGCGTTCCCTAGGGAGATAACCGAGGTTGAACAACCGGCCAAGGTTAAAAATGTGTTGGTGGGTACCTATGATGGTACCACAACCCTAGAAGATCACCTTCTGGCACACACCCACCTCATGTATCTACAAGGGTTAGATGACGGCGCTTGGTGTCGCTGCTTCCCAGCTACCCTGAAGGGCATAGCCTAACAGTGGTTCAACAACTTGCTGGCTGGATGTATAAACAGCTTCAAGACGCTTGCGTTCTTATTTGCTTCAAACTTCTTTATGAATATCCATGCAAAGAAAACAAGCCTCGATCTTAGCAATATGCAGTAGGGAGAAAGAGAAGGATTGCACTCCTACGTCATGCGGTTCAATCTGGTGAGAATCCAAATTCAAGGGATGTCTGACGAGGTAGCCTATACATACTTCTTCAAGGGTCTGAAGGATGGGTCCACCATCAAGTTTGACCTTGTCTGAAATAAAAATTTTCACCTCCAAGGAGCTCTGATTGAGGCGGAAGCCTATATACAAGCGATCGAACTTTGCTCCTCCAATAAGCAAGCATACCCTAAAAAGTCTGATAAGCAGAAAGAGAGTCGGCATGCTCAGCCGGCTCAGAAGTTTGAAGAGAGCAAAAAGAGAAAAAAGACTGGGCGGTTGATGATTCTGATCAACCGTCCTTGAAGAAGAAGAAATAATTCAAACCGTACCTTTCAAGGTACGAGTTTAACAAGGTAACTACTCCATCCTGATGGAGATAAAAGGATCAGCTGACTTTAGAGAAGCCAAATCCAATGAAAGGTTCCGCTGCAAATCGAAATAAAAAAAAAAACACTTCCACTACCATGAGAATGTCGGGCATGACACCAGTGAATGTTACAGCCTAAAGCGGATGCTTGACCGTCTTACCGACAAACGAGTGCTGAAATCCTATGTCTTGAAGTCCAAAGTGAATTCCAAGACGAATCCGGGGCATTCCTCCAAAAAGACTTCCCAGTATGTTGGTAGTTCGGACACCAATAAGGAGTTAGTCTACACTATAACAGGAGGATTCGCTGGAGGTGGCCCAACCATTTGGGCCACCAAGGACCATATGAGGAAGATGGTCAATTCTATTGATGAAGGGCAAACGTCTACCACCAGCGCCATCCCAGAGGTCATCATCACCGAACGAGACCGGGGGAAGGTCCGCTGGCCGCATGGCGTTCTAGTGGTCATTGAATATAAGGTCGCCAACCAACTGGTTGGCCGGATCCTTATAGTCATAGGTAGCTCCTCTGACATCATCAGCTACAAGTGCATGTCCAATCTTAAGTATAAGGAGGAAAACCTGCGCACTATCTCTTACCCCCTCATTGATTTTGGGGGAGGAGTCGTACACCTAGTTGGACAAATTGACCTGCCCATCTAATAGGGGAAAAAGGGAAAGTGCACCATATGGTCATTTGGTTTTTTGTGGTTGAAGAGCTGATCGCCTATAACCCTATTCTAGGCCACCTCACTATGAACGAGTGCAAGGCCGTCATCATCCTAGCTCTCGTGTTGCTAAAATATGAAAGGGATGATGGCTTTGTTGGCTTCCTGAATGGGGATCAGAAGACGGCTAGGGACTGCTATCTCTCAGAAATCAAACCCACGGCCTCAGTAGCAAAACAAGGGAAGGAGCTAATAGACCTTGATGATATCAAGGATCCTGATCTAGCCCCACCAGCCACAAAGAAAAGAAACACTGATTAGCTAGTGGTGGTTAAAAAAGAAAAGCAATAGTAATCATTGATGGGGGGACGGTCAGACGACCTCCGTCCCCAGCCTACTGGCGAGCACATTGATATTCCTCTGGATGACAGCAGTTCAGAGTGAACTGTAACGGTATGGACGATTACTTTTGCGAAGTTGGGTGAAGACTTGCACAATCTGCTGATAGAATTCAAGGACATTTTTACTTTGAAGTGGAAGAGATGCTAGGCATCAGACCAGATCTTGATGTCCACAAACTTGTCGTGCATCCAAAAAAGAAGCCCATCCGGCAAAAGAAAAGAAATCACGACAAGGAAAGAAGTTAGGCGGTAGCTTCTAAGGTGAAAAAGTTGTTACACATCCTATTAGTAAATGGCGTATGTTATGCTAGTTACAAAAGCGTCAATAGTAACCGACTAAGATAATGCTAATAACAAATTTCATGACATTTGTAACCGGTGTAGTAAATGTAAGTTACTAATATTTGGTTTATCATTAATTGAAGTTTTATTAATAACTGACTAAATAAATGCCAGTTACAAATATTAAGTCAAAGAAAATTTGAGTAAAAAGTTTGTAACTAGCTTTCAAACGCCAGTTACAAATATTAGGTCAACAAAACTTTGACCAAAGCATTTGTAACTAGCTTACAAACGCCAGTTACAAAAATTAATTCAAAGAAACTTTGACCAAAAAGTTTGTAACTAACTTACAAACGTCGGTTACAAATATTAAGGGTGTGTTTGGCATCATTGCTGTTTTTGGTTTTTTTGTTTTTTACCCCCAAAATAAAATAAATCAGTGTTTGGTAAAATTGCTTTAAAAAACAACTTTACAACTATTTTATAAAAAAATAAAACAGTAAACCTAAAACACTTAAAAGGAGTTTATGAGGTTTTGTTTTATTTTTTACAAATAATAAACCCTATTAAGCGTATTATCATTGTACGTATTTCCTTCAAATTCAATATTTCATCTTTCTTCCTCAAGTCCTAATCATTCTCAAGATTCAAGGAGCAATTACAGGTATGGAGCGTTCTCCATTCTCGTTTTTTTTTTTTTTTTTTTTTTTTTTAACTGTAAGTAATTACCATGTTTCTTCCTATTGTTCTTTCGTAATTTATAAATTTATTGATGTTTTTGTTGTTAAATTTGGTTGTATTCAATTTCGTTGATCAAATTGATGATCTTTGTTCTTTATTTTTCTGAATTTTAATTGTTCTTTGTCTAATTTATATATGATTTAATTTGGGTTTTATATTTAGAGATTTTTTTTCCTGAAATAATACGATTGTTGATTAATTGTTAGTGTAATTGAATAATTATATCATGTTGTAAATTGAATTTATTGAATTTATGGGTAGAATATCATTGATTCATGTCAATTCTATAAGTTAATTACAGTATCTACTATCTAATATCATGTGATTCATGTCATTTGTGCCTTACAAAGTTACAACAGTTGCCTATGTCCCTATGAATGCGTTGTGCTGGGTATTTCTGAAGCTTCAAGGGTGTTGGCTGTATGACCTCAGCATTTCTTTATCTAATATAGGATAGACCTGAAGATGAAGGGGGTTGATTATATTGTTAGGCAGTTAGGCTATGCTCTTTGTGGTTGTATCTGACATCAATTTGTTGCTTGATTGCAAAGGAGAGGTTTATAGGATATGATATAGTCTGACATTGATTAGCTTTAGGTAGTGTTTTGTTATGCTGTATTATTCACTATTCTCTTGCATTTTTATTCTTTATTATTCAGTATTCTCTTGCATTTTTTTCCTTTTACTTGAGCTGCCTTCTTTAACATCGAGTCAATGAAAAGTATTGATATAACTTCCTCAGTCAAAAAAAAAAAAAAAAAAAAAAAGAACTGGTTGTGTGACTTGGGATAGCTCGTCCATTTTAATATTCTAAGTGTTTTTGTTGCTAATAAGTCTAGGCCATAGACATGTCGTTTAAAGTAATATGATTTATACATATTGGAGAAAAACTAGTATTAATTTTGTAGTACACTTTATGTGAGCTATATGCCAAGTTAGCTTAAATAATAGGATCAATTACTTTGATAAAGTTTGTATGTTTAATATACTGGTAATGGGAGACAAATGGTTCTGCTTTCTAAGGACCTACAATGGAATTAGGTAACTCTTAATAATTTTTTATCTCTAATTCTCTTTCACACATTTGTGACATCAGCAATAATGAAATTTTTAATCTTTGTCCTTAATAAGTTCATTGTTAGTCTACTAATAATGGCGTAATGGAGTATATTGGATGTGTTGTGCTCTTTTTTTTTTTTTTTTTTCTCTTCTTGCTTTATCTTGTTGCTAGTATGATATTAGTGAAGTTTACATATGCTATTGTTTTTCTAGTTGCTGCACATTGGTTGTTTAGTTGAATTAGATGATTATTATGTCTAATAGTGAATTACTTTATAGATGTCAAATTTGAAAAATGATGAGTGCGAAGATGAAATTATTGAGATTGAATCTACTGGAGTAGTTGGAGTATGGAATGAAAATATTGAATCTTACCTTATAAGCTTGATAGAGGAGGAGGTAAAAAAAGGAAATAGACCAACAACCACTCTAACCAAGCAAGCTTGGAGGCTTATCAAGCAAAAACTAAAGGAGAAGACAAAAAAGGATTATAGTCAAGAACAACTTAAGAACAAATATAATCAACTAAGACAAAGATGGAAGGAATTTAGTAAACTAGTACAAGAAACTGGAATGGGATACAATGCTATGACTTATCAACTTTCTGCTGAGGATGCTGTATGGAAAAAGTTGTATGAGGTAATTGTCAATAAGTTTATTTTGATATTCTTTTATGAATCAAGTAGGGACATTTTTAAACTAATACGATTTTATTTTTGTGATATTTGATGTGAATGTATGGTTGTTACAGAAATATAAGTCTGCCAAAACTTTTAGAAAGAAGGGATGTAAGCATTATGATAAATTATACACAATTTATGGGGATACAACCGCTACTGGTGCTAGTTCACATCCTTCTACTAAAAGCCCTTCTGAGAGTGAGGATGAAGATGACACAGATGGAGAAGGAGGTGACTCAAGAAAACAATGTGAAGAGGGTCCTAAAAACAAAAAAATCAAGCCTAATGTCAATCGTAAAAAACTTAGGGAAAGTGTTAATGTAGCAATGGCGGATGCCTTGGTTACAATGAGTGAAAATTCCAAGAAAAAACTTGAACTTATCGAGAGAAAATTTAATAGCAATGATGAAGGTGGGCATCAGTCCAAGGAGGATCATGATTTTCTCATGGAATGTGTAGATGCACTAAGTGCTCTTAAGGGAATTGATGGAGCTTCATTTGCAAAGGCAACTAAACTAATACATGATGATCCATTGTGGAGGAAAATGTTTCTTAGATTTCCAAATGATAGGAAGATAGATTTTGTGCTCAACCTTTAAGCATTGTCTCGTTAGTACAATTTTTATTTCCCTTCAATAATGCATGTTTGAGTGTTTAAACTCAATTTAGATCTTGTCGTAAGTATGATTTTTTTTTTTTTAATTTTGTATTTGTGTTTGATTTAATAAATATAATAATGGTGATAATATTATATGTGCTTGCTTATAACATTTATATGTACTGATAATATAATATATGCTTTCTTATAACATTTATATGTAAAAAATGCAGATAGTTATGGATTTCGACATTGAAGATATCTTATCGGATTCTGATGAGGAAGATTTTCAACAAATATTGACAATTTATATTAACTTACAAAATAACGGGTTCCTTAAAAAGAAACCCCGTTTGCAAAGAATTTCAAAGTTGACAGGTCACCAATATGTCCTTGAATTGCTTAACGGTCATCCAATGACATGTTATGATTTGCTTCGAATGACTCCTCAGATCTTTATTAGCTTGTGTGAAGAATTGAAAAAAAGGGAAAAGTTGAAAGATTCCAAATTTATATCAATTCAAGAACAAGTTGCAATGTTTCTTTTTATTATTTCTCATAATTCGAGGCACAGATTTATAGCGGATAGATTTCAACATATCTTAGAATCTACTCACCGCCATTTTCGAAAGGTTTTGTATGCCATTGCATCTTTATCGAAGCATTGGATTGTTCCTCCGGCATTTGACGAAACACCTCCAGAAATAAAAAATAACCCAAGATACTATCCGATTTTCAAGGTAATTTTTTGTCATTAATGTTTAATTTTTACATATTATCTATGTATTAATTCATTAAGTATGTAGTTTGAATATAACGATTTATTATAGAATTGCATAGGAGCTATTGATGGAACTCATGTATCAGCACGTGTGCCACAAGATGATCAAATTCCCTATCGTGGAAAAGAAAAAAAGCCTACAATGAATGTAATGTGCGCTTGCTCATTTGACATGAAATTTACATTTGTGATGGCTGGGTGGGAAGGTTCGGCAAATGATTCAAGAATTTTTTGGGAAACAATTACAAATGTAGAAGAGACCAAGTTTCCTATGCCTCCTACTAGAAAGTATTATCTTGTAGACTCAGGCTATACAAATATGCCAGGATTTCTTTCACCGTATCGTGGAGAACGATATCATTTGCGTGATTATAGAGGAGCAACGAGCCCACAAGGTCCTGAAGAAATATTTAATTATACACATTCTTCATTGCGAAATGTTATTGAAAGATGTTTTGGGGTATTAAAAGCTAGATTTCCCATTCTCAGAGATATGCCTTCATATGACTTAAAACGACAAAAAAAATATAATTTTGTCGTGCTGTGTTATCCACAATTTCATAAAAATGTGCAAGGATGGAGATCCTTTGTTCATACAGTATGCGGATGAAAATGTCGAACTAGAAGATGATGCAATCAACAACAATGGATCCGAGGACCTAGTGACTCCTTCTGTAAGTCAACAAGAACTTCAAAGAATGGCTCAATTTCGAGATCGTTTGGCAACAAGATTGTGGGAAAGACAAAATTCACAATGAAAGTCTTCAACAAGGAATAAATATTACATTGCATTTGACTATTTTATTGTTACTTTTTTTTTTCCGTAGTTGTTCCTTTAAATTTTGTTATAACCTTATTCAATCAATAAATTTATTATTGAAATATATATATATATATATATATATATATATATATATATATATATTGTGAAAATAAATAAGCAGCTATTAAAAAAAGATTAATAATAATAAATAATTATCGGTAATATAATAGTTGATTAAAGCTATAAATGATTTGGTAGTATTTTGAGAGTTGATTGTAAACTCAAAACTGAAAAATGAAAACAGTTTTTAAAAACAAAGAATAAAAAACTGAAATCAGTTTTCAGTTTTGAAAAAACAAAAAACTGAAAACTTACAGGAAACATTTTATTTAGTTTTTTAAAAGAAAGGAAACAATTTCTCGTTGGATTTTTTTAGGGGAATTTCTCATTGAAATCTACCCCTCTAAAACCCTATCTATCTATCTATCTATCTATCTATAATCTTCTATATAACTATTAAAAGTGACAAGCTAAGTTTGCCATATGGAAATCCCTTACTAATAGTGTAGTGACTTTTTTGCCCCTCAAAAAGTACAAGTATATTTTTGCCCCTTCCTTCTTTTTGGAAATTTTGTGTAGAACTACCCTAAAGACAGGGTCATTTGTGAACAACTACCCAATTTTTTTTTATTTGTTTAGAACTACCTACAAGTTTGAAAATATTTGGGTATCACTACCCATTAACATTTTCCGTCCAATTAAGACGTTATCGGAGCTCATTTTTTTCACTTTTGCCACCCAATTAACTCTCCCAATTTGTATAAAGGTTTTAATCTATTTTAATTAACCTAATTAGGGTTTTAATCATAATTCATTTTAGGGTTCATGAGTATATATTATTTAGGGATTTTAATTTCTAAGGTTTGGAGGTTTAATTGAATTGGGGTTTTTGCTTATTTTAGTACTAATTGGCTATTGTAATTGAAAAAAGTGAAAAATTGGACCAAAATAACGTTTTAATTGGACGAAAAACGTTAGTGGGTAATGCTACCCAAATTTTTCCAAACTTGCGGGTAGTTTTAAACAAATTAAAAAAAAAGGGTAGTTGTTCACAAATAACCCTATCTTTAGAGTAGTTCTACACAAAATTTCCCTTCTTTTTTTACCTCTTGATTGCCCCATCATTCACTTTCTCAAGGGTTACAATCAAAATTCGATCTTTGACCTAGGATTACCATCTAAATTTGATACTCCAATTTCTCGCTCTTTCTCTCTCATCGAACAACAATGGTGTTGCGTAGATTCATCAACGAGCTTCAAGGTGTTACAGTGAAGGAAGTTCCCGACAAGGTGAAGCCTATGCTATCTTTCTCCTACCTTAAGGAATCATTCGCCAAAGGAATTTGCAGTTACCATGCTAAATACATTGAGACTGATTCAATCATGTCTCGTAACCATGTTTGCTTTGATGGTATGGCTTTCTCTTACCTTGTTGCTCTTCCCAAGGAACACCGTCAACTTGAGCATGTCCAGAAACATGGTCATTGATCTCCCTCCTTTTTTCAGGTAATTAGATTTTCATTGTTTCAAATTGATTCTACTTTATTGAATTTGGAGCTGGTTAAAATCTTTGGATCGTGAATTAATCTTCAGGTTATTTGTTTTTATGTTTTAAGGTTTGATATTTTGGGAGTTTCTAATGAAATGTGGTTTTTGATTAGTTTTTGAAAAATTTTAAGTCAATTTTTTCTTTGCTAGTGCTAGGGTGAGTGAATCAAAATGTTGAATCAATATGAACTTAGGTTGTGAATTTGTGATTAGAACCTCTGTGGAGAGGTTGAGACACCCTGCTTGTAAACTCAATTTTATGTAAATTTTATAATTTATTTCATTATCTAACAAATGCTCAGAATTTGTTTTAACCACTTAAATGATTAGCATTCATAAATATTGATAGTTCTTGTTCTTGTGAGACAAATTCTACTGCTAGTTCAATAAAATAAAGGAATTGGAGTATTGGACAATCTATACAAAATATGAGCTTGGAGATATTATTCACATCTCTGTACTCAGATTCCTCAAAAGTCAAAAACTCAAAACTATGTATAGTATATTTATATTAACTTTAGTGTAATTAATTTATGTTTTGGAAACTTGGATATATTAAAAATTAAGTCAAGAAATAGGAGTACATAACAAGAGTTCAGATATTAAATGATTTCAATCAGTATGAAGGCGATATTATAAGTTGAGACTTAAGTATTGATGTACGATAAAAATTCAGTGGTTTTAATTTAACATGTATCATTAATGACATTTTCCTGTATGACTGTTTTACTGCCCTCTTAACTAACAAAGGCAGTACTAATCTGGCTATATCTTGCTTAATTTCCTTATTAATTCCGTTTCTTTCAGGTACTTACAACAAGTGTTGTGTTTTAATTAGGTGGAGCTTTGTTCATTAAATAGATCAAGTTTTATCCTTTTGTTTGGACTGAATCTTGGCATTTGATTGTTTTTGTTGGATAAATTCAAATTTAATTGGAAGAACAAATGATCAAGGGTTTGTGAAAGTTAAAGTAAAAGATTAAGATGCACCTGTGCAAACATTTATATTAAAAAAAAAAAGTTAATTACTAGTTAAAATTAAGTAGTGTGTCAATATTTGTTTATACTCCAGTCTTTTTACTCTTTATTTTATGATGTTTCATTAGGTGTGGACGTGGTGAGGGTGAAAATGGTGATGTTTTGATGGGCTAGCTTCCACAATTGAGCTATTCATTTTGCTGTCAATTAATGCTGCAATTTAGTTTTTATTTTATCGGTTTTTTTTCCTGTTTGATGTCAATTGCTGCAATTCAATTTAGTATATATGTCTCAATGTCTCATAGTGATATAACTTTATTAATGCGAGTACTAGTTGCGATCCATAACCAGCCAATATGTGAAAAAAATGGCCTTTACTGCTTCCAAATAATCTGAAGCTTGTGTTCCAAATTCATTAAATCATTAGTGAATCTCATGCGTCTCTTGCATTATTCTCTTCTTATTTAGGTCCACTGTGCAAAGTTGAAGAGTAACACAAGTGATGTCATTGTTAAGGTAGATAATTTGGATGACTCTTAAGAGCTAAAACTACATCATTTGAATGGTGAATACTCTGTTTTTACAAGTAAGATAAAAAATGCTGAAACTAAAATTTTGATCAGCTACTATGCACAATGCAGAGTATCTATTTGCTCATTGTATGTATGCTCTTGATATAAATGTATGTGTTAATTTATAACTATATGCTCTGCTCTTGGTATATATAATGTGTTATTTTATAACTATTTGCTCACTATACTGAAAACTTTTTTCTACCAAATAAGTGTTAGTTTGCTTTGTTATAGTGAATACATGAACTCCTACAAAAATTGTGGTGTCGAGTGTAAGACATTATTTAAAGCCATATAGACAAATTAGTGCGTGTGTCATGAAGAACTTGCATAAGTTTTCAGATTGACCTGGTGATTACATACGAATTTGTTTTTCTTTATTATGCTAATATTAGTGTACTATTATAATTAATTTCTTTCGACTAAGAGGCATGGAGATTACGAGTATGTACCTTAAATTCCTAATCATGTATTGCTTTTCTCTATTCAACAAGATTTTTTTTACAGAAAATTTAGTGAGATGATGATTCCATGAAAGCCGTTTGATACTTTATGCACTATATCCTGAGATGTTGAGGTTGGGCCCATCATTCTTTTTTTTTTTAAAATTTTTTTTTTTATTTGACGGATAGATCCCATTATTCTTATAATATACTTGCATAGGTTTATATTGCATCTACCCTACTTCAATCATTTTCTCTTAGTGAGGTGAATGTTGAAGTTAAGCTCTGAACTTGTTTATAATGATAGCTCTTGGTAGAACTTATTATGTGTGCCTGTATTGGATGCATTTGGGTGATTTTCCCCTTTCTCATGCAATTTGATTAATTTCATTTAATAGTTCTGTGCATGTATCATGAATAGTTCACATGTTTCAAATATCATTTAGGCACTCTTAATACTCAACGCCTAAGCTTTTCAAGATTCAAAAAGTAAAGAAAACCAATGTCTCTACTTAATTTAGTTAAAACTTAAGTTTTTATTGTTCGCACTTTTTAGGATATCCAATGAGCTAAGATTCTTGAGATTCTTTGAGATTGGTTTGCGTGATAACCATTAGGCATGCAGGTTTTTGATGCAGCGGTCAATAATATTTCAAGGTTATTCTATAATTAAGCAACTTCAAAAGGGTGAATGAGCTTACGAGAGGATGATTACAAGACTTTCTCAGATTAATATGTTTTGTTCATTTCATTGTTCATCTCTTATCATTCTTGTACGATAATAATATGTCCTTATATAGTTGAGAATTAGTGACATGTTTGTAATTATAGTTGATGTGTTTCTAGATGTCGATTAAATTAGGTCTTACATTGGTTATATTGATATTCATTATAAGAGTTGATTAATAAAATATGTTGCTTCACGTAAAAAAAAATGTAGCATATGGGTAGTGGCAGTAGTGGCGTCTGCCCTTTTAAATTTTTTTAAAAATATTAAGCGCTATTAGTAACCGACATTAACAATTGTTAGTTATCAATAATTCACTATTAATAACTGACGTTAGGCTATGCCTGTTACAAATAATACCCTATTTGTAACTGGCGTAACTTAACGCCAGTTACGAGTAGTATGCTTTCAACTTGGAAAATAGACTATTTGTAACTAGCGTTAGATTAAGCCAGTTACGAATAGTACATTATTAGTACTAACATAAGTCAGTTACGAATCATTTTTACTAGTTGAAACGGTGACAATAGCAACCAAAAATGTCAGTTACAAAAAGTCAATTTTACTAGTTACAAATAGCATTTTTTCTACTAGTCGACGCTAGGTTCATTCGGCCATTTAACTTCCCTGATTGGGTTGCAAACGTTGTGTTCATAAAGAAGCCGAATGGTGTCTGGCGCATGTGTGTTGATTACACTGACTTAAAAGAGCATGTTCGAAAAACAATTATCCGCTTCTAAAGATTGACAGTCTGGTCGACTCTACAGCCAGACATGCCCTGATGAGTTTCATGGATGCCTACTCAGGCTTTCATCAGATTTCCCTGTGGAAAAAGGATCAAGAGAAGACGACATTCATTACTAATCAGGGGCTATTCAGCTATATTGTGATGCCGTTTAGCTTGAAGAATGCGCCTGCTACTTTCCAACCAATGATTAATACAATATTTATTAATCGGATTGGGAGGAATGTAGTGGTGTACATTGACGACATGATAGTCAAATCCAAGCAGTAGGCGGACCACCTTCTTGACCTCTGAGAAACATTCACCACACTCAGACGGCACAAGGTTATGCTCAATCCTAAGAAGTCTGTCTTTATTTGGTGTTGAGTCTAGGAAGTTTCTTGGATTCCTGATTAACCAGAGGGGGGTAGAGGCTAATCTTGAAAAAATTACAGGCGGTCATTAACATGAAGTCACCCAGCACTGTCAAAGAAGTACATAAATTAACAGGTTGTCTATTCCTCAACCGGTTAGGCGATAAGTGCCTTTACTTCTTCCAAGCAATTAGAAAGAAGGCTCTGTTTAATTGGGGGGATGATGATGAGGCGGCCATCCAAAAGTTACAGCAACATTTGCACTCTTTACCAAGGCTGGTCAGCCCTCTGCCTAAAGAGACGCTCTACATGTACTTGGCTGTCTCAGATCATGCTTTCAATGTTGTTCACCCTGCTGAAAGAGACGACACCCAGCTCCCGGTTTATTTCATTAGCCACGTTCTTAGAAATGTAGAGCTTTGGTACCCCACGGTTGAAAATTTTGGCCTCACTCTTTTTATGGCTGTCAAGAAGTTGAAACCCTACTTCTTGGCACATTCGGTAGTGGTCTATACCAATCAAGCGGCTAATGACAACCCTGTAAACATCGGGCTGAATTCTCAAATGGGCTATTGAAATGCAAAGTCTGGAATTTACTTTCGAAGCAAGGAAGGCAATAAAGGGGAAGGAATTCACCGACTTTATTAACGAAATGACAAGGCAAGCTGCGCCGAAAAACACTGATCAGTTTTGGAAAGTTTATGTGGATGGGAGCTCCACAATGAACGGTTGTGGTGCAGGGGTTATACATCAGTCTCCTAAGGAAGATAAGTACGAGTATGCATTACGGTTCAAGTTCCAGGCCTCGATTAATGTGGAAGAATACGAAGCCCTACTAGCCGGCATCCGCATGTGCAAGGTGGTAAGGGCAACTAAAATTGACGCCTGCTCTGAAACATAGTTGGTCGTTAGAATTCAATCTAAGTAAGGTGCCTTGGTCTTAAAACAATAAGGCGGATGCTCTCACTAAGATGGCATTATCCGCCTCATGTGATACACCTTGGTCTGTATTTTGGGAAGTTTGGAAAAACGAAGCATTGAAGAAGATCCCATTAGAGTACTTGACTGAACCTCTACCTAGATGGATAACATACAGGCATATATGCTAGACAACACGCTACCAGACTCAGCTTCAGAAGCAGCCGCACTAAAAAAGCGTGCGGCCAACTTTTAGATTCACAAAGGAGAGCTTTTTAAGAAAGGGTTCCTACAGCCCCTCCTAAAATGCATCACCCCAAAATGGGGGCAGGAGACTCTGGAAGATTTTTTTGTGCCTCACATATAGGCGACAAGTCTCTAGTAAAAAGTGCCAGACAGTAGGGCTACTTCTGGCCCACCCTTGAGAAAGATGCGATGACATTGGTGAAGAAATGTGATAAATGCCAAAAATTCGGCAAACTTATATCGTCCTGCCACGGATTTACCGACATACATAGCCCAGTACCATTCGCCAAATGGGGCATGGATATCCTAGGGCTGTATACTCCTACATCAGGCGGACGACGGTATATCCTTGTTGCCGTGGATTACTTCACCAAATGGGTGGTGGCAGAGGTGGTCAAAAACATCAAGACAAAGGACGTAATCTCCTTCATTTGGAAGAACATTATCACCCGGTTTGGGGTTCCTATGTCTATGGTTTTTTACAAGGGATCTCACACTGTTTTGCATCAATCAGCCGACCCCAAGCAAACGACCAAATTGAAACCTTTAACAAGTTAATATCAAACGGCATACAAAAACAATTGAAAGAGCGAATCGGCGCTCTATGGGCGGATGAACTACAATACGTCTTATGGGCCATCAGAACAAGCAAATGGGGCAATTAGAGATACCCCATTTCTCATGGTATAGGGCGTAGAGGCCGTCTTGCCCAAGAACATTGTGAGCCAACTCTTCGTATCATGCTATATAACGAACATGCAAATTGGGAGGTCATGCGGCTAGAATTGGACTCACTTCTTGAGCGCAAAAATAAAGGTTGGGAAATTTGTGTTACGGAAAATGGAGGCAATTGGTAGAGCAAATGAGAAAGGAAAGCTAACCCCTAATTGGGAAGGCCCCTAACGAATCTATAAAAAAAGTAAGAGACAGAACCTACCGTTTGGAGACACCAGACGGGTGGCAGGTAGCTAGAACTTGGAATGTATAAAACTTGAAAAAGTACTAAATCTGAAATTTTGTAAACCTTTGGATCAAAACTCATTAATGAGAAAGTTGCCTTTTTCCCGATCCTTTTTATCTATTGCTTTGTAAATGTGCCGCCTGCACAATGTGCAAACTGCCTGCATTCACTTAATTTATACAAGCTGAGTTCAAAAACTCAGCGGCTAAACCCTCGTTCCAAAAATGATTTAATGACGCCAATGGCCGGATATAATCTAAAACCAACTTACCGTTTGCTTCAACATGAGTATGACCGTTTGCTCCAACATGATTACGACAACCGGCGACGCCCATTTGGGTGAATTTGTCGAAGAGAGCATCTTCCATTCGGGTTGTACATTTCTCTATAAACTAAAAACAAATGGCCCAACTGACTATCTAGATTATAATAACGCTCGCAGTCGTTTGACTTAATCTAATTTGAAACCTAAAAAGCTTAACTTCTCAACTGTTCTAATATAGGCGGGAAGCGGCTACTATTTCATTTTAGAGGCTTTATTATTCACGTAAAACAGACTGTTATTTCTCTGGGGAAATGTAGGCGGAAAGATTCTATTTATCGGTTACAAGTTAAGTCCAAAGACTTAACAGCTTAGAGTCATTATAAACAATTCATTAAAGGCTTATGGCCGGATATTTCAAGCACTTACCTGTCGGCTCAAGATGGGCGACTGTCCGCTTGGTTTGGGGCAATCACCATAGTGATTGATTGAATTAGAAACTAATCATACTCTTTTAAGTGTCTATAATTTCTATGTCAATCAATCCACCTTCTAAACTAAGCGAACATCCGGCCAGGGGCAAGACATCCGATATTATATATAATTGTATAGTATACATGTAGCTTAAATCTATGCATTCCAATCAAATTCGAAAGATTTAAAAATTTAAAGGAAAAAATGAAATCAATATGATAATGATAGAGGAATAAACGAGTCTTCAATTGTCTATCCCAAAATCAAACACAATTTATAACATCCTAAACAAACCTTATACAAGTATAAGGCAAGTATAGGGTCGAACCCAAAGGAGTGAGTCGGTATTAACTATAGCCTAAGTCAAGCTACTTCGAAGATTGTAGTGAGAAAATGGTTGGTACCAATGGTAACAAAGCTAGATTAATCAAGTAATTTAAGAAACTAAACACTAGGGATATAGGTTCCACATGCAAGTTCAATAAACATGCTAATTGATAGTTCATTCAATTGATTCAAGCATTGCAAAGGACAAACAATAGTAGCAATCAAGAGAATCCAATAGCTATTTCCTAGATGCCAAGCTAGTGGTCACTATGAATGGCTAATCAAGGAATTTCACAATCAAACTCAATCAATTAAAACAATTCTCAAATTTATGGTTCATGTCATTAAGAATTGCAATGCAATCTAAATTAATCTTATAGGTTTATCACTCCTAATCTAATTAATCACATGAAAAACTATGTCAACCAATTTAATTGCAACAATGCAATCAATAAATGATCATCAACTAGCACAAATTATCAATCAAGCATGCTTCCCCTTCTTCCTAGCAACTAATCTACTCACTAATCATGGTGTAATTCAAGAACAAATCACTAGAAATTGCATTGATCATCATTCTCAATCAAAATCAAGAGAAAATAAAATCAACTACAATATCAAATTCAAATCCAAGGAAATCAAACAATCAAACATGAATCTAAAACAAACAAGTAAAGAGATGAACTAAAAGAAGAGATTCTCACTAATATTAATGATTGAAGATGAAGAAATCCAAGCACAATTGAACCAATGTTGAAATACAAATCCAAAACCAAGAACTTCTCTCTAACTTCTCTCTCTAAAACTAAGCTAATGAAAATTATCTAAAAGTTCGTTTTAAAAAAGGAATTACAAGTGTATTTATAGGCAAAGAAGGAAAACAGGATCTCCGCGCCCTCTCTAAGAAATCCCGCGCCCGCGGGGAAATGGGTACGGAACCCATAACAAACTCCGTGGGCTATCTGGGCAACACCCGCGCCCGCGGCAAGGGCGCGGTGAATCCCCTGCTCCCAAAGGGGGATCAGAGGGCCACAGTCTCTCTAATTTGGAGCGCTATCTCCAATCTACCCGCGCCCGCGGGGAGCCCGCGGCCAGACCGCGGAGAGTACCTGGTCGATTTTGGCTAATTTGGAGAAATCGAGCCCGAGCCCGCGGCAAGCTGGCAAGAGGTGATGCCCTCTCCGAGGCCTCTCTGAGCCCTCTCCAAGCCCTTTCTGAGCAGATTGCTTCCTTCTTGCTTAGTCAAACTAGCTCATCTTGAGACCTTTGCAAAGATAACTCCTAGGTACCTACAAGAGCAAACAAAGGAAAGGAATAAAAGGGGAAAAAAGGGCCAAATAAAAGGAAAACATGAAAAAAAACACGAAAAACATAAAGAGAGAAATAAAGAGAGGAACTAAAGGAAAAAGGACCAAAAATAAGATAAGAAAGCATGAAAAAGGGATGAAATCATCCTAAAAGACTACCCTATGAGTGCCATAAATGACACTCATCAGATAAAAACCGGCCATATAACCGGATGATTCATTAATAAACCAGCCGTCCCTACAAAAGACTGTAAAAGTTTACCGGTGCAACCGGTAGAAATTGTTGATTTCATGACCCCTTGGTCGGTAAAGATACATAAATATTCGACACGTAGGCCGACATATTAAGTACCATGGCCATTCGGCCGCAAAAAGAAACATAAAATCTTAAGTATCAGGAGAGAGGTATTCAGTATTAACAGCCGCATCCTCCTTGTTGTTCCCTTGCGGGCGTTCATCATTTTCTTTATCCTCCTCCTTATGATCATCATCATCCCCCGAGGATGACTCATCTGTGGAGTCAGAAACCTCAGATTCTTTCCGCCTCCTCCTCAGCTTGCTTCAAGAGCTAGGCATAAAACTCATCATTGGCTACGTCAAACTTGTCTTTCCAAGTTTTGTAGTCAGAGTCTGGCTGGATTGATTCCCAATTCAACCGCATGAAGGAGTCATGGTCCTCTATCATTTGTTTGACAAGGGCCTTCTTCTCCTCCTTAGCCCAAGACTTGTATTTTTTTCCTAAGATGGGTCTCCTGGTTCTGAAGCCGACCCTTAAGTTTGTCCACTTGCCCCTGTAGTCGGCCCGCTTTCTTGTTCGCCTCCTCAAGGGGATCCAGCTTGGCCTTGAGGCTATTGACCTTATTCTAGAGCTTAGTTATCCGCCCCCTCATTGCATCCAAGTCTTGCTTGACCTGCAGATTTACTGCCGCTTGAGAAAACATCATATCAAGTGTTAGAAGCTTGTTTTGAGCAATCTTAAAAATGGCAGTATCTAATAAGGAAGAGGCCCGAGCCTTCGCAGCCTTTACCTTTGTAGACTTCTCATTAAACAACCTTTTGAGACCGTTCACATGCAACATGACCTGTATTTGGCTAAAAATGGGAAATAGTTAGAACCAAACGACCATATGCATTATTGAAAATGAGAAATATTTTACAAGTTTTTGTACCTCACAAAGAAGTGCAAGAATGACGTCCAGATTGAGGTAGCCGACTCCTCTGACAGTCGTCTTCTCTTCAAACTCAAGCTTCCTCAACATCTTTTTGGCCAATTGTTAGACATCCGGCCTCTAGGGAACACCTGCATAATCAACACTTTGTAAAAAAATGTTGTAAATCTGGCTGAATCATCTAGTATCTTCTAAGATGCTAGACGACTGTTTATTGAACTTTACCTTATAAGGATAGGGTAAAGGGTAAAAGGCTGTTATACCTTCTGCCACCTGCACTGGGGCAGCCTTGCTCCTACCCTCTGCTGAGCTACCAATGACAGGGTAAAGTCGTATCCCCTAATCAAAAATAATTACCTAATTCACTAACTAAAGTAGATAGGGAAGTAGGGTCGATCTCCACAGGGAAACAAGTCTTTTTACTCCTAATTAAATATTATAATCTAAATTATTTAAGTAACCAATATTAAAAGTTGAATATGAAACTAAACTAAAAAGAGTAGGAAAAGGGAGAAAATAATATATAAAAGGATCTAGGGGATAGGTTCACCAATAAATAATATTCCGGGGCAAAATAGGGTAATCAATCATTGACATTGCATAAATGACATGATTAACAGGCTCTCGCAATTTATTAACCAACATAGATCTAACAGGCTCTCGCAATTTACTAGATCTAAGTTCTTATTGAAAATAGCCTTTAATATCAAATTAACATCTGCTCGATTCATCAATTTAATATTGCTATACTTTTACAAGCCGCAATTGTAAAACATTAAAACAATCCAATAAGAAATCATCATGCAATACCAACAATCAATAATAGTCAATCATCAATGCATCAATTAACCAGATTGTAAAGGGCTCTCGCTACTTATTACAATCACACAATTAAATTACCGGTATTAAATCTCATCTCTCGAATCTTGACTTAACCATTTATAAATTAACTTGCCTATTGAAACTAGACCTAAACATTAATTCTCATCTCTCAATTCTTGAATCAATATTGTCAAACTCATGCATAAAAGATAGGCCTAATCTAGTCACAGAGCATTAAATCAATCAATAGGAAATTAATCTAGCATTGATAAATAACAACAATAATTTACCCCTTCATATTATTTATGGATCCCCACAAACCCTAGAAATTAAACTACTCACACATAATTAAATATAAACTAAGCAAAGCAATAAAATAAATCATGATCAAAGGAATAAAATAAATAACTAAGATTAAGGGAAGAGAAATCGTTACCAAAATAAATCTGAAATTAACTAAAGAAAATAATAACAAAGGGTTAGAGAGAGAAAACTAACTAGAAAGAGAAACTCTAAGAGAAAGGATTAAGAGAAGAAGAAGTCGTCCTAAAATCGTATTCCGAAGGAGTATTTATACTCCGTACAAAAATCCTAAACTAAAACAAATTAATACGACTCTAATTGTCTCCTAAATAAACACGCGCCCGATCGGGCGAGGCACCGCCCGATCGGGCGCGCCTTTTTATCTTTAATAGCTATCTCGCGCCCGGCCGGGCGCGTCACCGGGCGCTCCTCCCGCCCGGCCGGGCGCGCCTCCGGGCGCCAGCCTTTTTGGCCGGGCGGATCATTTGGGCCAATATTTGGACTTCGATTGGGCTCCAATTCTTCGGGCCAATCTGGGTTTCCTCTTTGGGTCTTGAATACTCGGTCCAAACGCCCCGGTATCACCTCTACCGAGCCCTTAATCACCGGTTCGATGGCTCCAACCGGCCCTGGGCTATAAAATCTGGTCGTGCTTCTCCAGTGCTCGTGATTGCTCCTAAATATCTCGGGAAAATACTCCAAAAGCATAAATCCCTGCAAAAGTCAACCAAATCTACGAAAACACTAGAAAACACCAATTAGTAATAAAAGTGGCTCTAAAGAGCCAAAAACACTACTAATTATGACCAAGGGACGGGGGTAAAATACAATATAAAATAGACACATCAACCAACAATCTCGAGTGGCTTGATACTCTTCGATACCCTTGGGGCATCCGACTTGATGGGTGTCCTACCAGTTGTAGGGGTAGGGTCGTCTTTCACCTTCTTTGGCTTATAAGCGATGTGTTTCCTAGGCTTGCTAGAAATGCCAACATCACTACCTGACTTCTTCTAAAGTTTCGGGTCCGGCTGTACATAAGGAGAGGCTTTGGAAGAACCGCCCTGCACAAAATACTCAAGTTATAAAGCATGCGATCTCAAGAAATTTCTATCTAATTCAAGTTGAAAAATCCCTCACCTTAGGAATTCTTCCTTTTTCTAGCTCCTCGTTTGTCTGTTTGCCCAAAATAGACGAACGGTAGTATGTTGCAGAGTGCATAACCAGCTTCTTCAAGGCCTAAAGTTTCTCCATTTCTTTGTCTGCACAAGAAAACAAGAGTTAGAAACAAACAAGTAAAAGTCAAGTTCAAATAAGTGTTAAAGACCAAATGACCAGCTAGCTCTTGGCCTTTCAGTACTTAGGCCGCAAGCGGCCAGATATGTCCCCTCGGAAAGCTATTCATGGCGGGGAATATAGCTTTGGGGGGCGACCTCCTTCTCCCCCGTTTCCTCGTTGGTTCGAACGACCACATAGAATAGGCCTCGATCTAGAATTTGCTCCCTCGCCTGCCTTGGGACAGGCGGCAGGGAACTTTTCCCAGATAAAAGGGGAAGGTTTTGTTCCACTGGTCGTATTTCTTGTTGAGCATTCGGTCAGGAGAGGAGACTATGTAAAACTTCTTTCTCCAGTCCTTCCATTTAGACTCTTTCCCGACAGCCATCATATAACCCTTATGGCTTGTAAGGGTGTACCATCCGGCTCTGCTTAATTGGGAGGCTTTGCTTAGGTAGTGCATGGGCGAATGCCTTAAAGTTGGGATCTACCTCCGGAATTTCACAGGCAGCAACGTAGCCCATGATGTTGACCCAAGATTTGGGGGCTAGTTTCCAGATACTGTAGGCGTTATTTGAATTGCGCCTACGTAAGCATGTTGTGAATATGCTTCACAATCTTAGGAAGTGGGAATTGACATATACAATTAGTGACAAGGAAAGTAGGAAGCCTCTAACAATTTTTCAGGACCTTATAAACCGTTCACCATATGGTGTGAAACCACGATAAAGGGACAACGGTTGACCCGTGAAGGTTACACCCCATTCATAATCCATGAAATTACTAACTCCATATGGTTTGGAACCACGAAATGAGGATCGGGGATGATGGTACAAAGTGAGTCATGGAGTCACATTTGCCAAATTGTCCTCTACTCAATTCTTATAGTGAAAAGTGATTGTTGCAATTTCAAAGGCATGCAAACAAAGATTCAATTTGCTCCAAACTAACATTAGGCTAAATTGGTTGAATATTAATGCAACAAAAAATTATAAAAATATCGTGATCACTTGATTAAATAAGTTTAAAAATTTATCTAAACCGGCCGTCCAAATTATCATATTAGGCGTGATTTTCGATTACATATTCCCTTGAAACGTGCAATATAGTGATTAACAAATATAGTAAAATTCAACATTAATATTGGAAGCAACAATAAATTTTTAGTCAAATCAAATCATAATAAACTAATCATGATACTAGGAACAAGAATAAAAATAAGAGTAATTAAGTGATTAATTATTCACTTTTCAGGTTTCCTTGAATTACTATATCATGAATAAACTGTTAGTAGTTTTAATAAATAATAAATCACATTGAAATTAAATTAGAGTTGATTTGGTCCAAACCCTCAGTTAATTATACCTTTCACGCCTTTGTTTAAGTATAGAACTTCGAATATTGTATGGACTCCGTGGATTGCATTAGGAAAGAATGATGTAATTAGGAATATAGGTTTAAGGCTTAGAGTATGAAAGAGAGAAGAGAATGATTTTTAGTGTAGAAGAGAGAATGATTTGGTGATCAAGCTTGTTGATGACTTAAAAAGGGATGATATGATTTCTATTCATAAAGAAAAAAAGAAGGGTCAAAGAATTAAGATAAAATCCAAATTCGAATCGGAATAAAACTCTTACGATAGGCATCAGTTTTTGCGGTTTTTTTATCATATCTTTTGATCTAAAAATCGAAATAAGATAAATAATATGTTGTTGGAAATCTATTGAAGTCTACTATCTAACCCAATTAGAGTCAGATTAAAATAGTTTGTATAATAAAAGATATGGCCGAAATAGTGGGACGATGTCAGTTTTAGTTAGAGTTTCGTATTTCTTTTATATCTTTTGCGTTATAGCTCAGAATTAATATTATAATATATCATTGAAAATGTAATTTCAAGGGATATCCAACCATATAAGATTTAGATAAAAAATGAGGCACGAAAATCATATCTAACTATATTTGAACATCTTTCAATTTGAATAGAATTAGGACTTTCTAAAAGAGGAGTTTCATTCAATTTCAAACACTTTAATCTTATCTTTTCATCACGACAATTAAGATCTTTTAGAAACTTATAGAAACTTCTAATTAATTGTAATTGGTTTTGAAATGGGAATAAATCCTTTGGACCCTCCACATGATCATTGGGTCGTAGGTAAGGTGGGCTTAGGTTCGGTTTAGGCTCAATTTAGTATTTTGGCCATAAATTATTCGTTATAACTCGGATTGGGATTATAATATTATCATTGGAAAGCTATTTTCAAGCCCCATTAATCTATTAAATCATTGGACCCAGATTATGGAACAAAAAGAAACAGGTCTAAATATTTTTTGAAAAAGGACACGAAATGAATGATTTTTAGGGACACGAAATGAATTATTTTTGGTTTAAAGGCACGAAAAGAGGAAAATAACTTATGGTTTGGGGAAAATGGCTAGGAATTGGGTTGGTTTATGAAATGTATTGGGATTGAATATGGATTTAAGCACTCCAAAGATTAGATTCTCAGCCCGACCAATAATGGCGGTGAAAGGTTGGTCATCATCGGGTTGGGTATTGGGGAGACATTTTTAGGTGTCTACAGATACCCAGTTGGTATCCATCGAGAATTCTCTCCAAGGCCGGGTGGAGAGGGAAGCGAAGACTAGCTTGAATGGCCACCTCATAGTAGCCAAAGCATTGGTCATCATAGTTGGCCTTCTCTCGCCAGACGACTGTGTCCACAACATCCGGCATAAAAAGAAGGAATTTATGTCCCATGACATGATTAGAGATGAATTCTCCAAAGTTATCAGCCTGTTGCCTTCCGCTTGCCTTCAGGGACATGCGGGTAATAAGGAAGCATGTTCTAATCGGCGCGAGGCAGACGGTTTTGCCCAACCCTCGCCCTTGTAAACTGACAGGGAATCCCGTGCTGCATTCATCTTAGAACGCGCCTCCTCCGAGTCAAGGGAGGCACTATCAGAGGATGACAATTCAGAATCATCGTCAGAGCTCTCGTCCGAGTCGGGGGTCTGATGGCTAGTGCCAGCAGTGTCCTCCCCCATTCTTTCATCCGACGTTAGAACAATTGGCTTGGGAATTGTAGACACCTAAAAATGTCTCCCCAAAACCAAACCCGTTGATGAACACCTTTCACCGCCATTATTGGTCGAGTTGAGTATTTAATCTTTGGAGTGCTTAAACCATGTTCTATCCAATATATTTCATGAACCAATCCAATTTCTAGCTCATTTCCCTAAACCATAACCTATTTTCCACTTTTCGTGTCCACATCGCAAAACTGAGAGAAACTGATTTTATGGATATAAAATTTTGATCCAATTATTATTTTTTTGGATAGCCCTTTAAATAAGCTTTCCAACCATATATCATAAGCCCAATTCCGAGCTATAACGAAAAAGATATGAGCAAAACATTAAACTCGGCCCAAAACCGACACCCTTCTACTAAACCAGCCATATCTTAAAATCTACAAATTATTTTGCCCTGATTCAAATTGGGTTAAAAAGTAGACTTGATAAGCTTTCCAATGATATATTATATGCTTTATTCAGAGTTACGGATGAAAAGTTATGATGATTTTAAAAACGGGTAAAAAACTGGAATTACCGCGCAACAGCTAAAATGCCGCGACGCGGTAAGATCTGACGTGGCACGGGAGAAATTCCCGTGACACGGTAATTTGGAGGGCATTTTCATGTTTTTTAGTGCCCCGTGACTTGGCATAAGTACCGTGACCCGGCGCCATATGCCGTGACACGGTGGACTTTGCCGCGTCACGGCGTTTTCTGCCGTGTCACGGTGGGTTGCTGCCGTGTCACGGTGCTTAAAACTTTCCCGCGTCACTGGGAACTGTGCCGCGACACGGGAATTACTGCAGTGTCACGTTAGGAATTCCCGTGTCACGGTGCCAGTGCTGTGACACGGGACAACTCCGTGTTTTTTCCGCGTAATCCCTTCACGCGTTTTTACTCCCGTAGGTCAAATATTTCCCGCGTCACGCTAATTTCCCCCGTGACACGGTAGAGTCTGACCGTGTCACGGTACAGTCTGACCGTGTCGCGGTAGCCTTTTTTAGGTTTTTTATCTTTTTAGGGTTCCGTGTGTTCCCTCTACTCATTTTCCCTATAAATACCCCCCTCCTTTCTGCAGTTCGGGGCAGCAATAATCATTCTCTCTCACCTTGCACCAAAAATCATCCTCTTCTCCCTCTTTAACCTAATTTCTAGCCTCCTTATTCTTCCATAATAATTCCCCTAAGCACTCCAAGGAGTCTATACTTAACCCGAGGTTCCGTCCTTAAACCAAGGCGTGAAAGGTACAAATAACTGAGGGTTTGGACCAAATCAATTCTACTTTTTATTTAATTTAATTTTCATTTGCTTTATTATTTTTATTGAAGTTACTAACAGTTTATTCATGATGTAGCAATTTAAAGGAACGTGCGAAATGTGAGTAATTATTAATTAATTTAATTACTCTTATTTTATTTTCTTATTGCTAGTATCATGATTAGGTTATTTTGTATTTGATTTGACTAACTCTATTATTGTTGAATTGCTTCCAATATTAATGTTTATTTTATTATATTTATGATCACTATATTGCATGTTTAAAGGGAATATGTAATTGAAAATCACGCCTAATAAGATAATTTGGACAACCGGTTTAGGTTCCTTTTTAATCTTGTTATTTAATCAAGTGATCACAAATATTTTAGAATTATATGTTGCATTAATATTCAACCAATTTAGCCTAATAATAGTTTGGAGAGAATTGAATATTTTATTGTATGCCTTTGAGATCACAGGAATGCTTTTCAATATAAGAATCGAGTAGAGGCCAATACGGGCGAATGTGACTCCATGACTCACTTCGTACCATCATCCCCGATCCTCCTTTCGTGGTTCCGAACCATATGGAGTTAGTAATCTCATGGATTATGAATGGGGTGTAACCTTCACGGGTCAATCGTTGTTGCCTATCGTTGTCCCTTATCGTGGTTGCCTTTTTATGATCCGTGAACGGTTTACAAGTTCCTTAAAAACTTGTTGGCGACTCCCTACTTTATTTGTCCCTAATCGTATGTGTCAATTCCCACTTCCTATGAGTGCCAAGCATATTCACTACATGCTTTAACGTAGGCGCACTTCGAGCGACGCCTACAGGAATTCATTTATTCATCCTCAGATCCTCCAAAATCGAGGATCCTAGCGTGCTAAGAAGACTGGGCAGATGGTTAGAAATCTCATCCACATACGCCCTAATGGAGCCCTCTAAATAGATAGTGGAACCCTCCAAATGGTACCAGGAACCATCCGTTCTATACGTCCTACTTGTGTGCTATGTTCTGGCCATAATGTCCTGCACAAACACAGACACAGTCAGATCCAGAGAAGTTCGCAAAGGGTAGTCCAAGAATGAGCATTCGACACTCCTAGTTCTAGATTCAACCATCCCCGATGATCGGTTGATTGCTTACCTAGGTCGTGTTGTGTGTGTTTGGGAAATAATTTTTGAAAAAGAAAAGAAACAAAGAAAAAAATATAAAGAAAACAGACCCTTACCTTACGAGTGAAGGTACGAGAGTTGCTGGAAAAACTAGGACGTCTGATTACAAGAGGACTAGGGGACGAGCATCGCATGCTTTCACAGAAGGGGATTAAAGTTCTCAAAGGCAAAGATTCAAAATATTCTCTATAAGATTTACGCAAACGTGTAAACATAATGAGGGGTCAATCCCTATTTATAAAAAGGGTAAAAAATTTAGGGTAAAAACCCTAACTTTTACCCATGGTAAATGCTAACATGTCGGACCAATACATAGCTGTCACCTATCATAGCTTCACGTGGCATGCTGATGGGTGCCATTTATGGCACTCTTAGGCTAGGTTTACTTTGTAGATTTATGCTCGTTTTTAGTCTTTTATATCGTTTTTTTACATAATAATGCTTGTTTTGCGTGTTTGTGTGTAAGTTTAGAGAAATGCGCGCTTTTGATTGTTTTCTTATAATTTTATTCATTTCTTAGCTATTTATCTCGCTTCTTCGTTTCTTTGACTTATTTTGTAGGTGTGTTGAGTTTCCCGAGGTTTGATTATCAAGGAGGAAACTCAAGCGCATTCAAGGAAGTTGATGGAGCTAAGTTTGGGAATCCAAACTTGAAATTCAAGCTATCTTCGCAAGCATAAGCTCCATGGAAGCAATGTTTCAGTTTGAAGTGTTCAAGTGCTTAAAAAGTAAAATGGCTGCCCTTCTCGTGGGCATCGCCTTGAGTGCACCGATGATAGGGATGCTCGGGAGCGTAGAGATCGATCGAGCAAGAAAAGGAGGCAAGCCACGAGCCCCACAGCTGGGATGCGAGCGCGCAGACCTCACTGTGCGTGCGCACAGACCCTGCTGTGCGCGGGCACGACTTGGGTGGTGCGCACGCACCAAGGCCCCATATCCTCTTCACTCGATTTTCTATTTATAGCTTTTGACTATTCCTTTTTTAGGGGGATGACTTATATTTGTACTTGACACTTATTTTACAGAATAGAAGAGAGAGAAAGTAAAGAGAGAAGCTTATGATTACTTGATTATACTTCAATTTGATCTTTGATTTCAACTTGATCTTGGATTTCTTCTTCAAATCAATGAAAGTTTGTGAGATTTCTTTCCTTTGAATTTATTTTTATAGCAATTTCCTTTAATTCTTGAATGTTTGATGAAATTTAATCTTTGCTTTAGAAATTGTTGAATGATTAAATTTCTTCGTAATTAAACTTGAAATGAATATGTTTGTGATTCAGAGTGTTTTGTTTTTCAATCTCACCATGATTAGTGAGTAGATTAGTTGCTAGGAGAAGGGGAAGCATGCTTGATTGATGATTTTTACTAGTTGATGATCCTTGATTGATTGATTGAATTGTTGCAACTAATTTGGTTGACATAGTTGTGCATGTGATTAATTAGAGTAGGAGTGATCAACCTATAAGATTAATCTAGATTGCATTGCATATTTCAATGACATGAACCCTTGATTTGAGAATTGCTTTAATTGATTGAATTTTATTGTGATTTTCCTTGTTAGCCATTCATAGTAAACCCTATCTTAGCTTATAGGAGATAGCTTTTGGATTCCATTGATTGCAACTATTGTTTGTCCTTTGTAATGTTTGAATTAATGGAGTGATCCATCAATTAGCATAATCATTGAGCTTGCATGTGGAACCTATATCCCTAGTGTTTAGCATATTAAATTTCTTGATTTATATTGATACCTTAGTGCCAACCATATCTTTCTACAATCTTTGAAGTAGATTGACCTAGGCTATATCTTACACCTACTCATTCCTTTGGGTTTGACGCTTAACTTACCATATACTTGTATTAGGTTGGTCGAGTGTTTAAAAATTTATTTTGTCTCTAGGGAAGGGTAGAAAACGACCTACATTTTCCGAACATCAAAATGGCACTGTTGTCACGGAATGATATTAGTGCTTTGTTATAGTCGTTGAGTCTATTTCATCCTAATTTGAAAATACAAAAAGATTTTTTTTAGGCTACACTTGTAGCCGTGCTACTAATCATTTCTTTTGAGATTGTATGCATAGAGCACGTGGTCATTCACTAGTACCATTTGATCCGAAGATTGAGAGGACTATTGCAAGGTTAAGGGTTTTATTGCTAGACGGTCTTTGAGTTCTAGCACTTCAAGTGAAGAAGAACCACAACAAGAAGGACAGTACAAGCAAGAATGGAAGAAAACCCAAGGGTGGTGTTGAAAGAATTGGGGATTCCCAGTGCATTTAGATATGAGAGTGGGATTGCTCCACCTACAACACCGGCAAATGATTTTGAAATAAGGCCGGTAATGATCACTTTGGTAAAGAGGCAACAATTTAGCGGGGCTAAGCATGAAATCTCACTAAATCATCTTAAGGAGTTCGAAAAATGTTGCAATATATTACTATCAAGGTGAATGGAATTTCCCAAGAATTCATTCGCCTAAGCTTTTTCCCTTTTCCCTCATAGGGCGTGCCTTGGAATGGCTATACAAGGTGGTCAAGCCGAATTCTCTAAGGACATGGGACGAAGTGACCAAGGAGTTTCTATCCCGTTTTTATCCACAAAAGAAACGGCGGAGGCTAGAGCTTTGATTCAAGGTTTCAAGAAAAATCCAAGTGAGAGCCACTATGAAGCATGGGAGAGATACAAAGTGTATCAAATAGAATGTACTCACCACGGAATTCCTACTTACCAAATTATTCAAATATTCTATGGAGGCTTTAGTCCTCAAGGGAAGTCATGTCTAGATGGAGGAGACGGAGGTGCCATCATGAATAAAACGGAAGATGAAGTGGTAGACATAATTGAAGATGCAATGAGATACTATAGAGATTGGCAAGATGGAGAAAGGGAGTCAACTAGCAAGATTAGCTCTTCGGTGTACTCAGTTGATCATCTAATTGTAATCAACAATCTCTCCTCACAAATGACAAACTTGGGGAAGGAAATGTCCACTATCAAGGAAAAGTTGGAAAGTGCTACCTCCCAAGTTTCAAGTCTTCCCTCCCAATTTAAGGGGAGAGGTACGTCTTCTAATTCTCAACCCTCTCCCTCTTCCAGTAACATGCCTAGTGGATGCTTGTTTTATGATGTTTGTGGATCGTATGATCATGATGCTTCTAATTACCCTCATGCATGTATGGATTTTTGTGATGATCAAGATGGAAATGTGAATGAGCATGTGAACTATGTGTCAAACAATAATGATTCTAGGTTTGAGAAACAAAGAGGTCAATGGAATAGGAATTACAACAACCATGGCAATTTTGACAACTACAACCAAGGTGGTGGTAATAGGAACCATTGGAACCAAAATTCCCGAGGTAACTATAACAACCAAGGTTATAGTAGCCAAAATCAAAACCAAAATTATGGTAATCATAACCAAGGTTATGGTAACCATAATTAAGGTAGAGGTAATCGAAACAATAAAAAATAGGGGAAATTTTCAAAATAACTCTCAAACGGGTCCCCCACCCGGATTTGCTCCAAAGAACCAAAATGATAATTCCTATATTCAATCATCATCATCTTATTTTCTTCTTCTTCTAGGAATAATTTTGAAGAAATCATTGAAAATCAAACAAAGTTATTGAACACTTACATGGCCATAAGTGATAAGAAATTTAATGAAATGATAACTCATAATAAGATGCTTGAAAGCCAAATTTCTCAACTTGCTAATGCTTTGAAAGACTAAGCTAGTCCTTCCCCTTTACCTTCCTAAGGCCAAGATCCCAAGAGACCAGTCAATGCTATTGTTACAAGGAGTGGTAAGGTTCTTGAGGAGAGTTTTCCTAGAAAGAGTTTGACCAAGGAGGCCACAAAAGAGGGGTTTTGGTAGAAGATGATAGAGATGGTGCATCATGAGGGTGAGATTGAGAAACCTAGTGAGGTGAGAGTGGAGAAATAAATTGTGAAACCCAAGCTTCCTCATCCACAAAAAATCATGAGACACAAGTTGGATGAACAATTTGGAAGATTTATTGACATGCTCAAGCAACTTCACCTTTCTCTACCATTTACCGAAGTTGTAAGCCAAATTACCAACTATACAAAATTCCTCAAAGACATTTTGAGCGGTAAGAGGACTTGTGATGTTGTAGAGATGGTGAACTTAACCGAGAATTGCAGTGCAATTATAATGAACAAGATGCCACCTAAGCTAAAAGACCCTGGATACTTTTCCATCCCTTGTGCCATTTACAAAATGCAAATCGAGAATACCTTATGTGACCTAGGAGCTAGTGTTAGCCTTGTGCCATATTTGGTGTACAAAAGACTTGAGCTAGGGGAACTCTTACCTACTAACATCACCTTGCCATTGGCCGATAGGTCAGTTAAGTTTCCTAAGGGTAAGATGGAGGATGTCCCTTTGAGGGTTGAGAAATTTGTTATTCCGGTGGATTTTGTGGTGCTTGAGATGGACGAAGATGCTAGCATTCCTATCATTCTAGGAAGACCATTCCTCGCTACTTTGGGTGCTATGATAGATGTGAAGAGTGCTAAAATTTCACTCAAAAAAGGGGATGAGGTGATATAATTTGACTTGAATGATAGTATGAAGTATCCAAGTTCTTCTTTTGAAAATTGCATGTTAATTGATTCTCTTGATCATGTTGTGTATTCCATGCATGAGTAATTGCTCACTCTTAACGATGCTCTTGAGAATGTTTTGTTGAATAAGGAAAAGATAGGTGCTCCTAGCAAGGAGATGACTTTGTATGAAGATGTGCTCAACGGAAGCCTTGAGGATATTGAAAAGCAAATGTGTATGAGTATTTCTAGACAAGAAGCATTGCAAGTGGCTAAATCAAAGGAAGGTAAAGGTATTCCAATGGTTGAGCTCAAACCTCTTCCATCACACCTTAGGTATGAATTCTTGGGACCCAACTCCACCTTTCCCGTAATTATTAGCTCCTCTTTGAGTGAGCGCTAAGCTCAAGAATTGTGTGATGTTTTGAGAAAGCACCAATCGGCTTTAGGTTATACCATTAATGATCTCAAAGGTATAAGCCCCGCTTTATGTATACATCACATAACCCTTTAAGAGGGTGCTCTACCTTCTATTGAGAGGCAACGAAAGATACATCCCCAAATGGGAGAGGTAGTGAAGAAGGAAATCACCAAACTTTTGGATGCGGGAATCATATTCCCCATCTCGAGTTCTAGGTGGGTTTCTCCCGTTCATGTTATGCCAAAGAAGGGAGGCATGACTGTCGTCAAGAATGAGATAGGTGAGCTCATTCCGACGAGGACGGTCATGGGATGGAGGATGTGTATAGAATATAGACGTCTAAACACATCTACAAAGAAAGATCACTTCCCCCTTCCTTTTATTGATCAAATGCTTGAGAGACTAACGAGGCACAAGTTCTATTGTTTTCTTGATGGTTATTCGGGATTTTTCCAAACCCCTATCCACCCGGATGACCAAGAGAAAACAACCTTCACTTTTCCTTATGGAATATTTGCTATAGGTGAATGTCGTTTGGCCTTTGTAATGCTCCCACAAAATTTCAAAGATACATGATGAGTATATTTGGAGATATGTTGGAGGAGGATATGGAGGTGTTATGGACGATTTCTCCGTAGGATGTGTTTCATTTGAGGCATGCCTTGAAAATCTTGAGAAATGTATATCAAGGTGTGAGAAGGGGGACTTGGTTTTGAATTGGGAGAAGTGTCATTTCATGGTAGAGGAAGGCATAGTCCTAGGCCATAAGATTTCTCACAAAGGGATAGAGGTGGACAAAGCAAAAATTGAGGTTATTGAGAAGCTTCCACCTCCTGTCAATGTGAAAGGAGTGAGATCTTTCTTAGGACATGCTGGGTTTTATAGAAGATTGATCAAGGTTTTCTTGCTCATTGCAAAGCCCTTTAATGATCTTCTTCAAAAGGATGCAGAGTTTGTATTTGATGATAAGTGTTTGGAAGCATTCAATAAGTTGAAGAAGGCTCTAATTTCTACTCCTATTGTTCAAGCCCCAAGATGGGATTTACCTTTTGAGTTGATGTGTGATGCGAGAAATTCGGCAATTGGAGGTGTCTTGGGTTAATGAGTGGAAAAGAAGATCCATGTGATCTATTATATGTCCAAGACTCTAAATGCTGCTCAAAGGAACTACACCACAACGAAAAAGGAATTTTTGGCTATTGTTCATGCTTTTGAGAAGCTTCGTTGTTATATGTTGTGTTCCAAGATCATTGTCTTCACGGATTATGCGGCTCTCTAGTACCTTTTTACCAAGAAAGAGTCCAACCCTAGGTTGATCCGGTGGGTGCTTGAAGTTCAAACTTTTGATATTGAGATTAGGGATAAGAGAGGAGCAGAAAATGTTGTGGCGGACCATCTCTCTCGCCTTAAGGATTCTCAAATTCATGATGATGGTTCTTCAATTAAGGATAGAATGCTTGATGACTTCTTATATGCTATTGAGGCAAAAGAGCTCCCATGGTTTGCCGGCTTAGTGAACTTTCATGCATGTGGAGAGTTTCCACCTTCCTATTCTAAGAATCAACGAAAGAAGCTCAAGAGAGAGGCAAGACACTATGTGTGGGATGATCCTATATTGTACAAAAGAGGAGTCCATGGTTTACTTAGGCGTTGTGTTCCAAATGAAGAGGTGCCTAGTGTTTTGAAGATGTGCCACTCGGATCCTAGTGGTGGCCATATGGGTGTTTCTGAAACCGCCACTAAGATTCTTCAAAGTGGTTTATGGTGGCCACATCTCTTCATGTATTCATGGGGTTTTGTTAATTCATGTGACTGTTGTCAACGAGTTGGGAATATCTCCAAGCGAAATGAGATGCCTCAACAACCTATTCTTGATTTCGAAGTATTTGATGTGTTGGGAATTGATTTCATGGGACCGTTTCCCTCGTCTTTTGGAAATCAATATATTCTTGAGGTGGTAATGACAAGTATAGAAGTCCAATAAAATCTCTTATCTTCAATATGATTGAAAATAAGAAAGTGATTGGAAGTATCTACGATTAAAAGACATTATTATTCATCCATTTCATATAGAGTTAAATAGTTAATTAAACTCTAATATGAAAAATGATTAAACAGACTTAGCAAAATCATGAAATGTGCTTAAAGTAGTTAAGCAAAGTATCATTTTGAACCTAGGAGAAATGTTCTAAGTGGCTCAAAGGGAAATGTTTAAAAATAAATGAGGATTACATTAAGAAGTTATAGGCCAAGAAATGCAAGAAAGTTGCTAATTCTGAAACCTAAAACTACTTATATGCTAAAAAGTTGTTATGAACAACAAATGTTTCAAATTAAATGGACCAATTCCAATTGATTAGAAACTACCTCATATAGCTGGAAGGTAAAAGAATTGGAAATGTTCCTATTTAAGAAGTATATTATAGAAATTAATTTAGCATATTACTACTTCTTGGACATGCAATGTCATGCTTAGTTTACTCTCATTGAGAATGTGGTTGAACTAAGAGAAGAAGTATGGCTAAGGGAGAAATAAATCTACAAGTTTAGAAGCAAATGTTGCTAATTTAAAAGTAGATAGGATCTACAAAGTCTGGAAGCAAAAGTTGCAACTTTACAAGTAGAACCTATATTTCACCTTACTTAGTAATTGACTAGAATTAAATAAATGTTATTTATTCTTGTCATTATCAAAACATACCCATTCAATGTTAGTAATGACTGTAGACACCCATTTGTGTCTCCCCAAAACCAAACCCAGTGATGAGTACATTTCACGTCGAATCTTAATCGAATGAAACGAAAGTGTGGAAAGTCTAGTGTTGCGGAAAGTTTATATTTATTTTCTCTTCTCTCTGTTTTTGAAAACTTTATTTTAAGAAAACATCCAATCCAGTTTGGTTGGTCCATGATATGGGTCCAATAGTGGTGTAGTTGGATGGGGCTTGCAAAGACCTTTCCAACGATATATTATAAGCCCAATTCCGATGAATATTGAGGAAGTTATGGCCAATTTACCAAATTGGGCCCGGTTTGAGCTTTATATGCGGCCCAATGATCTAGGGGAGGGTCTAATATGATTTATCATTCCTAATGAAATTAGGAATGGTTTTAGTCTTCTAGATTCTTCTAGAAGGTTCTTTTCATTCCTAATTCAGTTAGCATTGATAAGTTGACTTTTGTTGACTTTTCAGAGTTTTAATCAAAATCAAATGGCATTTTCGAAGAAATTATATTATTTTATCCTCCAGTACGGTAAACTTATCGGATTTTCGAAAACGTGTTAAAATCGAGCTTGGCGTCTGACCCCAGGCCTTGGCGCCTGGAACCAGGCCTGGCGCCTGGCGCTAGCCATTGGCGCCTGGCGCCAGCTAGCCAGGGTTGGCGCCAGCTCTGTTTCCTGAGCGTCAGACTCTGTTTTGTTAATTTATCTTTTTTGGCTGATTTTCTCAATAAATATCGTATTAAAAACTCCGTTTTCATGCACCTACAATAAGTTTTGATTCATCAAGATTCATCAATTCTCACCATTCATCAACAATCATTCATTCATTAGCATTCTTTTAATTCTTTAAATCATTCATCTCTCTCATTCATCTCCTCCTAAACTTGGTTTTCTCATACAAAATTCCGCATTCGCAAGATTTAGAAAGACCTAGCCATATTCGAAGTTGCCTTCGCTCTAGAAGTGAAAGGTTTAATTTCTGAGGGTTTTTGGTCCCAAATCTCTTTCAATTATTTAATTTAATTGTTTGCTTATTATTTTCCTTGAAGTTACTAACGTGTGTATTTTGTTATTAGAAAGAGGTACGAGGCATCAAATTAAGTACTTTAATTGATTTATTGATTTATGATGTAGAAATCATGTTTATATTGTTATTATGATTCCTAGTATCATGTCTAGGGTAATTTTAATATTAAATATGATTGCTATGATGCTTCCTATGTTCTTCCTAATATTTATGATTGTTAGTATTATGTTAGGGCTAAAGATTTGATTTTTATCGCTTAGTGACATGCTAGGGTTTGTTATTAATCTTGTTAGTATCATGCCTAGGATCTTGCTATGTTTATTATGCTTTAATATTAACATGAATACGATTATGATTATAATTGTTATAATTTATGATGAATATTATTATTTTTAATGATGATTTTTATTTTTGTGATTGTTATTATCATGATTATTATTATGTTGCTTGATGCTTATCCTTTATTGCTTGATCACACATTTTATGCATGTTTAAAGGGAATTTGGTACTTGTAATCACGCTTAATAAGATATTTAATAATCTTGTTAGGGTTAATTGTGATTATAATTCAAGTGATCGCCAATAATAGTTTATTTGTGCATTAAATTCAACCAACATAGATTTAACAGGTTTAGGGTAAATCCTATTGATTGCGTGTTAATCAGAAAGCGCACATGAATACGAGCAGAATAAAGTAGAGGCCTATTATTAGGGCAGGTTCAATCTCTTTTAGGTTGGATTTGTACCTTCATCCCCGAACCCTTATTTGGTTCATGACCTTATGGAGTTGACGATCTCTTGGATCGTTAAGGGGTGTAACCTTCATCCTATGAACGGTTTACAAGTTCCTTAAAAACTTGTTGGCGACTCTTTTTTCTCTATCTTCTTCCCTTTTGGACGCCACCGTACTTTAGTGTATGATCACAGTGGGGTTCAAGCTAGTGGGATTTTAAAGGCTTGAAATTATTCCCTACAATGACAAAGCATTGAAGATTAAAAATCATGGAGTTAATGTTATTCTATGCTTTATTGAGTCACGATGTGTTTTGAAAAGCTAAATAGGTTTAGAAGTTCTATATGATAAATATAGATAAACCAGTTCTATATATATAAATTGTCTCTAAAATGTCAATTAATTTGAATGAAAAATGAACATTGCATGCGGAAGATCCAAAGGGATGGACTTTCAATATCATTAGATTATAAATCCATTGATATATGTAAACATCATTCTAATTTAAAATTTTTGACAAAGTCACCATTTAGAGAAATGATGATGTGAACTCAAGGTCGAATACATACTGATGTAAGAAAACCAAAGTTTAAAGGCTAGAGACGGACAATGAAACTTCATTTTTGATATGATCACTTGTGCTTAGTTGAAGCTAGAACGTGAAAATTTTGAAAAAGTTCAAAAGTCTAGTATGAAGTTCAGAATCAACTTGACAAAATAATAAATACACTACAATATGATTGTAATGGTGAAAGTTTGAGTCACGACATTTATTTGGCAATATATTAAAAATATTGTGATATGATCGTAATAATGAGAATTTAAGCCAAGACCTTGATAAAATCCAAGAGTTGTGAAATCGTTTTACAACAAACTCCGAAAGAAAACCTTATGAAGTGTCTATGGAAGGATCTATCAATCTATATGGGATATTTTGATAATGGATGAAAATACCCTATTTTCCAACCATTATTCAGGGGATATACTTTTAAGAAAGGCTACAAAACTAAACAAAATTACATATGTCAAATAAAAATATAGAAAAGGCTTCAAATGTGATATGGATAAGAAAAGTTCGTATAAAGTCTTTCTAAAAAAAATAAACAATGAATAAAAGGTGTATTAAATAGTTTAATACACGTTCAATTCCCATATAAAGCATGGGGTACTACTACACAAGTCATACTTAGCACAAAATTTTTGTTGCTCAAGTAGGTGCCCTTATGGAAAAAATATCATTTCCAAAGGTCAAGTGGGAGTAGTGTAAATTTCGAAATAGTTCTAGAAAAGCAACAAACAAACATGGTTCAAACTATGTTTGGTTCACCCTATGCTAAATGTGTCTCTTCAAAAGACAAGTGGGGAGTATAAGAAGCTTGAAAAGTTCGAGAGCCTTGAAATAGTTCAAGAAAAGTTAATTCGAAAATCTTGAAGAAATTTGAGAAATAATCGAATAAAAGCAACAATTTGAGCATAATTCACCTCATGTTACAAATGAAAACACGTGGTCTCATTAAGTGTAATGGGAATACTAACCATGTGTCAAAGGTGGCACATTCTAAGTGCACATCCTCTATTGTCGTTTCTCATTGAAAATTAAACAAAGTTGTTGTATGAGTTTCAATTGTTACGTAAAAACCCACAATGATGACTAGCATAAGTAAACTTAGCCAAAGGAATATGATTTCATATTAACTAAGAGTTTTAAAATATTTATTTTTAGAACATGATGATTATGCAAGTAATAAAGATGATTTGACAAGTTATAACTCCAAGTGGTTTAAAAACAATGTAATCTGAAATAGATTCTAAGTCTGTAAGCAAGTGTATGACACTTGATTAATTTGCCTAATTGGGTGAGACCCATTGTAAGCAAAACAGATAAGAAAGAAAAGTGTTTTCTAAACAAAGCAAAGACTTGCTAAAGGATTCAATTAATTCATAGTATGACAATGACTACGATGAAACCTTTACATTAGTCCCGTTGCAAAGATCTATTAAAGACATTCTAGTGATTTCTACCTTATGAGATTTGGTAGATGGATTTCAAAACACTTTCTTGAAATTGTTCATAAAAGAAGATTTGTATATGATACAACCAGAATGATTTTGAAAAACCAATAATCTTAAGGATGCATAAAAGATCCTTTAATGGATTGAAGTTAGCATCATGGCGTTAATGTTCTTAATATTTGTGAGTTAATCAAAATTGTTTTATGTTCACATAAAATGAAGAAAAGTGTTATATATACAAGATGTTTAGTGGGAGCTATATATAAAGTTTTCTTGGTCTAGTATAAAGAGCTAGCAATTATTCATTGCTTGTAGAGTCAAGTAATGGCTAATGCATTTTGTATGAAAACCTTAAAGAGGATGATGAGTACATTTGGGATTCAAGATCTATAAAGATAGGTCTCAAAACATGTTTGAACTTGGTTAAGAGGCTTATATTGATAAAATTCTTATAAGTTTCGACATTATATTGAAAGGAGTTTCAATCCCATGTAACATGGCACACTGATTAAAGATTCAATGCTTTGAGAAAGGTTGATGAAATTAAGGTTTTGAGCGATGCTCCTTATGAAGTTTTCAAAGGATGCATCATGCATGTCATGGACTATATTTGTCTATTTGATTCACGTGTTTTAAGAACAAGTGATGATAGATTTCAATAGAAATCGAACGTAACGTTGGAATACAAATTAGAAATTTCTAAGTTCCTTGCGAGAGGACGGAAGAAGATTCTTAGTGTAAGGAGATGAATATTATCATAAAATTTAGAAGTTGCAAAATTCATATTTGTGCAAATGTCTCCTGAATTTTACTTACTAAACCCCTTCCATGACCAAAGTATGAGAGTCATACCAAGGTTCTTGGATTGAAGCAATTTATGTATTTTAAGTTGTGTATGTTTTGAGAAAACATATCACATATGTAATACATCAACTTGCATAACTATGTTTATCAATTGAAAAAAAGTTTCAATCTTATATAATCACGATTGATATTAAATAAATTTCTAAAAGGAAAAATTGTCAGGAACTACATGCTAAATAGGGGTATTTGGAAATAACTACCCACTAAAAAAATTTATCAAAAAAACTACCCCCTAAATTGGGCCCGGTTTGAGCCTTATATGAGCCTTATATGAGGCCCAATGATATAGAGGAGGGCCTGATATGGATTTATCATTCCTATTGCAATTAGGAATGGTTTTAGTCTTCTAGATTCTTCTAGAAGGTTCTTTTCATTCCTAATTCAATTAGCATTGATAAATTGACTTTTGTTGACTTTTTAAAGTTTTAATCATAATAAAAGAATGTTTTTGAGGAAAATACGATTTTATCCTCCTGTACGGTTAATTTCTATCAGATTTTAGAAAACGCGTCAAAAATTTAATTAGCGCCAAACGCCAGCATTAGCGTCTAGCGCTAGCGTTAGCGTCTAGCGCTAATGTCAGCGTCTGGCGCTAACCTCGTTTTTTCGCGTCACAACTCTGGTTCAATTTTTTTATCTTTTTGGCTGATTTTCTCTATAAATAGCCTCCTAAAAACTCCGTTTTCAATCATCTACAATCATCAACTCTATAGTTCTCTAATTCTCTCTCTCTAAGTTTCTCCCTCTTTTTCTAAACCTACCTTCTTTTTACAAAATTCCGCACTCACAAGACCTAAATACACCTAGCATCATTCGAAGTTGCCTTCGCCCTAGATGTGAAAGGTTTTAATTTCTGTGGTTTTGGTCCCAAATCTCTCTTTCAATTATTATTTAATTTGATTGTTTGTTTTATTATTTTCCTTGAAGTTACTAACGTGTGTATTTTGTTATTAGAAAGAGGTACGAGGCATCCAAGTAAGTGCTTTAATGGTTTTTATTGTTATTATGATGTAGAAATCATTCTTAGGTTGTTATTATGATTCCTAATGTTATGTTAGGGCGTTTAGATCTTCCTAGTATCATGTCTAGGGTAACTTTAATATCAAGTATGATTAAAAGTATGATGCTTCCTATGTTCTTCCTAATATTTATGATTGTTAGTATCATGTTAGGGCTAAAGCTTTGATCTTTGATGTTTAGTGACATGCTAGGGTTTGTTATTAATCTTGTTAGTATCATGCCTGCGATCTTGCTATTATTATGCTTTAACATGAATGTTATGATTATTATTGTTTTTATGATTATTATTATGTTGCTTGGTATTTTATTGTTATTGCTTGATCACACCTTTTATGCATGTTTAAAGGGAATTGGTACTTGTAATCACGCTTAATAAGATAATTAATAATCTTGTTTAGGGTTAATATGATTATAATTCAAGTGATCGCCAATAATAGTTTTATTTGTGCATTAATATTCAACCAACATAGATAAACAGGTTTAGGGTAATCCTATTGATTGCATGTTAGTCAGAAAGCGCACATGAATACGATCAGAATAAAGTAGAGGCCTATTATTAGGGCAGGTTCAATCTCTTTTAGGTTGGATTTGTACCTTCATCCCCGAACTATTAGTCATGGTTCAAGACCTATTGGAGTTAACGATCTCCTGGATCGTTAAGGGGTGTAACCTTCACCCTGTGAACGGTTTACAAGTTCCTAAAACTTGTTGGCGACTCTTTTGCTCTATCTTCTTTCCCTTTGGACGCTACCGTACTTTAGTGTATGATCACAGTAAGGTTCAAGTTTGGGGTGATGCTTGAAATATTCCCTACAGTTTTTTGGCGACTCTACTAAGGAGGATTTCTATTTTAATTCCTGAAATTTATTTCGGCAATGATTTAGAATGAGTGGATGAGACTCGAAAAGTTCTAAGTATTTCATGTGCGTAATTTTGATTAATATGATTGTCATATGTATAAAAAAGATCTCATTGAAAAGACCATCTGCAATGAGTTAAAACATTGGATTTTTATACGTAGGAAATTTGAGGAATATCTTTCACAACTAGGATCGAAATAACACTACGCGAAACTGGAAAATTTTATGGAGCACAGAAAGCTGCTGAGGCATGTAGGAACTAGCGTCAGTGAATAGATATTAGCGCCAACGTTTTGAGATTAGCGCCAGACGTCAGCCTCTGTAGCCAGGCTCTAAAGCCAAAAAGTAGCACTGGCCTCTGTTTGCTGGCGCCAAGTTCTTCCAATATAGAGCCAGAAATATGAGTTCTAATTTCGACCACTTCTTAGCAAATTTTGCTCAATCCTACTTCCTGATTGAGTTTTTCTCACTTTTCTGAAACCTATATGTGTTCTAACTATGGACATAACCCTCTGGGAATTCATGCTCCATCTACCTGATTGAACTCTCTGAGCATCAAAGGGTACATCCGAGAATGTTGAATTCACCAAAACCATGGAAGCGAGTTTTTCTAAATTCGCGGTCCCATCCACTCGCGCCAACCCTTCACGGTTAGGCTTCCGCGTGGTGCATCTGGTCGATTAACCATGGACCCTCTTTGACTAACCCATATCTCGAACTTTAGAGAACAAGAGCCATGGTTAGGTTGCAAACTCATTGCATCATATTGTGCCTACTTGACTAATTGTGCATTATTTGTTGTGCATACTCTATGTGATTTTTCCTAACCTTTTTGTTTGACTTGTGCTAAGATTAAATAAATTAATTTATGACTAAAAGAACATTTCCTAATTAATTAATTAATTAATTAATTTAAGTAAGTAAAGTCTAATGTTTAATCAGAGTTGACTTAGTACAACTTTACGTATACCCCTGTTGAACAATAATACCGAAAATATTTTCAGATCGACGCTCCAGCAATGGCGCCAAAGTCTGAACTGTAGCGCCACTCTGTGGAGTGTAGCGCCTGGCGACAATCCTGTCGTCTTGCGCTACACTGCAAAGAGAGGCGCCAGTCCTGTCGTTTTGACGATAGTTCAGCTTATTGCTCGAGTCATCACCTTGTGTCTTATTAAACAGTTTGCTAATTAATTCGGTTAATCTTTACCGTCAATTATACCTTGTTAAGTCATTATTTGAGTCTAGGCACTAAGTCCCATGGTCCTACACAAAATTCAAAGCATGTCACTTACACTCACTACATAACGCACACACTAATACACACTTTTGACCATGCCTGAGAGAGTCTTGTATGCGCGTTTTTCCCGTCACTTTTTTTTAGGGGAGTAAGTCGGATATTAATCCTCCAATTTAAACCATTTGATTAAATACCATACTTGATTCCCAAAAATATATACCTTATTTTTTGCCAAAATATGCACCTATTTTTTTACTTTTCCTCTTTAAAACCGTAAAGTCAAGGTTGATTTGAGTCAAATAATTAAAACAAAAAATGGTTTAATTTACAGCGCGTGGTCAAGAAAGGAAGGACGGTTAATCAAAGACAATCTTTTTGTACAAGTCCAACTTTTCGACAAACCCATCGCTCGTAAGAGGAAAGCTAGGACAATAATGGCAACACAAGAAGAAGTCAATGAGCTTAGGAACCAACTGGTTACCGTGACTGAGGCGTTAAAGGTTCTAACCCTCAAGATTGATGATCCTTTGAAACAACAACAGATGGACCTCATACAAGAGAGTCAGAGCAAGCTATCTATCGACTACAAGTTTCAAGGGATTAGCTCACAAGGGGTCTCGGTGGACAAGGATCTTCTTCCGCAGAAGTTCAATGCCAATGACATCCCGAAATTCAAAGCAACTGATAACACTTACTTTCATTTAAGAGCCTTCGAAACAATAATGAGTATTAAGGGTATCGACAAGAAAGTGTTCCTGTAGACACCTTTTTGTGTCTCCCCAAAACCAAACCCGGTGATGAGTACCTTTCACGTCGAATCATAATCGAATGAAGCGAAAGTGTGGAAAGTTTAGTGTTGCGGATAGTTTTAATTCTTTTCTCTTCTCTCTGTTTTTGAAAACTTATTTTAAGAAAATAATCAATCCAGTTTGGTTGGTCCATGATAAGGATCCAATAATGGTTTAGTTGGATGGGGTTTGAAAAGACCTTTCCAACGATATATTATAAGCCCAATTCCGATGAATATCGAGGAAGTTATGGCCAAAATACTAAACTGGGCCCGATTTGGTTTTTATATGCGGCTCAATGATCTAGAGGAGGGCCTATTATTAATTATCATCCTAAAGCTATTAGGATTGATTATAGTCTTTTAGAATACTCTAGGAGGTTCTTTTAAATCCTAATGGAGTTAGGATTGATAATTATGTTTTAAAGAGTTTGAAATTGAATAAAACTACTCCTTTTAAGAATCCTTGTTTTGTACGAAGTGGAATATATTCAGATTTTATTTTCGCGCCTCATAATATTTATCCCAATTTTATATGTTTGGATATATCTTGAAATTATCTTTCCAATGATATATTATAATATTAAATCCGAGTTATAACGAAAAAGATATAAATGAGACATGAAACTCTATCCAAAATTGACACCCTTCCACTATTTTGGTCATGTATTTTTATCTACAAAATAGTTTAATCTGATTCTAATTGGTTTGGAAAGTAGACTTTAAGTTCTTTCCAGCGACATATTATATGCCTTATTTGAACTTCCGGATCAAAAGATATGATAAAAACAAAAACACGTGAATTTCTGAAATCAGCGCCAAACGCCAGCCATTGGCGCCTGGCGCCAATAGCCTGGTGCTGGCGCCAGCTCTTTTTTGCGTGCGCCGATCTCGTTTTGCGTGCGCCAAGTGCTCTGTTTTGATATTTTATCTTTTTGGCTGATTTCTCTATAAATAACGTATTAAAAACTCCGTTTTCATTCACCTACAATCAGTTTTCATTCACAATCATTAATTCTCTAATTCTCTCTTAATCATTCACTAATCCTCATCAAGTTTTCTTGATTATTTCATCTCTCTCTCTTTCTTTTTCTAAAATTTGTTTTCGCATACAAAATTCCGCATTCGCAAGACTTAGATACACCTAGCCATATTCAAAGTTGCCTTCGCCCTAGACGTGAAAGGTTTAATTTCTGAGGGTTTGGTCCCAAATCTCTATTTCAATTATTTAATTTAATTGTTTGTTTTATTATTTTCCTTGAAGTTACTAACGTGTGTATTTTGTTATTAGAAAGAGGTACGAAGCATCAAAGTAAGTGCTTTAATGATTTTAATTGATGTTATGATGTAGAAATCATGTTTACATTGTTATTATGATATTCCTAGTATCATGTCTAGGGTAATTTTAATATTAAATATAATTGTTATGATGCTTCCTATGTTCTTCCTAATATTTATTCATGTTAGTATCATGTTAGGGTTAAAGATTTGATTTTTATTGCTTAGTGACATGCTAGGGTTAGTTATTAATCTTGTTAGTATCATGCCTAGGATCTTGCTATTATTATTATGCTTTAACATTAACATGAACATGATTATGATTATAATTGTTATAATTTATGATGATTATGAATATTATTATTATTATTATTATTTTGATGATGATTATTTTATTTATGATTATTATTGTTTTGATTATGATTATAATTTTATAATGATGATTATGGTTATTGTTATGATTATTATTCATGATATTGATTATTTATTATGTTGCTTGATTTTATTATTTATTGCTTGATCACGCCTTTTATGCATGTTTAAAGGGAATTTGTACTTGTAATCACGCTTAATAAGATAATTAGTAATCTTGTTTAGGGTTAATTTGATTATAATTCAAGTGATCGCCAATAATAGATTTATGTGTGCATTAATATTCAACCAACATAGATTAAACAGGTTTAGGGTTAATCCTATTGATTGCATGTTAATCAGAAAGCGTGCATGAATACGATTAAAATAAAGTAGAGGCCTATTATTAGGGCAGGTTCAATCTCTTTTAGGTTGGATTTGTACCTTCATCCCCGAACCCTTATTTGGTTCTAGACCTTATGGAGTTGACGATCTCTTGGATCGTTAAGGGGTGTAACCTACACCTCGTGAACGGTTTACAAGTTCCTAAAACTTGTTGGTGACTCTTTTGCTATCTTCTTCCCTTTTGGACGCCACCGTACTTTAATGTATGATGACAGTGGGGTTAGATCTAGGGGTTAACGCTTGAAATTTATTCCCCACAGTTCCCCTCTTTGTTCTCACTATCTCTCGAAACCGTTTGCTAGCAATGGTTCTTTTCTCTCGAGAAAGAAAAAACCTCCACCTGGGAGTCCATAGTAAACGCTTTCGTTGATAGATACAAATGCAATATTCAAGTTGAGACCGACTATAGGGAACTTGAAATCCTCAAGCAGAAGGAGAACGAAGGCTTCACCTCCTTCTTTAACAAATGGAGAGAAACATCAGCCAAGATGATTAAAGTGCCCAGTGAAAAAGAATACGTAAGGTTATTCATCAAAAACCTTCAAGAAAAGTACTCCAAGCATCTTAAATCTCAGAATAATCTCCATACCTTCAAGGTCGTCTACGACATTGGAATTAATATTGAAGACGACCTGGCTAAGTTGAAAGTTGCCAACAATAACTCCAACAGTGGCTGGAAAGGCAAGAAGAACGACAATCCTTCTTCTTCCAAAACCACCCACTCAAACAATGTTAGCACTTTTAACCTAAGTGAAGTCCTTGCTATGAATAATCAAGGACAAAAGAAACCATTTAGGAGGAACTTTACTCCTATTGGTATGAGTTATGACACCGCATTTGACTGATTAAATGCAAAAGGTCTTATAACTCCTATTGGACCATTTGGGGACCCACCAGTCGAAAAGAGGACGGCTAAATGGAACCCCAATACACATTGCAAGTATCACCAAGGTAGGGGTCATCTTACCGAGAACTGTTGGAAGCTTAAGGAGGCTTTCCAAGACTTAATCGACAGATACCATTGCCCCCTGCCAGTAAGAAGCCAAGTATTGATAATGCGCCTCTCGCTCACACCTTGGCCATCTCTGATGAGGAAAACGAGGTTGATCCCTCATCTCTCATTAAACTTGTCAAAGAAATCCATGTTATCGAAGAAGAGGAGGAGATCTTTTTTGACGCCATGGATAACCTTCCAGAATTAGCAAGTAAAGAGTACATACAATTGCTTACACTGTCTATGATGGAAGGATCGCGCTTGCTACGTGAAGCCCTCGAAGTTGTAAAAGAACTTCAGAAGAAATATGACGAGGTTCCACCCTCGAAAAATAAACCCAAGAAAGAGTTCACACCCATGGGAACGAATTATAAGGCGAAACGCTTTACTTTACAAGTCACCGATAAACCCAAGAAGAGTAATAGACTCTACACTCCAATTGGGATCCCATACGCACAAATGTTCAAAATGCTCTCCAAGAGTGGCGAGATCAAACCTCTCGAACCGAGACCATTTGAATCATTAAAATAGACAGATAGATATTACTGTCAATATCATCAATCAGGGGGTCATACTATCGAAAACTGTAACACCCTAGAAATTCCTTTCTTTTAAAATACTTGTCTTGCCCTGTTTAAAAATTTAAATAGGAATATCTAAGCTATTACCGCCACCGTGAAAACGGCTAAGGCAACCATCAAAGATACACAGCGAAAGACTCAAAATTAAAAACCGATTAAACAAGTTAACCCGAAGTCAACCAAACGAACAAGTCAAATAAAATCAAACTACAACTTGGAACCATTAAAGACCCTTATTCAAAAACCGTTCCCAAATCAAACCTTTATGTTAGTCCACACATAATATATCATAAATAAATAAAGCATAAAACGCATTGTAATCTAATGAAAACTAATAGGATTCACTCTTCACTCATGCCCCATCATAATCATGCTTCAATACCTGAAAAGTTTATCTCTACTTGTTTCCACTACTCTCCATTAAAAATGGGTCATCATAGGGCCAAGATAAAGAAATGGCCAAAAACACAAACACACACAATCAGCAAAGCTGAGTACATAAGCGTAAGATAGCGACACTAACATGCTTTCACCTATCAACACACACTTACCTCATTGCACCTGTTCACAAACACACCACTCAACACAACAAAATCACGCATCGAACGGGTTTCCACCTATTAACCTCCCCCAAATAAATTTGAGGTTAACTGGCACGGGAGCTAACTATGCCAGCGACAAAACCACACAAAGGTGGCGGAATTCCTGCGCATAATAATAAATAATAAAAAAGGAATATACAGCGTCCTGTACTCCATTGGAAGTTATGGTTAAATATAAACCCCATAACCCCCCCCCATTGTTCATACTCAAGGTATATACGTTCCAAGAGTTTTGGTGCGTAATCTCTTTCACTTTACGTTATTTACATGTTATTAGACCTGGTGATGACTCTCAAAGCATAATAAGTCAATCAACAATAATTGTTCAATCAAACAAACATACCAATTTAATTCTTGAATAATTAGTGACCACATATTATTTATTGTTGAACCCTTTTTAATTCTACCTCAGTGTCAAAGACACCTTAAATGCATAATGCGCCAAAAATCCTATCCCTCGGTGTTAAAAACACCTTAAGTGCACAAAGGCACCAACATACAATTTATTCCTTGTGTACATAGACACTTATATAGCTCCTTCCTCGTGCTTAAAACATCAATAAAAAAATTATTTGAACCATAATAAAATTCCCTTTCAATATTCCAAACATAATTAAACATGTAGTTTAATTAATCATGCCTTCTAACATGCCATAAATAAAAATGTGGTTCAAACACAACATGCCCAAAATATAATCTTCCAATCTATAACCATCACAAATAATTCATGCTTCCCAATTCAACCACAAACATCATAAATTCACAATTCCGTACATAAACTTTAGCATGATACTACTTGTAATTAATTGAAATCAAACCTAGCATGATTCTACATCACCAAAATATGCTAAGTACGCGTACGTACCTCAAATAAGCTCTTAAAATAACCGAGTACTCTACAACAATTCTCGAACCAAGTCTCCTACATAAAGGGACAATAATACTATATTAATTACCCTTGTATACACAATTTCCAGCAACTTAAACTCACTTTAAATAACTTATAATAATCTGAAAATTATTTAAAAACCCCTAATTAAACTTCTTTTTAATGGATAATCACACCCTTTTATTAAAAATCACAATTATACTACTTTAAATAAAATTCCAACATTTTAAACTAATAAAAAATCCTTTAAAACTTCATCAAAATACATCTTTATACTTGAATTATCCATAGAAACATTAAATTATCTCTTACCCCTTTTTAACTCAAAGATAAAATTTAAAGCATAAAAAAAAACTTCGTTAAAAATCAAAAACTGCTCGAAAATCGTATTTAGAGGCTGATTTGGCCACGAGAGGGTGGGACTCACTACCAAAGGTAGTAAGTCTTTTTTAAAACGTTGTTTCCACTCGAAAAACACTACTTTTTTATCAAAATTGGAGGAGTTTAGTACCTGATAGGGATTAAAACGAGATTAATATTAACGAACGGAAATCTAATTATTAAAACATGAATTTGCGTGTTCAAAATAAATCTGGAATTAAGTTAAACTAATAAGTAGTTATAATCACCAAAATTTCAAAACATCATTACTATAAAAGCCCTAAATCAATTATTCATAAAAACCCCAAAATCATGATTTTCAATAATTAAAAACCCTAGGTTATAAAATTTACAAAATCTGAAAATGATAAAGTTTAATCATCAAAATACAATTTGATACTAATTAAATTAATTTCAAACAATAAAATCAAAACCTATAAATCAATAATTATAATTACACAAATTAATAAAACAAAGGAGAGAGAAAATAAGACTAACCTTTTTGTGTGCGAAATTTTTGGGGATTCATGGGGTATTTATAGAGTAGGAAGTGTAGGGTTAAATTTGGGCTTATAAAAATGTGGGCTTGAGTTATGGGATAGGGCTTAAGTTATGGGTTTTGGAATGGGTTATTCCAATAAGAGTATGTAGGAATAATTTACATTGCCCAATAATTAATAAACGTTTGGCCCGAAACATATTTTACTTTTAAACTTTATATTTAAAATACTTTAACCCTTTAAAATATTTAATTAAAATACTTGAACCCTTGACAATACATTTTATTAATATTTAAATACTTTATAAAAATACATAAAAATACGGGGTATTACAAAAACTGTTTTAAATTTAAGGATTTAATTCAAAAAATGATTCATGATAAGAAGCTAGTCCAAGTTCCACAAGAAGAGGATGCAAATATTAATGGAGTTTGGGACAGCGACGAAGAAGACGTCTATTTGAAAGACATGGTAGGACCTCCACCTTCGGTGTCATTTGCCATGGATGATTTTTGGGTTAAAGAAGATTCATCAATAGATGTCCTCACAAGATCCGGGAGAATGTAACCTCCTGTTTCAACACAACCCATGCCAACCACACAGCAAGTTCCCATACCTATTATAGAAGATAATGACATTGTCAAATAGTTCAAGAAAACCAAAGTTGAAATGAATGTATGGAAGCTTCTAGCAACGTCTCGAGAACATAGGTTGGCTGTAATGAATGCCTTGGATAAAATAGGGATAGATTCTGACACCACTCCTGAGGGGTTGGCTAATTTCCTCACGAGTGATCTCCTTAGTCCCATCAACGTGATCACCTTTTCCGACAAGGATTTGCCCCCAGAAGGTGACAAGCATTATAAGGCATTAAACCTCACAGTGGTTTGCAAGAGAATGAGCGTCCCTATGACTCTTGTAGACAATGGATCGGCCATTAATGTCTGTCCACTTAGAACTACGAGAATGTTAGGCATATGGGATGAAGACTTAACCCCATTAACGCAAGGAATAAGAGCTTATGACAACACTCGTCGTTAAGCTCTTGGTAAGATTACTATGAATGTAACAGCGGGAGCGATTGAACACGCTACTACTTTCCAAGTAGTAGATATTAAAGCTTCATTCAATCTATTGTTGGGACGCCCTTGGCTTCACGACCTAAAGGTCGTCCCCTCATCTCTCCACCAACAAGTAAAAGCTATAGTTGGAGGAATTCCCATTACGATCGATGCTTCGCCCATGAGAATTAAAGCTATAGAGAATCCAAATATTAATGTGGAGCACGATGAAGACGATGAAGATTTGTGGGGATTTAATGAAGAGGTCTCCTTAATAGAGGAGGATGAAATGACCCCTCTCTGCCACGACCCCCACTCTAATATGATCGTGAACGCTATTCTAAAGAAGCAAGGACATTTTCCTGGGATGACCCTAGGAAAGAAGAAAGGAATAGCAAAACCGCTTGAATCACCTCGCCTCCCTAAATAAACCACTTTCGCACTTGGTTTCGAACCGACTTGGAAAGATCTCAAGCGAGCCCAAGAAAAGTCGAAGGCACGTAGGGACGCTCGCATCCAAAAGAAAGCAATCCCAAGGGATCAGTATCCTCTTACCCTTAATGGACAAGTTATAAGAGAAGGAGAGGACTATCCATGTTACGAATTTCCCGAACCATTTGTCGTAAATGGCATAAGACAACCGGGATTCGAAATTTTCTTAGATTGCTATTTCACAGACGAAATCCCAACTCATGTCCATAAGGAGAAAACACCCCCATGATTTGACTTTAATGTCATGGGATTATTATTTGGGCGAGAAAAGGATGAGCCAACATAAAAAGGGGATAACTCCTCGCTCATTCAGACAGTCCTACAAAGCGAAAGCTTCGATCCCTCGAGGCTAATCACTCCAGCAGAAGGATCACTACAAGGGTGGCGCAAGACCGTCAAGGTGACTACTCCAAGTGGAAGGAAGATCTCCATCACAACGGGGCAAGGACCGACGTTCGAAGAGTCGTCAGAGTCAGAGTCTCTCCCTATAGAGTCATCTAGGTCCTTAGTTGTAACACCTCCTCCTTCTATCCCTTCCCCTAGAATAGTTAGTGATAAAGTCTCTGAGGACATATCACTCTTTGATGTAATGATCTCAGAGTTTAATAATATAACTTATTCTCCTTACTCCTTGTGTTCTTCTTTAACCCAAGATGACAAGCATTGCTTAACTAACAATGAAAAAGACAAAGAACTTATTAAAGCAATGGAAACACTTGAAAAGAAAACACCGATAATTGAAGAAACCGGGGCGGTTGATATCTCAAATGATTCAACCAATAAAAGAGAAGTTAAAATCGGACTAACACTTAATGAACAAGAAAGAACTGATTTAATTAACTTGCTTAAAGAATTCATTGATGTATTCGCTTGGTCATACGAAGATATGCCAGGCATTAATAGAGAAATAGCTCAACACACCATACCACTAATTCTAGGAATGAAACCTGTAAAACAAAAGTTACGTCGGATGAAACCCGACGTAGCTCTTAAAATAAAAGAAGAAATTCAAAAACAAATAACTGCAGGTGTCATCAAGGTATCTAAATACCCCGAATGGGTCGCCAACGTCGTCCCAGTTCCGAAAAAGGATGGAAGGGTAAGAATGTGTGTCGACTATCGAGATCTAAATAAGGCAAGTCCAAAGGACGACTTCCCTTTACCACACATCGATATTCTGGTGGATAACACAGCAAATCACGCACTTCTCTCATTCATGGATGGATACGTGGGCTATAATCAGATTTTCATGGCAGAAGAAGACATGGAGAAAACAACCTTCATAACACCATGGGGTACTTACTGCTACACGGTAATTCCATTCGGGTTGAAAAACGAGGGTGCTACTTACCAACGAGCAGTGACTGCCATGCTCCATAACATGATGCATAAAGAAGTTGAAGTATATGTGGACGACATGATTGTAAAGTTAAAAGATCGCCCAGGCCATCAAGTAGCCTTAAGAAAATTCTTCGAAAGGCTAAGAAAATACAATATGAGGTTGAACCCATCTAAGTGTGCTTTTGGAGTCACCTCATGTAAGCTTTTGGGTTATGTCATAAGGTCTAGGGGAATAGAGATAGACCCAACCAAGATCAAGTCAATCATGTCAATGCCACCGCCCAAAACCGAGACGCAAATTCGAGGATTTATTGGCCGGTTGCAATACATAAGCAGGTTCATATCAAAATTGACGACAATATGTGAACCAATATTTAAAAAGCTTAAAAAGAATGTACCAGTGATATGGGATGACGAGTGTCAAAAAGCCTTTGAAAAGATCAAAGCCTTTCTCGCAAATCCTCCCGTATTAACACCAGCACTTCCGGAAATACCTCTTAGGCTGTACTTAACAGTTACCAAATAGACAATGGGAGTCATGCTAGCACAAGAGGTAGAAGGCAAAGAAAATGCAATATACTATCTAAGCAAAAAAATGCTCGAATATGAGGCACGCTATACACCACTTGAGAAATTGTGCCTCGCATTGGTGTGGGCCACAACCAAGTTAAGACATTACATGCTCGTGCACACAGTCTTTGTAGTTTCCTGATTAGATCCACTCAAGTATTTATTTGAGAAATCTACACTCAATGGGCGCATATCGAGATGGATAGTCAACTTAGCCCAGTTCGACATAAGGTTCATGCCACAAAAATCCATCAAAGGATCTGTGGTGTCGGATTTTCTAGCAGACTTTCCAATAGAAGACTCGACGCCAATACACGACAATGAATTTCCAGATGAAGACTTGATGGTCACTGAAGATAATATTGGACCTTGTACTTCGACGGAGCCTCGAACCAAAAGGGATGTGGCGTTGGAGTATTACTAGTATCACCTAAAGAAGAGCATGTTCCAATCTCCATAAAGCTCGATTTCGACATTACCAACAACGCTGCTGAATACAAAGCATGCGTGGTAGGCCTTGAAACAGCTTTGGCATTGGGAGTAAAAAAGTTACGGATATTCGGAGACTCTTCATTGATCATCAATCAAATCTCCAAAAGGTGGAAAGTAAGGAGCGAAAGTCTAGCCCCTTACCAAACTTATTTGGAAACCCTTACTAATCAATTAGAAAGGGTAGAATACACGTATCTACCTAGAGAAGAAAATCAATATGTTGATGCCTTGGCAAGACTAGCCTCAATGGTTAGGATTCCTACGGAAATCGAGCAAATGCCTCTAACTATAGAAAAAAAGGCACAAACCGGCCTATGTTCAAGCTATAGAAGATGATGAAGTAATCCAGGATGAAGAAGAAGAGGAAGAAGAACCGTGGTATACGGATATACTCAATTATGTCACCAAGGGAGAATACCCTCCCCATGCTGACAAAAGAGCAAAATGAGCATTAAGACTCTTGGCTTCCCAATACGTACTCATAGACAACGAGCTACACAAAAGGGTACCTAAGGGTCGCGCTTTCTTATGTGTAGGGAAAAAGGATGCCCAACGAGCAACGAGGATAGTCCACTGACAAGGGAATAAACGCGTCGTCAATTGTCTATCCCTAGATCAAATACAATTTATACAACCTAAACAAACCTAATACAAGTATAAGGCAAGCATAGGGGTCGAACCACAGAGAACGGATAAACACCACCAAATGTTATCGACAATTAAGCTAGTCCGGAATAGGAGATAAATAAACTAAAGTCTAAAGATGCTAAAACAAGAAATAAAACATTAAGGAAAATGGTTTAGGTATAGCATTCACTTGAACATAAACAAAGGCATAGAAATTGAATTAATTATGAACTAAACATGCTCGAATATCGAAATAAAGGATTCAATCTAGCCGCCTTCCGGGGTCAATTGGCTTCTCCTAACATAGCCTCTATGTTTCCACATTAGAACCATATACTAGGAGGTACTATTAAATAACAATCGATAGTAATGAACCTTAACTAAGTCAACTTCTGTTTCTTGTTAGCAAGGATTCACCTTTAATCAACCAACAATGTGCACTTGCAAGAAGATTAAAGAATATCAAGCATATAAAGACTTTAATCACAAATAAACCAATTCTAAACCCTAGAACATGCTCAAGGTCCAACTACACCACAACCATCCCCTTAATGGGGAAATTACTCACTAATCATGTTAATAACAAGATTAATTAACAAACAATCTCGAATAAACATGATTAACAAGCAATACCAACAACTAAAATAATAATCAAAATAAAACAAATAAAAATAGAGGAGAGAGAGTAAGAGATTGCTCATTAATTGAAGATGAAAGTCTACAAAGGATTGAACAAGCTCCTTCTTCAAAATTCAAGTTCATTAATGAAGAAAATCCCACTTTCTCTCTCTACCAATGAAGACTAATCCTAACCTAACCTAAAACTAATTAGAGAGTAGAATAGATAGTTATTGAATGTTTTTAATTACCCCAAAAAAATGGGTATTTATACTAACTTAATAAAACTAGGAAAAATAGAAAAAGAAAATAAAATAAAATAAATTAAAAGGAAAAGTAAAAAAAATCAGAAACTAAAATAAAAATAAAATAAAAGAAAGAAAATAAGAAAAGGGAAAAGAAAAAGAAATAAAAATAAAATAAACCCACCAATTTCCACCAAAACAATCAGCTACCCCATTTCTTCTTCGATATTCATGGCTGTTCCATCATCATCATTGAACAACCATCATCAATGGCTCAAAATTATCACCGACATCTTCATCAACCAGCAATCAATCAAGGCCGTTCAATTTTCATTAAAACTCGCGTGAGAAGCTCGTGAAATGGTTCGATCGAACCGGTGGCTGGTTCGACCGAACTACGGGGTTGGTTCGGTCGAACCAAGGGTATGTTCGACCACTCCTCTTCGAATAACAAAACCCACAAAGTCTCTGACTCGAAGTTCGGCCGAACACTCATTGATTTGCTCGAACTTGATTAATTTGCTAATTGCTCTGATTTGTGATGCAATGGTGGGCGATTTGTTGCTGTGGTTGGAGAAGTTGCGGGTCAGGTGTGGTGAAGGGCTGCCGTTTTGGGTGGAGTGAGTGCCCGCTGCGAAGGGTATAGAGAATGGAGATGAATTGGAGCTATGAGTTGCGGGCTGCTCTGATTTGGGGCGCTGCAGTGTCGGCTTTAATTGGTGGTTGCGGTGGTCGGGTGCGTGGTTATTGTTGTTGTTGTGTTCGTTGTTGTTGCTGTTGTTGGTGGTTGAGAACGGTGGCGCGGCTGGTGGTGATATGCGTTGTTGGTGAGAGCAGTGGTGCTGTGGGTTTTCGTGGCCGGTGGTAATTGGTGGTTGATTGTGGGTTTGTGATTGGTTGCAGTAGCTGTGCAGTGGTGTGAGGGTGGCTGCTGTTGGTTTGAGGTTAATGTTGTTGTTGGTGTTGGTGGTGTTGCTGGGTGAAGTAGGGGAAGAGTTGCTTGTGTTGTTGGTGTGTGTGTGGTGGAGGATAAGGTGTGGGGTGTGGTGAAGGATAAGGGGCAGCAACTAAAGGCAGCAGCTTGTTTGGAAGCTTATGCCTCGAACCTTAGACCTCCAAACACGAATATGACTTTAAAACCCGAGACACCTACAACCAAAAACACGAGGGTATTACTAAGATATAAAATAAAATAAAATAAAATAAAGAAAAGGTAAAATAAAGTAAAATAAAATAAGATAAATAACACTAAACTAATAAAAATTAAATAAAACTATACAAGTAAAGAAAGTGAAATAAAATAGACTCAAAACTAATTAAAATAAATGAAAGTAAATTAGAATATTTTCAAGGAAAAATAAAGAACGAAATATAACAAATCAAAAGCAAATAAAATACGAAAATAAACTAATTCTAATAAAAACTACGAAAAGAACTAAAACACGACAAAATTACCAAAATAAACAAGAAATGTTATTAAGAGAAAACAAGAGAAAGAAAGGAAAAATAAGATAAAATAAACGCGAAAATGACTCTAAAAATACTTCCTAAGAGTGACATAAATGTCACTCATCAAATTCCCCCAAGCTAAACCTTTGCTCGTCCTCGAGAAAAGCTAAGGCAAAAGAGAACAAGATGGAATTATTTAAAGCAAAAGAAACAAAATAGAAACAAAGAGAAAGAATGTACACTAACTCACTGTCGTAGGAATCACGGATGCATTTAGCGTATGCATCAAGCCCTTTAAACCCCTATGTCGCCAAAGAGGACGAGTAAGCTCTCGTGAGGGTTTCCTAAGAGGTTTAACCCACAACTCTTGGCAACACATAACATTCAAGGCAAAAGTGAAATCAAGAAAACTCGAGTTTTGATATTTCAAACCAAACACAAACAATGGGCTAAATGCACAAGAATACAATCCTTTCTAGACATTAAAGGTAGCCAAGCAAAAGAATAGCTAAGTTTGGTACACACATAAAGCATGCAAAGGGTAGAGAACTTAGAGGGACTTACATTCCTCCTTATCTCCAACCAAACTTCCGCGTCCTCTCTAGTTTTGCATCCACTTTTAAGGTGATATCTCGAGATTCCTCGAAGGAATCGGAAGAAATAATCAATGAAAAACATTTAGGCTACCCGACATCTTGGCGTTGATAGCTCGCTCAGTAGGCTTGGCTTGATTACCCTCCATCGGTAGTAACTAAACCTCACTAAGGTCAAAAGGTCTTAAAAGGGTTGAAACGTTTAGGTTAGGGTAAAGGGTGCGGAAATAAATTTGGAAATTGGTGGTAAACTTAGAAGTGAAGCAAGGTTGATCATTCCTCAATTCAAACTCAATAAACTACGAACTTTCAAATCAAAAATTCTAGCAACTCCTCCCCCAAGCTTATTCTTTTTCAACCAAACAACAAATATTTTTGTATTTTCTCAATATTTTCTTCTTTTTTTTTTCATTTCTTTTTATTCTTTGCTCTCGCCTCTTTTAACTTTGAGCGGCTTTTTCTTTCATTTCCTTTATTTTCTTCTCATTTACTCAAACCATTCAACATAACAAATATAATCACAAGTACCAAAATTTGAGTTTTTCACTTCTTTTTCATTCTTTTTCTCACTTTCATTAACCAAAAATACAAATCAAGTCCCGAGAATGCTTCACAAAAACTAATCAAGGTGAAAATAAAGCAAAGGTCCATTGGTTTGTAATGTGGTTATGCCAAATAAAGTAAAATGGCTCAAATTGGGTTACTAAATGAGCAAATGCAGAAGAAAAATAAAAGAATAGAAAATAATAAAACAAAACAAAAATCCTAATTGCCTTCGTCTTCCCCTAGGTTGGTTTGGTCTCGATCTTGGGTAGATTAAGCCAAATTCTCGATATAAGCTAGCAATGCCAAGGATCCAAACGCCACACATGCAAGAAATGTAGAAGGCTAGAACAAAATAGACACATCCTCACAAAAATGACAGTAGTGGAGTAGCAAAAATCACCTTTAAAGCTTCAACTAGCTAGAGAGCGACAACCATCTTACCACAAACCAAGTGAGCTAAGGTCTCATAGCCCTTAAGTTCTACTACCTTGGCAATGTTATATGTGTGAACCAACCTCGACATTCGAGTGCACGAAAACCTCTAACAACTAGCAAAGAGGGTATTCTAGGTGCTAAAGCCCAATTATGTCCAAGTTTAAAACAAAACATTTTGAAACTTGCCTTGAATGCCATGGAAAGACACTATACAGACAAATATTCACAAAACCAACAATACTCAAGAATGCATATACAATTGTGCAAGATGAAAGCATGATCAATCAAAACTACATATACCAAAAGTAAACTCAATAAGGCGCTCATGGCCATCCAAACATAGAAAACCAATCTCAATAATAGACTTTGGCAAGTATGAGAGAAATAAATCAAGCAATCATGAGACTATGGATTAAGAAACCACCAAGAGATATAGATAACCCCCCCCCCCAAGCTAGCGAATAGCTACTCCCCCAAGCTAGAATGGAGCATTGTCCTCAATGCTCAAAATAAAGGCACAAAGGGTGGGTGGGAGGGGAAGAAAGAAAACACATTCACACAACAATTCATATTCATTCAATCCAAATGCAATTAAGAAAGCAAATCCAAGATGAGGGAAGAAGGAAATAGTAAACCAAATGTGAGGTGGGTGTTGAAACCCGCAATCGAGCACATTGTCCACAATTTCATCTAATTCCTCGTCTTTGTTGCTTTTCCAAATGCAAGCAATCATTGGTGTGCTTCTTCTCAAGGAGCTCAATCCAAAATCCTTGCACATGAGTATATGCATCGAGTACCTATACACATAGACAAGAGAGTAAACAAAAACGAGAAACACAAAAGAAAGAAAAAGAAAACAATAAAACACGGGTTACTTCCCGCTAAGGCTTGCTTAACGTCCAAGCATGACCAATCTAGTAAATAACCCGACAAAGAACGCAATAGCTTGTCATATGCACCGGCAAACATATCAAGAAATAGAGCATACGCGATGCTCATATGACAAGCAAACATAAAGTACAAGGAGACTTTATGCTTGAGAGAAGGGAGAGAAGAAAAAGTAAAAGAATCAAAAGAAAAATCAAGAAAATAAGAAGAAAAAGTAGAAGAAGAAAAAGAAAAATCCTCACAAAAATCTTTTTGGTTGGCATTATAACTCTTTTCCTCATCAACAATGAAAGAGTAGGGGGCTTCGGAAGCATGGATAGGAAGAGGATCCCTAAGAGGTTCTTTGAGAAAAGAAGGGAGGAACATAGGATAGTAGGAGATATGGTTAAACCTTTGGGAAAAAGGTGTATGAGAAAGGGAAAAAGGGGTAGCTAATCCCTCATCACAAGATCTCACATCACTAATGAGGGAATGAAAAGCAATCATGGAATCCTCAAATGAAGAACCCTCATGTTCTACATCTCCCTCAAGCTCAAAAACTCCAAACGATTCAATCTCAACCTCCTCTTCACATCCTTGAACAACATCTCCCTTAAATTTCTCAAGGCCTACCATCTCAAAATCAAGAGTGAATGGGGGCAAATTTCTCTCAAACTCATCTCTTTCTAATGAAGCTTTATCAATGAACTCACTCATAAGGTTATGGGCTACCGTTTGAAACTCAAGAAATATTTGGGCCATAATCTCAAATGAGTCCAAATCATCATGGATAGACGAGTCAAAAGCTTGCTCATTGGAATCATTTAGGGGACTATGGGGCACACCTTTAGAATTCATGCAAAAATCGGATGCAATATGAGAAAGAGCATGCACTTCATCATCATTAGAATGTACCTCATTACATTGAGCTATAGAGGGAGGGGAGTTGAAATCATGCATTACATGGCACTATGGGGAGCATCAAGCACATCATGAGAATTCATATTAGACAAATCATGACAATTAGCATCAAAATTAAAAGCATGAGAATCCCGAACATAAGTCTCATGATTGGCCCTCTCCCAATCATAATTATCCCTAGCTAACCATGAATAGAAATCCCAAGCTTCATCCGAAGACATGTCTTGAAATTTACCATTTCACATATTATCAACTACTCCTCTAAAATTCTCATTTAATCCCAAATTGATGATTTCACAATAATCACCCTTGGTTAAACCTTTAACACCATCTAGGAAATCCTCAAGTCTATTGAAATACACCCAAAACGGTTCATTATCAAATTGAGGAATATAAATATAAGCCATTTTTTTCTCAAATAAAGCAACACAAATAAAAACCAACAAATCAAAAGAAAATTATAAACAATGGACTAGTCTCAATAAGATAACTGTAGGCGTCGTTCGAACTGCGCCTACGTTAAGCATATTGTGAATATGCTTGGCACTCATAGGAAGTGGGAATTGACATTACGATTAGGGACAATGATTAGGGACAAATAAAGTAGGGAGCCGCCAACAAGTTTTTAAGGAACTTGTAAACCGTTCACGGATCATAAAAAGGCAACCACGAATAAGGGACAACGAAGGCAACAACGATTGACCTGTGAAGGTTACACCCCATTCATAATCCATGAGATTACTAACTCCATATGGTTCGGAACCACGAAAGGAGGATCGGGGATGATGGTACGAAGTGAATCATGGAGTCACATTCGCCCGTATTGGCCTCTACTCGATTCTTATAGTGAAAAGCATTCCTGTGATCTCAAAGGCATACAAACAATAATTCAATTCGCTCCAAACTATTATTTAACTAAATTGGTTCAAAATTAATACACACATTATTCTAAAATATTGGTGATCACTTCAATTAATAACAAGATTAAAAAGGATCCTAAACCGGTTGTCCAAATTATCTTATTAGTCGCGATTTTCAATTACATATTCCCTTTAAACATGCAATATGGTAATCATAAAAATAATAATATAATCAATATTAATATAAAAACCAATTTAATCGTAATTCCAACAACATAAAATTGTTAGAAAAATAATAATAAAAGAGCATGATCCTTACTTTGAATCTGTTTGCTTGCAACTACAAAATAATAAACGAGTTAGTAACTTCAAGGAAATAATAAAACAACAATTAAATTAAATCAAGTAAAACAAGGTTGATTTTGGGGCCAAACCCTCAAACGATTCTACCTTTCACGCCTTGGCTTAAGGACAGAACCTCGAGTAAAATATGGACTCCTTTGAGTGCTTGAAGAAGGAATTTTGAAGTGAAAAGGGTAGGCTAGTGTTTAGGTTAAGAGCATAGAAGAGAGAAAATAAGAATAATAAAATTCTCGTTGCCCCGTATATCAGAAATGAGGGGGTATTTATAGGGAAATGTGCTGAGGGAGCACACGAAACCCTAAAATGACAAAAACCCTAAAAAAGTATCCCGTGACACGGTCAGACTGTACCGTGACACGGTTAGACTGTACCGTCAGACGGTACACATTCCCGTGACACGGTCAGTTTTGGAGTGACGCGGGAAATTTTCAGAAAACGGAACAGAAAACGCGTTAAGGGTTTACGCGGAAAGGACACGGAACATCCCGTGTCACGGCAGACCTCCCGTGTCACGGGAAGTCCCACCGTCAGACGGGAAGGGTTCCCGTGACACGGTCAGTTCCAGTCCATTTTTCCGTCTAAATTCATTTTTAACCCTAATTTCTTTCGGCTTTTAAGTGCCGATTGATAATTTCGGGCTTTTTTCTGACTTTTTATTATTCGGGCTAAAATAAGAAAATAATAAAATAAAAATAAATAAAATATTTGGGCCAAAAATAAATAATAAAATAAAAAGGTTTGGGTTTAAAATTAATTAACAAGCTTGGGCTAAAATTAAAACTATGCTTTTATCAAACACTAAGACTGATCCATAGACCTTTCAAAAATATGAATTTAATAAAATACGATTTTTTAAGCACTCTCGGGATTAAATACTAAACCCGACCAACAGTGGCGGTGAAAGGTTATTTATCATCGGGTTTGGTTTTGGGGAGACATTTTTAGGTGTCTACAGAAGCCCCCACTTTGACTGAGTTTGTAGAAACGCTAGTTTCGAAAACGATAGTCAAAGTAGTCGATAGGGACGGAGAATGATTTAAGACGTTCTGCGATCCTAAATCACTCTGTATACGCCGATACCTGCAGAAAATGTTAGTTCTACAGATAAAAGATTAAAGGGATAGAATACGTATCTGGCACCAGTGTGTCGGTGTCAAACAAGTTCGGTATTTTCCTATGCTTGAAGGAATCTACCAAGTGACATTGATTGAAACGCTTTCCATGCTTGAGGAAAGCCGACTGAAGAGTTTGGCAGTTTTCTAAGCCTGAAGAAAGCTACCGGATAATACTTTCCATGCCTGAGGAAAGTCGACGAACGAATTTGGTGTCATTCTATGCTTGAAGAAATCTACCGCTAATGCCTTCCATACTTGAGGAAAGCCGACAAAGGAATTTTGTGGTTTTCTATACTTGAAGAAAAATCCACTGATGATGCTTTCCATGCCTGAGGAAAGCCGACTTGGCGGTTTTATACTTGAAGAAAAATCCACCGATAACGCTTTCCAAGCCTGAGGAAAGCCGACTTGGCGGTTTTCTATACTTGAAGAAAAATCCACCGATAACGCTTTCCAAGCCTGAGGAAAGCCGACTTGGCGATTTTCTATACTTGAAGAAAAATCCACCAATAACGCTTTCCAAACCTGAGGAAAGCCGACTTGGCGGTTTTCTATACTTGAAGAAAAATCCACCGATAACGCTTTCCAAACCTGAGGAAAGCCGACTTGCTGAAAATTGATAAGTGTATGGTGGTTCGATTATCCCCGAACGTGAGCCGCAGATAATTCACAATTTTAAGCCGATTATCCGACCATGCTTAAAATGCCGAAAAATAGGCTTTGACGCTTGCCAGGGGTAAAATGGTAATTTTAGCCCCCCTTAAATATCAGTTGGGATTTTCCGCGTAACTGTAGCGAAAAATAATCGCCCAATAAACTCGGAAAGTCAGCCAAACTGGTCAAAAAGCTGAGAATATTCCCTGACCAGGCTCAGTTTTGCCGCGCCATGTCATCAGGTTACCGTGACACGGTCAAGGATTCCCGTCAGACGGGACTAGTATCCCGTGTCACGGGACACCTATTTTTTCTCTTTTTTTTTCGACGCATTATCCACTCTTTTAATGCTGCTTATTACTGATTTTTCTTTGTTTTATCCTCAGCCTAACCGCCCGGAGGTGATGGGAATTATGAAGCTGGTGGACGCGCTGAAGTATTGCATCATCAAGCTTCGGCGTGGTGCGAGTTGTCGGAGCTCTAGCGACGTTCTTGAGGTATCACTTATTTTTTCATTTCTGCCATTTGTTTTATTTTGCATCATTGACACCTTTTGATTTTGTGTTTTTCAGGAGCGACGGAGGTCCCGCTCGCGCTCGAGGCCCAGAGGCTCGGACGAGGAGGAGCTTGGTCGTGGTAGACGATCTCCCGAGGCTCACCGGCGTTCTCAGCGAGAGCCTCAGACTACTCAGCCATTCCAAGAGGCTCAGTGGCAGCAGGGTCAGTCTTCTCAGCGTCCGTCATTTTCACAGCCTCCAGTTCCCGAGTTTGGGTCTCCTTTGGATCCTGGTTCATTATCGGCCCCATTATCTGGGATTCCTCCACCGCTGTCGGGCTTGTTCTCGGTTCCGATGTATGGGACGATGCCTTCGCCGACGATTCCAGTATCTTTGGGCCAGTCTACTCCATTTTCTGGTTGGACGGGTCCTGCCTTGAGCTTGGCTAATGCCGGGCCTACGGGGACTAGTAGGGACGCTACTCCCCGTACTCGGATGGTCGAGGGACTCTTCAGTTCGCCGTTCCCATACACACAGGGTGGACCACATGCACAGGGTCAAGATGAGACTGATTCTGATTCTAGAGATTTTTGACCGAGGGTTTTTGTACATGTTATGATGACACTTGACACATTTATGTATTACGACTCCTTGTACATTATTTACAGTTTATATATCTACTATTGTGTGTGTTAGTGTGTGTTTGAGACTCTTTGTGTGTGATTGTGTACTTATTAATGACACGACGAAAAAACATAAGTGGAGTAATGGAGGTTACCGACCTTCCCCAAAAGAAAAGAAAAAAAAAAGACACTCAAAATAAAATTACTTTCCCCAAAAGAAAAGAAATAAAAATAAAATGATGAATAAATAAATATAAAAAATATCTTCCCCAAAATAAAATAAAAAAACAAAAGAAATAAAATCTGGAAATAAAATAAAGATAAAAATAAAAAAAGGTGAGAATGTTATTAGAAATAAAAATCTCAGAGAAGACTGAAAAATAAACGCTAAAGATAAGAAAATAAAAAAAATCCGGACAGATACGGAAAAGATGAAAAAAAAAAGCTCGTAAAGTGTCGTGACACGGCACTGTTCACCGTGTCACGGCAAAACCTGCCGTGTCACGGCAAAGGTTCCCGTGACACGGTGGAATTTCCCGTGTCACGGGAAGCGTATTATTCAGCGGTTTGTTTTACGCGTGTGAAAAGATGAATTCTGGGCAGTTTCGAGCGCTTTTGCTATAAAATAAGACCAGATTATTCATGATATGCATAATTACGAAACAAAAATAATTTAGAATTTCATATTTCAATAATCATGTCTCAGAATTTTGATAATACATTGCGCGACTGGTCTTATTCTTTGACCAATGCTGAAAAAAGAGAGTTAGAATTATTTCATGTCAGGGGTTTGCTAGCCCTGCGACATGTAGCTATTGAACATGATTTTCTTAGAGCAGCATTAGATTATTGGAGTCCAGAAACGCACTGTTTCAAATTTGATTATGATGAAATCTGTCCTCTGCCAGAGGAATTTGGTGCAATCTTTGGATTTCCTGCTAGGAATCTTATAGCCATGCCTACCTTACGTGAATATTATTACCAAGACTTTGAACGCCATCTGAATCTAACAGATCCAGATTTAAATAGAATTGTTTGTGGTAATGAAGTAGACTTAGAAAAACTTGCTAACTTATATTTTAATCGCCCCATCTCTGAGTCTTATCATGTATATCGTAGAAGGGCATATATTTTTTGCATGTTTAGCAAGCTACTATTTGCAAACGGTAGGGTAGGACATGCTTGTCTAGCGTCTGTGCTTGAGCATGTTGAATCTGGAAGATCTCCTATGCCGACGTGCCTTGGAGAAACATTTCGTGGCCTTGACGAGGCGAAAGCTGACCGGAAAGCCATCAGGAAGGGCTCTCTGGTACTATTACAGGTAAAATACGCTCCGAATAGCCCCCGTGACACAAAACAGGCACCGTGTCACGGTTGGGGTCTGCCGTGACACGATTAAAGCTGCCGTGTCACGGGAATCTGCAGTACTTTTTTTTTTTTTCGATATCTCGATTTTGATTAATATTCTTTTTTCTTTTTTTTTTGCAGATTTGGTTGATGGAGCGTTTGGAATTATTTGAAGCCCCCGACGATATTGAAAAATATGGCCCTAACGACTTAGTCCGTAGGAAGAAGAATTACTCTGCGAACATATCGTATGAAGATTGGAAAATTTTCTTTGCAAAGAGAGAATTTTCCATTCGTTGGGTGGTGCCTTGGTGGAGGCTTACTAGGATGGTTGACACGAATGAAACTCCATATTGTCGTGTTCCTAGTATCTCCAAACTGACCTTTTACTGTCCCTCCCGACTGATGCGGCAGTATGGGCTTGAACAAGTAATTCCACGCTATAACGATAGTCCTCGTGAAGTATCGTTTCATGAAAGTAACGTTCACAAGTACGAGGCTTATTGGATTGGAAGACCTTTGTGGACCGTTTCTACAAGTGACCAAGCTCCTCCTCCCTTATCTAGTGCATACAAGGCATGGTTGAATCCTAGAAGTAGGAGGGAACGATTCGGATCACGCAAGTCTGATGTAAAGAGTCGTCTTGGAGATAAGAAAGCTCCTTTTAAAGATCGCCTAGGTCCGAGGACACAAGGAATTGAGTTTAAGACTCCTAAGATGCCAAGAAAGAAGACTTATGTGAAAGGAAAGGGTAAAGAAAAGATGGTGTATAGGGAGAAGCAACCGAACAAGTTCAAGAAGGGTGAAAGGGGTGAAAGTTCGACTAGGGGTGTGACGGTTCGGGCTACAAAAGACACACTAATGGTGAAGGCCGACCTAATTGAGCAAGAGAAGGATGTTCCTAAAGAGAAGAGAGATTAGATCAATAGTGCTTTGCATTTTATAATTTATAATTTTTATTATAAGGCATACGATGCCAACACTTGTAGTCGCATTTATTTTAATAATAGCATATTTATTTCAGCCTTAAAAATAAAAATTACAATGACTTTTATTAATTATCCGAGTCAAGGAGTCGGACGCAATGGAAGAACGAAAACAAAAACTCGAACAATAAATTTGCAACGAATGCGCCAATAAATAAAACGGGAAACTGAAAATCTGTTGTGTCACGGTCAAAGGGTCCTGTGACACGGTTCAAATTCCCGCGTCACGGCAAATTTTTTTTTTTTTTTTTTTTTACAGACAGGGGTGACGTGGCACGGAACAATTCTCCCGTCAGACGGGAAGAAATCCCGTGTCACGGGAGTCACAATGTCCTTTTTGCCGTTCAGAGGTTGTCGTGACATGGGAATTTCTCCCGTCAGACGGGAAGAAATCCCGTGTCGCGACATTTTTGTTTTTTTTTGTTTTGCCGTGACGCAATGCTGAACCGACGCGCATATTAGATCAATAGAGGGAGGATTTTTTTTTTATTTTAAAGTGGTCGGGCCCCCTTGAGGGGTTGCCTACGTATCCTAAAAGGAATCAGGCCAGACGTAGCTCTATTGGGTCATGAACCCATGCGACTAGGCGTAGAATTTCTTGAGTAGATCCAAGTTGGTTAAATTATGGAAGTCGTTACCGTCCATGTCTACCAATTGTACCGCTCCGCCAGACAAGATGGCTTTAACAATGTACGGGCCTGACCAGTTCGGTCTGAATTTTCCTCTTGGATCTAACACATTTTTGCGAAGTGCCTTAAGCACTAGGTCAACCTCTTTGATGTTCCTGGTCTTGACTTTTTTATTAAAATGTCGTGCCATACGTTGTTGGTAGGTTTGGACATGATGCAAAGCTGCCAAGCGTTTTTCATCAAGCAAGACCAGTTCGTCGTATCTTGCTCTAATCCAGTCGACTTCATCTAGCTGGCTTTCCAATGCGATTCGGAGAGAAGGTATCTCGAGCTCGATTGGTTGTACAACTTCGACGCCATAGACTAAAGAGAAAGGGGTAGCCCCTGTCGACGTACGAACAGAGGTTCGATAACCCCAAAGGGCGAAATGTAGCTTACTTGGCCAATCCTTATAATTTTCCGTCATCTTTTCGATGATGGTCTTCACATTTTTGTTGGCCGATTCGACTGCTCCGTTCGTTTGTGGTCTGTAAGGTGATGATTGATGATGTTTGATATGATATTTCTGCAACAATTCCGCGCATTCGGCTTGAAAATGTGTTCCATTGTCACTGATCATCTCATGTGGTACCCCATAGCGGCATATAATATTTTTCTCAATGAATTGAGCTACATGTTTTGCCGTCAGCTTGGCATACGAGGCTGCCTCGACCCATTTGGTGAAGTAGTCGATTGCTACGAGAATGAATTCATGCCCCCCTTGTCCTGGTGGTGTGATTTTTCCAATGATGTCAATGCCCCAAGTGGAGAAAGGCCATGGAGAAGTATACGTGTAGAGAAGCGAAGGTGGAACATGCTGTAAGTTTGCATAGATTTGACACTTCATACATTTCTTGACGTACTCGTGACAATCTTTCTCCATAGTAGTCCAATAGTAACCTTGTCGTTGGATCTTTTGGACTAGCATCTTTGCATTCATGTGAGTTCCACATATACCAGCATGAAGATTTTCCATGGTTTTATGTGCTTCTTTCTTGGCTATACATAAGAGATTCCTTTCCGTTGCGGTTCTCTTGTGGAGTTCTCCCCTGATGAGTACATACTGTGAGGCCAGGAGCCTCAAAGCACGGCGTGCCCTTTTATCAGTATTAGGAGGATATTCTGCTCTTGTCATATAATTAAGGATGTCTGTATACCATGGCTCTTCATCTTCCTCCTGTGGTTCTTTTTCATCATCAAGTGCATGAACATAAGCTGGTTCATATCTTCTCTCTATGGTCAGTGGCATTCTGATCGTGTCAGCTGGAATTCGCACCATTGATGCTAACTTAGCTAGTGCGTCGGCGAACTGGTTTTCTTCTCTTGGCAAATACGTATATTCTACTTCATCTAGTTGCTCCGTGAGAGTTTCCAGATGAGCTTGATACGTAGCGAGACTTTCACTCCTCACTTTCCATCTCTTAGAGATTTGGTTAATGATTAGTGAAGAGTCACCGTAGATTCTGAGTTTCTTGATTCCCAAGGCGACAGCTATTTCTAATCCCAAAATGCATGCTTCATATTCTGCGGCATTGTTGGTGACATCAAAGTCAAGCTTCATGGAAATTGGGATGTGTTCTTCATTGGGCGATACGAGCAAGACTCCCACACCACATCCTTTTTGGTTTGAAGCTCCATCGAAATAGAGCGTCCAACTATCGTCTTCGGTCATGAGTAAATCTTCGTCAGGGAAATCGTACTCATCTTCTTCTTTTTCAGCTTCTTCTAACGGGAAGTCTGCTAAGAAGTCAGAAACTGCGGAACCTTTGATGGCTTTTTGTGGCACAAATCTCAAGTCAAATTGAGCCAGATTGACTATCCACCTTGATAATCTGCCGTTGAGTGTTGCTTTCTCGAACAGGTATTTGAGAGGATCCATCTTAGACACGACATGCACCGTATGAGTGAGCATGTAATGTCTTAGTTTCTGTGCGGCCCATACAAGTGCGAGACACAACATATCCTTGGAGTTTCTTGCTCAGGTAATAAATTGCATTCTCCTTGCTTTCGATCTCTTGTGCTAGCATTGCCCCCATCGTTTCTCTTGTGACCGTAAGGTAGAGTCGAAGAGGAAAGTCAGGTATTGCCGGCGCTAGCACAGGTGGGTTTGCCAAATACTCTTTGATTTTGTCGAAAGCCTTTTGGAAATCATCATCCCATGTGACTGGGACATTCTTCTTAAGCTTCTTGAATATAGGTTCACATATTGCTGTGAGCTTTGATATGAACCTACTTATATACTGCAACCTTCCAATGAAGCCTCGAATCTCCTTCTCATTTTTGGGTGGTGGCATGGCCATGATCGCTTTTATTTTTGAAGGATCTATTTCAATCCCTCGAGAACTGATCACATATCCAAGTAATTTGCCTGACGTGACTCCGAATGCACATTTTGCTGGATTTAATCTCATGTTGTACTTACGGAGTCTTTCAAAAAACTTGCGAAGTGCGACGATATGGCTTGGGCGATCCTTAGACTTGACAATCATATCATCGACATAGACCTCCACTTCTTTGTGCATCATGTCATGTAAGAGTGTTGTAGCTGCTCTTTGGTAGGTGGCACCCGCATTTTTCAACCCGAATGGCATTACCGTATAGCAATATGTACCCCACTGTGTGATGAATGTGGTTTTCTCCATGTCTTCTTCGGCCATCAATACTTGATTATATCCGGCGTAACCATCCATGAATGACAGGAGTGCATGGTTTGCTGTATTATCGACCAGAATGTCAATGTGAGGTAGAGGGAACCCATCTTTTGGGCTTGCTTTATTGAGATCCCTGTAATCAACACACATTCTGACCCTTCCATCCTTCTTTGGAACTGGAACCACATTTGCTATCCATTCCGGATATTTGGATACTCTGATGAAACCTGCGGCCAATTGCTTCCTGATTTCTTCCTTGATTTTGAGAGCCACATCTGGTTTCATTCGGCGCAGCTTTTGTTTGACAGGCTTCATACCTGGAATGAGTGGTATCGTATGCTGGGCTATATCCCTGTCAATTCCTGGCATATCTTGGTATGACCAAGCAAATACATCAACAAATTCACTAAGCAAGTTAATTAGCTCTTTGCGTTCATCTTTACTTAGTGTTAATCCAATTTTTACTTCTTTAACAGTCGTATCATTGGAAATGTTAATTGTTTCTGTATCTTCAATAACTGAAGTTTTATTTTCATGTTCTTCCATTGCTTTTATTATTTCTTTGTCATTTTTATCATTAGCAAAGCAATATTGATCAGGGCTAGGGGAATGGCACACATCGTAAGAAAAGGTATTCATTTCATTGAATTCACTGGCTAATACATCAAGAGAGGCAAGGTCAGCTGCGACCTTACCAGAATTATTAGGACTAGAAGGATAGGGCTTGACAAGAGACTCAGGGTTGAACTCTATAGCAGAAAGAGGGTCAGCCTCAGACTCTAAGGACTCATCTACAGACTTAGACTCAGACTCGGACTCGGACCCAGACGATTCAGACTCATCAAACATAGGACCCTCGCCAGCGGTTATTTCCAACTTCTCTCCACTCGGCGTAGTGATCCTCAATGTCTTGCGCCATCCCCTTGAAATGTTGTCAGCTTGGACGATTAACTCGGAGGGGTCGAAATCCTTGTTTGCTATGACGGCTTGAACGAGCTCAGAGTTATCATTGCAGACCGGCTTGGATTCATTCTTCTCCATTCCAAAAAGGAGGTTGATTCCCAGATCATCAGAATTCAGGCTAGCTGACTTCTCGACTGTGGAGAGCTCTTCATCGATGTAGTCACAATCGAGGAACACCTCAAATCCCGGTTCACAGATCCCATCATGGACAAATGGTTCGGGGAATTCATAGCATGGGAAGTCTTCCCCTTCGTTGATGTACTGGCCGTTGAGAGTGAACGGATATGGATCCATGGTCATTTCCGTTTTTGTGATTCGAGCGTTGTTGCGAGCTTTCATTTTCAACGCAGCTTGTTTCAGATCTTCCTTTGTCGGCTCGAATCCTAAGCCGAAAGTATCCTTCTTGAGCGCACCAGGATGGCCCCAAGATTTAGCCATTTTCTTCTTGAGCCCAAGGGTCATTCCAGGAAAGTGACCTTGCTTCTTCAAAATGGCGTTGATACTGGTGTTTGAATAAGGATCGAAGTCGAGATGACACTTTTCCTCTTCTTCGATCGCAAGAACATCATCTAAAGAAAACCCCCACAGATCTTCATCTTCCTCGTCGTGTTCAACATGGACGATAGGGGTATCAATAACTTGAATGCGCATAGGAGAAGCATCGATGGTAATTGGAACCCCTCCAACTATGGCTTTCACTTTCTGATGAAGCGATGATGGAATCGCCTTTAGCTCATGAAGCTAAGGGCGTCCTAATAACAGATTGAAAGAGGCCTTAATGTCCACCACCTGAAATTTGGTGCGACGTTCAATAGCCCCAGTAGTTATATTTAGTACGATAGTACCCACGGCTTGACGGCGAGTATTATCGTAAGCTCGAATCCCTTGAGTGGAGGGAGTCAAATCTTCATTCTTTATACCCAACTTCCTTGTAGTACGGAGTGGGCACACATTGATTGCAGAGCCATTATCAACCAGGCTCATAGGAACATTCATCTGCCTACACACTACAGTGAGGTGTAAGGCATTATTATGTTGGTCCCCTTCCGGGAGTAAATCCTTATCAGAAAAGGAGATCAGATTGCTAGTGCTCGGCAGCTCAGTAGTAAGAAAATTGACCAATCCTTGAGGAGTCATGTCATCATCAACTCCTATCTTCACCAGAGCATTCATTACAGCCTTTCGATGCTCGTGGGAAGTGGTCAAAAGCTTCCATACATTCATCTCCACCTTGGTCTTTTGCAGTTGTTTGACCACATCGCTATTCACAGGGTCGACGGGATCAACTATCGGATTTGATTGTGGTGGAGGTGGAGGTGGGTTAGGTTGTTGCAACCGTCCATTTATGGTGAGAACCTTGACCTCAAGGTCCCCCCAAACATCTTCACTGATGCCGAGAGATGAACAGGCTATGTCTTTGAGATAGACGTCTTCATCATCGCTATCCCAAATCCCATTCACTTCTTCAGTGCTTGAGATAAATACAACTTCCGGCAGAGGTTTATTCACAGGTTGAATGAGTATTGACGGATCAAAGGAGACTTCATCTCCCATGATAGCCAAAGCATCAGAAAGAGGACCTGTTTGAATGTTAGGCTTCTTGCCCCCTGGAGGGACAGGAAGTTGGTTAGCATCAATCAGGTCCTGGATTGCGTCTTTCAGCCTCCAACACTTCTCAGTGTTATGACCCTTGCCTTGATGATACTTGCAATAAGCGTTGGGGTCATAGTTAGCGGTCCTATTCTCAGGTCAAGGTTCTTGAAATGGTCCGATTGGCATAATCAGTCCCTGACCATGAAGACGGTCATAAGCAGCATCATAAGTCATTCCCAAAGGCGTATAAACCCTCCTTTGCCTTTGGAATCTTTGAGGAGGAGCATTAAGGGCCAGCACATCATTGATGTTGATATTGTTGGTAGCATTATTTGGCTTAGAAGACAAAGAAGAAGGAGTGTCGTTCTTCTTGTTTTTCCAAGTGTTGTTGTTATTGTTGCTACCAACAGACTTCATCAGTTCGTCTTCGATATAGATTCCAATATCGTATACAGCATCAAAGGTACTTAGAGGCAGAAACTTCAGGTGTTGCTTGTACTTATGAGTCAGGTTGGCAATGAACAAGCGAACCATTTCCTTCTCCTTGGGAGGATCCACCAAGAGCGCAGCTGTTTCTCTCCACCTGCTTAGGTAAGTGGTGAAGCCTTCATTCTCTTTCTGTTTGAGAATGGAGAGTTCACGTTCAGAAGTCTTGGCTTGGATGTTACACTTGTACCGATTCATAAAGATTTCAGTAAAATCCTCCCAGGTCGCGACATGCTTGGATTCCAGAGAATAGAACCACTGTTGACAGGCATGCTCTAAGGAAAGAGGAAACACCGTAGGGAAAAGTGTCACATCTACTCCCTTAAGAGCCATAGTTGCAGAAAAAGCCTTCAAATGGAAAAGCGGGTTATCAGTAGGCTTGAACTTGGGAATATCAGCAGTGGAAAACTTCTCAGGAAGTTTCTCTCTTATAGACGAGGAGGTGATAGGCTGTTCCACATAAGTGAACTCTTCGGAAATCTTGCTCATTTGTTCCTTGATCTTGTCCATCGCAGCAGTAGTGACACTGTTTTGCTTGTCTTGCTCTACAGTGTTGACTCTAGTAGTGAGTATCTGCATCATGTCAGACAATCTTTCGATTGTCCTGATGAGGTTTTCGATGTCTTCCTTAGTGGCCATTGGTTGAAAGTAGACTGGAGACGGATCTTGTGGAGATGACTGAGGTGGTTTCCTTGTACGCCTCTTTGGTATAAGAGGTTGTTGAGGTATGGACTCGAACCGTAACAATCTACCCTTGCTTCTTGCCCAAGTGCTGTGACACCGAAACAAACACACCTTTAATGACCAAACTTGACCTTAACCTATCCGGATTAAAAAAAAGAAAAAAAAAATTTTATTATTGAAGCTCTACTTATTAAAAAAAAGAAAACATGGGAGGATACCATCCGACTTACTCCGAAAAAAAAAAAAAAAAAACGACACAAAAAACGAAACTTCCCTAAAATACGGTCAAAAGTGGTGCATGACGAAAAAAAAAACTGTGTGGACATAATATGTGAGTGATTAGGTGAGGTTATAGACGTGTGTTTTGACCGTATAGCTAGACACGACTCAATACTGGACGCAAAAATCGAGAAAAAAGACTGACGGGACACATTCCTGGGCACCGTGTCACGGTGCAGATTGTCGTGACACGGTGCAGTCTACCGTCAGACGGTAGACATTCCCGTGTCACGGCACTGTTCACCGTGACACGGCAGAACATGCCGTGACACGGTGCGCAGTTCCAGGTCAGTTTTTGTGATTTTTCAGATTTTAATCGATTTTAAGTCCGTACTAATTACTATGTGAGAATAAAAACCCTCGGTCATGGGTTAAACAAAAAGAGCAAACACATGAGGGTTATCACCAAAACAACACATAGTATTTAGGCACGATGATGTAAAAAAGTTCGCAAGCTAAAGTCAAGATCTATGTTCAACTATTGGTCAAGCTTTGGGTGTCAAAAGGGTACCATGGTTAAGAGTTTGGACGCGTTAGCAAGGAAGCCTCCCTAGAGGGTGTATGCCAACAGGCGGCTCCGCGAGTTCGTGATGAAATCGAACTCGACTCCATGGTTTGGGTGGATTTAATGACTCGGATGAACCCTTATTGCCATGAGCGTTTTTGGGTTGATAGAGCTTAAATCCCCCGGGGCTAAGACGCATGTAGAACACATACGTTTTTTCAGAAAAATCGAAGGAAGTCGACTGTGAGAAAAGAAAATAAACCACCGGTCAGATTTTAGGACTGCCGTGACACGGCAGACTCTGCCGTGACACGACAGTCAGAAAATCTGACTGGTGCCCTGTTTGCTTTTGCGCACAACCGAATTATCCAATTTTTCCTACGGGACAGACCTGAATGCGACGTTAAAACGTCTATGCAGATGCAAAAATGCCAAATTAATCACAGGAATATTTTTTCAAGAATCTTTCAAGTCTCATCCACTCATCTTAATTAAATATCGATCACTCAAATCGATAAATAATTAAGAATCCTCCCCAGTGGAGTCGCCAAATTGTAGGCGTCGTTCGAACTGCGCCTACGTTAAGCATATTGTGAATATGCTTGGCACTCATAGGAAGTGGGAATTGACATTACGATTAGGGACAACGATTAGGGACAAATAAAGTAGGGAGCCGCCAACAAGTTTTTAAGGAACTTGTAAACCGTTCACGGATCATAAAAAGGCAACCACGAATAAGGGACAACGAATGCAACAACGATTGACCCGTGAAGGTTACACCCCATTCATAATCCATGAGATTACTAACTCCATACGGTTCGAAACCACGAAAGGAGGATCGGGGATGATGGTACGAAGTGAATCATGGAGTCACATTCACCCGTATTGGCCTCTACTCAATTCTTATAGTGAAAAGCATTCCTGTGATCTCAAAGGCATACAAACAATAATTCAATTCGCTCCAAACTATTATTTAACTAAATTGGTTCAAAATTAATGCACACATTATTCTAAAATATTGGTGATCACTTCAATTAATAACAAGATTAAAAAGGATCCTAAACCGGTTGTCCAAATTATCTTATTAGTCACGATTTTCAATTACATATTCCCTTTAAACATGCAATATGGTGATCATAAAAATAATAATATAATCAATATTAATATAAAAACCAATTTAATTGTAATTCCAACAACATAAAATTGTTAGAAAAATAATAATAAAAGAGCATGATCCTTACTTTGAATCTGTTTGCTTGCAACTACAAAATAATAAACGAGTTAGTAGCTTCAAGGAAATAATAAAACAACAATTAAATTAAATCAAGTAAACAAGGTTGATTTTGGGGCCAAACCCTCAAACGATTCTACCTTTCACGCCTTGGCTTAAGGACAGAACCTCGAGTAAAATATGGACTCCTTTGGGTGCTTGAAGAAGGAATTTTGAAGTGAAAAGGGTAGGCTAGTGTTTAGGTTAAGAGCATAGAAGAAAGAAAATAAGAATAATAAAATTCTCGTTGCCCCGTATATCAGAAATGAGGGGGTATTTATAGGGAAATGTGCTGAGGGAGCACACGGAACCCTAAAATGACAAAAACCCTAAAAAAGTATCCCGTGACACGGTCAGACTGTACCGTGACACGGTTAGACTGTACCGTCAGACGGTACACATTCCCGTGACACGGTCAGTTTTGGAGTGACGCGGGAAATTTTCAGAAAACGGAACAGAAAACGCGTTAAGGGTTTACGCGGAAAGGACACGGAACATCCCGTGTCACGGGAAGTCCCACCGTCAGACGGGAAGGGTTCCCGTGACGCGGTCAGACTGTACCGTGACACGGTCAGTTCCAGTCCATTTTTCCGTCTAAATTCATTTTTAACCCTAATTTCTTTCGGCTTTTTAGTGCCGATTGATAATTTCGGGCTTTTTTCTGACTTTTTATTATTCGGGCTAAAATAAGAAAATAATAAAATAAAAATAAATAAAATATTGGGCCAAAAATAAATAATAAAATAATAAAATAAAAAGGTTTGGGTTTAAAATTAATTAACAAGCTTGGGCTAAAATTAAAACTATGCTTTTACCAAACACTAAGACTGATCCATAGACCTTTCAAAAATATGAATTTAATAAAATACGATTTTTTAAGCACTCTCGGGATTAAATACTAAACTCGACCAACAGTGGCGGTGAAAGGTTATTTATCATCGGGTTTGGTTTTGGGGAGACATTTTTAGGTGTCTACAATAACACAATGGTAATGGAAGCCGTTCCCCGGCAACGGCGCCAATTTGACAAGGGAATAAACGCGTCGTCAATTGTCTATCCCTAGATCAAATACAATTTATACAACCTAAACAAACCTAATACGAGTATAAGGCAAGCATAGGGGTCGAACCACAGAGAACGGTAAACACCACCAAATGTTATCAACAATTAAGCTAGTCCGGAATAGGAGATAAATAAACTAAAGTCTAAAGATGCTAAAACAAGAAATAAAACATTAAGGCACCAAGGGAAATGGGTAGGTGAAGTTGATGCTTGACCATACAATAACAAAGTAGCATATCAATGGTAAACTAAACATGCATGAATATCGAAGTAAAGGGTCCAATCTAGCCGCCTTCCGGGGTCAATTGGCTTCTCCTAACATAGCCTCTATGTTTCCACATTAGAACCATATACTAGGAGGTACTATTAAATAACAATCGATAGTAATGAATCTCAACTAAGTCAAGTTCCGTTACTTGTTAGTAAAGACTCATCTTTGATCAACTAACAATGTGCACTTGCAAGAAAGACCAAAGAATATCAATCATGCAAAGACTTTAATCACCATTAACATAACCCCAACATTAAAAGCATGAACAATTAGCAACTACACCATCCCCACACCCTTGGCTAGATGACTACTCACAAATCATATTGAAAACAATATCAATCATCAAATCAATAAGCATCAACATGATTAATAAGCAAAGAAGAAAAATGAAAGCAAATAAGCAAAATCAAAAACAAAGGTAAAGAGAAAGAGTAAGAGATTGCTCATTAATTGAAGATGAAGGTCTACAAAGGATTGAACAAGCTCCTTCTTCAAAATCCAAGTTCATTAATGAAGAAAACCACACTTTCTCTCTCTACCAATGAAGACTAATCCTAACCTAACCTAAAACTAATTAGAGAGAAGAATAGATAGTTATTGAATGTCCCCCAATTACCCCAAAAAATGGGTATTTATACTAACTTAATAAAACTAGTAAAAATAGAAAAAGAAAATAAAATTAAAAAAATTAAAAGGAAAAGTAAAAAAAATCAGAAAACTCAAATAAAAATAAAATAAAAGAAAGAAAATAAGAAAAGGGAAAAGAAAAAGAAATAAAAATAAAAGAAAAAGAAAAATAAAATAAACCCACCAATTCCCACCAAAACAATCAGCTACCCCATTTCTTCTTCGATATTCATGGCTGCTCCATCATCATCATCGAACAACCATCATCAATGGCTCAAAATTATCACCGACATCTTCATCAACCAGCAATCAATCAAGGCCGTTCAATTTTCATTAAAACTCGCGTGAGAAGCTCGTGAAATGGTTCGATCGAACCGGTGGCTGGTTCGACCGAACTACGGGGTTGGTTCGGTCGAACCAAGGGTATGTTCGACCACTCCTCTTCGAATAACAAAACCCACAAAGTCTCTGACTCGAAGTTCGGCCGAACACTCATTGATTTGCTCGAACTTGATTAATTTGCTAATTGCTCTGATTTGTGATGCAATGGTGGGCGATTTGTTGATGTGGTTGGAGAAGTTGTGGGTCAGGTGTGATGAAGGGCTGCCGTTTTGGGTGGAGTGAGTGCCCGCTGCGAAGGGTATCGAGAATGGAGATGAATTGGAGCTATGGGTTGCGGGCTGCTCTGATTTGGGGCGCTGCAGTGTCGGCTTTAATTGGTGGTTGCGGTGGTCGGGTGCGTGGTTATTGTTGATGTTGTGTTCGTTGCTGTTGCTGTTGTTGGTGGTTGAGAACGGTGGCGCGGCTGGTGGTGATATGCGTTGTTGGTGAGAGCAGTGGTGTTGTGGGTTTTCGTGGCTGGTGGTAATTGGTGGTTGATTGTGGGTTTGTGATTGGTTGCAGTAGCTGTGCAGTGGTGTGAGGGTGGCTGCTGTTGGTTTGAGGTTAATGTTGTTGTTGGTGTTGGGGGTGTTGCGGGGTGAAGCAGGGGAAGAGCTGCTTGTGTTGTTGGTGTGTGTGTGGTGGATGATAAGGTGTGGGGTGTGGTGAAGGATAAGGGGCAGCAACTAAAGGCAGCAGCTTGTTTGGAAGCTTATGCCTCGAACCTTAGACCTCCAAACACGAATATGACTTTAAAACCCGGGACACCTACAACCAAAAACACGAGGGTATTACTAAGATATAAAATAAAATAAAATAAAATAAAGAAAAGGTAAAATAAACTAAAATAAAATAAGATAAATAACACTAAACTAATAAAAATTAAATAAAACTATACAAGTAAAGAAAGTGAAATAAAATAGACTCAAAACTAATTAAAATAAATGAAAGTAAATTAGAATACTTTCAAGGAAAAATAAAGAACGAAATATAACAAATCAAAAGCAAATAAAATACGAAAATAAACTAATTCTAATAAAAACTACGAAAAGAACTAAAACACGACAAAATTACCAAAATAAACAAGAAATGTTATTAAGAGAAAACAAGAGAAAGAAAGGAAAAATAAGATAAAATAAACGCGAAAATGACTCTAAAAATACTTCCTAAGAGTGACATAAATGTCACTCATCATCCACGAAGGAATTTGTGGAACTCACGTAAATGGCAAAATGTTAGTCCAAAAGATAATGCGAGAAGGATACTATTGGACTACAATGAATAGGGATTGTCATCAATACGTAAAATGATGCCCTTAGTGCCAAATCTACGCTAATTTACAACACGTTCCTCCATCTTTGCTCTACACCTACACGTCACCATGACCATTCTCTACATGGGGAATTGACATCATCGGCAAAATCACTCCCCGAGGAACAGGAGGTCACGAATATATCTTAGTGGCAATTGATTACTTTACGAAATGGGTTGAAGCACAATCATACGCTAAACATACTGCAAAATATGTAGCACTCTTTATCGAAAGAAATATTATTTGTCGATATGGAGTCCCACATGAAATGATAAGTGACAATGGAACTCACTTTCAAGCTAAATGTGAAGAATTGCTACAGAAATATGGTATTCAACATCATCACTCTTCTCCTTATAGACCTCAGGCAAATGGAGTAGTCGAAGCAGCTAATAAAAATCTAAAGACTATCATCAAGAAAATGACGGAAAATTACAAGGATTGGCCTGATAAACTTCACTTCGCATTGTGGGGTTATCGCACGTTAATTCGCACATCAACAGGAAATGCGCCATTTTCCTTGGTTTATGGAATGGATGTCGTACAACCTGTCGAACTAGAGATTCCATCTCTACGCATCGCATTAGATCGAAAACTCGATGAAGTTGAATGGACTAGGGCAAGATATGAGGAGCTAATTCTACTTGATGAAAAACGACTAGAAGCTCTACATCACACTCAATGTTACCAAACTCGTATGGCTAGGCATTTTAATAAGAAGGTCAAGAAAAGAAACATCCAAGTAGGAGACTTGGTGTTAAAAGCATTAAGGAAAAATGTTTTAGATCCAAGAGGAAAATTCACACCTAATTGGTCTGGACCCTACATTGTCAAAACAATCTTGTCAGGAAGTGCAGCAAAATTAACTGACACGGATGGCAATGAGTTCTCAAACATGACAAATCTTGACCAACTTAAGAAATACTACCCATAATTACTTGAGTAGGACACGTACTCAAGAGAGCTACGTTTGGCCTGATTCTTTAAGAAAGGATACGTAGGCAACCCTTTACGGGTGCGGCCACTTTTTTTTTCAAATCTCGCATCCCAGACTTAATAAAAAAATTCAACAAAAGATCGACGAAACATCGGCGCCACAGAAAAAGTTCTGGCGCCAATTGATGAACATTAGCGCCAGACGACAGCCTTCGTCGCCTGACGCTAAACTGCCGCAGCTGACGCTAGTCGCAGAATAGTGGCGCCAATTTACTGTAAAATATCTAAGAATATTTCGGTGTTTTTCGGAAAATTTTCGACTTCCGTACTCAAAAAAGTTTCTGGAAAATTAATTTTTCGGTTTTCATTGCTTTAATAAATTAAATTTAAAGTAAATAATTTAATTAAAAAGCTGGAATTTCATTAATAAAATAAATTACATTATTAATGGAATTTAAATAAAGCTTAAATAAATTAACTTTGAATTTAAAAAAACTAAGTCTAATAATTGAAAATTAAGCAATGCTCTTAATCTTCTTTCTCTTTCTTAGCCCTTTTCCAATTTTTGTCTGCGTCTTCTTCCCCATCCATAACCTTAGCTAGTAGGCATCCTTTAGAGGACCTACATTCAATCTTGGAGTAAATAGTTTTTCCCTTAGCTAGGACCCCATGCTTCTTTTCTACCCAAGCCTTCTGCTCTGTGGTGTCAGCTTTCCTTTTTCCTTTATCCTTCGCAGAACTTTTCTTCTTAGGCATCGTAGGTGTTTTGAACTCAACTCTTTCACCCAAGCGCTCCTTCACAGGAATCACTTTGTCACCTAGATGACTCTTCACATCAGTTTTACGCTGATTTTTCTTCACGTCCTTTGAAGGTTTCTTCAGAAGCCACTTTTTCACATCATTGGGCAAGGAAGGAGGAACTTTTTGGGTGATCACTTCCCATAAAGGTCTAGCGCTCCAATAAGCATCAAATTTGTCTACTTCCTGAGAGACAGGGAACTCATAGGGACGACAAAGATCACCGGAAGGAATTGTTTGAAGTAGGCCGTACTGTCTTTTTACCCTGCAGGGATAATAAAAAGTCATTCGGGACAAGCTTGGAAGACTGCAGAAAGGCTGCTTGTTGACACCAACCATCTTTTCTATCTTCCACCAAGGGATGACCCACTTGATGGCAAAATTATAAGACTTGAAGACCTTCTTCCATTTGTGGCGCCCCATCTTAGAGAAGCGTTTCTTTCTTCTCACGAAGCAATTTGGAGTATACTTCTCAATATTGTCTGGAGGGCTAATTAATTCCAGTCTTTCCATTAGCCACATCTGCAAAAAAATTTCAATGCAAATAAATTATTATTACTATACAAAAATATATTTTTGCTTTCTGTAATTAAAAATATTATTTTTTTACCTGTAATAAAATTGGAGAGCCCCGGAAAGGCGCTTTTGGATCCTTCTTTAATTCATCAAGACTAAGTATAGTCTCTCCAACAATTAAGGGCATTGGATTTCTCCCAGATTCAATCTTCTCTAAAACAGTATATATAATTGCTTGACCTTCATTATTTTTACCACTAGTGAAAAAATATTGATTAAGCATGCAAAAGAGAAAAGCCCTTATTCTATAAACATGGAAAGATTTAGAATAAGGTCTATCAAAATAATGGCAAGCAAAATTCTTTCAAATTAACTATGCTACCATCTACTATTTTTGTTAGATCTTTGTCTTTTAAATTGAAGAAGCGTTCAAAATTCTTATGATAATATTCGTTTATTTTTGGGATTACTACAAGATCTAATGCAGGGAAGCCTAAAATAGCACCGAATTCTTCTGGCAAAGGGCAAATTTCATCATTACCTAATCTAAAGCAATGAGTATCTACATCCCAATATTCTAGAGCGGTATGAATAAAATCTAAATCAAGATCTACCCCTTTGACACCATAAATACCCCCCAGGTGAAACACATCTAATTCTTTTCTCTCCTTGGCATTAAGAGACCGACACCATTCATGAGTAAAGTTGGTAAAACTTTTGGAAACTAGAGACATGTTGTTATTTTTTTCTAAAAGCTAAGAATATATTTTATTTACTGAAATTATGAAGAAAATCGGCTGGGCAGGGGGCTATTTATACACAAAATCGGAGAAATTTTATTCCAGAAAGGATTCAGAGTCAGCGCTTATTAGCGCTAGACGCTAAACATTGGCGCCTGACGCCAAGGCATAGCGCCAAATGCTAAGTGTAGCGCCTGGCGCTACACCAAAACGCGTGGCGCCGGTTGGCGCTAACGTGTCTTATCGTACGAGCTTTCCAAAAACCGCGTATTTTGACCTGATTCGAGTCTTACCAATGACTTTACGGTTTCTCTATTCTTCTTTTATATCTTTTACAAAAATTCATTTATTTCTTCCTCTTAATTAATACAACTATTATATTAATTATATTATTTTTCGGATTTTATTTTGACTAACTTCCAAGTTTTTATAAATCCAATATTTTTTTTACTTTTATTTTTCATTTTTCTTTTTTGGGGGAGCAAGTCGGATACCCTCCATCAATAATAAAAATGACGGAATTTTTGCGCAAAATTAATTTTCACAATTCTTTGCACACACAAAAATGCACATAAAAAATATAAATGAAAAAATGATAAATGAAAAAACGATAAATGGTGAATACACTCATAATAGTATGTATATACAAGCATGTCTAAATAATGAGTCTAATTAAAGGCAAAGTTCTATACAAAGTCAAAATAAAATAATAAAAAGCACAGGAACAAACTACGGCGCCGGGGGACGTACACCCATCATCTCATAAAATAGCGTCGTACGAGGAGTAACCTCTCCACCAGCTCCGATCTCCTCGGGAGGTGGAAAACTCAGCACAGGACCCGACCACCCAAGATCAACCTGAGGCTGAGGCTGCGGAGGCTGCTGCGATGACGAGCCGACCTCGTACATCCCACCACCTCTAAGAGCCGAGGTAGCCTCTCCCTGGCCTACCGGCGCAGCATGTGCACCCTCAGATGAAGAGCATGAGCCCTCTACCGCCTCGGTACGGGCAGCCTCAGCACGACCGCCCCGACCACCCGAATTAGTGCGGCGACGTCTCGAGCTAGACCTCGCCGGCTCTCTCCGCACCTCAGGTCTCGTACGGGTATGAGAAGGAATGGGGCTGACCTTACAAAAGAAACCAAAATCAGAACCATGCAGAATAGAAGCGGTAATGCAAAAACATAAGATGGAAGCTGCCACCTGAACGGCGTCGTCTCGACGGCATGTAGCCACGTTCCTTATCTGGACGAGCTGGCTCCGGAAGGAATCTATGCATCGTGCCATCCCCGTGACCACCTCGCGCGAAAACTGTCAGGAAAATAAAGTCAGTAAACATGCATAACATATATGGACAAAAGTTGCGAATAAATAAGCTTACCCGAGTTTGGTGACAAGGAATCGACCGCTCCACAAAGCGCTCGCCCTCAGGAGCTGGAGGAATCATCTCCTCAATCGGGGCATATGTCCCCTAATAGTGGATGGACATACGAGGTGGCACGAACTCAGCAAGACCACCCTAACAAAGCAAATCAAAATCGATAAAGCATTACTTCGGGGCTACTTAACGAAAAGTAAAAGCAGAAAATCATACCGCCACATCCTCAGCAGGTACAGGAACTGGAGCTAGCAACGGCAGTAGCTCTTCCTCATAGCACCACCCCAGGATCGTGTAAGATCACCAAGGGGTACCAGCTCTCTCTGACATGCTCACCAACCTCGCGGCATTAAACATGTGACGCGGTGGAGGAGCAGGAACGACAAAGGTATCTGAGGAATGCTGAATAGAAACTCTCTCCCCAAGATACGCGACCGCTCCATAGGTCCCTAAAAAATAGCGACGCTCAGCAGAATACTGCGCGGCTAGCCTTGGGACTGCCAAGTCGATCCACGGTCGGTACAGCACGTCAGACTCCTGCAAAAAATGCCTATCAGACGAGAATCTATCAAAGGTATCACAAAATGTTCAATAATGTAAAGAACCATACCGAGATGATCCAATCTCGGACATAAGCAGTGGACATCCCCACACGGCGGCTGCCCCAGGAAACACTTACTGGAAACCTGCACGGCGACGGTCTCGCCGGCGCGACTGAGGGAAAGTACTCGTAGAACCAGATCTACAAAAGGCAAAAATTATCATCGAGCGCTAACTAAAATCTTAGAGTTAAACTTTACAGGAAATAAAGTATACCTCTACGACTCTCCAGAAGCCGGATTGAGCAACGTTCCCCGTGAAGGATCGATGTCGACACGAGTCCTGCAACGCTCGGACGAAGTCAGCATAGGCCAAGCTGACCCAGTCATAAGTCCCGATTCAATGTAGATCAAGGACAGCAGGAAGGTAGTAAAGCAATGCCCTACTACCCTTGTCAGGGGAGAACGTTCCTGACAGCAAGATAAGTGCAAAGATGTGCACCCGCTGCTCTCGGGTAGTCGCACCATCATCAAAAGCCGCTGCTAGAGTCGAGCGGTGAATCCCCTTCGCGCTGAACTGAGTCGACTCCACCTCAGCTCGAGCCCGAACAGCAATCGGACCCAAAAGCTCCTGGACCTCGGGAGAAAAGACGCTAATCTTGCTGTCAAACGGCAGTGCCACAGAGCTGAACTCCAGTCCCGTAATGAGACTGAAGTCGGTCGGGGTGACCATCATCTCACCTCATGGGAAGTGGAAAGTGTTAGTGGTGTCCCAAAAGAACTCCACCAGATCACGAACTACATGGTGACCCCCGCTAGAGGCAATCATGGCCTCTGAGGTCTCGAAGAGCGCACTCAGTTCGCAAGACTCCCATAGAAGCCTCGCCTCGTCGTAATTGGCGATGTACATCTTGTACAGGTTGCCCAAACCGTCGTAACCGGAACCATGAAAGCTCGTCCTCCCAACTGTGATGCCCCGTCTCACCCTCTTAGAGATGTGGTGGACGGGAGAGAAGTACAAAGTCCGCTCATCCCACTCAGGGAGTCGGCCAAGTGAAGTGGACGGATCAGCGTCGTCCTCTACGGGCTCATGCTCCCGTCGAACGTCTCGGGACCGTGAACCAGCGCCTCGCTGTCTAGCCATGCTACATTGTGCAGAATCATCATAAATTAAGGTCCTATAGTATCTAAAGTTCGCCTAGCCGCATGATACTCTGTTCGCAAAAAAGAGAGTACGTAGTACTAAAACAAAGTGCAAATTCATATTGAGCACATACGACATTTTTCAAGCATTCAAACAATTTCTTGTAATACTATAATAATTATTGTGACAAATTGGACAAGAATTGCTAGCAAAAACGTCAAGAATAAGCCACATTGTCTTCCCGACCTTAAGAGGTCCGACAATGGTGATTCGTTTGTTTTTTCACCAAAGTGAGTCAAACAAGTCTCAAATTACTCCCAAAGCAATATATAAACATAATCAAGCAATTTCATGGCATAAAGTTTGATAAACAAAGAGAATTTAGCAATTTGAAATTCGAATTTTCAAGAAATTCGTAAACAAATGCATGCAAAATTCATTAAAATCGGCGTGAGTTTGGAGGAAAATTATATAGATCGGGGAAATGGATGGAATAATCTTTGATTTGCAAAAAATTTGAGGGAATTCGGTTGAAAAACGAGCAAGAACGAGCCAAGTGAAGTTCTGAGAATTTCTCGAGCAAAAACGCGAACAGCAACAGCGGAAATGAAGAAGAGAAGGGTATTTAAGGAAAACCCGACTCTAGCGCCAAACGTCAGACCTTGGCGTCAGTCGATGAGGCTTAGCACCTGGCGCTAGTACCAGCGTCTTGCGCCACAGCCAAAATAGCGGCGCTAGCGTTATTTCAACGGCGCCAGATCGCTCAGCCACTCTGTACGGGTTTGAACCTCTTGAAATATATTAGGCTCCTTGGTTCGCCAGTTAGCCCCTCTAAGCAATTTGACATGATTTTAGTAATCGACTTGGTTACAGTTACATAAAGTGATCGACCTGATGAAAGATCGTCTCACTTAGCTTAAAGCGCCTAAGCATTGGCTCATCGCAGAAGCGCCAACATACTTGTTCATATAGAAAAAAGCACCAACATACTGGTTCATATAGCAAAAGGCACCGACATACTGGTTCATTCAGCGAAAGGCACCGACATACTGGTTCATTCAGCAAAAGGCACCGACATACTGGTTCATTCAGCAAAAGGCACCGACATACTGGTTCATTCAGCAAAAGGCACCGACATACTGGCTCAAAAGCAGCAAAAGCGTCGACGTACTGGCATAGCGGAAACAAAGTTCAAGCGAGCTTTTAAAGATCAACAAGCGTAGGTCTTCGGTAATTTTCTTTGGAATATTATCGCAACAAATGAGGATAGCTTCAAGTGAGGATATCTTCGGCAGCGTTCCCTAGCTTGCGGAGAGTTATCACAAACAATTGGAGGTGATTTCAAGCGAAGTTGTCTTCGATCGTGTTCCCTGGCTTGCGGAAGATGGTCACAAAGTGCTAAAGGTGGTTTCAAGCAAAGCAATCTTCGATGGGGTTCTCTAGCATGCAGAAGTCTATCATGACGGAATTGGAGGCAGTTACAAGCGTAGCAGTCTTCAGACGGCATTCTCTAGCTTGCAGAAGGTCGTCAAAAATTACAGAAATACAAGAAATGCAGCAACAGATTGGTTACTTTCAGAGACGTATGCTCGAAGGTGCAAGATACGCGTTTCTTAACTCTTTTATCTATTTAACTAACGGTAGTTTGCAGGTATCGGCGTTACAAGAATGATTTTGGATCGCAGAACGTTCAGAGTCATTCTCCGTCCCTATCGATACTTTGACTTTTGTTTTCGAAACTGGCGTTTCTCCAAACTCAGTCAAAGTGGGGGCTTCTGTAGACACCCATTTGTGTCTCCCCAAAACCAAACCCGGTGATGAGTGCCTTTCATGTCAAATCATAATCGAATGAAGTGAAAGTGTGGAAAGTCCAGTGTTGCGGATAGCTTTAATTTCTTTTTTTTCTCTCTGTTTTTGAAAATATATTTTAAGAAAGCGGCCAAACCAGTTTGGTTGGTCCATGATATGGGTCCAATAATAGTGTAGTTGGATAGGGCTCGAAAAGATCTTTCCAACGATATATTATAAGCCCAATTCCGATGAATAATGAGGAAGTAATGGCCAAATTACTAAACTGGGCCCGGTTTGAGCCTTATAAGCGGCCCAATGATCTAGAGGAGGGCCTAATATGGATTTATCATTCCTAATGCAATTAGGAATGGTTTTAGTTTTCTAGATTCTTCTAGAAGGTTCTTTTCATTCCTAATTTAATTAGCATTGATAAATTGACTTTTGTTGACTTTTTAGAGTTTTAATCAGAATAAAAGAATGTTTTTGAGGAAAATACGATTTTATCCTCCTGTACGGTTAATTTCTATCTGATTTTAGAAAACGCGTCAAAAATTTAATTAGCGCCTAGCGCTAGCGTTAGCGTCTGGCGCTAACCTCGTTTTTTCGCGTCACAACTCTGGTTCGATTTTCTATCTTTTTGGCTGATTTTCTCTATAAATAGCCTCCTAAAAAATCCGTTTTCAATCATCTACAATCATCAACTCTCTAGTTCTCTAATTCTTTCTCTCGAAGTTTCTCTCTCTCTTTTCTAAACCTACCTTCTTTTTACAAAATTCCGCACTCACAAGACCTAAATACACCTAGCATTATTCGAAGTTGCCTTCGCCCTAGACGTGAAAGATTTTAATTTTTGAGGGTTTGGTCTCAAATCTCTCTTTCAATTATTATTTAATTTAATTGTTTGTTTTATTATTTTCCTTGAAGTTACTAACGTGTGTATTTTGTTATTAGAAAGAGGTACGAGGCATCCAAGTAAGTGCTTTAATGGTTTTTATTGTTATTATGATGTAGAAATCATGCTTAGGTTGTTATTATGATTCCTAATGTTATGTTAGGGCGTTTTGATCTTACTAGTATCATGTCTAGGGTAACTTTAATATCAAGTATGATTAAAAGTATGATGCTTCCTATGTTCTTCCTAATATTTATGATTGTTAGTATCACGTTAGGGCTAAAGCTTTGATCTTTGATGTTTAGTGACATGCTAGGGTTTGTTATTAATCTTGTAAGTATCATGTCTGGGATCTTGCTATTAATGCTTTAACATGAATGTTATGATTATTATTGTTTTTATGATTATTATTATGTTGCTTGGTATTTTATTGTTATTGCTTGATCACACCTTTTATGCATGTTTAAAGGGAATTGGTACTTGTAATCACACTTAATAAGATAATTAATAATCTTGTTTAGGGTTAATGTGATTATAATTCAAGTGATCGCCAATAATAGTTTTATTTGTGCATTAATATTCAACCAACATAGAAAAACAGGTTTAGGGTAATCCTATTGATTGCATGTTAGTCAAAAAGCGCACATGAATACGATCAGAATAAAGTAGAGGCCTATTATTAGGGCAGGTTCAATCTCGTTTAGGTTGGATTTGCACCTTCATCCCCGAACTACCAGTCATGGTTCAAGACCTATTGGAGTTAACGATCTCCTGGATCGTTAAGGGGTGTAACCTTCACCCTGTGAACGGTTTACAAGTTCCTAAAACTTGTTGGCGACTCTTTTGCTCTATCTTCTTTCCTTTTGGACGCCACCGTACTTTAGTGTATGATCACAGTGGGGTTCAAGTTTGGGGTAATGCTTGAATATTCCCTACAGGTACGGACCACCCAAGCAAGGTGGTTGCTCACAGTGGTGGTGGTGGTGGATCGTGGTTAGTTGGTCTCCTCTCTTCTCCGTTGAATGTTTATTCCAGCGTTCAATCACGTCTAACTAACATTAGTAGAGGTTTAACTTGTGCCCGTGGACAAAGTAGAGAAATCACTCTTGGGGTTCTTTATCTCCCATTGTTCTTGTTTGATCGCACATGGAATCACTCTTCAAAGGTTTTATATGTTCTTTATGTGTTATGCAATGATCTTGGTTATTAGATGCTTATGAATATGATTCATGAAATTCCGCTTAGAGCATCTAAAGTCCTACATTTTCAACATTCAATAATGGTACTATATGTATCTTTAACATTCAACAAGAAAAATTAATCACAAAATCATTTTAATTAATAATGAAATAAATGTTATTCGAATCTCCAAATAAGTTACTAGAACTTTGAATTTAATCTAACTAATTCGAATCACAAAACTACAATTGAATGAATTAATTATTTCTACAATTGACGAATGGAATAATAGAAATAATTATATAGTGGAGTTTAGATTGACAAATTTATCGAAATAAATTTTTGGTTTAAGATGGAATGTTTATGGATGAAGATGACATAGGTTGAAGATCAAGTCCAATTTTAGTGTGAATGATTATTGAAGGTTGAAGATCATATATTTAAATAAAAAATCTGCTATATTTTTGTTTTATTAAAAAAAAAATGTGTGTGTAAATTATCTAGTAACCAAACAAGCTCTTGATGACTGTGTAACATAGATGTTGGATTAGATGGCTAGGATTAGATGAATAAATATCAACGGTTAAGATTTAATTTCTTAGTGTAGTCGAAAATAGTGGTCCGTAGTCATCCATAGTCGACGACTATACTAGAATTTTTATTTGGTTGAGAAATGAGCAAGTTATGTTATACCCATGACCTTGAGTAAGAGATCTTCAATAGAAGTTCTTTCATTGTTATACATATCATCAAACAAATTATAAATATCCTCAAATAAGTATTACATATCCTCCATCTAATAATTTATATCCTCCAATAATTTATACATGTCCACTTATAGCTGGTTGAGATGCTACTGGATGAATGATATCCTCTATTGGTTATATGATATCATGGCTGGATGATATCCTATATTGGTTATTATGATATCATTTATGATTGTGTCTATGATATCCTTTATTGGCTGGATGCATGATATCCTCTTTTGGCTATATGATATCATAGCTGGATGATATCCTCTATTGTCTATATGATATCATCCAGCTAATAGAGGATATCATGCAACAAATAAAGGATATCATTCAAGCAGTAGAAATATCATCTAGCCAATAAAGGATATTATATAGCCAATAAAGGATATCATCCAGCCACTAGAGGATATCATCCCGCCAATTGAGAATATCAAAAATACGCATTTCGTCAGTCCCGATTGACGAAATGTTTCGTAAGTCCGGACTAACACAATACCTTCTCTAATAATAATTAGTGGGCCCAGGTTAAAAACCAGAAAATTAAATTCAGGGAGGCCAAGACTCATATTACGTACAGGGGCAAAACTAGAAAATTAATTCAAGGAGGCCCAGACTCATATATTACGTAATACTAGTGTATTTCTACGTTTTTCTTATTGCAAAATTTTTGCGTTTGCACTAGAGTATTAATTAAATTTGACTATATTTTTTAAATGTAAAAAAATGTAATCTTAGAATTATAGGGTAATAAAAAGTAAGATTGAAATGAAAAAAAAAAATAGGCAAAACTAATTAAGTGAAAGATTGAAGGGAAAAAAGTAAGATTGATATAAAATGGACAAAATTAATCGTATCTTGACATGTGTCTTTTTTTAAAAAATATCTTGACATGTGTGTTTGGTAAAAGTGTAAAAAAAAACAATAATAACAAACGGACTAAGGGATATAATATTTGATACCCCCTTCGTTACAACAACAACAACCACAACAAAAACCACCACAACAACAACAACCACCACAACAACAACATTATTATTATTATTATTATTATTATTATTATTATTATTATTAGTATTACTACTACTACTACTACTAGTAGTATTATTATTACTAAGTATTTATTATTAAATATTAATTATTTGTTATTATTATTATATATTAATTATTATTATTATTATTATAATTAATTGTAAATTATTATTTTTAACAAAGCTAGGAAGAGTATAGCATAGCAGATTGAAGCAGGGTAGGGCAAACTTAGTATAGAAGAGCAGATTGAAGCCGGAGTAGGGCAAAACTCAACATAGCATAGCAGGACTCAGCAGAGCAATTCTAAAGAACGAGGCCTTAGCCCTTTTCCCCACCACTGCTAGCTGCACGCCCACACTCACCACTAGCCAACTCTCCCTAGCCTACCAGCGGCAAACACTCAACCGCAAGCAGCACCTCTACACACAAAAACCAATCAACCAAGATCAAATCCAACAAAAACCGATCAACCAAGATCCAAAACTAATCCCCTTTTTCTGATCTGATCTCCTCTAATTGGATCTCACTATACCCAGAATTCATCAATGGCGCGCCAGTGCATCATCATCGCCGCCTTCTTCTTCTTGACCCTATTTTCTTTCTTCTCCGCAGAGATCCGATCAACCAAGATCAAATCCAACAATCGACCCACAATCCAGTGGCGATTCCAGGAATTTGTCATTATGGGTTCGGAATCTCAAATCTCTCGAACATAACAATTTTTTTTTTTTTTTGGACGAGAAATATAGTTTTGTTAACCGATGTTTATCAAAAAATATTATATACTACTTCCGTTTCATATTTTTTGCGACTTTAAAGTATTTTTTTTTTTTTGAGGGCCTTTAAAGTATTATTTTTAAGATATAAAATATTTCAAAATTGCAATATGAAACAAATATAATATAATACTTATATAAAATAAAAGTATGATGGTGTAAAAAAAATCATATTCTTTGAATTTATTTATTTATTTATTTATTTTTTTTTTAAGAAATATTCTTTGATTTTAATGAAAAGGAAAAGAGTAATATATAATGGTAAAATAAAGTAAATATAATATAATAACTTATTTTTAAAGGAAAAAAATACTTGTATTAACTAAAAGTATGATGGTGTAAAATAATACTCATATGATTTGATTATATTGAAAAGGGAAAAAAAAAACAGTAAAATAGGCTATTGTGTTAAATTGTCAAGAAAAAAAAAATAGCAAATGGGTTTGATCCCGCGTCCCCATCTAAGAAAATGTCTTGCATGTGAATTCTTTGACCGCTGAACCACAGATGGTAAACATGATATAATTGGTTGTATTTTTTTTATTTAACTTAGATTTTTTTCCCCTCTAAATTACGAATTCTCTCCAAATCCAGTATGGGTTCAACTGAACCCATATTGGAATCGCCACTGCCACAATCCCCATCGACAAACTCAAACTATACTTTAAAATTTGAATTTTTTGGCTCAATTTAACCATGAGAAATTTATGAGGGTGTGATCGTGTGGAATTTTCGGAACTATGCATAATTGATTGTGGTGGGGATATGTAGCAAGTGATGTTGGCGATAATATGGGTGTGGAATCATCTAACTATGATTAATTGCTGTGGAAATTTCATTTTCGATGACAATAAAATAAATTACTCCATCTATCAAACCTGAGTTGTGATTCTAATCTTGATGACAAGGATGAGTCATGGGTGGCTAGAAAAAGGAAAGGTCCACGAACAATGAAACTGTGCTCAGTTGTCCAACTTGTTTCAAATCCAGCCACCATATCAACCCGCATCACCATTGCACTTCCCTGACATCACAAAACATAGCAAATCGCAAATCACCCATTTTGCCATTTAGGGAGGTTTTAGCGATTTTGGGTGGGAGAAGAGAAGGAAAGGCCGAAAGGGAGGGGGTGGGGTCGTCGATGCCTGGGGGTGGCCGGGTTGAGCGCCGGGCATCGGAAGGGGGAGGCAGGGGGAGTGGCTGGCAGTGGGTGGGGGAGGAGGGATGGTGGTGGTCGGAGATTTTGTTTTTTTTTTTTATTTTTGTTAATTTTTTAAATTAAAAAGGCAACTAAATAAATAAAAAAAAAAAAAAGTGACCACTTATTTAGGTCATAAGTCAACTTGGTTTAATACGGAAGAAAAAATGTAAACTTGTGTCTATTGTGGAAAGATTTACAGGTTGGTCTATTTTGAGAGAATAGAGCAAAGGTTGGTTTGTTGTTGTTAAATTTTCCTTTTTATTAAGGTGAAAGTAAATTTAGTAAACTTAAATTATTTTTACTAAATAATTTTATAAAAGTAAAGTGAATAGGTCTTACCGCCTAACACTTAAAAATTAGAAGGAATAGTAATTAATGTATAAATTACTTTTCATTCATATATAACATCATATAATTTATATGATTTTAATGAGCATGAGAAAATTAAACATTTTACTTCTTTTAGTTTACAAACACGAAATTAAAGCTTATCTTTAAGAGTACTGATAGCTTGATACATCATACATTCATACACAAAATCAAAGCTTATCCTTCCAATATGGAGTACATTGATTGGCAGATCAACTCTTTATTATTTTATACTACGTAAAATTCGAAGCTTCTACCGTAGTCGTCGACTACGGACGACTATGGACGACTACGGTAAGAGGTTAAATCTCATCCGTTTATTTTTTGATTGACTAATCCTAGCCGTCCAATTCGATACCTTAACAAAACAGTCATCAAATCTAGTCATCAAGTCATTTACGCAATCATCAAGTTTAGTCATCAAGTTTTTGCACAGTCATCAAGTTTTTACACAGTCATCAAGTCATTAAATCTAGTTTGGTTAAATTTATTTGTTTAAAACCTTTTTTTTTTCTTTTAAACAATTGAATAAAAATATCTAATATTCATCTTCTTTAACCTATATTATCTAAAACTTTCATGTTCAACCTACAACATTCAAAGTAATTTAGCGATTTTCCTTCATAAAAAAAAAAAATAAATAAAAAAAAAATAAAAATAAAAAATTAACGATTCGAATACTAATAATTTCAGCATTAGTCAAAATTCATTTGTATACCTTCATCCCCATTTTGATAGCTACAAACATTCAACAATGGCGCACCTAATTTTTAATCAATTTTAATGGGACACTCCATGTTCAACCTCCAATTTTCATTATTTATACAAAAATTACCAAATTACATATGGAATCAATATGATTAATGTTCAATCATCACATTTATGCTTTAATTTTTTATTTCAGTGTTTGTATCAATTTACGTGTGTATAAAAAATTTGATGGAAAAATTATGGATTAGATCTTTCAGGATCAATTATTAGAATTGAAATGATTTTTAGTTTAATTTAGATTAGTCATATGAATTCGTGAATCATCCGCCATTGTTGAATATTTCTTTGAAGAAGCCATTGTTGAATGTTGAAGCTTGATGAGCATGATTTTAGGTTGAAAATTATTATTATTATTATTATTATTATTATTATTATTATTATTATTATTATTATTATTATTATTATTATTATTATTATTATATCTCAAAAACAGATAAAGTCATACAACCTACCAAAAATTAGTGGGAAGCCGAGATACAATCTGGGCCCCCACTCCTCTAACTATAGAAAAGCCTATCCTAGTAAAAATATGAGCAGCAGCACGAGCCCCGATGTCCTGAGTCGTTGAGAATTTCTGAACCCGCTTCAGCAATGCAACAGCCTCCTTGTCTAATTCCCCGAGCGAAGAAACAATATCTCGACAACTAGACTCATACTTGACCCACTTCCGATAAGCTGCATCGACCACAGCCCGCCCAGGAACAAAATCAGATAGCCCCGACTGTGTCAAAGGAGAAGACCCTGTCAAATCAACACATACATCATGACCACGATCCCAAAAACAAAGTAACACATCTGCAGATCTGAGGGCCCCACCATTCCCTCCAGACAGCCCAATGTCAACCTCCTTTCGCGCTGAAATCCCAGATCGACAACATATATCAACAAGAGTATCCCGAACAACATTATGCCGATGTTTAATATCAACCATACCTGTCCACGATACCGAACAACATTATGCCGATGTTTAACACCAACCATACCTGCACATGATACCTAAACAACATTATGCCGATTATTATTATTTTATTTGTATTATTATTATTATTATTATTATTATTATTATTATTATTATTATTATTATTAAAAAAAAAGATAAACCAAAATCTAACTGATTTTCATTTTCTTTCTTTTTTTTTTTTTGGGGGGGGGGGGGGGGCTTGATTTGTGATAGGGGAATTTTAATTATGTTAATAAATATATATATTTAGTTAACTAATTAAAATGTTAATAGAAATTTGTTAAGTACTTATAGAATATGGAAAATTATTGTATACATTAATCTATATAAAGTACATAACTCATTAATAAACACTTTAGTAGTATTACGTTCCAAGTGATTTGAGTATGTTTTGTACAAAGTCATCATGTTATGCAGGCATAAATCATCCTATGAATATATTAGGGTAATATTTTGTTATGGCATAATATATGTAAAAAACAAATTGGGTGTTGGTGTAGTGGTGATTGGGACTACACTTGGTAGGGAGGACCTGTGTTCGATCCCCCACAACAACAATTGGGAGGGGACTGGAACCTAACCACCCAGAACTGATCCCTGAATTCGATTAGCCCAAAAGGGTGAACCGGGTAGAACACCAAAAAAAAAAAGGATGAATTTACAATAAAATAAAAATAAAAATTGAATTGAATTGAATTGAATAATATATAGAAGCTATATGCAAAGGTTGAAGATAAATAAAAATAAAAATTTTGAAAAAAAGGAAAAAAAAAATAAAAATGAAAGAGGTCGATATAGAGGTGTGATTTTAGGTAATAGTGGGCGTTGTTTTGGGGATATTAATAGATTTATCCTTAATTATCTCAAATAAGAAAAAATTAATTGGCCAAAAAATAAAATACAATTATCTACCCAAAAAAGAAAAAAAAAGCAAAAAATTTTAAAAAATGAAAATTAAAAGCGTAGAAAGTTTAGTTTCATTGATTTCCTCAAAGCAAACCAAAAACTAATCCATCTCATGTTTTCCTAAATAAAAAAGGTTAGTTTTCCTTGAATTAAGGTGTTTTTTTTTTTTTACTAAATCTATCCTTAATATTCTTATTTCTCTAATACGTACAAACCTTAGCTTACTACCAAAACAAAGACTTTAGTATTAAGGCAACAACCTAACATCAAACTATATCCAAAAATAAGAAATTCTCTAAAATATATCTTAAAATAAGGTATATATTCCATCATATATTCTGCAATCCTTATTTTTTTTTTTCAATGCGTCTTGTGTGTGGCTGGCCACACCATGTGACCACTTGTAAAAGGACAAAGTGACTTATATGACATTAACCGAGTAACCTATGTAATATTCACCGAGTAACCTATGTAATATTCACCGAGTAACCCTTAAGTAATCCCTATAAAACTGACGAAGTAACCCCTATAAAACTGAACGAGTAACCCCTATAACACTAAGGAAGTAACCCTTATTATGGATGACCACCCGTGTGGCTAGCCACATATAAGAATTTGTGTTTTTTTTTTTTGGTGTTCCATCCGGTTCACCCTTATACAGAGTATTAAAAATACAATATATGTTTGCCAAATTTGCATTTAAATTTAAAAACATGTATTTATACATATTTGGATTTTGTACTATTCATACAATTTTTTTTGAACTAATTTCGCATAAATATTCAAATCACAATAGTTTTGTATGCGGCCTGTTGTACTGCACGGCAGGGCGGTAGGGGTTATTTGAGTTGCCGAGGTTACTTGAGTTTCTTGATCAGGGGTTACTCGATTTGCCGGGGTTACTCGAGTAGAAAATGTTATATAAATCCGGGTTTACCGTACACTCGAGATTATTTGCTCATTAATTTTTTTTCTTTTAAAAAAATGAGCAAAATTTTTCGCTCATTTATTAAATGAGCAAATAACCCCGGGTGTACAGAACAGACTTTCATAATACAGAATCAGTAAACTTAAATTCATTTCAGTAGAAATAATTTTATAACTATAAAAATAAATTTAGTTCAGCAAAAGTAAGGCACATATAACAAGATCTTATGGAGCCTAGCATGTTCTGTCTACTTTATTTTCACTTATTTTTGGTCTAATAAGTGTAAGTTCAATTAAGTTCAGATAAATTCAGTTTAGGAAAAATAAGTTGTAATAAGTTATGTTTAGGAAAAATAAGTTTAGACAAGTTTAGTTCATGAAAAATAAGTTCAGGTAAGGGTATGTTCACTTCAGCTTAATTTCAGTTCAGTTCAGTTCAATTCAATTTAGTTCAGCTCCAATCAGTTCAGTTCAACTCCTAATTTCCTTCTCTCATAAAATATTCATTTCAACTTAGTTCAGCTCCAATCAATTCAGTTCAGCTCCTAATTTTCTTCTCTCATAAAATATTCATTTCAGCTCAGTTCAGTTCAGTTCAGCTCCAATCAGTTCAGTTCAATTCATCTCAGTTCAGTAAATGTGAACATACCCTAAGTTTAATCATGAAAAATAATTTTAGATAAGTTTAATTCAGGGAAAAATAAGTTCTAATAAGGGTTACCCAATTTCAAATTATATTTAAAATAAGTTTTAATAAATTCAAATATACTGAATTTAGTTCAGTTAAGTTTACCTATATTTTATTTAGTCATGTTAAAGAATAATTTCATAAAGTTAAAGTAAAAATGTAATGTCAAGTGATCATTTACATATATGTTTTCCTTTTAAAAATGCTCAATAATTAGTTGGGATGATTAATCCATTTATGTGTATGTATATGTATTGGAATTGATTATTTGTTCATTTACTTCTTTTTAGATTATCAAAAGTATTACAAAGTAATTTCTTTTTTTTTAAAAAAATCTTGTCAATTGGGTGGTCCTAGATCATGAGTGGGTGTCAACACCTTGTTAGGGCATGATGAAATAGGGGTTGATCTTTAATTGCATTTTTATCATTTTACCAACCATGACACCTACCCTTGTAATTAAATTAATTGTTAAGTACAATTAATGTTGGTCAGGTGGATTTTATCTTTAATGTTCATATCATTTTATTACCAACAATGATACACTTGCCCAATACAATAATATCTGATATGCACAAATCAAAGGATAAAACTCATTTATATCTATATATCTATCTATCTATACTATATACTAAAGTAATCACCGGAGGGGACACTTGGCGTAATTTTATGAAAACTTTTCCCACCAAAATGTGTTTTTTTCTTTTTTAAATTTCTATTAATAAAATTAAAATTCTTTTAATAAATTTTATTTATATATATTTGTAACACATAAGAATTCAAAGGATGGACATTAATATATTTAAATTTTTTTTAAAAATGTTACATAAGTTATTTAAGTTAATTAGCTCTATTTCAATTGACTATTATTATTAATAAATTATACTTTATAATTCGTGCATTGCACGAGGCCAAAACTAGTAATCTAATTATTTTTTTACTCTATTGTTTAACAAAAATATCCATTACGTAACTCGCATTGCATAAATTAGATTCTTATTTATATATTCGATCCCTAATTAGGCCAGGAGTACCTAAAATGAACATGTCTTTTTTCTTAAAAAAAATAAAATTATATATATAACTAAGGTTATTTCAATTAATCACTATCAATTTTAATGTAGAAAACTCGAAGTCTAGTACACATAATTGAGTACTTAGACAAAATATGTGTATGTTACGTAACAAACACATATAATTAAGCGGCCCAAATTCATTACTAGGTAGTCCCAAAATAAATAAATAAAAAAAAAAAAAAAAAAAAAAAAAAAAAAAAAAAAAAAAAAAAAACTAAGATTAATTTGACTTTCATCAACACATTGCAGGATAATTTCATTCACGAAGCATATATGATAATTTCGATCTATATGTCATTATTAACATTTGACAAAAAAATCCTTTTACGTAGAACTCATCTTGCAAATATCCCTTACGTAGAACTCAATTCATAGAGTAATTAGATTCTTATTTAGGTATCCCTAAATTTAATTTAAGAATACCCAAAATAAATGTGTCTCTTTTTTAGACTTACACCTTTCGTTGCTATTATTTTGACCCCATTGCCAATATTTATGTCAAAGCTGAAAATCTTTGAACATATTTTTGTTCATCTAAATGAGATAATTAGACCGTCCCAAACAATCATATGTAGTCCCAAAATAAATAAATAAAAATAGTTAAGATTAAGTTGTCTATAAGCAACACAATTTAGAAAATGGTTAGTGAAATTAAACACATTTGTGTGACCTAATATTTTGTCACTCTAATGTATAACAATAATATTCTTTACGTAAATCACAACTCATAGATCACAGCATATTTTAGATCATTTTTAGGTACCTTCAATTTGTATTTAGGAATACCCAAAAACAAATATTACTAAATATTTAAGACTTACATGGATATGGCAAAGCTAAGGAACGAAGGTTTACTATTTTGATCGAGATAATCCACTTTGAATATTGACTTGTTGGTTTTTGTGGGAAGCAAGGTCTTATCAGATAATTGCTTAGCTAAAACATATACATACATTATATGTAACAAATTATACTTAGACGATCTTTAACAATTAAAAAGATACAATATTTGCCTTATATTAGCACAAATCAGAAGATAACTCATTTACGTGCGTAACCTAATTATTTCAATTGCTCTACTATTTGACAAATATATGTTATATATCTCTTACGTAACTCACATTGCATAAGTTAGATTCTTATTATATATCCCTTATTTTAGGGATACCCAAAATGAACATGTTTTTTCTTTTCCTGAATAAAATTGTATATTACTAAGGTTATTTCAATTTATCACTACGATTCTAATGTAGAAATCTCGAAGTTTTATAGACAAAACATGTGTGTATTACATAACAAACACATACTCCGTATTAATTAGGCGGCCCCAATTTAATACTAGGTAGTCCCACAACAATATAAATAAGCTAGCTAAGATTAGTTTGACTTTAATTAACACAATTTGAAGGATAATTTCATTCACAAAGCATAAAAATTTCTGTCACTCTTACGCAGAACTCAACTCTTAGAGTAATTAAATTCATTCTTATATATTTAGGTATCCCTAAATTTAATTTAAGAATGCCCAAAATAAACATAGAGAGAGAAATAGTAAATAAATATTAAAAGAGTATTTTTTTTTTTTGTACGAGAATGTATATAAATTATTCAAATACGTGTATGGTGTCCTTAAAAAATAAAATGTTTAAAATTTCAAATAGTTAGTTTAGTTTATTACAAATCAAAATTAACTAATTACTATGTAAATTTTGTTTTTTTTTTTTTTAATAAGAACGTATATTTTGTGTGTTTTTGGTACTTTTTGTATCAAAAATAACTAATTAATTTTCCAGTTTCACCAAAAAAAAAAAAAAAAAAAAAAAAAAAAAAAAAAAAAAAAACTGCTAAATTTTTTTAATAAAAGAAAAGGATTGGATAAAATCAAGATTTAATTAAACTTTATATTTCTTGTCTAGAAAAAAACAATTGTATGTTTTTTTATACAAAAACATTATTTAACATTTTTGTGATATTTTATTTATGAACAAATTCATCTGTTATGTTAATTATTTATTTTCAGATTTTATATCCATTAATTTACATAATTAAAGCAACAAGATATAAGAAAATATTTTTTTCTTCAAAAAAAAAAGTAGAAAATATTGTATAGTATATTTCACCCCCCAAATAACGTTCTATTTGTTTTTAAAAAATAACTAAATTAATTATCGGGCTCCTCAAATAACGCCCTCTCTAACATAATAAAAATGTCCAATCTTTACTTGACACTACAAACCAAACAATTAATAAGGTTTATGATAATATAATTGTATAATGTCTTTAATATTAATTCAAATTTTAGGTACGCCCAAAATTAAATATATATATATAAGCAAAATTAATGTATGCTCAATGGGTTGTGAGTTTGCCTATGCAAGATTAAGGGTCTGTTCTCAATGGCTGAACTGAGCTGGACTGAACTGAACTGAACTTATTAGAGCTGAAATGAACTGAACTGAACTAAACTGAACTTATTAGAGCTGAACTGAACTGAAAATAATCGTATGAGAACAAGCCCTAATCCGTTGTAAACAATAGGACTAATAGATATTGTTAGGATTCTTGTGTATATGAATTTCGATAATTATCCTTCGATTAAAGGCAAACTAATCATTAGCCTTTTATATTGGGACTAACTAGTAGTCATTTGAGACTACCTAGTTGTGCTCTTTATTATGTACTACGTACATTCGAGTATATGTTTTGTTCCTAAATTAAGATAAGGGGTTCTAATTAAACAAGGATCTTTATGAGATAGGTATGTAATGTATTGGCCAATTAAGCAACGACTCTTTTCAACGACTCAATTCAACATTTAAATACGGTCTTTCTACTTTAATAAGAAATGTGATTAAGCTAATGAGACCTTAATTAAATAGAGTGACAATAAATCTAGTCAAGAGTACTAAAAACGGATGTGATTATCTGAAATAACCTTATACTTTTGTATTTTCTTAAAACATACTTCCTCCGTTCTGTTAATATTGCAACAAGGAGAAAATTACGCATCCCAAAACACATTTTATATGCTAAATATCTATTATTGTGTAAGAGTAAAAAATTATAAAAACTTGATATTGTGAAAGTATTTTATAAGACGAATCCAACAATATCCCACTTCACTATATTTTGCTTAACGTATAACTCGTATTATATGGTCAAACAAGAGTGATGAATAGTGCAAAAGGTCCATTGTTGCAATATTGATAGAACGGAGGAAGTATAATTGAACTACTATGTTTTAGGAACATCCAAATATAACTTAGGTATACCCAAAATGGGAAATAATTTATCCACCATGATCTATGTTTTAATCAAGCCATATCTTTATCAATCATTTTGATTGACAATAAAATTCAAATTTTAGGTTTGCCCAAAATTAAGTAATTAAGGCATATTTATTAAATTAAAAGCAAAATTTATTTATGCTCTATGGTTTATGAATTTTGTACTACACAAGATTAATCCGTTGCAAATAATAGAATTAATCGAAATTGTTGGGATTCTTGTGTGTATGAATTTTGATAATTATCCTTCGATTAATGGCAAAATGATCTTTTTTAGCATTTTATTTTAGGACTAACTAGTATTCATTTGTAACCGCCTAACTGTGAACATTCAAGTATATGTTTGTTTTCGCGTATACTAAATTAAGATAAGGGTGTTTTTAAACAAGGATCGTTATGTAATACATCGGCTAATGTTTTGGCCAAACAACTATTTTTGAGCCATTAAATTCGGGCTTTCTACTTTTGTCACTTCATACCTAACCACACATAGGCACATAAAACTTTATCTAATAATACCAATTTATAAACAACTTTCTGTCTCCTATGTAAAAAGTAAAAATAGGAAACCACTTTCCACTTACTTCATTTTATATATACAGTAAATGGGAAGATTAAAAAAATGGAGGAAGTAGTTAGGGCTTGTTCACATTTACTTAATTTCAGTTCAGTTCAGTTCAGCTCCAATCAGTTCAGTTTAGTTCAGTTCAGTTCAACTCCAATCAGTTCAGCTCAGTTCAGTAAATGTGAACAGACCCTTATTTGGGACTAACTAGTTTGATTATAATAACCTTCAAATATTATTTAGGATTTGGGATTATATAATACTTAATTGGGAATGCCGAATTTGATTGTAATAAGCTTCAAGTATTGTTTATTGACTCTATATAATACTTAATAGGGATTGCCTAGTTTGATTGTCACCTTCAACCTTTCTTTATTGAGACTATATAATACTTAATTGAGTCTGTCTAATTTAGTTGTAATAACCTTCCACTTTTCTTTATCGAAACTTTGTAATATTTAATTGATACTACCTAATATAATTTGATTGTAATAACCTCCAACGTTTCATTATTGAGACTCCATAATACTTAATTGGGTCTGCCTAATTTGATTGTAATAACCTTCAACTTTTCTTTATTAAGACTCTATATTACGTAATTGGGATTGCCTAATTTGATTGTAACAACCTTCAACTTTTCTTTATTGAGTCTCTTTAATACTTAATTGGAACTGCCTAATTTGATTGTAATAACCTTATTTTTAGACTCTTTAATATATATTTGGGACTGCCTAATTTGATTGTAATAACCTTCTACTTTTTTTTTTCACTAAGACTCTCTAATACATAATTGAAGCTGGCTAATTTGATTGTAACAACCTTTAACTTTTATTTATTGACACTATGTAATACTTAATTGGGGTTGCCTAATTTAATTGTAATAATACTAATAACATTAAAATATTAGTGAGTGAGACTAATACCAGTACTTAATTGGAATAATAACTATTTTTTTTTTTTTTTTGAATCAAGAATAATAACTAATTTGATTATTATAATATAATCCATCTTTATATGGAGTAGTTTTTTTTTTAATACATATATATATATATATATATATATATATATATATATATATATATATTCCTTTTTCTTTTTTGTTGCCTAATACGCAGATTTTAAAGTTATTATTAAATATATACATAAATGACATGTGTCGTTTCTGATTTATTTATTAAGGAGTTGAGCATCCAAAGAGCTCTCAAATATGATACATGTATACAATTTAGGGTCCAAAACATTCATAAGGGCTTGTTCATTTCAGCTTAATTTCAGTTTAGTTCAGCTCCAATCAGTTCAGTTCCGTTCAGTTCCGTTCAGCTCCTAATTTCCTTCTCTCATAACATATTCATTTCAGCTCTATTCAGTTCAATTCAGTTCAGCTCCAATCAGTTCAGTTCAGTAAATGTAAACAGACCCTAAGTCTTTAAAAAATAATAACATTTATCAAAATTTAGTACTCAACAAATTAGAGAAATGACACTTGAATTTTTTACTGTATTTTTATGAGAAAAATATGCTTTAGTGGAGGATAATACAATATTCATTTAATAATTTTTTTAAAAAAAGAATTCTCGTTTAATACAAAGCAGATTAAATTGACTAAAAAAAACAAATTAAATATGTATGATTTTGATTAAAAGTTGCACATTAACTGATGGGTCCATGGTTATATTTTATGGTAAAACAATCATATCATTAACATAAATACATAATTACAATAATTTAAGTTAGTAAAAGATAAAGTCCGGAGATCAATATGACGGAAGATAAATTTACTAACTATTATCCTCTAGCAAAGATAAATTTACTAACTATTATCCCCATCTATCTATACTATACTAAAAGATAAGCGCCTCAATGTGAGACTGACAAAGTCTTATTATGATTCGCTGTCTTTGATTAATTTTTTTTTTTTATTTTATTATTATACATTTATGTTTCCATATGTATAAAAAAATCTATACATTTTATTCTAAATAAATACATAAACTATTATAGTAAAGTCTATTATAGTAAAGTAATCTATCTATATACTATACTAGAAGACAAGCGCCTCAATGTGAGACCGACAAATGTCTTATTATGATTCGCTGTCTTTTATTAATTTTTATTTTATTTTATTTTATTATTATACATTTATGTTTCCATATGTATAAAAAAAATCTATACATTTTATTCTAAATAAATACATAAACTATTATAGTAAAGTCTATTATAGTAAAGTAATAGACATATACACATGCACATGCACATGCACATGCACATGCACATGCACATGCACGGTATATTAAGAAAAGTATCATAAAATATGTTAGTATATGTAAATAATAATAACTACATAAGAATAAAAAATCTTAGAAAAAATATCAAAATAACATATGTATGTATGGTAATTCATATTCTCTCTAGAATATTATGTTCATAATGAAAGAAGATAATTCGGTAAATATTAACAAGCCTATCAAAGGCATTATATACACTGTACGCTACATATGGTAAGCTATAAAGTAGGCCTAATTTCCTACAATTAAGGGAAGACAAGTATACAGTAAGCAAAACTATGCCAAAAAAATGATGCATACATAAAATAGTTTCTGGTTTTAACATAAATAATATCTAATGAAATCTGTATGAATAAATTTTCTCATTCTATAACAATTAAATTTTCATATTTTCTTACTCTTGTAATGCTCATATTCAAAATTTAAATAATTTAATATGTAATTTTATGAGTTTTATAACATTCATAGTTACTGTATAAGAATACATGTCCGTAAAAAATGCATTACATACATGATTGGTTAGTTGATAAAATATGTCTTTAATTCTTATTATTTTAATAAATATTTTTTTAATCATATAAAATTTATCAATAACCATTTCTATATATTTGTGTTGTATATTCAATCATCAGTTGTTGATTAGTTATATGGATATTATGTAAAAGTTTTTGACACAATGCTTAGCTTAGATAACTGTAAAATATGGCGGTGAATAAGATATAAGGTTATTATCGTGTTTGTAGATAGTGAATGCCATGGGTAAAACAGGTTTAGATTGTATAGATACCGAACAGATAGTATGACAAGTAAATTTTAGTTTTTCTTCCATTGTTCTTCTATAGTAATATGCGGAATGTATGACAAGTACGTAAATTTAGTTTTTCCTCTACTTCTCTTACGTAGTTATGTAGGGCAAAATGATTAATTTATTTTTCAATTATAATAAATAATATTATAAAAAAAATAATAGGGAATAAAAGAAAAGAATTGCAAATGAAATAAAATACTATTCAAATCACATCTTTCTTTAATTTATTTACGCATCAACCATTATTGCAACTGGACAAAATTTTAATAATTAATTAATTGTTAGAGAAAATAAGCCCGTTATTACTAATTGAACTATCTTAGGATTTTTTTTTCCCTACGGGATCAATCATGCTTTTTTCAAAAAAATAATGATTTGATTTATAAAACGTGCAATGCACGGGCACTATGCTAGTTGATTACAAACTTGACTAAGTTTCAAATTTATATATTTATTTATTTATTCTGGCAAAGATGAGATCCACATGTATAGTGATGCTCATGTGGGAGCTGCCACGGGGCTGTGTGTTGTGCTGAGAAACGACCAAGGAAGCCTGCTTGCTGCTGCAGTGCGTGCTGAAAATGCAGGGTGGGGGTGGATTTGGCAGAAGCTGCTGCTTGTCGTTATGGATTGTTATTAGCTAGAAGGCTGGGATTTACAAGAGTGCACCTTGAGTGTGATGCTAAGTCAGTGGTGAAGGCAATATTGTCAAAGTCAGTTGGCTTTTCTCCTATCTTCCTGCTTTTTGATGATATTTGTAAGTTGGCGTGTAGTTTTGTCTCGTTTTATTTTTTTCATATTAAGCGCGCGGGTAATACTCTAGCCCATAATGTTGCAAGATGGGATACTAGAGATTGTAACGAAATTGTTTCTCTTGGTCCGTTTCCCCAAAGCTTGATTACTTTGGCGGAAATTGATCTACTTTAATGAAATTCTCGCAGCTTGTTTTCAAAAAAAAAAAAAAAAAAAAAAAGTAATTCATATCTTTGTAATTTAAGTCAATGTAATTATTCTAGCCTAGAATTAAGCCATCCACTATTTGTATACTAATTTTATTAAGGAATATATATTTACTAGATGAAGCCCGTGCGATGCACGGTTTGTTAGTATTTTTTTTTTTAAGAAAATATTTTTCATATTTATGTTATTAAAATTGTTATTATATTAGTTTTAAAATATTAGAATAAAATTCCTAATCTCAAAAGATAATATTTTGTATTTAATTAATTTAAACTTTAAAATCTCATTCGTCAATTTTGTTTACGTGGCATTTGAATTATTTAATTGTAAAAGATGCGATGCACGGTTTGTCAGTATTTTTTTTTAAAAAAAATATTTTTCATATTTATTATATTAGTTTTAGAATATTAGATAAAATTCCTAATATCAAAAGATAATATTTTGTATTTAATTAATTTAAACTTTAAAATCTCATTTGCTAATTTTGCTTACGTGGCATTTGAATTATTTAATTGTAAAAGAAATTAATAATCTCTTATTTAATTGGTTACAACTTAAATTTACAATCCTACGTGGCGCGCTAAGAAAATTAAATCCTACGTGGCTCTCTAAAAACTCAGGGAAAAACTCCCCTTTATATATATACTAGGTTAAATCCCGTGCAATGCACGGTTGTTAAATATTTTTGATAATTTTATTATAAATTTTTTGATATAATGACTTGAGTATTAAAAACTATAGTGTATACTAAAAATAAAAGCATGTAAGAGAAAATATTTAAAATACATGTAATAATTATAAATTTATAATGGATAGTTTAATCTTTTAGGAAAAGATTTATATTTTATATAAAACAAATTATGTCATAATTTAGATATAATTTATTTTTTCCTTACATAACAATAATTTTTTTAGAAGGTACTTTTGGCGGGAAATTATTTAATAATATATTGAAAAGTGTGTCTTTAGATTCGCTTTTAGTAGAATTTAATTGATATTAGATTTTTTTTTTTAAGGCAAGGAATATATCATCTTTCATATTTTGTCATATACTTCCTAAACTCACGCCACTTAAAAAAGAAGTCACCCCCACTTCCTAATTAATAGGTTTATTAAAATATGTAAAAAAAAATGGTTTTTTTTCTTAAAAAATGAATGGTTATTTTTTAAAGCTTCAAACATTTAGTAATGGCAGACAAATAATAAAATTTAACTGATCACATATAACTTAAAAAATCACTACATAAGCCATAATACATTAAAAGTTAAAGGAAGTTACATAATTCGAGTTTCGAGCTGGGACATCACCTTTCCTTCAAAAAAAAAAAAAAAAAAAAAAAAAAAAAAAAAAAAAAAAAAAAAAAAAAGGGTTGTAATACATAAGTATTGTTATGGTAATGATTATAGAATTATTATGTCCATCTTCAACAATATCATAGCAGCTTCAACATTCAACCATGGCAAATTACTACCAAGTTCATATGATTTTTTAAAATTAAACACAAAATTATAAGTTTCGATTAATAATGGTTGCCGTTGTTTAATGTTTTTCTCAGTTAATTTTCAATTTTTTGCATGTCATGAATGTCACCGTTTTTCTAATTTTTTTACTATTGATTTTATGATGTTCAATTTAATTATGAAATTAAATAAAATATAAGAATTTAATAATTTGAAAAATAAGCAAAAAAAAAAAAAAAAAAAACTTTTGAAAAAATAAATTTAACCAAACTAGAGTTAATGACTTGATGATTAGACTTGATCACTGTGTAATGACTTGATGACTAGACTTGATGACCGTGTAATGACTTGATAACTAGACTTGATGACTGTGTTAAAGACGTGATGACTAGACTTGATGACTGTTTTGTTGAGGTATCGAATTGGACGGCTAGGATTAGTCAATTAAAAAATAAACAGATAAGATTTAATCTCTTATCGTAGTCGTCCGTAGTCGACGACTACGGTAGAACTTTTATGTAAAATTATTGAGGTTTCAAAAAAAAATTACTCCGTATTAGTTAAGCCATTATTTATTGTAATTGGTTAGCAATAAAGTAATGTACCATTGATTTCCGTGCCAGAAATTTCCATGAAACATCGTGGAAAGATAATCCTGAATAACTAATGACTTCCAAGTCAAAATGTCCGGTTTAATTATGGGGGGGGGGGGGGGGGGGGGGTTGGGGATTAGATCATTGAAGGAATGGAATATTTTTTTTATGGCCAAATTAGGATGGAACATTCTCACTCATCCTCATAAGCTTTGGGTCAAAATTTTAAAGGATAAGTATTTTAGAAGTCAAACTTTTTAGATGCTATTTCCAACCCCTCCCAATCCCCTATGTGGAGAGACATCCTAACACTAGTAGAAAAAGGCAAAAAGACACCGCTCAATGGCCACCGGTTTTCAAAAACCGGTGGCAAAAATAGGGGAAAAAATGGGCGGGATTTTGAGGGATTAGTATTGCCACCGGTTCGGTTCGAACCGGTGGGAAAAATATTAATCCCACCGGTTCAAACCGGTGGCTTTGTTAAAAAAAAAAAACCCGGCCTTTTCTAAAACCCACCCCTTTTGTTCCTTCCTATATATTAACCCCTTTTACCAAACCCTAGCCCCTTCATCTTCTCTCTCCTCCCTTTTTCTTTCTGAACTTATCTCTCCTCACTCCTCACAGCTCCTCCATACCCATTTTCTCATAATCTTCGTTCTCAGCTCAGTCCACCTTCATTCTCTTTTCTCTCGTCCCCTCATCCCCTCTGCTCTTCTTCTCTTATCTCCCTCGCCTCCTCCCTCCTCTTCACCTCTTTTGAAAACCGCCGCCACTAACTTTTGCCGCCTAAGGTTTTCTGGTCAAATTCGACCATGAAAACTCTAGATCTAGAGTTTTCATGGTCGAATTTGACCTTTATAACCCAAATTCTAGATAATTTCGGGGGATTTTTGGTGAAATTTGAGGTAATTTCTCTTTTTTTTTCTTACTTTTATTTTGTTTTTTGTTTTTTGTTTTTTTGGTGGAATTCATGGGTTGTGGTGGTGGTTGTGGTTATGGTGGTTTAAGGTGGGTGGGTTTTGTTATTTATGGTGGAGTTCGAAATTGATTTTCTGGGTTTTAAAATTTAATTTATTTCGAAATTTTTTTGTAGTTAATTGATTTTCGAAATTTTTCTGAGTTTAAGTGATTTCGAAATTTTTCTGGGTTTAATTGATTTTCTAAATTTTTGGGGTTAATTGATTTTCAAAATATTTGGATCGTTTTTTGTCTAGGTACATGCATGAGTTCGTGAACTATTCTGCTGGGTTTGTGAAATATTTGGGTTCGCGAATTTTTTTTTTTTTTTTTTTTTTTTTTTTTTTTTTTTTTTATAGTTTAGAGTTCGTGAATTTTTTGGGTACTGTTTTTTTTTTTTTTTTTTCGCATTTTTTGGTAAGTTTTATTAATTCTGGGTTTAATTTATGCAGGTCTTAATTGATGCATCAAGATTCAAGACATGCAACAAGATTCAAGACTTTGATTTTGAAAAATTGTTTTAGACATATTTTTTTATTATTATTTTTTATTGTACAATAATTTAAAGCTGAATTTCATTGTTTGATTATAATTCAATGTAATTTTTTAATTTTTTTTTAGTATTGTACAATAACAATTCTTTTGCGCTCATGTGATGTTGTTTGCCTTACATTGATTGTTTTTATATTATTGTATTAGTATTATAATTGCAGCAGAAAAGGAAAAGGAAAAAAAAATAAATTATGTAGCTGTTATTGCCACCGGTTAACCGGTGGCAAAAATGTTTAATACCCAAAAAAATTCCGCCAACTGTAATTGCCACCGGTTAACCGGTGGCAATACTTGTTTTTGCCACCGGTTTTGAACCGGTGGCTTTTGCATCAGATTATTGCCACCCCCCAAATGAAAACCGGTGGCATAGGGGGGTTTTGAACCGGTGGCTAATTGCTTTTTTCTACTAGTGTAAGAGGCAGAGATTTACTTTCACAAGGTCTAATCATCAGAATTGGTAATGGAGAGGATACCTCCTTATGGTACCATCATTGGGTTGGAAAAGCTCCTTTATGTAAGTTAATCTCAATGGATATCCCTCAATATAGTAGTCATTGGAGAGTCTCAAATATTATCAGGAATGGTACTTGGTACATTGATGATATTAGGCACCTTCTTCCCTCTCACATCATTCATGTAATCCTTAGTACCCCAATCTCTTCTTCTGTTTCTGAACCTGTTTCTGCAGCTGATCAGATTAGGTGGATTCATCATGATTCATGTGTCTTTTACCGTCAAATCTGCTTATTTCTCAGCTTCCAACCCCTCTCCTATTCCCTTTCCCTTCTCTTTCAGTTGGAAAACATTCTGGAAAATCAAGGTCCCTTTCAAGTATAAAATATTCATGTGGAATTGTGTGCTCTCCATTCTCCCCACTGCTGATATTCTTGCCTCTCAAATCCCTAACTTTGACAATGTCTATGTTAGGTGTAAGGAGCATCCAGAAAATTTCATTCATCTTTATTGCTACTCTTCCATTGTTTTGTGGTCTATGATCTTTTAGAAACTAAAACCTCCACCTTCCTTTAATTTCAGTATTTTTATGAACAGCTCCTGGAATGATTGGTTAAAATTCAATTTCTCTCAAACTCTTAAATGGAAGTGCATTTTCCTAATGGGAATGTGGCAGCTTTGGAAGCTCAGAAATGGGGTCATCTTCAACAATGATGATTACAATTGTAACTATGTGTTTAACAGGTTTATAATTAACAATCAAATCAACTCTTTTGTTTTACAGGGTGATCACAAAGGGAAAGGCAAAGAGAAAATTTATTGTGCCAAAGGCCCTCTTGCAGATAGATCTATTCCTTGGAGGCCTCCAAGACCTGGCTATTTAAAGCTAAACACTGATGGTGCCTGGAAAAGTGAAAGGGATGAATGTGCTGGTGGGGGTGGAGTGTTCAGAACTGATAAAGGTGAATGGTAGTTTAGGTATACAATGCAAAAACTCCTCTTCAGGCTGAATTGTATGCTCTGAGAGAGAGTTTAAACTTTGCAAGGGCTTTTCCTATCAAATTTCTTGAGGTTGAAACAGACCCTAAGGCTATTCGTTCTCTTCTTAACAAAGAACCGGTTAACATGCATCATGAACCAGCAACAATTATCATAGTTGTTAGCCGATGCCTCAGGAATCAGGATATGACAGTGGTGGTTAGCCATATTCCAAGGGAAAGGAACTCTGTTGCACACTATCTAAGTCAGCTTGCCATGCGTATGCATAGGGGTCATGTTCCTCATTACACAGTCCCCACAAGTGTCATTGCTGCCTATGAAGCTGATCTTAATGCTCTGTAGGGCATTTATTAGCTTCTGTTCATGCCTCTGTGTTTTTATGTCTTTGTTCTGGTTATGTAAAAACAATATTCTAGTTTCTTGTTGTTTTCATCGTTTGAACTTAGTTCTAGATTTGCATTTTGGGTTATCCAAATCTATGGACGTTAGGCTGTAATTATTAGGGCCTTGCCCAAGTATTCTATGTTACGTTTTATGTTAAAAAAAAAAATTAACTATAACAATATATATATATATATATATATATATATTTATATATATATTTATATATATATATATAAAGGTGGAGGCTCTCGTGTGAATTTTTCTTATGTGAGAACACTTTTTATGTTCTAAATTTTAAATATGATGTTCTAAACTTTTCCCCTAGGTGTTCTAAATTAAATCAGGTGTTCTAAATTAGTACTCACATGTTCTAAACCATAAATTAGTCAAGATAGAAGTTATAAATTTCGAATGACTTATTCCGAAATTTTCACTTATATGCTATCAATTTTAAAACGTGTGTGTGTTCTGAGATTTTTAGTTATATGTTCTATATTCGAAAGCATATGTTCCAATTTTTACTCACATATGAGCATCTCGGAACGTGTATTCCCTCATTTAATTAAGAAAGGTGAGCATTCTTTGGTGCATGTCTCTATGTTTTGAGTCCGAATGGAGCATTTTCTATCTAAAAGCTTGTTTGGTTTTCTTAAGCCTTGTCATGTCATGTTGGTCGTGGTTGTGCTTGCTTTTTGTTTTTGCTTTTCTTTTTCTTTTTGTTTTGCCTTGGTTTTGTTTAGAGTTGTGGGTTAAACTCTTAGGACACCCTCACGAGAGCACACTCGTCCTCTAGGGCGATCTAGGGGTTTAAAGGGCTTGTCATTAGTTGCTAAAAGTGACCGTGATTCCTACGAAAGTGAGTTAGTGTACATTCTTGTCTCCTTTAGTGTCTTAGTTTTGCTTGAATAAATCATTCTCCTTCTCCCGTGTTTCATGTTAATTTGCTCGAGGACGAGCAAAAGGTAAGCTTGGGGGAGTTTGATAAGTGACTTTTATGTCACTTTTAGGGTGTTTATTGAGTCGTATTCCGGCTTATTTTCCAATAATTTCACCCTTTTTATCCTTTATTTCTATTATTTTATTATTCTTGTCTTTTATTCTTTATTTTGAGTATTTTTGTAATTTTCTATAGTTTTTAGTTTATTTTCATGTTTTATTTTATTTTTCTTTCTTTTAATGTTTGTAGTTTAAGTCGTTAGTTTATATTTTTAATAATTTCTCTTTTTTATCTCGTTTTCTTATTTATTTTAGTTTCGTATTTTATTTTATTTTATTTTATTTCATTTAATTTTATTATTTCTTTAGCTTTAGCATCTTATTTTATTTTATTTTATTTTATTTTACTTTATTTATCTTATTTTATTTTACTTTATTTTACTTTATTTTATTTATTTTATTTTATTTTCCAATTCACCCTCGTGTTGTTTTTGGTTGTAGGCGTTCCGGGTTTCAAAGTCAAATTTGTGTTCGGAGGTCAAGGTTCGAGGCAAATGCTCTAGCTGCTGCCCTCTTGCTAGCAGCTTAACATACACCACACCCTTTCTAAACCTACACCACACAATCCCCTGCTCCCTGCCTTCTCAACACCACCACAGCACTACACCAGCCACCTCCCTCAACCTCCATCTCACACCCACCAGCCTTCGCAACCCACTCAATTTCAGCCACCTCCAATCAACCTCCGCCAAAACCGCCAATCGCCTATCAATCAAACCACCAATCGCCTATCAATCAAACCACCAAATTAAACCACTCACCAATTAAACCAAACTCCCACGCATCTCCACCCCTCTCGCCAGCAATTACCACCTCAATTCAACCCCACAACAACACCAATTGCAACCACCACAATCACCTTCCCCCGCATCCACCGCAACCAACAACAACTGCAGCAACAACACGCATCTCACCCCAATTACCACCAACCCATTTACCACCATCAACAACCACTACGAGCAGCGATTTCGAACAGAGCAGCCACCAAATTACTCAACCCAGACCTCGCGGCCGCGCAGCCCTGTCAGAAAGCGCACGAGATTGAGTCCAAAATCAGAGTCGAGGCAGAAGCTATGCGCGACCTCTGTGCGACCTCTGTGCGGGCGCGCATTCGTGGGTCAATCACGAGCTTTTCACGTGATTTTTAATGAGAATTGAACGGCTTCGATTGATGCTTGATTGATGACGATGAGGATTGACGGTGGTGATTGAGTGATAATTGATGATGCGTGATGGTGATGCAGGTGATGCAAATCAGAGCAGCCAAGATCGAAAGAGAAAGAAATGGAAGCTGATTTGTTTTACTGTTTTGGGGATTTGTTGGGTTTTGTTTTTGTTTTCCTTTTTTCTTTTCATTTTCTTTTATTTTATTTTATTTTTAGTTTAGTTTTATTTTTGGTTTTTAAGTTTAGTTATTTTAATTATTTTAGTTTAGTTTTTATTTCTTTTTAGTTTTCTCTTTTACTTTATTTTATTTAGCCTTGTATTATAAATACTCCTTTGGGGGGTAATTAGAGGGGAGGCCATTATGCTATTTTCTTAGTTAGTTTAGGAGAGCTTCTCTCTCTTAGGGTTAGATTAGATAGTTTTTAGAGAGATAAAGTAGATTATTGCTCAATTTTCTTCCAAGTAATCAATTTTGGTCAAGTTTAATTTCCAATCAAGCAATTCCTTCAAGTTTTCATCTTTCATTAATCCTCTCTCTAGTAATCTCTAATCCTTTCCTTTAGCTTTATTTATTTGCTTTATTGTTGCTTATTTTTGTTAGTCTTTTTAGTTCATCTAGTTATTATTGTTTTCATTGTTTTTAATCATGTTTTGTTTTGTGTTTCTTGAATATATTTTTGGTTTTGCTATTATGTTTAACCTCCTTTCTCTAGGCTAATCTTTTAGCTAGGGGAAGGGGGTGGAAAATATGTGTTGAATGTTGGATGAATGATGATAGTGGATTGATTACATGCCTTAAATTGATGAAAGATATGATTTTTATTGACTTGAGACTATTGTAGCACTTTATTTGATTGCCTTCTAGTTTAAATGCATGAAAATGATTTGAACTAGATTTAGATCACCTCTATTTTAATGATTGCATGAGAATGAGTTGTTAAAAATGGAGTTCCATGTATTGTGCCCCTTTATTCCTTGGTTAGCTTGTGCCTAATGGGATGCATGAGAATGATCCTAATTAGCATAGACCTCTTTCATTGATTTGCCTAGACTATTGCATGAGAATGAATTGTTTAGGTAGGATCTTGTGTTCTTTGGCATGTTCTTCATGATAACTATGATTATTCCCCTTTTTTCTAATCATGTTTGACACCCCCGTATCCCTAGCGTTGTTCTTTCTTGATTTTATTCGTCTTTATCTTTGCTTATTCGTAGTTTTAGTGCTTTTTATCCAATATATCAACAAAAACATTTCCCCTCTTGACTCTTGCATTAGTGATATTGATGTTGTACGAGTGAGCTTCCTTAGTGGTTCGACCCTTTACTTGCCACTAACTAGTTTAGTGTAAGTTTAGGCATTATAAATTGTTAATTTGATTAGGGTTAGTAGAACCAACGACCTATCTAACCTCGATCAAATTTTGGCGCCGTTGCCGGGGAAGCGGCTTGTTTAGCATTTATTTTTGCTATTGTTATAGTCATTTTATTTGCTTTCTTTTTATTATTTTGCCTTTTTTTTTTAATCCTACTTGTCATTGCTAATCGTGTGCTTAGCTTTGTTGTATTCAAAGAGAGATATGGCAAGACAAGAGGATGACCTTCTTTTTAGGGAGTTTGGAAATCCGGAAGTCTATGAGCTCACGAGTGGTATACTTCTCCCAACCACAGAGTCTAATTTCACAATCCATCCACAATATGCTAGGATGGTACAAGTTGAGCAATTTTCCGGAAGTGCAAGTGAAGACCCCATTGAGCATTTGGACCGATTCCTTGAGTTGTGTGCAATGATGCAAACAAATGAAGTGAGCCAAGATTACATTCGTATGCATCTCTTTCGGCAATCTCTCACCGGAAGAGCAAAGAAATGGCTCAAGCTTTTGAAGCCCAACTCTCTCACCACATGGAAAGATGTTGCGAAGGCCTTTCTCAAGAGGTTCATTTCCGATGAGCAAACCGCAAAAATGAGGAGGAAGATAGTTTCTTTTGAGCAAGAACCGGATGAAACTCTTGGGGAAGCATGGGAAAGGTTTAAGGATATGATTAGAGCATGTCCTAACCATGGATTCAACCATAATTTGCTAATGAGATTCTTTTATGATGGCTTAGAGCCAATTTCAAGAACCAATCTAGATGCGGGTGCCGGTGGCCAATTGATTAAGATCCCTCAAAGCCAAGTTGAAGCTATAATTGAAGAGGTGGCTACTAGCTATTCTTGGGGAGGTCAAAGAAGGTCCCAAGGAAAGCAAGGTGATCTTTATGAGTTGGAGAAAGTCGGTCAACTTAAGCACATAGTTGAACTCTTGAATGAAGGTCTTTCCAAGTTGAACTCAAGTGTTGGTTTGGGTTCAAAACTGTCACAAATCATTGATTTCTCATGTGCTTGTTGTGGTGGGACGGATCATGATGCATCGTATTGTAGAGAGTTCAATCCCAAGCAAGGTGAGGCTTTGACTTTGAGGGAAGGAGAGTTTGTAACCCAAGCTCATTCTCAACAACTTCAACAACCTCCAAAACAAGAAAACTCCTACCTCCAAGATGAACCTCTTTTCAATCCTCTAACCGAAAATTTTTCTTACCCTTCCATCCAAATGGGGAACTTTCAAGGTCAACATCATGACCAAAATCCTCAAGCGTATGAAGAACAATCCCCACTCGACCACACACAAACCCAAATTCTTCAACAACGTCAAATTCTCACTCAACAATTCCAAGAGATCAAATCTCACAATGAAGTTGTTGACTCCCAACTAGCCAACATTTCTTCTCTCCATTTAACCGCAAAACTCCCCTTACAATCATCTACTAACCCTTCATATGCTTATCATCTCGAAACTTGCAAGGAGGATGAAAGTAAGGAAGACAAGGTTGTGGAGGATGTGGTTGAGAAGAAGGTTCAAGAACAAAATGAGGAGCCATTAGATTTTAGTGAACCAAACAAGTTTGAAGGCCCGGTTCCCTTCCCTTGTAGGCTAGTTGAGAATGTTGTTTTGAAGAGCCCTATGGCGGTGAGCATATGTAGAGTTGATGTGGTCGATGGTGTGATGGATAATGAGAGCTTACCTCCATGTGATGGTAAGGTGACAATGAGGTATGATAACTTTCTTGAAGTTCCTACTTGGTTTGAAGGCTCTCTTGAGGAAGGTGAGGTTTCCCTTCCTAATATCGAGGATTCCAAGCTTCATCGCCCTTTTAGAAGAAACGACAAGAAGAAGAGAAAAAGAAAAGATGAGCCACCATTGGCTCTTGATTTATTCCCTCCTTTCCCTTGTGGTGATTTGAGACCTCAAGGAATGCTAGTTCTCAATCTTGGGGGCATCTATGATTCAATCCTCAAGTTGATGAGGGTGATGTTTTTTATTCCACCTTGAAGGAGGTGAAGGGTCAAGCTAGAGACCATAAACAAGCGCTTCCCGGGAGGCAACCCGGAGGATTTCTACCCCTTTTTCTCCCCCTCCTTTCTTTTTCTTTTTGTTTTCTTTCTTTGTTTTCTTTTAATGTTTTCTTTTATGTCTTGTCTTGCCTTGTAGGTTGCATTTTGGAAGATTGGAGCGGAGTGACATTTGATGAACTAGATTTTATGCTCTATTATTCTTTTAAGCCAACCTCTCGGTGAGACCTTTCTTGTTTTCACTCTTTTAATTTTTCTTTGAGTGCTTAGTTTAAGGTTAGTTTAGGAAGAAGTTGAATGGTTCGAGGTTGTTTGCATTGGTTCTAAGGAACCTGGGATCGTTGATGTTGTTATCAACGGTCATTTGTATGACGATTGGGATTTACTTGAATTACATGCCTCATTTGTGAACCTTTTTATTTCTTCCTCTTGTTTTTGTGTTGTTTTTCCCTTTTATGTGACAAACATGGCTATGACGAGTTGAAATTATTTTGATTTGGAATTGCTCATTCATTTGGATTTGTGTGCCTTTCATGATGATGTGTCTTTGAATGCTTATCTTCCTAGTTGATGAGGGTTTGCACGGTTTGAGAATGCTTTGGGTTGAGTTAGACACATTGTAAGCTAAGGTAGCCCGGTTTAGAACTTTTGAGGACGTTTGAACCCCTAGTTCACGGGAAAGTGGTAAGATGGTGTTGCTCTCTATGGTGAATAGGATTCCCTTGGTTGGTATTTGCTTATTTCTTATCCCGTGTGAGTGTCATTTGTTCTAGCCTTCATCATTCTTGTGAGTGGCATTTAGGATACTTAACTATGCATAACTAAATCCTTGTGTTGTTCTCTAGCTCCCAAGATCGTGACCAAGCAACTCTAGGGGAGGAAAAGGGCACCATTTTTCTCTTTTTTCTTTATCTTCTTTTTGTTTTGTTACTTATTTTGTTCTTATTTTGCATTTGCTCCTCTTGCCAACCCTTTGAGCCTATTCCCTTTCTTGATTATGAGCCACATTACAAACCTTATGACCTTTCGTTTCCCTAACCCTTAGTTTGTGAAGCATTTCGGTTTAAGAGTTTGTTTTGTGTTGTAATAAATTGAGAAAGTATTATGCTTTTTGTACCAAGCAAGAAAAGTAAATTGTATATATTGTGTGAAATAAAGCAAATGTTAAGAAAAAGCCGTCTAAAGTTAAAAAAGGCAAGGACAACAAATAAAATAAAAAAAAAATTTAAAATTAGTTTGGTTTCGTTTTCTTCCCTAGTTTAAGCATTGAGGACAATGCTTTGTTCAAGCTTGGGGGGGAGCGTTAATTCGTTTTTGTTTTTATTGAGTGTCGGTGTCGAATAAGCTTGGGGGAGATGGCATTATTGGTATTTTTGTTTGATGTTTGGTGATTTCTTGAGTTTGTTTTTGAGGTTTGATCACCCTTTTGCTTCACTTAGGAAATATCACCAAAATTTTCAAATTTTTGCCCCGCCTTGACCCTTAGCCTTACGTTACAACCCTAGTAAAGACCCTTTGACTTTAGAGGGGTGAGGTCAATGACCGGTGGAGGGAGATAGATTTCAACCCTATGGAGAGAGTATGCATAGTTGAGATGTCGGGATGACCTTATGATTCCACATAAAAATTTCTTTTTCCGGTTCCCTCGAGGAATCATGAGGAGCTAACTAAGGGATGATTTGAAGCTAGTGGAGAGAACGTGGACCGTCTTGGATGGGGCTAGGGCGGAGAGTGAAATCATTAGTTCTCTATGCTTAGCTTAGGTTTGTCTCTTTCAACCATGAGCATCTCGGAACGTGTATTCCCTCATTTAATTAAGAAAGGTGAGCATTCTTTGGTGCATGTCTCTATGTTTTGAGTCCGAATGGAGCATTTTCTATCTAAAAGCTTGTTTGGTTTTCTTAAGCCTTGTCATGTCATGTTGGTCGTGGTTGTGCTTGCTTTTTGTTTTTGCTTTTCTTTTTCTTTTTGTTTTGCCTTGGTTTTGTTTAGAGTTGTGGGTTAAACTCTTAGGACACCCTCACGAGAGCACACTCGTCCTCTAGGGCGATCTAGGGGTTTAAAGGGCTTGTCATTAGTTGCTAAAAGTGACAGTGATTCCTACGAAAGTGAGTTAGTGTACATTCTTGTCTCCTTTAGTGTCTTAGTTTTGCTTGAATAAATCATTCTCCTTCTCCCGTGTTTCATGTTAATTTGCTCGAGGACGAGCAAAAGGTAAGCTTGGGGGAGTTTGATAAGTGACTTTTATGTCACTTTTAGGGTGTTTATTGAGTCGTATTCCGGCTTATTTTCCAATAATTTCACCCTTTTTATCCTTTATTTCTATTATTTTATTATTCTTGTCTTTTATTCTTTATTTTGAGTATTTTTGTAATTTTCTATAGTTTTTAGTTTATTTTCGTGTTTTATTTTATTTTTCTTTCTTTTAATGTTTGTAGTTTAAGTCGTTAGTTTATATTTTTAATAATTTCTCTTTTTTATCTCGTTTTCTTATTTATTTTAGTTTCGTATTTTATTTTATTTTATTTTATTTCATTTAATTTTATTATTTCTTTAGCTTTAGCATCTTATTTTATTTTATTTTACTTTATTTATCTTATTTTATTTTACTTTATTTTATTTATTTTATTTTATTTTCCAATTCACCCTCGTGTTGTTTTTGGTTGTAGGCGTTCCGGGTTTCAAAGTCAAATTTGTGTTCGGAGGTCAAGGTTCGAGGCAAATGCTCTAGCTGCTGCCCTCTTGCTAGCAGCTTAACATACACCACACCCTTTCTAAACCTACACCACACAATCCCCTGCTCCCTGCCTTCTCAACACCACCACAACACTACACCAGCCACCTCCCTCAACCTCCATCTCACACCCACCAGCCTTCGCAACCCACTCAATTTCAGCCACCTCCAATCAACCTCCGCCAAAACCGCCAATCGCCTATCAATCAAACCACCAAATTAAACCACTCACCAATTAAACCAAACTCCCACGCATCTCCACCCCTCTCGCCAGCAATTACCACCTCAATTCAACCCCACAACAACACCAATTGCAACCACCACAATCACCTTCCCCCGCATCCACCGCAACCAACAACAACTGCAGCAACAACACGCATCTCACCCCAATTACCACCAACCCATTTACCACCATCAACAACCACTACGAGCAGCGATTTCGAACAGAGCAGCCACCAAATTACTCAACCCAGACCTCGCAGCCGCGCAGCCCTGTCAGAAAGCGCACGAGATTGAGTCCAAAATCAGAGTCGAGGCAGAAGCTATGCGCGACCTCTGTGCGACCTCTGTGCGGGCGCGCATTCGTGGGTCAATCACGAGCTTTTCACGTGATTTTTAATGAGAATTGAACGGCTTCGATTGATGCTTGATTGATGACGATGAGGATTGACGGTGGTGATTGAGTGATAATTGATGATGCGTGATGGTGATGCAGGTGATGCAAATCAGAGCAGCCAAGATCGAAAGAGAAAGAAATGGAAGCTGATTTGTTTTACTGTTTTGGGGATTTGTTGGGTTTTGTTTTTGTTTTCCTTTTTTCTTTTCATTTTCTTTTATTTTATTTTATTTTTAGTTTAGTTTTATTTTTGGTTTTTAAGTTTAGTTATTTTAATTATTTTAGTTTAGTTTTTATTTCTTTTTAGTTTTCTCTTTTACTTTATTTTATTTAGCCTTGTATTATAAATACTCCTTTGGGGGGTAATTAGAGGGGAGGCCATTATGCTATTTTCTTAGTTAGTTTAGGAGAGCTTCTCTCTCTTAGGGTTAGATTAGATAGTTTTTAGAGAGATAAAGTAGATTATTGCTCAATTTTCTTCCAAGTAATCAATTTTGGTCAAGTTTAATTTCCAATCAAGCAATTCCTTCAAGTTTTCATCTTTCATTAATCCTCTCTCTAGTAATCTCTAATCCTTTCCTTTAGCTTTATTTATTTGCTTTATTGTTGCTTATTTTTGTTAGTCTTTTTAGTTCATCTAGTTATTATTGTTTTCATTGTTTTTAATCATGTTTTGTTTTGTGTTTCTTGAATATATTTTTGGTTTTGCTATTATGTTTAACCTCCTTTCTCTAGGCTAATCTTTTAGCTAGGGGAAGGGGGTGGAAAATATGTGTTGAATGTTGGATGAATGATGATAGTGGATTGATTACATGCCTTAAATTGATGAAAGATATGATTTTTATTGACTTGAGACTATTGTAGCACTTTATTTGATTGCCTTCTAGTTTAAATGCATGAAAATGATTTGAACTAGATTTAGATCACCTCTATTTTAATGATTGCATGAGAATGAGTTGTTAAAAATGGAGTTCCATGTATTGTGCCCCTTTATTCCTTGGTTAGCTTGTGCCTAATGGGATGCATGAGAATGATCCTAATTAGCATAGACCTCTTTCATTGATTTGCCTAGACTATTGCATGAGAATGAATTGTTTAGGTAGGATCTTGTGTTCTTTGGCATGTTCTTCATGATAACTATGATTATTCCCCTTTTTTCTAATCATGTTTGACACCCCCGTATCCCTAGCGTTGTTCTTTCTTGATTTTATTCGTCTTTATCTTTGCTTATTCGTAGTTTTAGTGCTTTTTATCCAATATATCAACAAAAACATTTCCCCTCTTGACTCTTGCATTAGTGATATTGATGTTGGACGAGTGAGCTTCCTTAGTGGTTCGACCCTTTACTTGCCACTAACTAGTTTAGTGTAAGTTTAGGCATTATAAATTGTTAATTTGATTAGGGTTAGTAGAACCAACGACCTATCTAACCTCGATCAATATGTTTAGAACATTTGATTTAAGTATTAGAACAAGTGATTAAAAAATTATAAAATCTGCTTTATGAAATTTTAAACATATGAGTAAAATTTAGAACATCTGATTTAATAATATGAACATGTGAATAAAAATTTAGAACAAACTAATATAGAATATAGAAAGTGTAAGTAAAAAATTTAGAACATACGAGTAAAAAAAATAGAACATACGTTTTAAAATCTGGAACATCTAATTAAAAATCTAAGAAAAATGGAATCTAAAAATTCAACCTTTGGCCGGTCTGACAATAAAAATCCAACCTTTCAGTAATCTAAAAAAAAAAAATCCAACCTTTGCCCCCCACCTTCTTCAATAAATCCATTACCTGTTGATGACCGTTTTTTGTAAGTTATATGCCACGTGTCAGTCGTTAATTGGTCAATTATTTTTTTAATCATTAAAAAACAAAAAAATTATAAAAAATAAAACAGTAAAAAAAAAAAAAAAAAAAAAAAAAAAAAAAAAACACCAGCCACCTCCCCCAGCCCCCGACCACCCCAACCACCTCCCCCACTCCCCGGCAACTTCCCCCCACCCCAACCAGCCCCACCATTGGGGTCGTTGGATTCCGGCGATTTCCCCCCACCCCTTGCCGCAACCTCTCCAACCACCAAAACCCCCTACGATCTAAACCCTAACCACCACACCAAACACCCTATTCGACCCTCCCAAACCAGCTCGACCCCTCCCCGAACCTCCCCACCGCCCACCGACCACAAACCGACCACCCCTGGCCCGTTTCCACCCCTCCCCACCCTAAACCCGACCCTGGTTTTCTAATACCCCTGACCCGTTTTTGGGGTTGTGGGTTCGATTTCGGGGTTCTGGGTTTGAGTTTGGGGTTGTGGGTTTGAGTTTCGGTTGTGGGTTTTGGGGTTCTAGGTTTAATTTGAGTTGGGGTTGTGGGTTCTAGGTTTTGGGGTTGTAGTGGAGGGTGGTGGGTGGTGTCGTGGTACTAGGTGGTGGTGTTGGGTGGTTTCGTGGTGCTAGATGGTGGTGTTGGGTGGTTTCGTGGTGCTAAGGTGGTGGTGATAGGTGGTGGTGGTGATAGGCTGGTGGTGATAGGTGGTGGTGTTGGGTGGTTTCGTGGTGCTAAGGTGGTGGTGTAGAGAGGAGAGAGAAAGAAGAGGAGTGAGAAGGAATTAAAAAAAAAAACTTTTTAACCGGTTTAACAAGTTAAAGGTCAAATGGACTTGTCAAAGAAGGTGGGGTGCAAAGGTTGGATTTTTTTTAGATTAATGGAAGGTTGGATTTTTATTGTCAGACCGGCCAAAAATTGGATTTTTAGATTCCATTTTTCCAAAAATCTAAGAACACACGATTTAAATTTAATTAGAACATATAAGTTAAAATTTTGGAACAAGTTATTTAAAATTTATGATATCAAACTTAACTAATTTATGGTTTAGAACATGTGAGTACTAAATTAGAACATTTGATTTAATTTACAACACCTAAGGAAAAGTTTAGAACATCATATTTAAAATTCATATGAGTAAAAATTTATAACATAAAGAGTGTTCGTTCTCACATAAGAAAAATTCTCACGAGAGTCTCCCCATATTACTTCTTGAGTTGAAGCACAATCTTACATTTGCTCCCGATGCTTTAGACAAGCTTGTGGGTTGGAATCAAAGCACGGATTGTTGCTAGTGGAATGGTGTCATATGCAACAACTCCAATGGTCGAGTCATTGGCCTAGATTTGAGTGACAAAAATATCACCGGAGTCATTGACAACTCAAGTAGTTTGTTTTGTCTTCAATTCCTTCAAATGTTGAATCTAGCCAACAACAATTTTTTGCAAGGTGAGATACCATCAATAGTAGGTAAACTAAGTTCTCTAGAGGAATTAGATATCTCATCGTCAAACTCTTCGAGAATCTTACCTAGTTCAATCAGCAACCTCAAGAGGCTTTGTACAATTAATCTTTCTAATAACAAATTTTCTGGTCTCATTCCATCACTTTCCTCAATGAAGAATGTAAAATCTTTACATCTTCAAGGAAACAATTTGAATGGTTCTATCAACACCACAAACTGGGAGAATTTATTCAGTTTAGATGATCTTGACTTGTCCTATAATTCACTAGATGGAAGTATATCTAGCATAACGTCTTCCAAGATAAGTTCTCTTCAGTTAAGCAACAATAACTTCGAAGGGTCAATCCCAAATTCAATTTTCCAATTAAGAGAGCTTCAGTCTCTCAATTTGTCTTCAAACAAGCTCAATGGCACACTACACTTGGCTAGTATACTACAAAGCTTCAAGAACCTCACACTTCTTGGTCTTTCACATAATCTCTTGTCACTTGGTACAAATGATTGTAGGGAAAACTCCTCTTTTCCTCAGTTTAGAGACTCTTCTTTTAGCTTCTTGTAACTTGCTTACCATCCCTAAATTTTTACAAAATCAAACATCATTATATATCCTTGAGACCTTGACCTTCCAATGAATAACATTACAAGTGTAGTGCCTAGGTTGATATGGCAAATTTCTGAATTCAACCTTTCTTCTAACCACTTAGTAGAATTAGAACCACCCCTGACACTACCGTATAGTATAAGGTTTATAGACCTCCATTCCAATAATCTTCAAGGGAAATTTCCAGTTGTCACATTCAACTACCATTTTTTTAGATGGTAGTTGAATGTGACAACTGGAAATTTCCACAATTGTTGGCTCCACAATTGAATAAAGTTGTTGATTTATTTACGAAAATGTCATGCACCCTGAGAAACAGGGAATTTCCCTTTTTAGATTTCTCCAATAATAATTTCACTTCTATCGACCCTTATATTATTAACTATCTATCAAAGGCTAACTACTTGTATTTTTCAAGAAATAACTTTCATGGGAGCATGCCTACATCACACTGCAACGCCACAAATTTAGAGCTTCTTAATTTACAGCACAATCAATTGAGTGGCACTATCCCTGATTGTTTTACCGCCATGACTCAACTCAAAGTATTAAATTTAAGAGGAAACAAATTAGATGGTGAAATCCCTGCTAAATTCAGGAAAGGTTGTAGCTTACAAACTCTCGACTTGAATGGGAATTTTATGCAAGGAAGGATACCTCGATCTCTTTCCTATTGCAAAGTATTAAAGGTATTGGATCTTGGTAATAATCAATTAAGTGACACCTTTCCTTGTCATTTGAAAAGCTTGTCTGACTTGCATTGCAAGTCCTTGTCCTTCGATCCAATAAGTTTTATGGAGCCATTGTTTGTCCCAAGAGTAATTCAATGTGGCCATTACTTCAAATTATAGACATAGCTTCCGACCACTTCATCGGTGAATTGAGATCTCAAGTTCTTTTCAAAGAGACATCAATGATGGCTAGAATAATTAATGAGCGATCGATATCTGAATTTTCGAAGAGCACTAGTTCAGGTGGTAAAAACTATCAAAATTCTGTGGCATTCACCTTCAAAGGTCTTTCCTATGAATTGCAATACATCCTAATAACCTTTACTAGCATTGCCTTCTCAAATAATGCTTTTCACGGGGAGCTACCACAAGAATTGGGAAATTTGAATGCTCTTGTAGTTCTTAACCTCTCTCATAACTCATTTTTCGGCCATATTCCTTCATATATCGAGAATTTGAGCCAGATTGAATCGTTAGATCTCTCTTGTAATAACTTTAGTGGAAATATACCTGTGCAACTTGCAGGATTATATTTCCTCGAATACTTGAATCTATCCTTCAACAAGTTGTCGGGAGAGATCCCAGTAGACTCCCAACTTCAGCTATTCAATGCATCTTCATATGAAGGATATCAAGGGTTGCATGGACCACCATTGGCACCAATAAGAAGAAACAAACCTGATGAAGGAATGACCCCCATCGACCTCCTCACAAGGATCATACTGGAATTTGAAGAGCCAAGGTAAATTGGATGCTTAGGGGTGCTGAAGTTGGATTTTCTGTAGGGATAACCATATTTGTATGGCCTATCCTTTACATCAAAAGATATAGGGAATGGTACAGTGGCGATTCCGGTTCAGTGGATTCAGCTGAACCCATACGGATCCGAAAAAAAACGAATAGATTTTTAAAAAAGAAAAAATATTAAAACAAGGATTATATATTAAACTATGCACTCATGTTGAATACATAATGCATGGAAGGCTGGTTAGAGTTTCACATTTTAGAATAGATGTCAGGGTTCGAAACCCACTACCCCAAATCCCAATTATACAGTGTGTCACCAGCAATTCATGGGCTTTTCTTCATCTATTGAGTCTTGTATCTGTTCCTTCATTCAAGTATAGCTTTAAATTTTGTTTCTTCTAAGTTTTAAAAATGTTATATACTTATACTTAATTATATTAATAATTGAAGATTTGAAGTTGTGAGAGCTTGATTGGAATTAATAAATGGGTATTTGAGTAAATGATGCGAATTAGTATAAAGTAGAATGTTAACATGTTTTTTTTTTTTTTTTTTTTTTTTTTTTTTTTTTTGGCATTGAGATAAATAGAGTATTTTTGGAAATAACGTATGTCAAAATCGCAAAAATCGTAGAAAGTCGAGTTCAACTATAATTTAGTTAAAAAAAGAATTTTTTGTTTTTTTTTTTTTTTTGCTGTTAGTTGTTGTAATTGACATATATTGTGCACACCCGAATTAGCACATGTAAATTTTATTTTGAATTATGATATTTGATATCCCCGTATTTATTTGGAGAGTTCGAACCCATAACAAGCAATCGGAATTGCCACTGGAATGATACTACAAACATCTTCATAAACTGGTCATGAAAATTTTGCCCAAGGAAGATAATAGTACAAGGAGAATGAAGAGGAGAAAGAGAAATCAACAAAGGCAGAGACGCTAGATCCATAATAAAAGATGAAACTATTAAATATAATGGATGGTAAGTATGGTTTTTTGTTGATATGCGAATTTTCAATATTCTCCTTTATTAAATTTGCTTAAGATGTTTGAATCCAACTAAGTGCAGTCTCTTGAACTAAAAGTCGTCATAATTATATACTCAACTAAATATAGCTAAGTGGGTAACGATTTTAGAACTTGAACGTTACCCACTATCCCAACAATCAACCATGTTCAACTTAATTGGATTATCATATATTAAGGCTTTAATTATATTATGGAAAGCTAAACGCCGCCCTCGAATCTCTAACTAACGCCCGTAAAATAAACTAAAATTACAAATTTACCCTTTTTATCAAAAAAATTACCCCCTCAATTTACCCCCTCTACATCACACTACTATACCCACCAGCAACACCACCACCACCACCACCACCTCCTCCTCTTTTAACCACCAACTCCTTACCTCCGGTTTCACGATCTACACAGCCGCGGTAATGACAAGTAAGGACAAAGGAAAGTCAATCGCCAACGGAGAAAATGTTTTTTATTTTATTTTTTTTTTAATTTGCGGCAAACGCCTAGATTTTTCGCACGTCCTAGGCTCAAACGCCTAGTTCTTGTGAACAACCGTGTGGTTGTATGAAAAATCTGGGCGTTTGAGGTGAAACACCTAGTTTTTTTAGAATACCCTAGGCTGAAACGCCTAGTTTTTTCGAATAGCCTAGGATGTTTCGAAAAAACTAGGCGTTTCAGCCTAGGGTATTCTAAAAAACTAGGCGTTTCAGCCTAGGGTATTCTAAAAAACAAGCGTCTAAGGTTGTGTTTCTTGTATTCGTCATTGTCCATAAGATCTAACGAAATTGATTTTGCAAAATTTTAAAAATTTGTTTGATTTTGAAACTCACGGTGGTTTGGGTGGTTGTTCGATGAGCGTTGGTGGCCGTTGACCACTAGAGAGAACGGTAAAAAATTTTGTGTACAGTAAAAGTGTGAAATTGAGGTAAAATAGATTATTTTTTATAATTATTATAAGGATAAATACGTAATTTTATTTTATTTTGCGGGCGTTAGTTAGATATTTGAGGGCGATATTTAACAACCCCCATTATATTTCATGTGGTTTATTAATATAAATTTTAACTAGATTAGCCTCTTGCAATACACGATTTTAACAAACAAAATTGTACTCCGTAGTGTTGAACTCGCATATACTCTACAAATAATCTTCTCGAGTGAGGCGGCGTTAGATAACTAATTAATATATTACTTAAAATAGTGCTCCGTATTAAGTTTGTAATGCATGACAAAATCACACATCAATCGGATAATTAATGTTAATTTTACTTTAACATTTCCATATTTTGCCATAGATAAAATCATAAGACTATGTTGTTAAGTGATATATTACAAATAATACAATCAACTCTTTCAATATAATTGACCTGCAGTGGCCAACTTATAATTAAATGAAACAACACCCAAATTATCAAATACAGAGAAATACTACAAAGTTCAATTTATCAATCTTTGAAAGAAAAAAAAAAGTATTATCAACAACATGTTCAATAGTATGTCAAAATATTAAGGTGGATGATTTCGAAAAAAAATACACACACACACCCATACAAAAACAAAATTTTTGTATTAAGAAAATATTCTCATTTGAAAAGGAAAAAAAATCAAAATTCTTGTATTAAGAAGCAACCCCAGCAATATGATTAATCATTATTTAAAAGCAAACCAATCATTAATATGAATTCGAAGTAGAAAAACAACTATCATTAATATCCCTACCTTTTAGGAAAATACTAGTTAAAGTCCCGTGCAATGCACGGATTTTAATAACTTAAATAGTAAATTACTACATTAATTTAACAATTATATGATAAAAAAAAAAAAAAAATTACTATAAAAATATACTTTCAAAAATATTTTGTTTGAGTGTGTATGGAAAAAATATAATCGCTAAAATGGAAAGTAAATATTATAGGCTATAAATATTTTTCATAAGGAAAGATAAAGAATGGAGGGAAAATTTTTAACCAGTGAATGACATGTGTCATCACTGATTTCGCTTTTAGTATTACGTTATTGATTAGTCAGCAATTATTTTATTACTTGTAATTTAATTATTGATTTATGTTAAATGTATAGTAATTTGGGATAAATACAAAAACAACTATACTAATTCAAATCCCATTATTTTAGGAAATAATAGTTTACTATTGTAACTTTAAATGATAATATTTTTTTTTTATTATTTTTTTTTTTTTTCTAAAATAAGTCATACAATTGGGCGGGAAAATTTTTCATAATAAATCGACACGTGTACAGTGTTGGGGAAAAGATGACGTCAGCGGTTGCTACTTTAGTTTATTTATAGATACTGCATATGTTTATTGGATAGTGTTTTTTTATTGAATTTATTATACATTGTTTATATTTTTCATTTAGGTATTGGTAGTTTGCTACTTTGGATGACATAAATGCAATATGATGCCAAGAGATTTTATGTGTGTTAGTGAAATAATGAATTTTTGTACGTATGTATTTAGTATAGTTTGTAAAATTCCAAGAGTTGTATTAGGGCATGTTCATATTTACTAAACTGAGCTGAACTGAACTGAACTAATTGGAGCTGAACTAAACTGAACTGAATTGATTGGTACTGAACTGAACTGAACTGAACTAAGCTGAAATGAATATTTTATGAGAGAGGGAAATTAAGAGCTGAACTGAACTGAACTGAACTGATTGGAGCTGAACTAAACTGAACTGAACTGATTGGAACTGAACTGAACTGAACTAAGCTGAAATGAATATTTTATGAGAGAGGGAAATTAAGAGCTGAACTGAACTGAACTGAACTGAATTGAACTGAACTGAATTGAATTGAACTGAACTGAAAATAAGTAAATATGAACATGCCCTAATTATTGTATGATATATTACTAGTTTGTACAATTAATGTAAGAGTTGCATTGTGAGAATTGTAGTTTTTTTTTTTTTTCCACTACTAATTATGGAATTTGTACTATCTTTTTGTAATGGATCTGATGAAACCCCTTCTTATTATTTGAATAGCATGTTCAAGCCACGTCCTAAGAACTAACTGTTGGAGTTATTAATTATAATTAGCTATCTCCCATGATAAATCTTCAAGTCTAAATACATTTGCTTATCTCCCATGATATAACTCCAAGTCTAAATTATTTTGCTTCAAAAGATCAACTACAAATTTGCATTGATTAGTTGACTCTGGCCACCAAAATATCTCCTAATTACCTTCTTTAATCTATCCGTTAGCATGATTGATGGACTAAATATTGCTTGATTGACTAATTGATTTCACATGCATGATTGTATCAATTAGTGGACAATTGCCATCATCATTCTCGTATTTATGCCGGGTAATTGATATTGCTTGAGATCACATGCATAATTATGGGAAAGAATTGATTCTTTGCATGGTTGACTTTCTTCCTTTCCTTTTATCAGACTTAGTGGAAGTAGTATATAAAGGAAGCACTTTTACCTCATTTCGACAGAAAAAATATTTAGACTACTCTTCTTCTTTCTCAAAAATGAATACTACATAAAATCTCTTTTTTTGGGCATTGATCATAGTGTTCTTAATATGTCTCTTTGTACTACACCAACGAGGCAGAGGTCGTGTAACCCTGGAGGTTCATTGCCAAGAGTCTGTGTGTACGTAACGGGGCAAATTCAACTTTAGGGCAGTGTTTATTCATGCCACGACTTGATTCAGATAAGTTGTTCTGATTTTTATCAATATTTGTTCCTACTTTCTAAAGGAGGGCTGCCCAGTTGATCTTTATGATTTTTTCACTTTGTAAATCTTTTGCGCCAAGTCAGCTCATATCTATATGGTATGATGACTCAGTTCACCATCTCAGCGGTTGTCATTATGTCTTGCTGAGTCAATTGATGAGAATGCTCATGGATGTCAAAAAAAATTTAACTTTGCAATTTGTTTTTGTTAACGGTCGTTTGATATTGTACTTGTTTTCCTTGTTGGAGAAGCTGATTTTGAAGTATTGAATTAAATGTGTGGCTGGTAATTTAAAAGCCTTGATGATGCGCATGCTAAGGTGGATGTGTGGAAACACTTTAAGAGATAGAATCAGAAATGAGGTTATTCGCAAGAAAGTAGGTGTGGCGAGCATTGTAGATAAACTAAGGGAAAATCGTCTGCGTTGGTTTGGACATGTAAGACGGAGACCCGAGGGTGCACCGGTGCGAAGAGTGGAAGAGTGGGACCATGGAGGGATTAAACGAGGAAGAGGGAGACCAAAGATGACTTGGTTGGAAGGAGTGAGGAAGGATATGAAGTGCATGGATTTACGTGAGGATGAAGTTTTGGATCGTAAGGGATGGAGGAGAAAGATTTATGTTGATGACTACACGGAATAATCAAATTTGGTTCATGTTAGTCGACCCCACTTTTGGGATTAAGGCTTTGATTGATTGATTGATTGATGTCTCTGTTGTTCCACAAAACCTATCTTGGGTAATAAGTTTGGATCTTTGAAAAAAAAAAAAACCAAAAAAATTCTCCCAGTCGTTGAACCAAATTTGGTGTACCGGAGTTGAGGTCAAAGCATTTCAACTCATCCTCGAATTCTTGTTTGAATGAGCTGCATCGACACCTTTTCCCTAAAGAAACCCGTGACATCACTGAATTGTACAAAACATGTTAAAGCAGAGTTTGAAGTTATTAACAAGGGTTTGAGGTGTGAAGGAGACGCTGCTAAACCCTAACTGTCCGTTAAGATGTCGGCAACGGACGTCTAATGTGGTTGAGAAGATAGTCCCTGGTTTATGTTAACGTCGTCAAAGAGCTGGACCTGTATACGTGGAAGCATGTACAAGTCAGGGTGAGTACGTGGGCTTGTAATTACCAAAGGGACCTTCAGTAATGTAGGCGAAATTACCAGACTGACCCTAGATTAACAAGTTATAGCAATCATAAAGATCAACTAGGAATTACCGATTCTAAAGTTGAATTTGATTTTTTTTTTTTATTCCCGTCATTTTGCTATTATGGATGGTACCAAAATTCCTTCTGCTATCCCTCTTAATAATTCCATGCTTTCAAACCCCTTCATTCCCGACATGTCTAAGCTAGACCCCTTTGATTGGCAAAAAGTATAAGATGTGGTCTGACAAAATGGAATTTTTCTTGGGTCAAATTAGTGTTGATTATTGTTTGTTTAATGATAAACCCCTGTTAATTCCACTAGAGATTTTGATAAGGATAATAAAACATGTCGTGGGATTTTATTGCATTATATGACTGCAGCTTTATATATGATTTATAGTAAGTCAAGAAATGCAAAAGATATTTGGAATGCTCTGAAGTCTAAATATGGTACTGATGATTTTGGAACAAAAAAGTATGCTTGTAGTCGTTGGTTGAATTTCCGTATGTCTGATGATAAATCTGTCCTTGATCAAGTTCATGAATACGAACATTTATGTGATGATGTTATTGCCGAGGGAATGAAAATATGTGAACTTTTCCAAGCCAATTGCCTTCTTGAAAAGTTAACTCCTTCTTGGGAAACCTGTGTTCATTCTATGAAACACAAACAAAAAGACTTTACCCTCCACGAGCTTGTTTCCCACATCAAAATAGAAGAACAAAACCGAATCCAAACAAAGGGGAATTCCACTGATCATTCCTCCTCTTCTTCTAACCTTGTTGAATCAAAGAATGCAGGAAACAAAGTACCAAAAGGCAAGGGCCCGAACCAACTCCATGGTGGAAGGCATAATAACCACTTCAAATGTAAGAGACAATTCAAAGGAAATTGCTGTACTTGTGGTAAATATGGACATGCAGCAAAACAATGCAGACAAGGACATGGACTTGGTGCAAACTCCAAAGACAATAAATCACAAGCACAAGCTAACCTTGCTGAAGAAATAATTGATGCAGTTGTCTCGAAAGTTAATCTTGTAAGAAATGTCATGGAATGGGTCGTAGATACAGGTGCCACCCGTCACATCTTCTCAAACAAGGAGATGTTCGAAAGCTATGAAAAGGTGACCGAAGGAGAATGTGTCTTCATGGGTAACTCTAGCACTGTGAGTGTACTTGGCAAAGGAAAGGTTTTTCTAAAACTTACTTCTGGAAAAATCATTGCTTTGCATAATGTTTTGCATGTGCCTGATATTCGTAGAAACCTCAATTCTGGTGCTTTATTAAATAAAGCTGGTATCAAGTTAACTTTTGAATCTGATAAACTGGTACTTACCAGAAATGGTGATTTTGTGGGTAAAGGATTTTGTAATGGTGGTTTGTTTGTTCTTGATGTTGTAACTGATAATAATAAAACTTCTACTTCTGTTTATATTGATGAGTCTGTTTCATTATGGCATGCTAGACTAGGTCATGTGAATGTTGCATCTATAAAGAAACTTAAACAACTTAGTCTTAAACCTAATTTTAGCAATACCTCTTTTGATAAATGTGAAGTTTGTGTAGAAGCTAAGCACCCCAAAAAATCATTTAAAAAATCCGCGGCTCATACTTCTACTCTTTTAGAACTTATACATAGTGACTTAGGTGACTTTAAGAACTATGTGAGTAGGGGAGGTAAACGTTACTACATTACATTTGTGGATGACTTTTCTCGTTTTACTAGGGTCTTATTGTTGGGTTCAAAAGATGAAGCCGAGGAAAAATTTCTTATTTATAAGGCTGAAGTCAAAAACCAATTAGACCTAAAAATAAAAAGGGTAAGATCCGATAGGGGTGGGGAGTATGATGGGACTCCACTTAAAAACTTTTGTGAAGCCAATGGGATTATTCATGAAACCACTGCCCCTTATTCTCCTGAACAGAATGGAATAGCTGAACGCAAAAATAGAACACTTAAAGAAATGATGAATGCTATGCTTATCAGTTCAGGTATGCCTAATAATATGTGGGGCGAGGCCATTCTTTCTGCTTGTTATGTATTAAATCGTATTCCCCATAAAAAATTAGACAAAACCCCTTATGAATTGTGGAAAGGCTATAAACCTAACTTAAGTTACCTTAAAGTGTAGGGGTGTTTGGGAAAAATAGGTCTTCTTGACTTTCAAAGGAGTAAGATTGGTCCTAAGACTGTAGATGGAATATTTATTGGTTATGATTCTAATAGTGCTGCATATAGATTTATTCTTAAAGATGCATCTGGCTTTGGTGCAATTAAAGAGTCAAGGGATGTTGAATTTTTTGAACATATTTTTCCTATGAAAGTATCTGTGCAATCCTCTTTACGTGCTGCATCTTCTTCTTATCATGAACATGCATCATCAAGTGAGCCTTTAGAACGTAACCTAGAAGAAGTAAGCAAGCTAGAATTGAGTCTAGTTTTGGACCTGATTTTCTTACTACCTTTTTAACCGAACATGAATCTATAGATGAGCATGAAGTAAATGTTTTTGTTTTAGAAGAAGACCCAAGGACCTATAGGGAGGCAATGCAATCAGTATTCTCAAACTTTTGGTTAGAGGCCATAAATAGTGAAATAGAATCTATAATGAATAATAATACTTGGGTTTTAATTGATCTTCCTAGAGGATGTAAGGCTTTAAGTAGTAGGTGGGTTTTCAAAAAGAAATTAAAACCAGATGGGTTGATAGATAAATACAAAGCCAGACTTGTGGTTGGAGGGCATCATCAAAAGAAAGGAGTAGACTTCTTTGATACTTATTCTCCTGTAACTAAGGTTGCCACCATTAGAGCATTAATAGCACTTGCATCTATACATAATCTTGTTGTACATCAAATGGATGTGAAAACAACTTTCTTGAATGGTGATTTAAATGAAGAAATTTATATGAAGCAACCAGAAGGATGTGTAGTTCCTGGACAGGAGGAAAAGGTATGCAAGCTGATCAGATCAGTATATGGCTTAAAACAAGCACCAAAACAGTGTTATGATAAATTCGATCAAACTATTTACCTCTAATGGTTTTCAGGTAAATGATTTTGATGCTTGTGTTTATTCCAAGTTTGATGAGTATGGTTGTGTTATAATATGTTTGTATGTGGATGATATGTTGATTTTTGGTACCAATATAAATGTAGTTAATGCAACAAAAAATTTTCTAAGTTCTTGTTTTGACATAAAGGACTTAGGAGAGGCAGATGTAATTCTTAGCATAAAAATTACTAGAACTTCATATGGGTTGTCTTTAAATCAGTCTCATTATGTTGAAATTTTTGTAAAGAAATTTAACCAGTTTGATTGTACTCCTGTGAAAACCCCATATGATTCTAGTATACGTTTGAAAAAGAATAGAGGTAATAGCGTTTCACAAGAGGAATATGCCAAGATAATTGGAAGTGTTATGTTTCTGATGAATTATACTAGACCTGATATAGCATATGTTGTTAGTAGATTGAGTAGATATACTCACAATCCTAGTCGTGAGCATTGGGTTGCTTTGATTAGATTGTTAAAGTATTTAAAAGGGACAATCAATTGGGGTCTGCAATACTCTAGAACACCTTGTGTATTAGAAGGATATTGCGACGCCAATTGGGTGTCAGATAATGATGAAATTCAATCTACTAGTGGTTTTATCTTTACTCTTGCTGGTGGTGCTATATCATGGAAATCATCTAAACAAAGTTGTATTGCCAAATCTACAATGGAATCTGAATTTATTGCTTTAAAATTGGTAGGACAAGAAGCTGAGTGGCTGAGAAGCTTGCTAGCTGACATTCCTTTGTGGGGAAAGCCAGCTCCATCAGTTTCCTTGCATTGTGATTCGCAAGCTGCAATTGGGGTAGCGAATAATAAGGCTTACAATGGAAAAAGGAGGCATATTCGCTTAAGACATGCTATAGTTAAGAATTTGATAAAAAATAATGTGATATCACTCGAGTATGTAAAGTCATAGAGGAATATTGCAGATCCTCTCACCAAAGGCCTTTGTAGAAAAATGGTGTTGGAGTCAGCACAAGGAATGGGTTTAAAGCCTATAGAGGAGTGAATTGTGATGGATACCCAACTTAGATATATCTAAGTTCAATGGGTCAAACGAAATCACAAAAGATCTCAAGTTGTATACTACTACCATTCCTAATTAATAAAGTGATGTAGTATATTTTCTGTCAAACTTGTAAGGATGAGCATATAGGCTCTTAATAAGTTCATAACCTGATAAGGTGGTTTGAGACAGAACAAACTTGATGAACTTACCTATGTGAATGTGGGGGTTACGCCCAATCCCCTATGAGAGTACTTAGGCTTGGATCTCTAGAGCATTCATGAAATCCAGGCAAACAGTGGGGCAATTTTATAATAACAAATTGCGAGAACACTTTTGATTTGATAAAGGTTTAGTGCGCAAATGTGTTTTCACTAACCCCATGTAAAGCTCAAGGCGAAGTCCACTAGACATGGTTGTGTAACATGTTTGTATGCGCTGGGTATCAATTCAAGTCCACAAGACATTGGTATCTTAAAAATCGAGTATCCATTGGCCAGATTCCAATTTCTTTACCCTGATCTTTTGAATCATGTGGGGGAATGTTGGAGTTATTAATTATAATTAGCTATCTCCCATGATAAATCTTCAAGTCTAAATACATTTGCTTATCTCCCATGATATAACTCCAAGTCTAAATTATTTTGCTTCAAAAGATCAACTACAAATTTGCATTGATTAGTTGACTCTGGCCACCAAAATATCTCCTAATTACCTTCTTTAATCTATCCGTTAGCATGATTGATGGACTAAATATTGCTTGATTGACTAATTGATTTCACATGCATGATTGTATCAATTAGTGGACAATTGCCATCATCATTCTCGTATTTATGCCGGGTAATTGATATTGCTTGAGATCACATGCATAATTATGGGAAAGAATTGATTCTTTGCATGGTTGACTTTCTTCCTTTCCTTTTATCAGACTTAGTGGAAGTAGTATATAAAGGAAGCACTTTTACCTCATTTCGACAGAAAAAATATTTAGACTACTCTTCTTCTTTCTCAAAAATAAATACTACATAAAATCTCTTGTTTTTGGGCATTGAGTTCTTAATCTGTCTCTTTGTACTACACCAACGAGGCAGAGGTCGTGTAACCCTGGAGGTTGATTGCCAAGAGTCCGTGTGTACGTAACAGGGCAAATTCAACTTTAGGGCAGTATTTATTCACGCCACGACTTGGTTCAGATAAGTTGTTCCGATTTTTATCAATATTTGTTCTTACACTAACAAGCACCAAGAAATTATGGTCAACATCACTCAGTCTAGCCAACAATGCTAATTCCTCTCATGCATTGTATTGTGGTCTTATCTTCTTGTTAATTTAGCGACCAAGATTCTAAGTGTTATTATAAATTTGTATACTAAATTTGAGTCACGCACCCTGAATCACAATTTTTTTTTTTTTAGGAAACCCTTGAATCACTTGATCTGCCTTACAACACTAATTTTAATTGCATTATTTCTTTCACCTACTTGAATTTATTTTTCAAAAAGTTGTCATGACCTTTTTTTCGTTTGTTGCTTCTGTTAGTGGTTGTTATTGTTTTCCCGGTGATAGTCAACGGCGTGGGTGATGGTCGACAAACAATAAGAAGGCCAGAAGGGAGAGAGAAAAAGTTAAGCCCTCTTATCATGAACCTTATAGGCTTTATAAAAATCAGATTTGGGATTTTTTTTTTTACCAAAAATCATTAATGCTGGAAATTGCTCCCTTTCCCTTGTTTTAAATCATTAGGCTAGTGAAAGAAATTACACTTATGTTCTTTCCAAAATCAAACTACTTTAATTAGAAACTATTACGTAAAATAGTTTTACCTCTTTTAAATAAAATGAAATACTTTAAATTCCTAACATATATTTTATAAATACTTTAATTAATTTATAAAGTACAGAAAAATGCAGGGAAATACAAAGCATTCCTCGTGACTAGACCTATCAAAAACCGACCTGAAACGGTGAATCCGAACCGTTTTGAACTGTTCCAAAAAGGAACTGAACCGTTAAGAACCTGTTATTTTAAAACCGTAAACCGACCCGATCCGATTTTTAAAACCTGAAACTGAACCAATCCAAATGTTTGAGAACCGTTACTGAACCGTACCCGAAATCAAGCCGAACTGATACAACCCGAAACAGAGAACAACCCAAACCGATTACTTTTGAAACCGATAGCAACCCGACCCATTGTAAACCGAAATCGTTTAAACCCGACAAAAACCCGATAAACCCAAATCTTTTACTACCTGTAACTGGTTAGGATTAAACCGTTTATTACCCGTAATAAGTTATGATCGAACCGTTTATAACCCGTAATTGGTTATAATCGAACCGTTTATAATCCGTAAGTTCGTAACCCGTTATAACAGTAGAATTTTTATTCCTATTTTTTTTTTTTTGCGTATATTTTATCATTAGTATAACAAAAGGGTTTAATTTGAACTATAACGAGTAATGGTTTATGGAACACAATATTGTATTTAAAAAAAATTAAAAATCTAAATCAAAAGCTAACTCTAGATTTGTTATTATTAGTTGATCCTTAAAATCATTATACAAAAAAGGGACATAAAGTTAAACAACTAATTAATACTTCGTATCATCTACTAGAATAACTGATTAAAAAATATTGAGGATATACTAGACGATATATATATGTTAACAAAACCCGTTTAAAACTAGCAAAACTAGTTGTCAAACTGGCTGAGTTCAACTTGAACCAATTACAACCCGAACCGATTAAGACCCGACCCGATTAAGACCCGATATGTGTTGACCAAAAACCCGCTTTAAACTGATAAATCCCTTTTTAAACCGATCGAATTTAATCCGAACCGATTATGACCCGAACCAATTATAACCCGACCTGATTAGAATACGACCCGAAAAAAAACTGTAATAAAAATAAATCAAACCGAACCGACCCTAAATTATTTATAACCGAACCGAACTGACCCGTCAATAATTCCAACCCGTTAAAAACCGACCCGTTACAAACCGAAAACCTGATGAACCGAACCCAAAACTGAACCGAAAACCCGATTGACACCCCTACTCGTGACTATATGTTCAAAATATCATCTTTTGCCCTTTGTCTCAATTTAGTGAAGTAGAGGCTCGTGTGTTGTTCCTTCCTCAATTGATTCTTGTAAAATATTTGGTAAACCTTTATAATTTTTGTATGTGCAATACACAACAAGTTGTATTGCCCCGAATATAAACCGTATGTCATTTGGTATCTGTACATGGCCACAAGAATAAGATACTTATTATTTGAATAAACTAAAAATAATCAACGTTAATTTGATAGAATATATTCATCATTAATAATTTCAAAGTTTCTAAATGGGAAATTCTCTGTTTTTCATGGTGAGAAACAAATTTGTTTCTCATAATGACATTTTTTGAATAAATCAACAACTTTTTCATTATTGTGAGCTCCACAATTGAATAAAGTTGTTGGTTTATTTACGAATATGTCATTTGAGAAACAAAATTTGTTTCTCACCATGAGAAATTGGGGCATCCTCTTTTTAAATTCATCAAAGTATATCTAGAATCTCTGTCACTCAACTTCTATTGAGGATACATTTAGAAAATCATGGGATATATATTTTATGACCATATTTTATGGGTAGAATATCTTTTGGGGTATCTTTAATTACTTTCCTAATTCTATTTTATTAGGGTATTCTTGTACTATATATTGGCTATGGCCGTCATTAATGAGAATCAAGCTATTGTGTTTATTCAATTTAACATGGTATCAAGAACAGGTTAAAAAATATATATACAAATTTTTTTTTTTTGCTCGGTGAACTATGGTGGATGGAAGCAATCCACCGCCACCAATTTATGAGTACAATAGTAGTGCTAGTACTAAATCTGCCAACAATCAGATTATGAATTCAAGTGGGCAATTATTTCCAAGTGAACAATGGCATACAATTACAAGTTTGGTGGGTAATACCAAAATTTTCGACAATTGTTCGAACAATAAGTTTGATGATACCTCTTGGATTATTGATACATGAGCCACACATCATGTTACAGGAAAAAAATCTTGGCTTATTGATACAAAGAGGTTTGAATGTCCTGTAGGGTTACCGAACGATGAAACAGTGTCGACTTCTCCTATTGGTTTTGTTCGTTTGTCAGACAAAATCACTCTATCTAGGGTGCTCTATGTCCCTAATTTGAGTTGTAATTTACAATATGTTCACAGCTTAATGATGAGCTTAATTGTATTATCCAATTTAACTCATATATGTGTGCTATACAGGATCAAACGAAGGAGTTGCTTAGATTGGGAGGACCCCAGATTATAGTATTTTAGCAAATCGGATTACGTGCATCATGTGGGTGCTATTGACGCAAGGTCTGATTTGGAGCTATGGTATCGTCGTATGGGTCATTCTTCCGAGAAAGTAGTTAAGTTGTCTCCTATAGTTAATTACAAATATAGTCTTGATAAAGGGTGTGAAGTTTGTATGTGTGCAAAACATCCTAGAGATAGATTTCCTTTGAGTGATAATAAAGCGTCTAGAATATTTGAGAAAGTACATTGTGATTTATGGGGTCCATATATCGTCATGTTTCGTCGTGGAGCTTGTTATTTTTTGAAAATTGTTGATGATTATTCTAGAGCAGTGTGGATATATTTGCTGATTGGTAAAACTAAGGTGGTTCGTATGTTTTTGTCCTTTGTTGCTATGGTAGACAGATAATTTTCCTACACAATTAAAGTCGTGCAAAGTGACAATGGTACTGAGTTTAATTGTTTGCTTGTTTTTTTAATTGCTATCACTAGGATTATTTTTCAAACCTCTTGCATGGGTACACCATAACAAAACGGGAGGGTAAAGAGAAAACATAAACACATTTTGGAAGTAGGGAGAGCCTTGAGATTTCAAGCCAAATTGCCCAATTATTTTTGGGGTGAATGCGTTCTTGCTGCTACTCACTTCATTAATCGAACTCCTACTCTTTTACTTCAAAACAAAACTCCATCCGAAATCCTTTTTAATAAACCACCTCAATTTGATGCTATTCGCACGTTTGGGTGTCTTTGTTTCATTCACAATCAGAAAACGAATGGTGATAAATTTGCAAGGCATAGTAGAAAATGTGTTTTTGTGGGTTATCAATTTGACAAGCAGGGTTTGTTATTGTATGATCTTGAATCAAAAGTTTTTTTGTTTCTCAAGATGTAAAGTTTGTCGAGGGTGTATTCCTTATGATAGTCTAGAGGAGGTGAATATAGTGCCACATCGTGACACAAATGGTGAAGTGCATGAAGATTGTTTGGAGTGTGATGTATTTGATGATAATTATGGAGATTTAGGGGTGGAAATTGGTGGTTCAAATGAAGTTGTACATGCTGCCCTGAGCATGGATCAATCAGCCTCACACGCGGAGCAGCCTGCGAGCACAGGAGATCCCGCGGCTGGCAGAATACTCACCTAGCTTCTGCTTCCCTCACGGGATTTCTGTGGCCGTGGGGTCAACAACATCGCAACAGCAGCACAATGCTGGCCTGGCGAGTCTCACAGCAGCAGTGCTGCTATTGCCGAGCAACATCAGGCTCACACCGACCGGCCCATAGTTACTGAGCCGCTTCAACCGGAGGCCTTAGGAAGGGGTATTTGTGAGAAAATTCCTTCGGTTAAGCTTTGAGATTACGTAACTCATTCTATTTTTGCTAATAGTCCGTCTCCGTCCACTCCATCCTACAACACTCCTTTAGGTACGCCATATCCTTTAGCACATTATATACATTGTGACATGTTTTCTGTGAATTATCGTAAGTTTACCTCTTTTAAATAAAATGAAATACTTTAAATTCCCAACATATATTTTGTAAATACTAAAATTAATTTATAAAATACAGAAAAATCCAGGGAAATACAAAGCATTCCTCGTGACTATATATATAGAAATTGATTTATATATTCCAAATATCATCTTTTGTCCTTTGTCTCAATTTAGTGAAGTAGAGGCTCGTGTGTTGTTCCTTCCTCAATTGATTCTTCCAAAATCTTCGGTAAACCTTTATAATTTCTGTATATGCAATACACAACAAGTTGTATTGCCCCGAATATAAATCCTATGCCATTTGGTATCTGTACAAGGCCACAAGAATAAGATACTTATTATTTAAATAAACTAAAAATAATCAACATAAATTTGATAGAAGTATATTCGTCATTAATAATTTCAAAGTTTTTAAATTCATTAGAGTATGTCTAGAATATCTGTCAGTCAAATTTGCTTAGTCACATTCATGGTGTAATTTGAGCTATCAATAGGTATTAGTTGAGGAAATAGAGATAAACTAGATGAAGCCCGTGCGATGCACGGTTTGTTTAATTTTTTTTAAATAATGTTTTTTTTTTTTTTTTGTATTTATGAGCCTAAAATTTGTTATATATTTAGATAAAATTCCTAATATTAAAAGATAATATATAATATTTAATTAATTTAAACTTAAAAATCTCATTCGCCAATTTTGCTTACATGACATTTAAATTATTTAATTCTAAAAGAAATTAATAATCTCTTATTTAATTGGCTACTACTAAGATTTATAATCCTACATGGCGCGCTGAGAAAATTAGATCCTACGTGGCTCTCTAAAAACTCAGGAAAAAACTCCCCTTTATATATATACTAGTTTTGTGCCCCGTGCGATGCCTGGGTTGAGGAATAGATGTGTTTTTCTGACGATTTATTATCTAGTAGGCATGTAATGACTAATGAAAATGTTCACTTTAATATATTAAAAAAATAAAATAAAAATAAAAAAATAAACTAAATAAAATAAATGTTTAAAGCGCGTTGGAATGACCCGAATCCAAAACTTTAGGCAAGGGTTGAACATTTCTTGACTTTATCCATTTTATTATATTGTGAAGTATATAATTTTAACTAATTAGTATATATTATAAATGGGTGTTTTATGCTTTGAACTACTTTTTTCGCTCCAAAAATATTGTGATATAAAAAATAAATTTATATGATAATTTTTTAGAATTATAATCTTTTAATTTTATTTTGAATAAAATAATTATAATTCAATTTGTACATATGACATATTGTTATTTTATCGATAATAAAACTGTAAATTAACAATTTTATCATAAAATTCTATCCAAATCCCTAACTTTTTTTTTTATCTTATGCAGTGTATTTAACTTTATCCAACGTGGCGCGACACTTGGCGAAAAGTTAGAACGCCAAGTATCGCTGTCTCGTAACCTGGCTAAAAGTTTAGCTTTATATATTAGTTATAGTTATATGATATTAGATTTGCAACCGAAAATTTGAAAATAAATTTTTACAGAGATGGAAGTATGATTTACCCCAAGGAAATAATCATGCACAAGAACGGCATAAATTGTCCAAACTCCTCCGGTTAGAAAGAGAACAAATGATAAGCCAAAAGGCATGTACTCCACACTTTTTGTTGTTATCACTGTATCCTGAAAAAAATGAGGATAGTATGATTTAAGTTTGGCAAATTTGCAAAAAAAAACCTTTTAAAAGCACCCTTTTGTAAAAAAAAAAACCTTTTAAAAGCTTTTTAGTTAAAAAAAACCACAACCTCAATTTTTTTGCAAGGAGAAACTTGTTTCACTAATTGTCCTCTAATTCACTTAATTAGTCTCTTATTTTGTTTTCTTTCTTTTAATCACTCTCTAACCCACCTATTTATGAGTAATAATTAAATTAAATTTAAAAAAAAAAAAACCCTACCACTAGCCAACCACCACCTCCCAACAAATAGCCAACCATCCCCACCCCCATTGGACCCGCCGCCCAGATCCCCCACCACCGGCCGACCATCCCTTTCTTCCTTATCCCTGGCGGCGACCACCACAAGTAAGCAATTTTCAATTTTTGGCTCTAAATTGCTCAAATCAAGTCCAAACAATTGAAATTTGCTTCCAAATTATCCTACCATCATATACATATATAATCAAAGCCAAAATAAACATCAATTGCAAGCAAGATGCACAAATTTAGAAACCCCCAAATCGATTTTTCTAGGGTTTATGGACAAATTAAAAATTGCAAAGTTCAAGCACTTTATAAGATAAAATCGAAGCAAAAATGCATTGATTGTGTGCAAAAACTTGAATTGAAGCTTCCAATAATATCCTAGCAAATTTGGGTTGTGTGTTTGAGGGAGAAATGAAAGGTAGATGTTCGAAGGGAGGGGCCGGGGAAGTGGAGGGTTGCAGCAGGCCGGTGGTAAGGGGGGTCGACCGAAGGTTGAGTTGGGTCGCCGGGGATGAGAGGTTGTAGGTGGCGTGGGGGAGGAGAGCTGCTGCAGTGGGAGGAGGGCTGCTGCAGTGGGAGGAGGAAAGGAAAGGGCTGCTGCAAGGGGAGGTGGAAAGGGAGGAGGGTGGTGGTTTTTGTTCTTTTTTTATGTTTATAAATTAATTTAGTTATAAAATTGTTAAGTGAGTACTGAAAGGATAATTAGAATAAATTAGAAATTAATTACGTGGATTAGAGACAGAGACACTTGGTTGTCATCAACAAAAAAAATTCACATTCGGGTTTTATTTTGCCAAAATGTTAAAATTCGGGTTTCCGCCTTTAAGTTTTTCACACCAAAAAGAAAAAAAAAATTATAATTCTTTCAAATTAAAATGACTGGAAATACTCTCATATACTAGTTTTGTTAACACTTAAAACTTTTTTAAGATCAAATTGAATAAATTAAACAAAGTTTACAAATAAAACTTCTTGAGTATTTAGATCCCATATAAAGCTTGCAAATCAACGACTCAAATACAAACTAATGCAAGAAACAATAATTTGTAGGATTTAATTTATACATTCTTTTCTAAATACTATTTCAGTTTTTCATTATTTGAAACAAAGAGGTATTATATGTGAGAAATAAAAAATTCTTTTGTTGCAAATAAAAAAAAAAAAGGGATCGCGGAGGTTGTTAAAAAATTATGGTACATTTTTAACAAAGAAAGAATTGAACTTTCTTATAACAAACTCGAAGTGTCAACTTATCTTAACATGACTTTTATCACTTTGATTGAGCTTGAACCCAAATTATACAAATTTAGTGTGATTAATCAAGACTATCTATATTTTGTTCTTGTTCTCGTATCTTAGGAGCACATAGGCACAAAATTGCATTTATTATACTACTAAGTTGGTTTCCATGTCACACACGATAATTTTAAAATTATTATTGATATACACAATAATTTGTATCTATCGTTTTTTTTTTTTGGGGGGGGGGGAGGGAACAATCTATTGTTAGTATAACACAATAATTAGCATTTAATTACAATATTAAAAATTATCAAAATAAAAAAGGACAAAATTTGACTAAAATACACTCTATACTTTAGTATAATATGTAAGAAAGTTAAAAATAAAAAAATAAAATAAAAAAAAAATAAAAAAGTGTTAATGACCAAATTAAAAGGAATGTATTATATTACGTATATTAAATATTCTAAGAAGATTTTCTAAACCAAAAAAAGTTTTAACAATTTAAAGAAGATTTTAACAGACCAAAAACAATTTTAACAATTTTCTAGACCAACAACAATTTTAACAATTTTAAGAAGATTTTCTAGACCAAAAACAATTTTGGCTAGAATATTTTTAACCACGAAATGACATGTAATATTTAATTTCGCCTTAGTAGAGGAAAAATGGAAACTAATAATCCCACCTTTACTCGGTCTTTCATAAACAATCCTACATTCGATTATCCCAAAACAATCCCACCTTTGACATGGATCTTCTTTAAACGATCTCTGACCGGCATAATTATTTTGGTAACCTTATTTCTTAGGTTATAAGACACGTGTCGACTTTTGATAGGTTTATTCTATTTTTTTGATAATATATTTTTAATAGTTAAAAAAACAAAATAATTATGAAAAAAAACCCAAAACTACTGGCACCCGCCACTCCTAACACCTAAATGACCACCCCTGCGTCGTCCCAGTCTGAACGACCACCCTCATCCTTGGAAAACCAACCACAATCCCACCCCCTTTCCCTCCCCCACCCCTCCGAGCACTCTGCTGAAAACCTACCCACCTCATGAAATGACGAAACCCCAATAGCCACCCCCAAAAAATCACGCACAGATCACTCTGAAAACACCACAAGCCACACCAACAAGCTTAATTGCATTATTTTTTCTATTATTCACAACTTTTCTGCTCTAATTTGCTGATTTAGCTCTACAATGTTTCAATTCCATAGTTAATTTTTTGGTATTTTTTCTGAATATTGCAAATTTGCAATTATAATCGACTTTTTTTTTGCCCCAATTTGGATAATTATCATACATGGGAATCACATTTCTGGTGTTTAGTGTGATTTTCTTTGTTTAGGGATGCATGGGAATGAGATTTTTGTAGAGGGTATGGATTAGAAAGGCTTAATTTTGCTACGCTACATTGATGAATTGATAGCTAAATAAGAGGGAAGAAAGGAAAATTATGGATATTCGGGGTGGGCATTGGGTGTTTAGGGGGTTTTGGGGTAGCAGGGGTTAGAGTTGGATTGCATCGTTGATCCGGCGGTAATGGAGGGTGGCAGCAAGGGTGGTGTGGTGGCACTGTGACAATTAAGGTGCAAGGGGGTGGTGGTTATGGTGATAACATAACCATGGAAAGGGGGGAGGTAGGAGGAGAGTGAACTTAAAAAAATAATAAAAAATAAATAAAAAATTATAACCTGTTTAACAGGTTGAAGGTAAAATGGATCGTTAAAAGAAGAGCCCTATCAAAAGTGGGATTTTTTTGGAATAATCGTAAGGTGGGATTGTTTATGGAATACCGAGTAAAGGTGTGATTATTAGTTTACATTATTTTTCCCTTAGTATATAGTTAAGTTATAAACTACTTTCTTATTTGAAGAAATTATAATAATTATTTAATATATATATGTTCATTTTTATAAAAAAAATTAATAGAATATGAAATATACAAAAGATATATAGAAATATTTCAGTTGAGTGTAGACGAAATAAATATGATTATCAAACTGGAAAGAATGTATCATATGTTAATTAGCACAAATTTTCAGATGTGATTATGGTCACACGTTGTGGCTAGGTGATGATTGACATTCATGTCACTCTTAGGGTAGTGATTATGCTTTGATTTAGCTTGTCTTAAAGTGTTTTGTAGTTGTTTTGTTCAAATAATGCGGGCATACATGTCTCGATGTGTTTTGGATAAAATTGCGTATGTGCTTGAATGCTTGCCTTTATTGCGTGTTTGCACCGTTACCTTTATCTTATTGCTTCCCTTGGTGTTTGTGCTTAGATTTTGAAATCAAGTATTGCAGAGAAGAAGCCAAGGAAGCACGAGAGAAGAATTGGAGAAAGCAAGGTGCGAGGGCGCACACCATATGTGGTGTGCGCGGGCACCGGCTTGTGCGGCCGCACAGCCGTGTGAGAACCAACGCATAGAAAGGCAAATTGTAGAATCGAGGCAGAGGCTTTTGCGTGCCTTACGCGCGGGCGCACAGCTACAGTGCGCGGGCGCGCAACCCGGCAGCATAAGCCGCGCAACCCAAGGAGCCCACTGCTCGAGCGCGCAAGCTATTGTGAGCGAGCGACTATCGAGCCCTGTTCAGCGGTTTTTTTCGCAATTCTATATATATTGCGAGGCTTGTTTTTGTATGGGAGATTAGATAGTTTTAGGTCTTTTTTCTCTAGTTTATAAGAGCTTCTCTCTCTAGGTTTAGCTTAGGATTAGTGTAGTTTACAGAGAGAAAATGAGGGTTTCACCATTGTTGAGTTTGGATCTTGAAGAGGAAGATTGATCTTCTTGCTTGTAGACATTCACCCCCAATCAATGAAAATTTCTAACTTTCTCTCCTCTATTTTCATTGCTTTCTTTTGATTCTTGTTTTAGTTGTTAGTAATACTCATTAATGATGTTGATGCTTGATTATTTGTTGATTAATCTTGTTGTTGGATTGATTAGTGAGTAGTTCCCCCATTAAGGGGATGGTGATGGTATAGTTGAATCTCAACCATGTTTTGGTATTGGAATTGATTTGATTGTGTTTAAATGCTTTGTATTCCATGTCTTACTAGTTGTTTCTCTTGAGAGGCATATCAATAGTTGCAATTAGGTGGAATAAACTAAGTTGTGGCGATAGCGTAGCTTAGGAATTTCCATTGAATGGTTTTGCTTAATTATTACCTTGATTTGTGTAGCTTATGATGATAGTGTAGGCTATTTGATGAATTGAGAAAGCAATTGGCCCCGATTAGCGGTTGAATTGTGCAGTATAACTATTGTTGTGAGGTGCTTAGTTCACATTTTAAATTTATTTCATGCTTTGTTATGCTTGAGTGAATACTTGCCTAACCCACTCCCTTAGTGCTTTAATTATATTGCTTCTAGTCTTTTTTTAATCTTTGCTTTAGTATCTTTAGTTTACTTTCCCTATTTCAGACTAGTTTAGTTGGTGATAATATTTGGTAGTGCTTAACCGTCCCCTGTGGTTCGACCCCTCTTCTTGCCATATACTTGTATTAATTTAGTTGAGTGTTATAAATTGTATTTGATTAGAAGTGTTTTAGTTTCAACGGCCTAAAATTCTCTTATTAATGGGGTTACTTGATCGATTAGGGTTTGTAATCCCCCGTATTTTTAATTTAATAATAACGTATTTATTTAGTATTTATTTTATAAATACTTTTATATTTTTCTTATTTTATAAGTATGAATTTTATTTGAGGTAAAGTAATAAGATTTTAATTATTTTCAAACTAAAACTATTAAGTTTTGGTTGTAATCAAAACTCTCTTTTAAGCTTAGTGGTCTAACACACTAACTTACTCAAGCCCAAACAACAATCCTAATTCTACTTGGATTAGGAAGTCAAGCCCATACTTCTACAAAAAAAAAAAAGCCCTCAAACTTCTCTTTCTCCTTTCTACGTGAAATAAAAAAAAAACAAAAAGAGGAAAACCCCTCACTTCCCTTCCTCCTCTTCACGACATTCACAAAAAAAAAAAAAAAAAAAAAAAAAAAAAAAAAAACCTTGAAGCTCGAACTGCTGCTGCTGCCCCGCCAACGAACCACCACTCCGGCCACCACCTGTTCGCCGTCGACCTTTGCCCAGCCACCGCAGCTACAGTAGTTGCCCCTCTTCTCCTCCCCCTTATTTCTTTTCCTTTATTCTTGTTATTTTGATTTAAAGATTCAATTTTTATTTGATTTCAATTATAAAATTATTGTTATTAGGCTTTAATAGTATGTATAAATTACAAAAGATTATAAATTTATGGGTTTTAACATGTTTAAAGTATTATATTAATTTTCAGATTTGGGTATGTATAAATTTAGGGTTTAAAGTGTTGATTTTTCATGTTTTAAAGGCTTAATAACGTACTAAACAAATTACTTAATCATTCTATGTTCAAAGTATGTCAAAGTATGATTATTTTGGTTGTATATTAATTTTCAGATTTAATAAAGTTTCAATTTTTATGGATTAGTAGTGTTAATTTCATGATTTTATGCTTCTAAACCTATAAAATATTTATTGTGGGTATTTTGTGATTGAAAAAGCTTTGAACTTTATATTCTAATCTTAATAAAAATTTTCAGATTTTATACCTTTTACTTTGAAGCCTCTAATTGCATTGAATTGATATATTCTTGGGTTTTTAACACACTAACTTGCTATATAATGACTATTTCAAGCAATTATGCTTATGGGGTTATTTTATATATTTAAAACAAAATTCCAGATTTAATTACCTATTTCAAAGTTGCTGTAATTTGATATAAAACACTATATTTTCATAATTCTAACATGTAAACTTAAAGTTGGGATGTTATATTACTAACTTTGATTTTTGGGGACAATCTAAAGACTTTGTTTTGGTAATTTAAGAGGTTTTAAAGTAGTTTAGTATTGCTGTAATTTTAATTGCTTTGGTATTGATTTATTCCTAATTGTTTGGTTTAGGAGAGGACTTTGTAGAAGGCGACTTCTAGTTTTAAAGTGGCCAACCGGATTGTTTACACAAGGTACGTACAAGATACGAAACCTTGCTTGTAGGTGCATGTTTAAGGACGGATCGAGAACTTAGTATCATGTATAGGATTGATTGGGTTAAATTGTCTGGTTATACATTGTGAATTTCAAATGATGTGCACTAGTTTATAATGCAAGTATTATTTGTGCTTTATTTATGCAAGGTGCGCTTAAAGGCAAAGGTATGTGTTTGGTGTAAAGATCAAATTATTACTCGTTCAGGATTATGTAAACAGGATGAGTAAAGGAGAAATTCAAGTCTTGTAAGACGAGGTTAAGGTTTTGGGGTGCCTTATGCACTCAAGGTGTTTATACACCGAGGTAGTAATGGAATAAATAATAAATGTTTCTTACCACTAATAAATCAAGAATTGAAATTGAAAAGTTGTTTTACTTGATTGAATTGGATTGATTGTATTGTTATGCATAGGAGTCATCACCGAGTTTAAACCTGTAAATCACGTAAAGTGCAAGATGGATGAGCAATAAAACTCTGGATTGGTGCACTTCTGGAGTAATGACAATCAGGGGTTGGGGTACATGGGGTATTAGCCGTGTACTTTTCTCGAGGCCGTCTGATCTACGAGTCTCTTCTTTCAAATATTATTTTTCTAAAACTAGGAGTTAGGTGAGATCTCATACTAACTACGGTCACGGAGTCGCGCCCGTGGTCGTTGGATGTTTATTGATGTTTCCGAAAGGAGGCATGGGGTTTTTCTTTATTGATGTTCCAAATGGGACATGGGTTGGACAACCTTGTCTATTGCTAAATCCAATGAAATAAATAAATGAGTCAGTTAATATTAAATAGTGAGGTCTTAATAAATTTGTGAATCGAGTTGTGAATTGAGTCTATATTTAATGATGCTTGTGCTTGAATATTAGTAGCATGTTAGGTATTCTCTCAATTCGTTTTCGCAGCTTGTATGTACTCAGCTTTGCTGACTGCGTGCTTTTGTGTGTGTCTTTCTTTAGTCATGGCCTTCGCCTTTCAATGACCCTGTGATGATCCAATTTTTACACTTGTAATATTGGGGAGCAGAATAACCACAGGTTCTTACACATGCAGCATTCATCAGGGTTGTGGGATCTTGAGTAGAGAGTTGGTTGTTTCCATATTATTTATTTTGCAAAGTTTGAATTTAATTTAATTTGTTTTTAGTTGACGCTAATTCTTTTGAGTTTGAAGTTATTAGGACTCTGAATTTAAACACTTACTACTTTTATTGGGTTTTGAATAAGGGCCTTAATGGTTCCAACTTGTAATACTTATTTTGATTTAATTCCTTTGTTTTGAGGTTTATTTAAAACTGTTTTGGTTTTCCGCTGCTAATTTTTGAGATAGCCTTAACGTTTGAACACGTGGCGGTAGCACACCAGTAATTCTCTTGAAATTGTTCAGGTTGTATACAGGTTTCTCACGGGTTTTTAAGAGAGAATTATTGGGGTGTTACAAAGTGGTATCTGGGAGCTTAGGTTAGATTTAATTACCACTAAAGCCAATTAGCTTAGTATGACTTAGGCGCCTATTCAATGATTTAAAATTTTAATGACAATTTTTTTATTTTATCCATTTGAAACTAAGTATGTTTTAAACCATTTTATTTATAACAAATTTGAAATTTTTTTTTTTCTCTACTTGGTGAGTTTTGGGTAGACTTAAGAAGGGAATGCATGCATACATCATACATATATTTTTTTCTCTTTTGCATTTAATTATCACATGAAGTATTATTTTCTTATTTATTTAACATGTTATAATTATGTTCTAATTGATTTACTTCTATGATGTGCTTGTGTTATGCTTTTGAATGTTCTTTGCATTGGGTTAACGTAGAAAAAGGATGAGCGACTCAGTGATCACGTCTGAAAGCGTGAGTAATGATATTAGGAACAACCCCATTGCTATGTCTGAAGATGAGAGTGATACTCGAAGTGACGATACTGTAGAAAGGTTTGAAAAGATTATGACGCCGACTAATCCAGATGAGGAAGACTACCAGTACTTACATGAGTTTAAAACAGCAAAGAATAAGAAGCATAAAATTAAAACCTACCAAAGAATGTTCCATGATTATACTCTTATTGAATTCCAGATGAGGATGAGCTAGAATGGTTACAACCACCACCTGAAGATCCAAATGCTGGGAAGAGAGCTACTAGAAACCCAAATCCGCTCTACAAGTCAATTATTATTGAAGACTCAGATGACGAAAATGACCTTGATTTTGATGTTAATAATTACAATGAGAAGAGAGATAAGAACAGTAATGTGATACCTTGAGGATTATTTTTGTTAGGATGGAGTTAGTATGAATAAGGCATTTTCCATTGAAATAGTTATTAGAACCTCATTATAGTCTGATTTGGATGATTAATTTTAATAAGTAGCTAGTGCTACATAGTTTTTATTTGGGATTGAGACCTTTATATAAGTTATAATAAGAAGTTGATATTTTATTGTCAAGAGCTTCATTTCACTTTTATTTGGGAGCAAGAGCAAGTTTAATTTTTGTAATCATATACTTCATGGGAAAATCTCTTTGTTTATAATCGAACTTAATAAGAGTATCGCGGGAAGGGAATTTTTTTTATCATTTAATCCTGCATATGAATCGTGCTTATATTGTGTGGTATTTTGCTTGGGACAAGGGGGTGTAATCTCAAGGTGCCCTTTTGAACCAATTTATGTGATAAATATGATATTGTGATTCAATTAATATATGTGAATAGAATTTGGATTTCATTTAAAATGGAGTGCACATTTATTTTATTTCAGGCGTAGAGCTAGAATGGCTGAGAACGCTGCCTTAGCTGATGCTATTCGTTTGTTGGCCGAAAATGTGATCCAAAACCGGGGAGACCAAGTCGACCCCCAAGCTGAAATGTTTAAAAAGCTGGCCCAGGTTAGACCACCAGTTTTTAGGGGAGGTGCTGACCCTACTTTCCTAGAAAACTGGATTCAGGAGTTTGATAAGTTGTTCGTGGCACTCAACTGTCCTGAGGGTATGAAAGTGGATCAGGCCGCTATGTACCTTAAGGACGAGGCTGATATATGGTGGAGAGACAATGTTGTGACCGTTAGGGCCAAACCTGACTTTGGGTGGGAAGTGTTTAAGACCTCCTTGAGGGACAAGTTTTACCCCCCATTCCTGAAGAAACAGAAGGCTCAGGAGTTCATAAGCCTGGCAATGGGAAACATGTCAATCTCTGAGTACTATAATAAGTTTATGACCCTTTCTAGGTTTGCTCCCGAGGTAGTACCAACTGAAGAGCTGAAGGCTCAGAGGTTTGAGCAGGGGTTGACTGACGAGTTACAGAAAGACCTAGCCGGAAAAGTTTTCAAAACCCTTGACAAGGTGTATGAGAGAGCTGCCCATCTATACCATCTGAATACTAGGACTGCTAGTGCGAGTGCTAGAGCTGGGGAAAAAAGGAAGGATTTTGGGAAATCTGAAAACCAGGGTAGTTTCAAGAGGTCTAGGAATGGGAACTCGTTTGATAGGGGTAACCAGAATGTTAGCAGTTCTTCCAATGCTAACAATGGGGAGAGAACCTACCACTGTAAGAAGTGTAGAAGGAACCACCCTGGGAGAGACTATGATGGAAATTTGGTAACCTGCAGGTTCTACAACAAAAAGGGACACAGGGAGTATGAGTGTTACACCAAACAGAGACAACAGGGAAACAGTGGGAATGGCGGGAACACCCAGCAGAGGCCTAACAATTACAATAACCAGGGGAATAAGGGAAATGGTCAAAATGGGAAGTTTGGAAATGGTAGCAACAATAACAACAGGTCTGGCAATGGCAATGGCAATGGCAACAACAACAACTCAGGCAACAACAACAATGGGTATCAGGCAAGAAACAACACTCCCGGCCGCTTGTCTGTGATGAGCAAGGGAGAAGCTGAGAGGTCCTCCGATGTAGTTACCGGTACTTTTTCTATCCAATCTATCTCTGTCAACACTCTATTTGACTCTGGAGCAGCTTATTCTTTCATTTCTACTTCTCTTGTGCGCAAGTTAAACTTAACTGAATCGAGTCATGTTGATGTGTCAGTCAGTCTGCCTACGGGCAAACTTGTTCATTGTAATAAAATATTCAAAGGCTTGCCTTTGAAAATAGGAGAAGCTATCTTTCCATCAGATCTTATTGAGTTTAACCTAGGGGACTTCGATGTAATTCTGGGGATGGATTGGCTGAGTTTATACAAGGCTAAGATAGACTGTGAGATGAAGAGGGTACAACTGAGTGATCCTTTGGGTAAGAAAGTGTCCTATAGACGGTTAGGGAAGCCTAAAGGTTTTGGGATCATTTCTGCAATGAAGGTGAAGAAGCTAGTGAATAAGGGATGTCCATTGTACTTTTGCTGTGTTCAAGATTTGAGTATGAGTGAGAATAGGCGGATGGAGGATGTGCCCATTGTGAATGAGTTTTTAGATGTCTTTCCAGAAGATATTTCGGGAATGCCACCTAAGAGGGAAATTGAGTTTACCATTGACTTAGTTCCAGGAGCTGCACCTATCTCCAAAGCACCGTATAGAATGGCACCGGCTGAGATGAGTGAACTAAAGGCTCAGTTGCAGGAGTTGTTAGACAAGGGGTTCATTAGGCCCAGTGCATCACCTTGGGGAGCACCTGTGCTGTTTGTGAAAAAGAAGGATGGAAGTTTGAGGCTATGTATTGATTATAGAGAGTTGAATAATGTGACTGTAAAGAATAAGTACCCTTTACCCAGGATAGATGACTTGTTTGACCAGCTAAAGGGGGCGAGTGTGTTTTCAAAGATTGACTTGAGGTCGGGGTACCATCAGTTGAAGGTTGCAGATAAAGACATTCCAAAAACAGCCTTTAGAACTCGGTATGGACATTACGAGTTTACAGTCATGCCTTTTGGGCTAACCAATGCACCAGCCATATTTATGGACTTGATGAACCGAGTGTTTCACGAGTATTTGGATAAGTTTTTAGTTGTGTTCATTGATGACATTTTGGTGTATTCGAAGAATGAGGAAGAGCATGCTGAGCACTTGAGAACTACCCTTGAAACTCTTAGGAAGAACAAATTGTATGCTAAGTTTTCTAAGTGTGATTTTTGGTTAGAGAAGGTTGCATTTTTGGGGCATTACATTTCGAAAGAGGGTGTATCTGTGGATCCTGCGAAGATCAAGGCAGTAAGTGAGTGGCCCACACCTAAGAATGTGACTGATGTTCGTAGTTTCTTGGGATTAGCTGGATATTATAGAAGGTTTGTCAAGGATTTTTCGAGGATAGCCAGACCCATGACTACTCTTATGAAGAAGCAGAGCAAGTTTGAGTGGAACGAGAGTTGTGAGTCAGCTTTTCAAACCCTCAAAGAGCGATTAACCACTGCACTAGTGCTGGTATTACCTGATGGGATAGAAGGATTCAAAGTGTATAGTGATGCCTCGAAGCATGGTCTGGGATGTGTCCTACAGCAGAATGGAAGGGTGATCGCATACGCATCGAGACAACTGAAGAAGCATGAAGTCAACTACCCTACCCATGACTTGGAACTTGCAGCTGTTGTATTCGCTTTGAAGATTTGGAGGCACTACCTGTACGGGGTTTCTTGTAAGATCTTCACGGACCATAAAAGTCTAAAGTACATCTTTACCCAAGATCACTTGAACATGCGGCAACGTCGATGGTTGGAATATCTTACAGACTACCATGTCCACATTCAGTATCATGAGGGAAAGGCGAATGTAGTTGCTGATGCCCTTAGCAGAAAGTCGAGTCATAATGTCAATGCTTTAACTGTGGCCAATGAGTTGTGTGAAGATATGAGGAGATTGAACCTTGAGGTTATCAATCAAGGGGAGTTAGAGGGATTACTGAGTGCTTTAACCATCCAACCTACTATATTTGAGGAGATTAGAGAAAGGCAACTGGAGGATGAGTCGTTTCAGAAGATTAGGGATCGTGTGACTAGTGGTGCGGAGACTGAATTCAAGATTCATGAGGATGGGAGCTTGAGATATAAGGAGAGATGGTGTATACCACAAAAGTGTGAGGATGTTAAAAGAAAAATCATGGAGGAGTGCCATAATACACCTTATTCAGTTCACCCTGGGGGAGATAAGTTGTATAAGGACTTGAAAGAGTTCTATTGGTGGCCGAATATGAAGAGAGAGGTAGCTGAGTTTGTATCCAAGTGTCTAACGTGCCAGAAGGTGAAGATAGATCACAAGAGACCCATGGGAAAAGTACAACCCTTGGCGATACCAGCATGGAAGTGGGATTCTATATCCATGGACTTTGTGACAGGCCTACCCAAGACTCGTTCTGGGAATGACACGATTTGGGTGATTGTGGACAGACTTACTAAGTCAGCGATGTTCATTCCTATCAAAGAGACCTGGAAAAAGAAGCAACTAGCAAGTGTCTATGTGAAGAATGTAGTTTGGTTGCATGGGGTTCCCAAGGACATAGTGTCAGATAGAGACTCGAGGTTTCTATCCAAGTTTTGGCACAAAGTGCAAGAGAACCTTGGGACAACATTGAAGATGAGTACTGCTTTTCACCCTACAACAGATGGTCAGACTGAGAGAACAAATCAAACCATGGAGGATATGTTACAAGCTTGTGCTTTAGATTTCCAAGGAAATTGGGAGGATCACCTACCTTTGATCGAATTCTCCTACAACAACAGTTACCATGCAAGCATCAAGATGGCACCTTTTGAAGCATTGTATGGAAGGAAGTGCAGAAGTCCAGTTTGCTGGAGTGATTACAGTGAACGGGTTACTTTGGGTACAGATTTCATTGAAGATATGGTGGCCAAGGTGAGACTAATCCAGTCGCGTATCAAGGCAGCACAAGATAGACAGAAGAGTTATGCTGACCTGAAAAGGAGAGATGATGAGTTTAATGTTGGGGACAAAGTATTCCTAAAGGTTACTCCTACAAAAGGTGTGATGCGATTCGGCAAGAAAGGGAAACTTAGTGCAAAATATGTAGGTCCGTATGAAATTCTCCAACGTGTGGGGAAAGTGGCTTACAAATTGGCTTTGCCAATGGAGTTCGAGAAAATGCATGATATATTCCACATTTCCCAACTGAAAAAGTATGTGCCTAGTGAAACCCATGTTTTGCAGCCGGAGACTATTCAACTAGACGAGTCTCTAACTTATGAAGAAAGACCAGTCAAGATACTAGACCACAAGGTGCGTAGTACTAGAAACAAAGATGTAAAGATAGTGAAAGTCCTTTGGTCAAACCAGGAGTACGAAGAGGCTACTTGGGAGGCCGAGGAAGAAATGAAAAACAAATATCCCGAGTTGTTTGACGAGGTGAGTTACGAGGGCGTAACTCTTTTCTTTTGAGGGGGGAAGATTGTGATGTAATTTCGCGCGCTTTTACCCTAATTATACCATTTATTGCTTGATCTTGCACGTTTTTGCATGTTTTAGTTATCATTATGCATCATTAGTGCGTTTACATACAATAAAATTATGTAAACTTTGGCCAAATATGAGTTTATTGAGTACAAAGTTCAGATGGTTGAGTATACATGTTGAGGATCAAGCAATTTACAGCAATACAAAACACAAAAAGTTTGAACGATTTTGGAAAATTATGGTTTTGGGTTAAGTTTCGAGGGCGAAACTTCTTTTAAGAGGGGTAGATTGTAATCCCCCGTATTTTTAATTTAATAATAACGTATTTATTTAGTATTTATTTTATAAATACTTTTATATTTTTCTTATTTTATAAGTATGAATTTTATTTGAGGTAAAGTAATAAGATTTTAATTATTTTCAAACTAAAACTATTAAGTTTTGGTTGTAATCAAAACTCTCTTTTAAGCTTAGTGGTCTAACACACTAACTTACTCAAGCCCAAACAACAATCCTAATTCTACTTGGATTAGGAAGTCAAGCCCATACTTCTACAAAAAAAAAAAAAAAAAGCCCTCAAACTTCTCTTTCTCCTTTCTACGTGAAATAAAAAAAAAACAAAAAGAGGAAAACCCCTCACTTCCCTTCCTCCTCTTCACGACATTCACAAAAAAAAAAAAAAAAAAAAAAAAAAAAAAAAAAAAACCCTTGAAGCTCGAACTGCTGCTGCTGCCCCGCCGACGAACCACCACTCCGGCCACCACCTGTTCGCCGTCGACCTTTGCCCAGCCACCGCAGCTACAGTAGTTGCCCCTCTTCTCCTTCCCCTTATTTCTCTTCCTTTATTCTTGTTATTTTGATTTAAAGATTCAATTTTTATTTGATTTCAATTATAAAATTATTGTTATTAGGCTTTAATAGTATGTATAAATTACAAAAGATTATAAATTTATGGGTTTTAACATGTTTAAAGTATTATATTAATTTTCAGATTTGGGTATGTATAAATTTAGGGTTTAAAGTGTTGATTTTTCATGTTTTAAAGGCTTAATAACGTACTAAACAAATTACCTAATCATTCTATGTTCAAAGTATGTCAAAGTATGATTATTTTGGTTGTATATTAATTTTCAGATTTAATAAAGTTTCAATTTTTATGGATTAGTAGTGTTAATTTCATGTTTTTATGCTTCTAAACCTATAAAATATTTATTGTGGGTATTTTGTGATTGAAAAAGCTTTGAACTTTATATTCTAATCTTAATAAAAATTTTCAGATTTTATACCTTTTACTTTGAAGCCTCTAATTGCATTGAATTGATATATTCTTGGGTTTTTAACACACTAACTTGCTATATAATGACTATTTCAAGCAATTATGCTTATGGGGTTATTTTATATATTTAAAACAAAATTCCAGATTTAATTACCTATTTCAAAGTTGCTGTAATTTGATATAAAACACTATATTTTCATAACTCTAACATGTAAACTTAAAGTTGGGATGTTATATTACTAACTTTGATTTTTGGGGACAATCTAAAGACTTTGTTTTGGTAATTTAAGAGGTTTTAAAGTAGTTTAGTATTGCTGTAATTTTAATTGCTTTGGTATTGATTTATTCCTAATTGTTTGGTTTAGGAGAGGACTTTGTAGAAGGCGACTTCTAGTTTTAAAGTGGCCAACCGGATTGTTTACACAAGGTACGTACAAGATACGAAACCTTGCTTGTAGGTGCATGTTTAAGGACGGATCGAGAACTTAGTATCATGTATAGGATTGACTGGGTTAAATTGTCTGGTTATACATTGTGAATTTCAAATGATGTGCACTAGTTTATAATGCAAGTATTATTTGTGCTTTATTTATGCAAGGTGCGCTTAAAGGCAAAGGTATGTGTTTGGTGTAAAGATCAAATTATTACTCGTTCAGGATTATGTAAACAGGATGAGTAAAGGAGAAATTCAAGTCTTGTAAGACGAGGTTAAGGTTTTGGGGTGCCTTATGCACTCAAGGTGTTTATACACCGAGGTAGTAATGGAATAAATAATAAATGTTTCTTACCACTAATAAATCAAGAATTGAAATTGAAAAGTTGTTTTACTTGATTGAATTGGATTGATTGTATTGTTATGCATAGGAGTCATCACCGAGTTTAAACCTGTAAATCACGTAAAGTGCAAGATGGATGAGCAATAAAACTCTGGATTGGTGCACTTCTGGAGTAATGACAATCAGGGGTTGGGGTACATGGGGTATTAGCCGTGTACTTTTCTCGAGGCCGTCTGATCTACGAGTCTCTTCTTTCAAATATTATTTTTCTAAAACTAGGAGTTAGGTGAGATCTCATACTAACTACGGTCACGGAGTCGCGCCCGTGGTCGTTGGATGTTTATTGATGTTTCCGAAAGGAGGCATGGGGTTTTTCTTTATTGATGTTCCAAATGGGACATGGGTTGGACAACCTTGTCTATTGCTAAATCCAATGAAATAAATAAATGAGTCAGTTAATATTAAATAGTGAGGTCTTAATAAATTTGTGAATCGAGTCGTGAATTGAGTCTATATTTAATGATGCTTGTGCTTGAATATTAGTAGCATGTTAGGTATTCTCTCAATTCGTTTTCGCAGCTTGTATGTACTCAGCTTTGCTGACTGCGTGCTTTTGTGTGTGTCTTTCTTTGGTCATGGCCTTCGCCTTTCAATGACCCTGTGATGATCCAATTTTTACACTTGTAATATTGGGGAGCAGAATAACCACAGGTTCTTACACATGCAGCATTCATCAGGGTTGTGGGATCTTGAGTAGAGAGTTGGTTGTTTCCATATTATTTATTTTGCAAAGTTTGAATTTAATTTAATTTGTTTTTAGTTGACGCTAATTATTTTGAGTTTGAAGTTATTAGGACTCTGAATTTAAACACTTACTACTTTTATTGGGTTTTGAATAAGGGCCTTAATGGTTCCAACTTGTAATACTTATTTTGATTTAATTCCTTTGTTTTGAGGTTTATTTAAAACTGTTTTGGTTTTCCGCTGCTAATTTTTGAGATAGCCTTAACGTTTGAACACGTGGCGGTAGCACACCAGTAATTCTCTTGAAATTGTTCAGGTTGTATACAAGTTTCTCACGGGTTTTTAAGAGAGAATTATTGGGGTGTTACAGGGTTACCCAATCAAGGGTTGTGTGGTTCGGGTTACTCGATCGGTCAGAGGTCACACGGACAGTCAGGGGTTACTTAGTCGGTTAGGGATAATTTGGTTCGTGTTTTGGTGTGTGTCAGCTTGCCGCACGGTGTGGCTACCCACACCAAAAAAAGCATAGTCACAAAAAAAGTACTGTAATTATAAATAGTTATCACGAAGATTTTGTAAGAAAAAAAAGGGAAGAGAAAAATGCATAATTTTTTTCACAATGTAATAACAAATGTTCATTATTTATTATTTACCATCAAAAAGAGACAAATAAATGATTAAATATATGTGGTTGACTGGTTGGGTATTGAAGGAAAAGAACAAAATAATAAAATTTGGTATAAACTTAAGTTACCGAAAGTGATTCATTTATAATATACACACTCAACAAGGTGAGTGGTGATTTTTTAAATTATTTTTTTTAAAGGAAGGATGTTATTATAAATTTATATAATACGGTTTTTTTCATCAAATATCACTGAGTAATTCGTTAATTCACCGTATACCTATCAAACTTTTCAAATTCACCATATACCCCCGAGCTTAACAACAATGTCACTAAATACCCAAATGACTGACAAACGTCAACTCCGTTAGTTATTAAGGGTTAATTATGTCATATGACATATTTTAATTTTCAATTTTATTTTGATTAAATAAAAAAAAAACAAAAGATATATAAAAATAATTAAAAAAATCTTAAGAAAAACCCAGTGAGCCTACCTCCCCACCCACCACCGCCACTCAGCTCCCTACCTGGTCCCGCCCCCACACTGCCGGTGCAAAGACTCCCCTCCCCCACTGCTGCCTTGAAATTATCCCTCCTCCTTCCCCCTAAACCACCACACTACCCTTCGAAAAAAAACCATAAAAACTCATAATCCTCAATAAAAGACCCTCCCCAACCAGTACAAAACCCCAATCGCCTCTCCACCACCCTTAAAAACTCTACCCGTTAGGGTTTTGGGGAATTGGGAGGTAGAGGCGATTGAGATTTTTTTAGTGGCAAGGGAGGGTTTTTTTTTTAAAAAAAGGATTTTGAGTTTTTTAGAGGGGTTTAACTGGTGGTTGTGTGGTGGTTTAGGAGGAAGGCAAGCGTCGATGGTAGGGGAGTGGTGACCCGCTGGCGCATGGGAGTGGGGTCTTAACATCGGCAAGGTGGGGTGGGGGTAGGTGCTGGGCAGTGGAGGTAGGCTGGCTATTTTTTTTTTCCAATTTTTTTTAATTTTTTAATGGTTCATAACTAATTAAGTAATTTATAAAAGAACCGACCACATGATGCCAAGTGGCACAGTGAACCCTTAATAATTACGAGTAACAGAGTTGAAGTTCGTTAGTCATTAAACATTTGGTTACACTGTTGTTAAACTTGGAGATATATAGTGAATTCAAAAGGTTTCATGATTATATGATGAATTAATAAATTACTAAGGGTTATTTGGCGCAAAAATTGTATATAATAATTACTTTCTTATACGAATTAATTTTTGGTAACTTAAACTATTATATTGAGTGTAAATATTTACATTGACAAGTGTGTCTGTGTTAATTATTATGAAATGAAGGTTATTTTATTTTCACAATCTACTTTAGTATTTGATCGTTGATGACATCCCTTACTAGATAAGTTAGAAAAATACAATTTGTGGCAAAAATGTAATTATATGAACTACTTTTATTAGGGACGGGCTCCACATGTATTGTTATAAATACGAAAAATATCATGTTGAATGGCAAAATTTATCAAATTATTTATAATTTTGCTGTTTGATGTACTAAATTGGTTTATAACTTTATTAATGTGATAAAGTGGGTAGTGATGTCAAATTTCAAACCGAAACTGTTTAACTGTCCAAAACAAACCGACCCAAATGAGAACTGAACCGATTAAAAACCGTTTTTTTGAAACCGACCCGAACCGTATGTGAATGAATCCGAAACCGAACCGATCCGAATAATGTTACACCGTATAAGAACCGAACCCGTTAATGAACCGAACCACTTCTAAACCGAACTGAAATCAAACCAAACCGAAAAAGAACCTAACTGTTTCTAACCCGAAATCATTTGAACCAAGATTGTAGACATCCATTTGTGTCTCCCCAAAACCAAATCCAGTGATGAGTACCTTTTACGTCGAATCATAATCGAATGAAGTGAAAGTGCGGAAAGTCTAGTGTTGCGGTTAGTTTTATTTCTTTTCTTTCTCTTTGTTTTTGAAAACCTATTTTACGAAAACAGCCAATCCAGTTTGGTTTGGTCCATGGAAAGGGTCCAATAATAGAATAGTTGGATGGGGCTTGAAAAGAGCTTTTCAACGATATATTATAAGCCCAATTCCGATGAATAATGAGGAAGTTATGGCCAAATTACTAAACTGGGCCCGGTTTGATATTTATGTGCGGCCCAATGATCTAGAGGAGGGCCTAATATTGATTTAACATTCCTAATGAAATTAGAATTGATTTTAGTCTTCTAGATTCTTCTAGAAGGTTCTTTTCATTCCTAATTTAATTAGCATTGATAAATTGACTTTAATTGACTTTTTAGAGTTTTAATCAAAATAAAAGAAGTGCTTTTAAGGAAAATACGATTTTGCCTTTCTGTACGGCTAAATTTTATCAAAATTAAGAAAACACGTGAAACTGATTTCTAGCACCTAACGACAGGATTAGCGCCTGGCGCTAATGCTTGGCGTCTGGCGCTAACCTAAGCGTCTGGCGTCTGGCGCTAAGTCGTTGTTGATGTGATGCCTGATGATGTTGGTGAGGTACAACCTGATGGCGGGGATGTACCAGTTCATGATTATGATGATGTTTCAGATCACGGTGAGTCTTCATCTGATGAAGAAGAGCTTCATGAGGAAGGGGAGCAACCTACCCCTCAAGTGGAGGATACACATGTTCGAAGGACAACCAGAGAGCGTAAACCTTTAACAAAGTATCCAAGCTCAGAGTACATTCTTGTTACAGAAGATAGTGAGCCAGAGAGTTATCAGGAAGTACTGTCATCTGATGAGAGAAATTTGTGGCTCGATGCAATGAAGGAAGAGACATCCGACTGATTTTCTCTATAAATAGCCTCCTAAAACCTCCGTTTTTTATCATCAAAAAATCACCAACTCTCATCAAGAATCTCTTGATTACTCTCTCTCTCTTTTCTAAACTAGCTTTTTGCATACAAAATTCCGCATTTATAAGATTTAGAAACACCTAGCCATATTCGAAGCTGCCTTCGTCCAGACGTGAAAGGTTTTAATTTCTGATGGTTTGGTCCCAAATTTCTATTTCAATTATTTAATTTAATTGTTTATTATATATTTTCCTTGAAGTTACTAACGCGTTTATTTTGTTATTAGAAAGAGGTACGAGACATCCAAGTAAGTGCTTTAATTGATTAATTGATATTATGATATAGAAATCATGCTTAGATTGTTATTATGGTTCCTAGTATCATGTTTAGGGTAACAACTATAATTTCTAATATCAAATATGACAATGATGATTTTTATGATGCTTCCTATTTTTCTTCCTAATATTCATGTTAGTATCATGTTAGGGCTAAATATTTAATCTTTGATATTTAGTGACATGCTAGGGTTTGTTATTAATCTTATTAGTATCATGCTTAGGATCTTGCTATTATTATGCTTTAACATGATTGTTTTAATTATTATAATTATGATTATTTTTATTTTATTATTATTATTATTATTATTATTATTATTATTATTATTATTATTATTATTATTATTATTATTATTATTATTATGTTGCTTGATTATATTTATTATTATTTCTTGATCACACCTTTTATGCATGTTTAAAGGGAAATTTGTGCTTGTAATCATGCTTAATAAGATAATTAATAATCTTGTTTAGGGTTAATGTGATTATAATTCAAGTGACGCCAATAATAGTTTTGTTTGTGCATTAATATTCAACCAACATAGATAAACAGGTTCAGGGTTAATCCTAATGATTGCATGTTAGTCAGAAAGCGCACATGAATACGATTCAGAATAAAGTAGAGGCCTATTGTTAGGGCATGTTCAATCTCTTTTAGGTTGGATTTGTACCTTCATCCCCGAACTACTAGTCATGGTTCCTGACCTATTGGAGTTGACGATCTCTTGGATCGTTAAGGGGTGTAACCTTCACCTCGTGAACGGTTTACAAGTTCCTAAAACTTGTTGGCGACTCTTTTGCTCTATCTTCTTTCCCTTTGGAAGCCACCGTACTTAAGTGTATGATCACAATGGGGTTCAAGCTAGGGATAACGCTTGAAATATTCCCTACAGTGATAAAAACCGTTTACACCGAACCTTTAACAACCCGCGACCTGTTTGCACCGAACTGTATATAAACCAAACCGTTTATTAATTGAACCGCTTGCAAACCGAATCGTTTTATGAACCGGACCGCTTATAAACGAATTGGCTACAAACTAGCAAGATCTGTATGGCTAAACATGAAATAGAACATGATATGTATTTACAAAATCAATGAGAATTTGTATATAATATGATTCCTATTTAAGAAATGATGAAGTCTCGACTTAATATAAAACTTGTTAACTAACAAATGGTTAGCAAGTACTATCAAATTTCAAACCAAAAACATTTAACTGCCCGAATCCAGACGACTCGATAAACAATCAATTTTTTGAAATCGAAAACCGACTTGATGTGTCTATTTTATATAGTATTTTACCCCCGTCCCTTAGTCATAATTAGTAGTGTTTTTGGCTCTTTAGAGCCACTTTTATTACTAATTGGTGTTTTCTAGTGTTTTCGTAGATTTGGTTGACTTTTGCAGGGAATTACACTTTTGGAGTATTTTCCTGATATATTTTGGAGCAATCACGAGCACTGGAGAAACACGACCAGATTTTATAGCCCAGGGCCGGTTAAAGCCATCGAACCGGTGATTAAGGGCTCGGTATAGGTGATACCGGGGCATTTGGACCGAGTATTCAAGACCGGAAGAGGAAACCCAGATTGGCCCGAAAAATTGAAGCCCAATCGTAGTCCAAATAGTGGCCCAAGAGAGCCGCCCGGCCAAAAAGGCTGGCGCCCGGAGGCGCGCCTGGCCGGGCGGGAGAAGCTAAGGTCGGCGCCCAGTGACGCGCCCGGCCGGGCGCGCGAGAAGCGTATTGAAAAGCAAAAAGGCGCGCTCGATCGGGCGATGCCTCGCCCGATCGGGCGCGTGTAATTATTAGGAGACGATTAGCGTCGTTTTAGTTTGTTTTTAGTTTAGGATTTGTACGGAGTATAAATACTCCTATGTAATACGTTTTTACTCTCTCTCTCTCTCTTTTTACTCTTTCTTTTACTCTCTTAATTGTTTTCTTAGATTTCTTTCTCTTAAACCTTTGTTCTTAATCTACTCTTAATTCCAGATTTATTTTGGTAACGATTTCTCTTCTCTTAATCTTAGTTGTTTATTTCATTCCTTTTCTCATGTCTTGTTTAATCACTTTGTTTAGTTTAGTTTCTATTATGTGTGAGTAGTTTAGTTCTAGGGTTTATGGGGATCCATAATTAATATGAAGGGATAATTTGTTATTATTGATTATTGGTATTGCATGATAATTTCTTATTGAATTGTTTTAATTCTTTGCAATTAGATTATGAATCGAGCAGATGTAATTTGATTGTGAATGTTTAGCAATATTGAATTGATGAATCGAGCAGATGTTAATTTAATATTGAAGGCTAATTTTAATAGGAACTTAGATCTAGTAAATTGCGAGAGCCTCTGTTAGATCTATGTTGATTAATAAATAGCGAGAGTCTGCTAATCATGTTATTTGTGCAATGTTAATTATTAATTATTATGTCTTATCCCAGAATATTAATTATTGGTGAACCTGTGACCCTAGGCCTTCTTCTTATTATTTTTCTCCTTATTCTTGATCTCCGTAGTTAGTTCATTATTCAAATATAAATATTGGTTACCTCATAATCTAGATTATATTAGTTAATTAGGAATAGAAAGATCCGTTTTTCTGTGGATTCGACCCTACTTCCCTATCTACATTAGTTAGAGGATTTAGGAATTACTTTTGATTTGGGGATACGACTTTACCCTGTCATGACTCAAACCGTAATTTAGTAAACTCGAAATGGAACGATCCGAATAACGTTAAACCGTAGAAGAACCGAACCGGTTATAAACTGAACCAAAAAAGAACCGAACTAGTTACAAACTGAATCGAAAAAGAACTGAACTAGTTATAAACTGAACCGAAAAAGAACCGAACTGTTTCTAACCCGAAACTGTTTCCAACCTGAAACTGTTCGAACCGGGATAAAAACCGTTTACACCGAACCATTAACAAACCGCGACTCGTCAGCACCGAACCATTTACTACCCGGACTGTTTAAAACCCGAACCGAATTAAAACCGCTCAAAAATAAACTGAAACCGAATCAAATCGATAATTATTTAAACCAAACTGAAACCGACCTGCGAGACACTTAAATCGATTTCAAACCGACCCGATTTAATACCGAACTGTCAAACCGTTTTGAAATTGGGCTTCCTCAGACAAGTTGAGCCCCATGGTAAAATTGTCTAAAATAGTATATTGGCACAAGTAGACAAGTTGGCAATCATTTTTCTTTATTAAGCAAGTTGATGCATGCTTTAAATTCTTACATCCATTTTTCTATGATATTGATGGGTCAACTTGACTCTAACTCTAAAAACGTACTACAAGAACAACGTAAGTGGCTAAGGAGTAAAAAGATGGAGACCTATCTAATCTAATCCCATTCATATTCCAGTCACTACATCTTGTCATTATTAGTAAGTTGCAAGCAATTTGCTATAATCGATTGGTTACATTGGTAGCCCCTTTCAATAATTGCAATCTTATTAATCTTACCTCAATTATTGATGTTTTATGTCATCAATATTATATCATAATCATGATTCATCGTTGGATATTGACGTAGAGCTTAAAAAATCCTAAACAACGTATGCATCAGGCGGTATATATTGGACCATTTGGCCATGCATAATTCCATTTAAACCCAAAAAGCCCAAATCCAAATTTAAACTTTAATGCTCTTAGCACTACGTTGATATGTAAATTTTCATCCAACTTAAATATGAACAAAAAAGTGGGAGAAAAAAAAAAAAAAAAAAAAAAAAAAAAAAAAAAAAAAAACTTATAGTGGATATTTTCAATTAGGTGTCGGTGTGTGACCAAATCAGATATCGAGTATGTTTAAATTGTTAGCTGTTTAACTTGATTTTATAACAGGGAAAAAAAAAATTTCCTTTTATTTGTTGAGTAATTGAAAGTTGAAACTAATTAATATTTAATAAACTGAAGGTTCGATCTATCTAATCTCAACAAGTTGAAAAACTATTTGGATCATTTAACACAACCCAAAAAGGATCTGGTTCTTAGTAATGAAAAATTAACTAACTTTCGCTAACATATGTAATTATAAACATGAGGTTTAATGAGTCAATCACAATTTTTTTTTATTACTCATACTTTGTATTAAATTAATGATGGAAAAATTTAAACATAATGGTATTATGGAGAATAAAAATTGTTTAACCAATTGATTAATAAAGTAGTTTATATACTGTTAATCATGATTTAAAACATGTGCCTATTAGTTGGTGGGAGTTGAATTTTTTTTGCAAATTAGTTGCGCATGACATAGTAATATACATCAATTAAGGACTTAAGTCTTAAGGTCCACGAAATTTGGACCAACTAACAAGAGCAGATATGAATTGAACGGCCTACATATGATCAAGTGGAGAGTAAAATTATCGAGAGAGTGAAAGATGGAAAATTAATGCAAGTGTTAAAAAGGATCAATATTTTTTGACATAACTTACCAAAACAGCAAGAGGAGAAGCATACATAGCAACCATTGGGGTTAAACACAGCATCCCGACTACTTGGGCACGAAATCGATCGTCCACTCCGTAGTATGTTGCTAGAACCGCCCCGCCGAATATGCCTACGTTTAATATGATAGCAATAACGGCTGTTCTGGCCTGCAACAATCAACGTTATAAGTTCAATTCAGATTGAAATTTGTAGGGGAAACAAGATATATAATGCTCTATTTCACGTGCACACTTTGTAGGGAAACAAAATGTGAAAACATCTCTATATTATACTTCTTATGTTTTTATTTACTTGCAACACATCACTTTTACACACACATTAAGAAAAATATTAGAGTAGGTAAATGAATAAATTAATTGACAAATTCTACCACCGATAAGAAGAAAGTAATAAGTTGCTATAGTTAAATTTTATAGCTTAGCTCGTGTTTAACTTTTTTTAACCACGTCCTAAAAGTAGCATGCCTAAAAGATATTTTCTCCATTTTTTTAGTTGACACCATTTGACTTTTACACTATTCACACATCACGCTTTGACTCATATCTATGGTTTATAGATACGATAAAGCATATTCACGTGGGATCTTATTTGAATCGGTTTAATGTATATTTTATTAAAGAAATTTTGCAAAAAAATCACTTTTTAAATCTTGTTTTTTATATTTAACCACCTTTTAAAAAAAAATATTGCAAAAAACCACCATTTTTAAAAATTTTGTTGCAACTTACCACTGCTAGAATATGATAAAAACTCCTTAGCCTGGAGTGTATTCCATTTATCAAATATATAGAGTTACAAACACAATAAGATAAGGATATATTCACAAATATATCCTATATACACAAATATATCCTATGACAAGATTCTCTTTTAGTAATCTCTATCACACCCCCGCAGTATAAGCGGGAGAAGGACGGACGCTAAGACTGGATCTAAAATCCAAGAAGAGCTCTCGCAGTAAACCCTTTGTGAAATTCAATGTAAAAGAATTGATAAATTTGGCTAAAAAAGTGGTAATTTGCAATAAAATTTTTAAAATTGGTGGTATTTTGCAACATTTTTAAAAACTGATTATATGCAAAAAAAAAAAAAAAAATAAATAAAATAATAATAATAAATAAATAAATATGTGATTTTTTTGCAAAATTTCCTTTTATTAATATTTACTTTTAACTACATATATGGCGTATGAAATATTGTCAAAGTATATGAATATAAAAACGTTAATGTGATGGAATGAAAGTAATAGTAAAAAACAATTCACCATACATATTGCAAGAATAAGGTCAGAGATTAGCCTAACTAACTCCCATGACTAACTAATCAACCCTTTTGAAATATGAGTCCATTTCACAAATGTAAATAAGGAAAAGAAATTACATATTCTTCCTAGAAACACTCAAGTTTTAAATGAAAATTGTACCGATGAGAAAATCAAATGTCTTTTTAAACCAAAAATATAAAAATAAAAAAAAAATTTATTCTCAAAGATTTAGGACATAAAAGTAGTACATACTTTCTTTTTAGGCGGTGCATAATGGATGAAAAGGAGCACATAAATGGCTTCGAGGGCAGCTCCAAATCCATTGACAATATAAACAAACGAATCCGGCTTAATGATGCCGTAGTAAGTCCATAAGCACGAGTTTAAGACTGTGCATATGTATGGTAAGCTTTCAAATTCTTCTGTTGATTTGTTCTTCACTATCCTATAAAACGTTGGTCTGCAAAAATACACAAAACATTGTTAATTACATTTACCAACGGTTATATATAATAACTAATTTTATAAGAAAAAATGAATTATTAAAGAGCTTACACAGGAGAGACGTACTGCAAAACTGACAAAATAGATCCTAAAACAAAACGAAAATAAGAGAATAGTTATGTTAATTGATTACATATCATTTTACACAAGTTTCTTGCAAATAAGAGAAAATGTTGCTTAGAGACATATCAATGTACTCATTCCAACAAACATTTAGAAAAAAAAAATAAAGAGGGTTCTTCCACCATTTGTTTGATTCGAATAAGTTGTTACATTTGATAGATGATAGCGTAATTTGAACTGGTATTGTGAGAAATAAATTAAGAGCAAGGAGGAAATAGAGTTTGTAGAGTTATGTTCTCACGGTCTCACCTAGGCTCCCAAAGAGTGAAACTACCCAAGAATCCATTATCTGAGAGGAAATTTATTTGGGTTTAAGTTGAATGTTTTCAGAAAAAAAAAAAACAATAAACATAAAAAAGTTTGTTGGTTTTAAAAGGGAAATTTGGATGAGGAAAAAGATGGTAGCTGCATAAAAACAGAATAAAGAAACTTGAATATAGGAGTAAGTATGATGAAAAATAAATTTCAAGTAAAAAATGAGTTTTAACACATTTAACAGAATGACACTTGCTGGAAATTTACAAAAAACTTACGGATCACCTTTTTTATGGCTATTATAATTGCTTTTTTCAAGTAGACGGATGTCTTTTTTTTAGTTTTTGTAATTTTGATTTAATGGCAATCATTTTCAAGTTTATTTGTTATTATTTTTTTTAATAAACGACTCTTATTTGTTAGAGATATCGGAAAATATTTGTGTGATATTTTCTATATCGTTATTATTAAGAGAATATTATATTAGATTATCTTATGTTAAGATATTATTTAGTGAATATATCTTTAGGATATTTAGTTTTGGTAGTATTTTTTTAAAAAAATTGTTTCCTATTAGATTAGATTTTTTATTTTTTTTTTTATTATTATTTTTTTAACAGCCATTGAAACAGGACTAGTCCCCATTAAACTTACAACTATTAATACTAAAACAATGCAGCCTAGGTAGAAGTTTTTTTTTATTTTATGAACTTTATCACGAGCATGGTAGAGTCCTGCATTTTCTTCCTGTAACCATTTGGCAAGGTTGTTGCTTGGGGCATTTGCTTCTATATGCCAAAATTTCTGTCTCAGAGCTGTTGTAATTCCACTTAGCATAGCATCCATCATTGAACTTGAAGCGCCCTGCTGCACGACCCTCTCCACTCTTGCACTGCTGTCAGTAGGTCCTGTGAGCTTCCAGCTCCAATGCGTCCTGCTCCTGCATTTAGAGTGCTGATTATCTAGAGTAGCAGTGGCACACTCACTGTTTCCTGCAATCAGAAAGATTCTTTCCTCGAGATGATGAGAGTTCCTGTTGTTGATCTCTGCCTCAAACTCTGGTGGATAGTCATCAACTGTACGTCTGTACCTGCACTAAACTCTTTCACATTGCTGCTGTTGCTATTCCTATATGCCTTAACCTTATACTCCATGAGTTTAATCGTTGTCTCTGCGTCTTGCTTATTACCCCTGAAAACCAAGTTATTCCTTGCTTCCCAGATACTTTCTAGCCCAGCAAGGAACAAGCTATGACTCTCCTCTAGGCCCCTCTTCCTGTCACACAGGATATTTTGCCAATTTTGGATCCAATTTTCTATAAGGATGTTAAACTGGTGAGCAGCATTGATGCCCAATCTGCAGCCCTTCCAAACGTGGCAATCAAAACTACAGTCCCTAAAAAGATGTTCTAGAGTTTCCAGATGGCCCTTATCATTTTCAAAATCCATATTACACAGTAAACAATGGTGGGAATTCCCTAGCCCTCTCTTTTTTCTCTTACTGCCCACTGGTAAGGCACCTTTGTAGATCTTCCAAAGCAAGATTTTCTGCCAAGGACTTCCTGGGTATCTCCAGAAGTTCTTCCAGTTGATGCTATTGGTGCTGAGTAATAAAAGGCTATTCTATTTCCTATTTGCTTTCGCTATGCAATATTAATACTTTTTAAATTTTTTATTTTTTATTTTTTTTTGGTACACGTGACTAATCATCATATATGTGTTTGTGAATTTTTTTTGGGGAGTATGTGAGTGGACTTCCTCCACTATAACACATCTTTGGAGATGAAGAAATTAAATAGCGTTATGCTTGACGCAATATTTAATAAAAAAAATATATAAATAAATAAATAAATAAAATCGGATGTCTTGTGTCTCGTGAGACTAGATATATTAGTTCTCCTTGTACCGTGAGACAGGGTTTGTATTGGTTCTCCTTGTGCCGTGAGACAAGAGTTTTAAATGTCTTGAGTGTGGTTTACTTGAAAAACCAATATTTGTTTGGAGCTCGATTTTGCTCAGAAAAAACAAATGAAATACGACAAGTTCGAGAAAAAGAGATGTTCTCGTTGTAATGTTTGTTTTGCAGGTTCGAAAAGAATGACGTTCCTGCTTGTTTGATGATTGATGGGTTCGAAAAGATAAACATTCTCATCATTCAAAGTGAAAAAATAAAAAAATAAATGAAGGCGACATGTAGTGCAACTCGATCGACTTCAACAAAGCGAGAATTTACAATCGCAACGTTGTGTTACTGCCGTTACGATTGCAGGAGGGTATAAGAGATATCGGAAAAATATTTGTGCGATATTTTCCATATCAATATTATTAAGAGAATATTATATTAGATTTATCTTATGTTAAGATATTATTTAGTGAGTATATCTTTAGGATATATAGTTTTGGTAGTATATATCTTTTAGGAATATTGTTTCCTATCTTATGAGAGCTTAGATTTTGTATATATATTAACCTATTGATAAATAATAAAAGGTCAATACAAGCTATTCTATTCTATATCCTCTTTAATTTAATTTTAGTTCGGTAAAAACCAGTAACTTTAATGAAAAAATACAAAATAAATAAATTAAAATATATAATGGAGAATTAGTAAAAATAATTTCAATTCAACAAAAATAATTTCAGTTTAGCAAAATTAATTTCAATTCGATCAACAAAAATTATTTCAATCCAGCAATTTTAATTTCATTTCTATAAACTTAATTTCATTTCACTAAAAATAATAGTGACCAAATTATTAGTGAAATATGGTAAAATCAAACACGAATATTGGGATAAATGGTGATTAGCATTTAGTATTACATTATAAAATCGTGTATGTTCGTTTGGCATTGCTGTGGTTTTCTGTTTTTTGGTTTTTGTTGTATAAAAATATATGATACCTGTCACATAATGAATAAAAAATTATTTAAACTTATTAAAATCATAATAATTTTGAAAACTGACAACAAAAAAGTGGAAATACCTTTTTCTTGTTTCCTGTTTTTGGTTTTTAGTTTTTAAAAAAACAGGAAACTTAAAACCAAAAATGATGCCAAACAAGCCCAGTTATTGAAAGCTAGTTTTGCTTATCAAGTTCACTAGTGAAATAAAATATGCAAACCTAGTCTCTAAGCATTTATCTAATATGACTAGTTTTTGTCCCGTGTCATGCACGGTTTTATTATTATAAGATTTGTAAATCATAAAATTAAAGTAAATCAAAATAAAGTTAGCTTAAATGGAATGAGTTATACAATATTTTTTTTAGAATTTGATCTACCTTTAAAACTCTTTTGTTAGATAGATAATTTAATACATTGTTATAAATTATTATAACTTTTTATTTTTTAAGAAATAAAAAATTGCCAGAAATTTTTTTATTGTAAATGCAACATGTGTACTTTAAGGATAACTTGGTGATTACTTTAGTATATATTAGGTTAGACGGTTTTAAAATAAGAACTAAATTGTAGACTCTTTAGCACATGTTGAGAAAATAACTATTTTTTTTTTTTTAAGAAGAAAATAACTACTTTCTTTGTCTTCCTAATTATTACTTTCTAATTAAATATGAAAATACAATTTTCAAAAATCCATTATTTTCATATTTAATTAGGAAGAATCAATTAAACCATTTTATTAACTATTTTTAACAACTACTTGTAAATAACTTAATATGCTTAGAAAACCTAGTATTTATTATTCAATTGGAATTTAATTTTCAACACAATGTTAATTAAGGTAGCTCTAAAAGAAAAAACAAAAAAATACAATATGACATCATTCTTGCATTTTGGCAGAATAAAATTAAAATAAAAGAGTGACATGTAGACAGTGATGACGTCAGCTGTTGTTACTTTAGTAATATTTATAGAAGATTAGTATAGATTTGTAATTCATAATTTTAAGTGGAAGAGTCCAACTTCATGAATTCTATCTAAAACTACCATCTTTGAAATGCATTGTTAACCAAGTCACATGCTTCTTACAAATATACAATATAATGACTTAATTAGATATCTAATATATGGAAAATTTGTTCAAAAGGACCAAGAAAGAGGGCAATTTTGTTCAGAAGGACCAATTAAGCCAAAAGTTGTTTAAAAGGACCACAAAAGATAGTTTGGGTTGTTGAGGGGGACCAAGGTCAATTTTCAGGCAAGTCAACGCCGGACTCCGTCGTTGACCGTCACGTGCATGGCACGTGACTCGTTAATTTCACCAAAATTAATTTTTTTTTTCCTTTTTCCACAATTTTCCTCTAATTTTCCAATTAACCCCATTTTAACCCTTTTCAATTCCATTCTATCTCCTCCTTTCTTACTCTAGAAGCAATATTCATGGCATTTACTCCTCTTGTTTGCCATTGTTAGTGGGAAAACTTTGCTATTTTAAATTGATTGCTGATTAGTTTGCCCATATTTGCAATTGATTGCAATTTCAGTTTGCCCATATTGATGTTGCTGCAAATCCAAATTTGAAACACAAAAACGAACAACATCAAGCAAAATCCCCTAAATTCGACAAATCGCAACCAAAATCACAACACATGCCTTGTTCCGCTTTTCCTCGATTGCGCTCTAGATAAATTGTTAGCAGAAAGAGGGCGCAATTGCATATTGTTCAGAATCTAGGGTTTATCCATTGAGGAGAGAGAAAGAAGAAGAATTATAAGATTTGGGGGGAAATGGTGATTTTGGGGGGGAATTCGTGAAGAGTAATGGAAAAAAAGGAAAAAAATAAAATAAAAATTTGACCCAATTTAACGAGTCACGTGACAAGCACGTGATGGTCAACGCCGGATTCCGGCGTTGACTTGCCGGTAAATGTAACATGGTCCCACTCAACAACCTAAAGTGTGTTTTGTGGTCCTTTTAAACAACTTTTGGCTTAATTGGTCCTTTTGAATAAAAGTGTCCTCTTTCTTGGTCCTTTTGAACAAATTTTCCCTAATATATTAAGTTTTATGAAGCATATAATAACAGCTTTTGTATCATAATGACTCTTTAGCCTCACAATCTTGATTAATATGCATCTCTATTTAATTCTTATTCCCAGAAAATCTCCGAAAAGATTATTATATTGTTTCCTAATGGTCCAAACAACCTTATGTATGGATGCTGAAGTGCGGTATGCCAAACAGACAGAATCCAATCAGCAATGTCCAAATTTGTTCTTCCTTACATCCGCGATTTAGCTTGTTTCATTGGTCCAGAACTCTACAAAAAATAACAAGAGCAGAATATGTTATCACCCATTAATTATAAAACTAGTCTCTTAAAAAAAAGATTCCATAAATTATTCACAGCAGCAGGACAGCAGGAGTATATAACAGTATAACGAATTCAAAGATATCACCAAAAACGGAAAGAGTGTAACATCTCAGCTCAATTGACAAAGAACAATACATGTCACAACTAAAATCAAAAGAAAGGTAGTATATATTACTTCATATTTTCAGATGCATTACTTTCAATAAATGGAACTTTAAATTTAGATGCATCAATTTCTTTTTGGCAAAGTTGGCTTAACAACACGAACTTTTAACAAGGTGCAAGTAGCAGCATGAACTTTGACTAGTAGCTATAACAACACAAACTTCTTTATTAGGTGCACAAAATATCATAAATGAAGCTTGATACCAAAAATTTTGCCGAAGACACGGTATCCAATATTTTATCATCATAAAAAATCGTCTGGTATTGTGTGCCTCGAATTTTATGCAGGAAAAAAACTTATCAAGCGAGGTTTTGGAAATCAATTTAGTCAAATTTGAGATCAAATTTAGCAAAAAAATTTACTAAAAAATTGATTTGCGTGCTGTAAAAATATCTCGGTAAAGGTCTTGGGTCAATTTGGACCTTGAGGACTAAATATGATATTAAAATTTGCAAAAAGTTAATAAAATATTAATATTCGATAAAATTACCGATCCTCGATTTCATTTATGATATTTTGCGCACCCGATGAAGAAGTTGGTGTTGTCACGGCTACTAGTCAAAGTTCACGATGTTATATGCACCTTGTCAAAAGTTCGTGTTATTAAGGCCAATTTTTCCTTTCTTTTTTAGTTGATAATTATCTCTGTCTTTCTCATATCACATGGGGACCCTACATTTTCTCTCTGCTCTTAAAAAGTGCCTAGGAGTCTGTAAATTCAAAAGTGATGCATCTAAAAAAAGGAGGATGTAGTTGGAACAATAGATATGTGCAAACCACCATCAAAAGTTACGAAACAGCACATCACCAATTACTTGATGCAGAAAATGAGAAGTTTCTTACCAATGGAGCCCCCTTGGCTGCCTTCTCAGCCATGTAGGCACAAGGCTTGAAGAACCCTCCGTATTGTTTAGACCATTCCTCCAGCCTAGAATATATGTACTTAGATCCCAGCATGTCAGCCCAGAACAAGATTCCACCTCTGAAGTCATTAAACATCATATTAGTTTCCATTTTCCCAAGTCTCCCGAACATTTTAGAGAATCAAACTTCATCACTTAAAAACATTTCATTTTAATAGAGATATTACTCAAAATGCATACAGAATCAAACTTTAGAACTTATAAACATATCATTTTTATGAAAACTAAAGACAAGACCTGTAAGGAGGAAACCCCATGCCCATGACACCAGCAATATCCAGATCTGACGCTTTCACTGCAATTCCTTCTGCCAGGACTCGGCAAGCTTCATTGACCACAGGGAAAAAGATCATCTCTATTATGTCCTTCTCAGGTAAGTTCGCTATCTGTAATCAGAGTTCAGTGAGAGAGGGTATATAAATTGGCTTAGTAATTTGTAACTCAGTGAAAGACAGAAAAAAGGCATTCCATAATAACAGGGAAAGCATAATAGTCAACAGCAAAAAGAATGTAGCTATTTTTGTAATAAAACATGCCAATGACGAAAGATATCCAAAAGCCCAGTATAGCAGCTAAATGAATTTACTCTGTCAACAAATTTTTTTGTTTACATAACAACCAATGATTCTTGTTCTTCCGAATAGGTTGCCAGTCAGTCAATAAATATTGGCTTTAAATTGGTCAGTCAATAAATATTAGCTTCAAATTTCATACACTTTTGAAATTTAAAGTTGATACCGATTGACTGACAGTAGCAACCTAATCGGACAAGAATGCAGTCATGCATAGAGAAGATGCACAGACAATAATGGAAAGCACAACATACATGTCACTTACATTACATGCATTACTTTTTTTATAATTCAATATACATCTATATACAAGTTTACTTTAATATTCCTACCAAAAAAGTGGAACTACAAAGAGAGGGAAACATGTTAGAAATATACCAAACATTCATAGTTAGTAATTTAGATGGTAAAAAAAATCACAAAATTCAAACCTTAGGATCAACACTAATCCCAGAAATTTCCCTTGCTTTCTCAATATATTTCTTTAATTCAGGGTCTGGGCTAGCCTTGCGCTTATCATCATACAGATAGAACCCTTTACGAGTTGATTCACCTGAGAGAGAGGTAACAAAAGAATCCAAGCCATTCAGCATACATGAGATCAATATCCAATAATGAAAATTTTCTATATTGAAGATTCTGCTACCTGCTCTTTTATCTTCTTGCATAAGAGGGATAATCATAGATTTGTAAGTTCTGTCAGGGAAATGCTCAATGTATTGCATGGCAGTTGCAACGCCTACTCCAAACCCAACAAGGTCAACCAATCTGTAATAAAGTGTAAAAGATAAATTTTTTGAAACAATATAAATCATATAATGATGGCCAGTTGAGAAAACAGAAAGGAAAAAAAAAAAGGTGCAAAAGGTTTTACGCTATTTTACCTAAATGGACCCATTGGCATTCCAAACTTTGTAATTGCTCTGTCAATCTTATATAAATCAGTGCCATGCTCAACAAGTAGCATAGCTGCTTGTGTATAAGGGAAAAACATTCTATTGACAGCAAACCCCGTACAGTTTCCAACAATGACGGGTGTCTTCTTTATCTTTTTTCCAAGATCTAGCACATCAACTATTACTTGGGGAGAAGTCTTTTGAGTACGGACAATCTCCAATAGGGGCATGATATGAGCAGGACTGCAATTCAAGCATTATCAAAATTATCATGTATTTGAATTAAAAATGAAGGTACAGATGAGGGGTAAAAGGCACATCAAGAGTGTCCACCAAGTACAGCCAAGAATGGTCTTATAAAAGATGCAGGGCAAGAATGCATAATAATCACCTAAAGAAATGAGCTCCAACAATACGATCTTGGGACCGAGTCTTTTCACCTATAAGGTTAAGATCAATAGTAGAAGTATTACTTGCAAGTATGCAATGCGGAGGACAATACTTCTCTAGATCAGCAAAAATTTGTTGCTTCAAGGAAACGTTCTCAATGACAGCCTGTAAGAAGATGAATTTGGTTCCAAACATTTAAATAATATTTAATTCAACCAAGAATTGACTACACTTATCAGCAGCACAGGAAAAAGCACACCCAACCTCTATGACAATATCCACATCTCTAAAGTTGTCATAGTCCAGAGATCCTTGAATAAGCGACATGGTCTTTCCAAACTTCTCCTCGGTCATTTTCCCTTTCTTGACCCGGCTTTGCAAGTTGGCTAAATTAAAATAAAAAAAAAATGTGTTATTCCAAGAAAAAATTTCCAACAATAACAAATCAAACTCAAAACGTAATTCCAGGATCTAGGGTATACCTTTCACTCTGCCAATACCCGCTTCTAAAAGCTTATTGTTCACTTCTTTTAATACAACAGGATAGCTACTAAGAACCAATGCTGTAGCTATTCCAGAACCCATCAGACCACCACCAATAACAGCAACCTTTTTTATCCGTCTTGGTGAAAGACCCAAGTCAGTCACACCAGGGACCTGTTTTGGGATTCAAAATACTTGGTAAACCCAATCACAGGCAAGGAAGATGCATAATCAGATAGGGAACTAAGGGAAACACCAGCACAGCATTTCTTAAGCAGATAATACAACTCACTTATAGTACCCGGAAATCCGAAACCTTCCCCCCCCCCCCCCCCCTCCCCTCCTGGGATTTTGCATGCACATAGTGTAGACACCCATTTGTATCTCCCAAAAACCAAATCCAGTGATGAGCACCTCTCACGTCAAATCATAATCGAATGAGGTGAAAGTGTGGAAAGTCTAGTGTTGCGGTTAGTTTTAAATTCTTTTCTTTCTCTCTGTTTTTGAAAACCTATTTTAAGAAAACAGTCAATCCAGTTTAGTTTGGTCCATGGTAAGGGTCCAATAATGGTGTAGTTGGATGGGGCTTGAAAAGAGCTTTCCAACGTTATATTATAAGCCCAATTCCGATGAATAATGAGGAAGTTATGGCCAAATTACTAACTGGGTCCGGTTTGATATTTATATGCGGCCCAATGATCTAGAGGAGGGCCTAATATTGATTTATCATTCCTAATGTAATTAGAATTGATTTTAGTTTTCGAGATTCTTCTAGAAGGTTCTTTTCATTCCTAATATAATAAGCATTGATAAATTGACTTTGGTTGACTTTTTAGAGTTTTTATCATAATAAAAGAAGTGTTTTTAAGGAAAATACGATTTTTCCCTTCTATACGGCTAAATTTTATCAAAATTAGAAAACGCGTGAAAACTGTTTTTAGCGCCTGACGACAGCATTAGGGGCTGGCGCTAATGCTCGCCAGACGCTAAGTTGTTTTATTCTTTTCGAAACTCTGATTCGGTTTTTATCCATCCGGCTGATTTTCTCTATAAATAGCCTCCTAAAACCTCCGTTTTCCATCATCAATTCTTATTCTTTCTAATTATTTCTTCTCATCAACTCTCATCAAGAATTTCTTGATTCTCTCTCCCTTTTTCTAGCCTAGCTTTTTACAAACAAAATTTCTCATACATTAGCACTAGACACACCTAGCCAAATTCGAAGTTGCCTTCGCCCTAGACGTGAAAGGTTTTAATTTCTAAGGGTTTGATCCCAATTCTCTATTTCAATTATTTAATTTAATTGTTTTGATTTATTATTTTTCCTTCAAGTTACTAACGTGTGTATTTTGTTATTAGAAAGAGATACGAGGCATCCAAGTAAGTGCTTTAATTGATTTTATTGATTTTATGGTTCTTAGAAATCATGTTTAGGTTGTTATTATGATTCCTAGTATCATGTTAGGATGTTTTTCTTAAAATTTGATGTTTTGAATAATAACAACGATTTCTAGTATCATGTTTAATGTAATTTCTAATATCAAGTATGATTAAAAGAATGCTTCCTAGTATCATGTCTAGGGTAAAGAATAAGTTTCTTAAATAAATTATGATTTCTATGATGCTTCCTATTTTTCTTTTCTAATATTCGTGTTAATATCATGTTAGGGCTAAATCTTTGATTTTTATTGTCTAGTGATATGCTAGGGTTTGTTATTAATCTTATTAGTATCATGCCTAGGATCTTGCTATTATTATGGTTTAACATGATTATGATTATTTTAATTATTATGATGATTATTATTATAATTGTTATGATTATTATTATATTGTTTGATTATATATTTATTGTTATTTTTTTATCACACCTTTTATGTATGTTTAAAGGGAATTTGTATTTGTAATCATGCTTAATAAGATAATTAATAATCTTATTCAGGGTTAATTTGATTATGATTCAAGTGATCGACAAATAGTTTTATTTGTGCATTAATATTCAACCAACATAGATTAAACAGGTTTCGGGTTAAACCTATTGATTGCATGTTACTCAGAAAGCGCACGTGAATACGATCAGAATAAAGTAGAGGCTTATTATTAGGGCAGGTTCAATCTCTTTTAAGTTGAATTTGTACGTTCATCCCCGAACTACCAGTCTTGGTTCCAGACTTATTGGAGTTGACGATCTCTTGGATCGTTAAGGGGTATAACCTTCACCTCGTGAACGGTTTACAAATTCCTAAAACTTGTTGGCGACTCTTTTGCTCTAGCTTCCTTCCCTTTGGACGCCACCGTACTTTAGTGTGTGATCACAGTAGGGTTCAAGCTAGAGGTAATGCTTGAAATATTCCCTACACATAAAGACGTAGATTATTTATTTCCAACTTAGATTTCAAGTGAATCATGCCATAGAGAGGTTGGAGAAGCTAAATACTCCAACATAAGCATTGGAACCGTATATATTGTGTAGCTGGCTAGCTGTTTAAAATTAATTTTCTTACTATGTTATAAGTGACATTTATGTCACTTTTAAGTTTTTTTTTTTTTTGGTGTCATTTGCTTGTTATTTTTCCAATAATTTCCCTCACTTTAACCTTTATTTCCACTTTGTTGCTTATTCTCGTCTTTTGTCTCTTAATTTGAGTATTTTGGTAGTTATAATTAATAATTAAGAGTTCTTCATTCTCTCCTTTTCTTACTCCCTCCGTGTTTTTTTAAAGTGTTACGCCGTGTTTTAATAAGTGTTACTTCTTTTTTTTTTTGGCAAAAAGCTATATTAAAATATTATATCTCTCTCCTCTCATGGTCCCCACCCAAACTCACTTTCTTTATTATATCTCTCCTCTCACATTCATTACTTTTCAATAAACTATTAACCCCACTATCTTTCTTTTACAATTTTTTAATACTCCAACTACCCCACTTATCACTTATTTTATTTAAGTCAATTAAATTGCCTAAAACTATGTGGCAGTCAAACTGTAACACTTAAAAAAACACGGAGGGTGTATTTTATTTAGTTTAGCACTTTATTTAACTTCGTTTTATTTTATTCTAGATTCTCCCTCGTGTTTGGTTTTGTTTGTAGGAGTGTTCGGGTCAAGGCACATATTTCAAGGTCAATTGGCTTGGATTGAAATTTCGTGTCCAAATCAAGTAAATGCCAACAAAGCTGCAACAACTGCTGCTCACCTCAACCTTATCCATCACCGCACCAATTTATTAACTTACACCACACCTATGTTCACCGGACTCGGCAAAAAACCCAAAGTGTCCGTGTCGACACGACACGACGCGGACACGGAATTCGTGTCAAATTCAACTTTTGATCTCGGACACTTCAGAGAGAGAGGAATGGGAGAAAGTATGAAACAGAGCTGAATTTTTTTATTAAAAAATAAATAAATATAAATAAATACATAATTCCGCTGTGTACTGGTTGTCGACAGTTCGGCACCATCTGTGGAGGTGGACTTGCGGCAGGCCGGCAGCCTTTCCCTCTTTAGATCTAAAATTATCTTCTGTTGAAAATTTCACATCCTAATTCATATTTTTGGCGATTTTAATGGGAAAATCATGAAGCCATGTCATTTTGAAGACGAAGAATGGTGAAAAAATAATTAGAAAAGGAAAAGAGATGAAGAAGACAAGAAGTTAAAGAAGGAAGCCATTTGAGCTGATAAAAATGGTGAAAGAAAGTAATGGGTGAAAAAGAGAGAAGAAGACAGTCAAAATAGAGATAAGAATTTTTAAAAAAAAGTACTATACAGTTGTACTACTAACTTTTGTTTATAAGATAAGTAATTTAGTAAAGGGACTTTATCATGTTGGTAACTTGCTATGTACTCCGTATCTTTCTTTTCCCTTCTTTTTTTGTTTCTTATATATATATATATATATTTTTTCTGAAAACATTTCTTTTTTTTTTTTTTTTCAGCAATTGTTTGGAAATTTTTAATTTTTAACTTAGGATAAAGTGGAAACACTTATCGCTAAAAAAATAAATAAATAAAAATAAATAAAAAAATAAAAAAAAAAACTTGCTGAAAAAAATTACCATTAGTGAAAAAATAGATAATTGCCCCTTATAGGTGTTTTTATGGATTTTAAAAATAGGAGAGTTGTCAATTGTGATTAAAAATTGTCAATATGAATATTTAAATATTTTATACTTGGAAAAGTGTGCAATATATCCTAAATTTTAAAACTTTTTTTTTTTTTTTGGGTATCCATGTGACTTTTGAGAGTTTGATATAAAAGGAGTTTATATTGTTAAGAAAATAAAAATGAACTCACGTATATTGTTACATTTGGTTTGATGTATGGGTAAATAATGGGTAATAAGGAAAGTAGTAGTGGTCAAGTGGATTATAATGTCAATTGCTTTATTAAAAATTGTTAGACATAATTGTGTTTTGGAATGTTATGCTACTTACTTTTCAACGTATTAAATACTCGTAATAAACTGGGTACAAATGTCGAAAATTAATAAAAAATATATATGAACATTGTTGAAATAATAACCTAGTAAGGTAAATTTGTCTAATATTTTTGATATATAGAAAGAATCTTTTCAAATAGAACAAATAAAAAACACCCAAAATGAAATATATAATTCACAAAAAAAACAAAAAAATAAACCATAATAAGTTATATAAAAAGACAAAAAATTTATAGTATGAAGTAATAAATAAATAATTCTTCAAAAACAAAAGTAATAAATAAATAAGACTAAAATTAAGGTGAAGAAAAAGAACAAAAGGTAACAATAATAATAATAATAATAATAATAATAATAATAATAATAATAATAATAATAATAATAATAATAATAATAATAATAATAGTAATAGCAATAATAATAATTTTAATAATAATAATAATAATAATAATAATAATAATAATAATAATAATAATAATAATAGATGAATAGTAAAAAAAAAGTAAAAATGTTTTATTTATTTAAACACGAAGGTTGTAATAAAGAATGTAAGTTATTATAATTAAGATAGAGTAATAGAAAGAATAAAAAATGTAAGTTTGTAAAAAAAAAAAAAAAAGGTGATTAAGTAATGTAGAAAGTATAAAAAGGTGTAATTATCATTAGATTGAATGGGAACTAGTCTTAACTACTATTAACCTATAAGATCTAGCTTATTAGATTATCGTGAGAAAAAGGTGATTAAGTAATAAAGAAAGTATGAAAAAGTGTAATTATCATTCTATTGAATGGATAACAGTCTTAATTACTGTTAACCTATAAGATCCGGTTTATTAGACTATCGTGAGATAAAGGTCATTAAGTAATAAAGAAAGTATGAAAAGGTGTAATTATCGTTCTATTGAATGGATACCAGTCTTAACTACTGTTAACCTATAAGATCCGACTTATTAGACTATCGTGAGATAAAGGTAATTACGTAATAAAGAAAGCATGAAAAGGTGTAATTATCATTAGATTGAATGGATACCAGTCTTAACTACTGTTAACCTATAAGATCCAGCTTATTAGATTATCGTGAGAAAAAGGTGATTAAGTAGTAAAGAAAGTATGAAAAGGTGTAATTATCGTTAGATTGAATGTGTACTAGTGTTAACTAATGTTAACCTATAAGATCCAGCTTATTAGACTATCGTGAGATAAAGGTAATTAAGTAATAGTGAAATGAACTATTATTAACTACTCTTAACTTCTTAACCTATAAGAGATTATTAGATAATAGTTGATTAAACTTATAATAAGTACTTTGTAATACTTTATGAACTTATTTGCCTGAACTTATTAAAACTTACTAGATAATATTATATTGAACTATGACTTAACATGTTAAAACTTATTAGGTAATTAGAAATTGAGGGACTTAACATCTTAAAACTTATTACTAAGTAGTAGTAGTAGTAATAATAATAATAATAATAATAATTATTAACCCACATACTCATACGATGAAATTGTGGTAAGATGACTAGAATCTTCCCCCCTAACAACAATTACTAGATTCTTCTTATAATATTATAATTCATTATACTTAGTGGAAGCACACTAGCCTTAAGGTCTACAAGCCTAGCACTGTATTGCAATGATGCCTTCAAAAAAAACTTTTCCATGATTTAATCTCCACCGCCCATTCAATTACAACTAGCCCCATTCCCTCCCAAAATTTCATTTTCCCTCACAACACCATAGTTACATAAACTATCTCTCACATTCTTCTCCAATTATTCAGAGAAGATCAAGATCAAGAAACAAGATCAAGACCTCTATCACGTCTAATTACTAGGTAATTAGTCAGATTCTTGCTAAATTGTTTCATTTGAGTTATTAATTTTCACTTTGACAATTTATTATACAATCAGTAACAAAATGCTTGTTGTTGCAACCTAATTTATTTCTGTAATTTCACTACCAGGACCAAAACAAATGAAGCCCATCAATCGTCCAACAAAAAACATCGGATTCGATAATGCACCATTGTGGAATCATGTTACAGTACTCACAACTACAGGAGGAGGTGGAAACAGAGTATGGACATGCAAGTATTGTGGCAAGAAGGTAACTGGTTCTTACTCAAGACTTAAAGGACATTTATTAAAAATTCCTAACCTAGGTGTTGAAGCTTGTAAAATAATTTCTGATGATGTTTACCGCCAAATAAGAAAGAATATGATGAGGCAGAAGAACAAAAGGCAAAACATGCACTTAATGCAAAACAAAAAAGAGACTATGTATCACTTCCTGAAGGGTCTGACATTATACAACATAAGAAAAGGAAAGGAAGTTTAGAATACTCATTTAATGTCCTAGAGAGGAAGGAGGCCGATAAAGAATGTGCCATGGCATTTTACACAGGTGCTATTCCTTTTAATTTTGCAAGAAATCCCTATTTCAGAGCATTTTGTCAAAGACTTGCTAATGGTAATTTAAGTGGATATGGACCTCCAACCCCTACAAGACTTAGTACTACTCTCTTAGCCCAACTAAAAGCACATGTAGGAGAGTTATTACAGCCTATAAAAGATTCATGGAAGAAGAGGGGGGCATCAATTTGCTCTGATGGTTGGTCTGATGGCCAATCAAGGCCATTAATCAACCTTATGGTCGCTTCTGGTGCAGGGCCGATGTTCATGAAAGCTGTGGATGCTAGTGATGTTATACAAAAAAGTGCAGACTATATTGCAGGTAATCATTGAAGAGACTGGAGATGAGAAGGTTGTGCAAATTGTGACCGATAATGCTGCAAATTACAAGGCAGCAGGTGGTAAGATTGAAGAACGATTCCCTCATATATTTTGGACTCCCTGTGCTGTTCATTGTGTGAATTTGGCAATCAAAGCAATCTGTGAGCCAAATGAGAAATCTTCTCACTATGAAGAGTGCAAATGGATAAAAGACTTAGTTTCCCGGGTAAATGAGATCAATGTGTTCATCACAAATCATGGTCTGTCAAAGACAATTTTCGATCTGATGTCAAACTTCTGAAAGTAGCAGAAACCAGATTTGCCTCTAACATTGTGATGGCCATGCGACTTCGAAGGGTCAAAGAAGCACTTGAGAAGATGGTTATGGATGTGGACTGGAAGAATTTTAAGGTGACTGGAAAATCTGCCACTGTAATCCAAGCAAGGGATATCAAAGACTTGATAGTCAGTGATGGATGGTGGGACAGAGTAGATTATTTCTTGAGTTTCACCGAGCCTTTGATGAAGTTTTTAAGGGTAGCAGATATGGATTCCAATGTCCTACCGTATGTTTATGACATGTGGGACACAACCATAGAAGAAGTGAAAAGAGTTATATTTGAGCAAGAGGATAAAAACATACTAACCGATAGCTCAAACTTCTTCAATGCAATTCATCAAGTGTTGGTGACTCGATGGAATAAGAGCAACACTCCTTTGCATTGTTTGGCTCACTCATTAGTTCCTAAATACTATAGTGAGGGCTGGTTGCAAGCTTCAAGCAATGGGGTACGTCGAGTAGCTCCTAATGAAGATGAAGAAGTGTCTATAAATAGAGATTTGTGCTTTCGTAGATTGTTTCCTAACCCGGATGATCTTAAAAAAGTGTAAAAGGAGTATGGAGCTTTTGCTTGTGGTTTGGATTACTTTGGTCAAATTCATGTCATGAATGCAAGGAACGAAGAGGAGCCTCTGTCATGGTGGGCCAATTATGGTGCTTCCACACCATTACTCCAAGGGTTGGCTCTTAAATTGCTTTCCCAACCAGCCTCATCATCATGTTGCGAGAGGAATTGGAGCACATATGGAACTATTCAAACCACTAAGAGAAACAGATTAACTTCTAGCAGAGTTGAAGACTTGGTTTATGTGCATATGAACCTCCGTTTGCTTGCTAGGAAGAAAAACGAGTATCGTGAGGGGCCAAGCTCTTATTGAGACATAGGTAAGTTATTGTGAACAAAGTATTTTTAAACTTAAATTTAAAGAATCTTATTCTAAATTGCTGATGTATTGTCTTTTTTTTTTTTTTTTACTTGAAAGGAGGAGATGTCATGGATGTAGATCACATCTTGGAGCTGGTGGAATTATCTCTTAATGAACCTGAGATTGAAGCCATGACGTTAGAGGTTTGAGTTGGATGAAAGGAGGCTCAGGATCCCTGGTGATATCTAACTAAACTCCTTTATTTTGGATTGCTTTAGCACTGTTAGTGACTAAGTGTTAGTATTTAGTAGCCTTTTTTGCTTTTGCATGGCCATGTTAGTTTGATAGATGTATAGCTAATGTACATGGTAAAATACTTTTATTTTGTGAGTTACATATCTATGTAACTATGTTCTGATTGGTATCAATGTAAGAAAGTAGTTAGAAATTAAGAAATGTCATCCAATATGTAATATGGGTGCATAAAAATCAGAATATGTATTGAAAATTATGAAAACAGAAAAGTTGCAAACTGTAATTTTTTTTAATATTAATGAAATATTAAATATTTTGTAATGTATAATTTTATTGCAAAAAATGAAAGTGCCGTGTCCCCGCACCCGTGTCCAAATATAGGACAGAGTCCCCGTGTCCTAAAATTTTGGAAATTGACGAATCGGACACTCGGACATGTGTCCCTGTCCGACTCACGTACCCGAGTCCATGTAACATAGCACCACACTAACCACTCACCAACACTATATAGGTGTGATCGAGAGTTTGACTACTACCTTGAGTGTGCGGGAGTGACCTAGGTTGTTAAGACATTTTCTCCATTCTTTTGGCTTAATCAATTGGATTATTTATGGTTGTTTGCTTGCGATTGTAATAGTGTATTGGGTACTTCTTGGTGATTTGGATGTGCTCATTGAGGTGTGCTTAATGCTTGCTTTCATTTGGCTAATTGAATACATGATCTAATATTGCTACTCTTTTTAGTTGCTTGGAAAAGAACTAAATAGGTCGATGTGAACCTCCTTGAGTTGATGTTGAGCCCTTGGCTGGGATTGGGTGCTTGATTGTGTAGTGTGCTTGGGAGAGACCTAGATGGTTAGGCAATACCCTCTAATTGATTGAGAATGCCCATGTTTAGTGTAATGTTTGTGTTTGTCTTGTTAATCCTTAATCCCCTTTCCCTAGTGACTTTACTTCTTGTGTTATCTTCTTTTTAGGCGTTCTATTTGCTAGTTTATAGATTGTAGTTGGCTTTAAACACAAAAACCAAAAAAAAAAAAAAAAAATGACCCGCGATAAGGAAATTTGACTTTAGCTAATTCTTTTCACCTACTTCCTAGTGGATACAATCCCTACTCCACTATACTACTCTTTAGTGTAAAGTTTAGGGTATAATTTGACCAGGTTCCTAAACCCACGACACCTAGGAATCCAATCACCGTGTCAGTCTCACTCTCCACCAACTTAAGAAACACACTACTCTAGGCATTATATATGACTGATGGCAAATAATTCAAACCTTTATTGGCCGATGAGCATGATATTTTTATAAATTATAAATGCTGTTTTCTATGACAGTTAACTAAATGTGTGAGAAACTTCACTCAACCAAAACTATCTAGATTTAACTCTTGACACCTAGTTAGACAAACTTTTTATACTTACTAAACGTGTGAGAAACTTCACTCAATCAAAACTACCTACATTCTTCTCTTGGCAGGCTGATGTTTTATACCCCATAAAATATATAAAGATACGACAAGGCAACATAATAACTTCCATTTGATGGCTAAGATCTCCTCCTAATGTTTGAGTCACAAAAAGGTAGAAATTATGAACAGTTACTCATCAACACTAATCACAGTTCATATAAATACATGAAACTCAAATATTTTGTATATCTCGCAAGTGTAGAGGCCTGTAGGGTGGGCCATATGGCGCTTATGAAATGCAACCTGACGGTTTAGTTATTTATGGCCTGCTGGATGATATAAAATTCTGTTCGTTTAATGTGTGTTTAGCCAGAGTTGAAAACCTTGATTTAAATTCAGGGATGGTGCATCAGACTGGAACGCATACAGATATTTGGAAAATAAAAAATTATCACACCATCCATGTTTGTGAGGCCAATTTATCCTCCCCGTACTATTTTTTCGTTATCAAGTTTTAAGTTATTAGAAAAGAACAGAGGTGAAGACTAAAAGGAACAAGAAGAGAAAAGTAGGAGCAGAAGAAAAATTCACTGGGTGATTAGTGAAAAAAAAATAAAAGATGAACCTTTGATGTTCCTCGTTGAGCAAAAAAAATGTGGACCAAACTCTTGCAAGTGTCAGAGCGGAGAAGTTCTTCAAAAGCATCAGCCTCCTGCCAGAGATTAATGTTAAAAAAAATGTCTCAGTACAACAAATGTGCATAGAAAACCTGAAGGAATGATCAACGAGGATATACAAACCTTCCACAAGCCAGCACGAGGTCCAGAAGCTATGCCTTCTTCAATAACATCAATACAAACCTGAGGGTGCCTGAGGTTTGGAGCCTGCTTTCGGGCCTGTGCCCTAGCAAATTTTAATATTTCCCTTGCCTCTCCAAGTGGCTCTAACTTGTCTGTCTTATAAAGACTTGAAACCCAAGGTTTTCTACGCTCTACAATATCAAGGGCCCAGCGACGAGCAGCACTAAGCAATTCGTTGGCTGGGACTACTGCATCAACAAGTCCTAAATCATGGGCTTCTGAACCTCTGACTGCCTTAGAAGTCTGCAGAGGATACAATGAATTTTGATTTAAGAAATTGAATGTCTGGTATATTTCAAGTAAACCATATACCAAAATCTTTTCGACAAATAAAGTTATATAATAAGATAAATAAATTACCAGCATCATTTCAAGAGCTTTAGAGAGTCCGACTAGCCGAGGAAGACGCTGGGTCCCTGAGATCATTGAGATTATAATATAAAGTAGCACAAAGTATAAAATCTAAAGCATAAATTTTTGGATCAATTTGCCCAGCATTCAATAATACTAGAGCCAGATATATTGTTACGTTGCTCTAATATTACATGCAACATGAGGATTTGCATTTGCAAGTTTAAATGACTTATATATAAACATGGCATCATATTGTTATTCAGGGCCGTAGCAATGATTTTGGGGGCC